>NW_027507758.1:399918704-400518704 GCF_037356315.1 Lithobates pipiens | reverse complement strand
TTGGCCTAAAAACAAAACGTTATGTGTGGCGGAAAACTAACACCCTGAACACTACATCCCCACCAGTGGTAGCAGTATTATCTTGTGGGGATATATTTATTCAGCAGGGACATGGAAGCTGGTCAGAGTTGATGGGAAGATGGATGGAGCCAAATACAGGGTAAACTTAGAAGAAAACCTGTTATGCCCTGTACACACAGTCAGACTTTCTGATGGAAAATGTGCGATCGGATCTTGTTGCCGCAAAATCCTATCATGTGTGGGCTCCATCAGACTTTTTCCATCTAATTTTTCCGACAACAAAATCCGATCGTTTAAATTCTGATCATGTGTAGACAATTCCAACGGAGAAAGTGCCACGCATGCTCAGAATAAATTACGAGAGGAAAGCTATTGGCTACTGCCCTCTTGTGTCTTGCCTACAGTCCAGCATGGTGGTGGGAGTGTCATGGTCTGGGGCTGCATGAGTGCTGCGGGCACTGGGGAGCTACAGTTCATTGAGGGAACCATGAATGCCAACATGTACTGTGACATACTGAAGCAGAGCATGAACCCCTCCCTTCAGAGACCGGGCCACAGGGCAATATTCCAACAAGATAACGACCCCAAACACACCTCCAAGACGACCACTGCCTTGCTAAAGAAGCTGAGGGAAAAGGTGATGGACTAGCCAAGCATGTCTCCAGACCTAAACCCTATTGAGCATATGTGTGGCATCTTCAAACGGAAGGTGGAGGAGCGCAAGCTCACTAACATCCACACTTTTCAGATATTTATTTGTAAAAAATCTTGAAAACCATTTATCATTTTCGTTCCACTTCACAATTATGTGTCACTTTGTGTTTGTTTATCACATAAAATCCACATAAAATACAATTTACGATTTTGGTTGTAACATGACAAAATTTGGAAAATTTCAAGGGGTATGAATACTTTTTCAAGGCACTGTACTTACTTTGAAACAACAAACAAACAAGAGCGGGTGCACAGACCTAGTGCAATATCCAACAAATTTTAATAAATGTATGATAGGTACTGCTCACAAACATATGAGTTTGAAGCACTCAGCAAGCCACACCTCTATGGCTTAGTGTTTCTAGTCTGAATAGTCACCAGAGCGTTAGGGGGACGACATTATTTTTTTTTTTTTTTTTTTTTTTAGCAATTTAGTGTAAATATGAGATCTGAGGTCTTTTTGACCCCAGAGCTCATATTTAAGAGGTCCTATCATGCTTTATTTCTATTGCAAGGATGTTTATGTTGAAGGAATAAAAGAGACACAATTAAAAAAAAAAAGTAAAATAAATAAGAAAAAAATATATTTTTTTTAACGTGCTCCATCCCGCCGAGCTCGCGTGCAGAAGCAAAGGCATACTTGAGCAGTGCACGCATATGAAAAAGCTGTTCAAAGCACACATGTGAGGTATCACCGCAAACGTTAGAGCGAGAGAAATAATTCTGATCACAGAACTCCTCTGTAACTGAAAATATGCACCCTGTAGAATTTTTTAAACATGGAGATTTTTAAGGGTAAAAGTTTGTCGCCACATCCCGCTGTGCTGGAAGCAGACACAGCCGCCGAGTGTGGCCAACTGGCTGAAAAAGTTAGCCGAGGACCTGGTGGCCAAGGATAGGGGTCTCCGAGAGTAATTGTATTATTGTCACAAGTTTCTGAGGAGCATGCGGAGTTGGTGACTTAACTCGGCTGAGAGATGGGTCTTGAGGATGTTTTTATTACAAATTATGTGAGCAGACTGCAGTTCCTCTTTAAGGAAATGCCCCCCCCCCCCCAGCACACAGAAGGTGATTAACAGCCTCAGCATGTTTTCCTATGGGACTGTGTAGAAAGGATTGTGTCCACTCCCTCCACTCAGGTCTCAGATTACACTCAGCTTTGTGCTCTATACTATGAATGTGTGGCATCAAATTCCCACCCCCATTGCCCTCTGGAGATGGGAAAAAGCCTTTGATCTGTGTGTTTGAGAAGACTGTAGAGAAGAATGGGCTGCAGATGAACAGGTACAACGTATGCAAGAGAATATTTTTCATCTCTGTGTATCACCAGAAGTTAGCCACTGCAGTGGGTATATTGAAGGGTTTACAACCACTTTAACTGATCTCAGGGGAAGAGGGAAGCGATCAGACCTAATATTGTTCCACAAAATGTGAGGCCCTAGGGGTGTCAGCTATGACCAAAGGTACATATGCTATTAAGATGTGAATATACAAATGTGACAATTGTTTAGGAAAAATGCATTATTGTAGCAGATTGTATCTATGCATGTGATTTCCACAGTTATCCCACACCATACAAGGTCTTTATTTCATTAGCTGTGTTATTAAGTGCATGCTGTTCCTGTCCAGAAATCATACAATCCAGAACAATTGAGTCTTTGATATGTACATAATTACCTGTGATCTTGTCCTTCTGGCACACATTAGTAGATGCTGCTGGTGTCAAAATATTACACGGCACCCAGGCTTTTCTTTTTGATATAGGATCCTTCACTAACCTAAAAACAATAAAATAAAAACTTTCTGTAGGCCCGTCAGTAAACAGTCACTGTAAATTATGACAAAAAAAACACGTTCTCTACTGATGTCTTGCGTCACCTTCTTAAGGAATGTATAGTGGTTTATATATTTAAATATACTCATATTTTTTCCTTAACCACTACAGATCCGCGCTATTGCCAAATGACGGCATTAGCGCGGACCTAGATTTCCAGGACTACGTCTATTGACGTCGTCCTGGTTACGAGCGGCCTGCGCGCCCCCTGAGGGGCGCGCGCGGCGCGCTCTGTGATCGGCGAGTCCGTGAGACTCGCCTGATCACCGATCCGTGTAAGGGGTCGATCCCGACCCCTTATCACGTGATCAGCTGTCAGCCAATGACAGCTGATCATGTGATAGAACGGAGCCGGTAATCGGCTATTATTCCTCCTCGCGCTGACAGCGCGAGGAGAGAAAAAAAAAGCCGATCACCGGCGGCCGTGATCGGGACATCAGTCCCGATCACGGCCATCAATACAAGGTCCCACCTGCCAGTTGCCTGTGCCCACCTGCCTCCCGCAGTGCCATCCTGAAGTAAAATAAAAGAGAAAGTAAGTGCCCCCCGTCAGTGCCCCCTGTCAGTGCCCATAGTGCCCACAGTGCCACCCACAGTGCCACCCACAGTGCCACCCACAGTGCCACCCACAGTGCCACCCCACAGTGCCACCCACAGTGCCACCCAATCTGCCTCAAAGGTGCTGCACCCCAGTGCCGCCCATCAGTGCCCAGCAGTGCCGCCCATCAGTGCCCAGCAGTGCCGCCCATCAGTGCCCAGCAGTGCCACCTATCAGAGCCACCTATCAGTGCCACCTATCAGTGCCCATCAGTCCCATCTATCTGTGGTACCTATCAGTGCCCATCCGTGCCACCCATCCGTGCCACTTATCCGTGCCACCCATCCGTGCCATCTTATCTGTGCCCATCTTTGCCCATCAGTGCCGCCTTATCTGTGCCCATCGGTGCCGCCTTATCTGTGCCTATTAGTGCCGCCTTAACTATGCCTATCAGTGCCCACCAGTGCAGCCCATCAGTGCCCACCAATGCAGCCCATCAGTGCCCACCAATGCAGCCCATCAGTGCCCACCAATGCAGCCATCAGTGCCGCCTAATCAGCGCACTTCAATGAAGGAGAAAAATGACCCGTTTGCAAAATTTTATAACAAACTATTAAAACATGATTTTTTTTTTTTTTTTTTTTGCATCTTTTTTTGTTTGTTTAGCAAAAAATAAAACTCCGAGCTGTAACTAAATACCACCAAAAGAAAGCTCTATTTGTGGGAAAAAAATGATAGAAATTTCATTTGGGTACAGTGTTGTATGCCCGCGCAATTGTCACTCAAAGTGCATCAGCGCTGAAAGCTGAAAATTGGTCTGGGACTGAGGGGGGTTTAAGTGCCCAGTAAGCAAGTGGTTAAAGTGGTTCAAGACCATTGTTTTTTATTATTATTAAAATAATAAACATGTTAGGCCGCGTACACACGCGCGGACTGTTCGCCCAACCTTGTTCGTCAAACAGTTTCGGCAAACAGTCCGCTCAAAATTTGCATGAGCGGACTTGCCCACACACGAGCGGACTGTTTCAGCGAACTGTTTGCCAAACAGTTCGCTCAACTTTTGAAATGAACGGACTCGCCCACGTAAGGCGGAGGCAAGTCCGCCCATTTCGAGCGCGTGTGCAGGTAGGCGGGGCCCGCGACGGAGACGTCGCGGGCTCCGCCGCCTGGAATGGACTTAAAGGGGAACCCCAACGCCGAAAAAAATCGGCGTGGGGGTCCCCCCAAAGTCCACAACAGACCCTTGTCCGAGCACGCCACCCGGCCGGCCAGGAAAGGGGGGCGAGCGAGCGCGCCCCCCCTCCTGAGCCGTACCAGGCCGCGTGCCCTCAACATGGGGGGTGCCTTGGGGAAGGGGGGGCCGCGCGGCCCCCCCACCCCAAAGCACCTTGTCCCCATGTTGATGAGGACAAGGGCCTCTTCTCGACAACCCTGGCCATTGGTTGTCGGAGTCTGCGGGCGGGGGGCTTATCGGAATCCGGGAGCCCCCTTTAAGAAGGGGGCCCCCGGATACCGGCCCCCCACCCTATGTGAATGAGTATGGGGTACAATGTACCCCTACCCATTCACCTGTAAAATAAAAGTACCCAAAAAAAAAACACAACACACGAGAAAAAATATTTTATTGCACAGCTCCGGGGGTCTTCCGTCTTCGGGGGTCTTCTCGCCGGACTCCTCCGCTATCTTCTTGTAGCTCTTTTACTAGCGGAGGAGTCCGGCTTTCTTCCTCCCCGCCGCCGGCCTCTTCTCCCGACTTCGGGGGTCTTGTCCCCCTCTTCGGTTCTTCTGCCGGGCCACCGCGCCTTGTTGTAGCTCTTTTACAGGCGGTGGCCCGATCTTCTGTCGCCGCCGCCTTCCGTTCTTCTGCCGGGCCACCGCGCCTTCTTATAGCTCTTTTGCAGGCGGTGGCCCAGTCTTCTGTCGCCGCTGTCGCCGTCGCCGTCGCCGCCTTCCGTTCTTCTTCTTCTTCTTCTTCTTGTTCTTCTTCTTCTCCAGGAGATGTTGACACGACGCTCTCTCCGGCCGGAATGCCAGAGCCGCCCTGCGCTGCCACTTATATAGTGACAATGGGGCGGTGTCACATGGTATATGTCACATGGGTTGGTCACATGGGTTGATGTCACATGGTGACCCCGCCCCTTACGATGTCATAGTCCCCATGTGACATCAACCCATGTGACCAACCCATGTGACATATACCATGTGACACCGCCCCATTGTCACTATATAAGTGGCAGTGCAGGGCGGCTCTGGCATTCCGGCCGGAGAGAGCGTCGTGTCAACATCTCCTGGAGAAGAAGAAGAACAAGAAGAAGAAGAAGAACGGAAGGCGGCGACGGCGACAGAAGACCGGGCCACCGCCTGCAAAAGAGCTATAAGAAGGCGCGGTGGCCCGGCAGAAGAACGGAAGGCGGCGGCGACAGAAGACCGGGCCACCGCCTGTAAAAGAGCTACAAGAAGGCGCGGTGGCCCGGCAGAAGAACCGAAGAGGGGGACAAGACCCCCGAAGTCGGGAGAAGAGGCCGGCGGCGGGGAGGAAGAAAGCCGGACTCCTCCGCTAGTAAAAGAGCTACAAGAAGATAGCGGAGGAGTCCGGCGAGAAGACCCCCGAAGACGGAAGACCCCCGGAGCTGTGCAATAAAATATTTTTTCTCGTGTGTTGTGTTTTTTTTTTGGGTACTTTTATTTTACAGGTGAATGGGTAGGGGTACATTGTACCCCATACTCATTCACATAGGGTGGGGGGCCGGTATCCGGGGGCCCCCTTCTTAAAGGGGGCTCCCGGATTCCGATAAGCCCCCCGCCCGCAGACCCCGACAACCAATGGCCAGGGTTGTCGGGAAGAGGCCCTTGTCCTCATCAACATGGGGACAAGGTGCTTTGGGGTGGGGGGGCCGCGCGGCCCCCCCTTCCCCAAGGCACCCCCCATGTTGAGGGCACGCGGCCTGGTACGGCTCAGGAGGGGGGGCGCACTCGCTCGCCCCCCTTTCCTGGCCGGCCGGGTAGCGTGCTCGGACAAGGGTCTGTTGTGGACTTTGGGGGGACCCCCACGCCGATTTTTTTCGGCGTTGGGGTTCCCCTTTAAGTCCATTCCAGGCGGCGGAGCCCGCGACGTCTCCGTCGCGGGCCCCGCCTACCTGCACACGAAATGAGCAGACTTCCCTCCGAGCGGGAACAGTTTGCTCATTTCGAAAGTAGCCTACACACGGGCGGACTGTTCGCTCAAACAAAGTTTCAGCGGACAGTTTTTCGGAATTTCCGAAAGACTTTGTCCGTCAAACTGTCCGCTGAAACTGTCCGCTGAAAGCCCACACACGAGCGGACTGTCCGCCCAAACACTGTTCAGCGGACAAAGTTGGGCGAACAGTCCGCCCGTGTGTACGCGGCCCTATGCTTACCTGCTGTGTGCAGTGCTTATGCACAGAGCAGCCCTGGTCCCCTTCTTCTGGGGTCCCCCGCTGACACTCCAGGCCCCTCCTCTTCAGCAGGTGCTCCTATGGAAAGCTGCTTTCCATGGAGGCACCGTTTTTGCTTGATTGACAATAGTGGGAGCCAATGGCTTCCACTGCTGCACACATGCACATTGCTGGATTGGATCGGGCTCAGGTAAGAAAGAGGGGGGGGGGGGGGAGCTGCAGCACAGAAGGTTTTTCACCTTAACCAGGTCTCTATATTATTTTGTTTAAAAAAGCCTGCTGCTTACAGAGCATGATAGCTCAAGCTGATTTAGCACACAGAAGAATCAGGCCTCATGCACACAAGGTGTTTTTATTCTCTCTTCTAAAAACCTTTTACTACTGGCAGGAAAAAGCAGCTTAAAAAGTGCGCCTACAGCTGTGTATTGGACACGCATCTAAGTGCATCAAGAGTTTAAGCGTTAATGGATGTCTTTAGCCAAAATATTAATTTATTCTGACCTTTGGAATGCAATAAAGCCCAAACGATAGATATGTTTAGGTGTGTCTAATGTTTTTTCTGCTCGTCTCTCCTCCCCACACTCTGGTGATAGATTTTTTTTCAGTCTGTATACGCTCCTCTTCTAAAGCCTGTGAATGGACACATAGGCTAACATAGAGGTGCTTTTACAGGCTAAAAAGAACACGCTAAACGCAAAAAAAGTAATTTTTTTAAGCACAGTGTGCATGATCCTTTACTCATCTTTTATTGCATGGATGTATTTGAGGTTTCAAAGTAAAATACAGACAAAGCAAGCCGCGAAGCAGGCAGCTACTGCAGTGTCACCTCTTTAGCTGACCCATAGTACTCTGGGAATCCTTTGTCATAAATTATATGTTTATTTGTAAACCAAAGATGTGCATATATTGTCAAAGAAACAGAAAGTATCTACATGACATCATAAAACAGCTCTACAGGCACTTGGTCATCCGGGAGTGATCCCCCTGCTGCTACACCTCCTTGTTTTTTTGATTTGTGATGAAAAATGTGACATTTTGTGATAAGAATAATATGCTTTATTTTGGACCTTATCAGGGTGTCTTAAAAATGATATCTGTGAAAAGAATAATCACATAAAATCTATTTATAAATTTGAGTACAAAAACTTCTGTAACAGGTAACATTTTTTACAACCTTGTAGCCATATTTTCAGAGAGAGAAAAAAAGTGGAGATGTTGCAAATAGCAACTAACCAGACAACTTTCAATGTATTATCTGCCCTAGATGATCATGTGACATCTGACTAGTTACTAAGGGCAACATATGCAGTTTCCATTGTCTTCTTTTTATGGAAGTCCCACTGTGTTGTTGCTGCATGTACATTGGGGATCAGCAGGATGTAGTGCACTCATAAATATATTAGCACACTGCAGCTGTATTTGTCTTTTGACTGTGTAGAGCAGTCAAACAATGCATGCTTAAGGTTAGATGACTGCACATGTGTGTCTTCCTAATAAAGTATTTTTGTACTTAACGCGGAGTTCCACCCAGAAATGGAACTTCCACTGATCCTGTTCCTCCCAACCTCCGGTGTCACATTTGGCACCTTTCAGGGAGGAGAGGGGAGCAGATACCTGTCTAATCCAGGTATTTGCTCCCACTTCCGACAAAAGATCCCCGCAGTATCTGGCTCATCTTTCATTTCCCCCACTGTCTTCTGGGAGACACACAGGTCCCAGAAGACAGCAGGGACCAGTCGGAACATGCAGCGCGACCTGCCCATGCGCAATAGGGTAACAGGTTGTGAAGCTACAAGGCTTCACTTTCTGATTCTCTTACTTAAGATGCCGGTGCCTCCACCCAAAAACGATGGACGGGTCGGGTTCGGGTGAGAACATCGCGGGCGCCCTGGACAGGTAAGTATCCTTATTTTAAAAATCAGCAGCTGCAATATTTCTAGCTGCTGATTATTTTTATTTTTTTTGCAGGCGGAAATCCACTTTAAGCTTACTTCTTTAGTTGAATTCTTTCGTTAAAAATAAAATGTACTAAAAAAAACACTGTTGACTTCTCTTTTGAAAAATGCAAGTTGCTTGGTTGTCATGGTAATGTAATAGTGTAAATAAGTATGTAGATCGCAACTTATGACTTTGTGCCGACATGCCTAGTTCGCATATTTGTTCTGAGTAATTCAAATATTGAACCTAAAAATAGTAATTTAGCATTTTTAGAGGAAGGTTATTGCTGCCTTTATATTTTTCTTGAAACAAATTTGCTTTAATTTTTTCAGATTCTATTAGGGAGATCTGTGTTTGGTTACTTTTGGGGGTTCTATTAGAAAGATCTCTGCATTTGAGTTCCTGGGTTTGCACACATGCTTTGATCATTATGAAGTCTTCTCATGCTACACGTTGAATGTTTTATTCATTTTATATTATAAAGAATGCAGTAATATAGTAGCTAGGATAGCTTGTCTATCAGTAGCTGGCATATACAAAGGTGGATGGGGACACCCAAAGCAACAAGGTGGATAAGAACAGTAGGAAATGAAGACACGATATTCACCAATTTTGTGACAAATAACCGACGCCCCGTTAAATGCACAAATACAAGCGCTAACACCCCAAATTTGTGTGTTTATTTCTTCTGGGGACTGTGGAATTTATTTGGCTCCTATTCAGCAGCTGCTTTAAATATGGTTTTATATCAAATAAAACCCACTCAGTATCACAGAAAATCTATAAAATTAATCAATACACCAAACGATAAATTAATCCATCAATAGAGAAACCGCGCATAATACTACGTTTACAAGGAATGATTATTAAGTGCAAATAGCTGTTCAGATCAAAAGTATTAATCATGCACGAACTCGTAGTGTGCATTCAGTCTATAAATTCACAGTCTGTATCCAAACATGTAGTCCATCTCCAATATTCAATTATTATCCCTTGATGAGAAATCCAATCAGGGAGGGATCTGACACAGTTCTTTAGATTTATAACATATATTGCACCTCTGCCCGAAATACACCTCCACGCGTGCACTCCACACACACAACACGCTGGAGGATCTGTGAAAATGAGAAATCCCCCTTTGGCATTACTCTTACCAGACTCAGCTGGTTTCACAAGCCTTATCGGACACTCTTGTTAGCTCTTAGTCCAGGTCTCCATCAACATCATATGTCGGATATTCAGGATCTCAGAGAAGGGCAATCATAAAAAACACATATAGTGTAATTCCGTCACATAATAAGTCCAGGTCTCCACCCTGGAACCATACGATACTAGCACAGCAGTATTGACAGGAGAGAGGAAGGAGAGTCGTCCAGACCGGGAGCTATCAGCGGGGAACAACTTACAGCTGAGGGCAGTAGGACTATCCTTCAACCTGGTTGATTCAACAAGCTGTGTATATATAAGATCCAATGCTCTGAAAGATTTTATGTTTGTGAGTGCAATGTTTGATGGTCTTTTACTAAATAATTTTTTTTTATTATGTGACGGAATTACACTATATGTGTTTTTTATGATTGCCCTTCTCTGAGATCCTGAATATCCGACATATGATTAATACTTTTGATCTGAACAGCTATTTGCACTTAAAGCGGTTTTGTACTCAAAATTGCAACTTAATGTTATTTAAATCACTTTGGACCATATATGCTGAAATGACCATTAAAAAAAATTATTATGCAGTAATTTATTAGTAATTATTATAATGTCTTCCGGGCTCTCCTCCCGTGGGAGTAGGCATGTTTATCGCCTTTCCCCGGCTTCACAAAGACCCCTGGGAGCTTTGTTAGACTCTTCCCAAGAATCCGTGGGGGACGCCGTCTTGCCGAAATCTCGTGAGATTCCGGCGACGCTGCCCGTTGTGATGGCAACCCGAAATTCTACGGCGCTGCTCACTGATATCACTGAGCATGCACGGGATCGAGCGGTGAATGCTGAGAGCACAGCATTCAACGCATCCAGGAAATCAGTGATTGTGGGCTTCATATGCCCACAATAAAAATGGAAACCGCCGGGAGGAATTTAAATAAGTTTACCTCACGGACGAAATCGGCAAGCAATGGATATAAAAGCTGCAAGAAGTTAGTGATAGCATAATACTTTAAACGTATAGCGATGAGACACAAAGAAAGAAAATTATAGGTCAGCAGAATCCCGCTTTAATAATCATTCCTTGTAAACGTAGTATTATGCGCTGTTTCTCTATTGATGGATTAATCTATCGTTTGGTGTATTGATTCATTTTATAGATTTTCTGAGGAAATGAAGACAGTGGAGTCCCCACTGTTGGAGTCTCCTAGACAAAAGGGGAAAAACCCGACAAAACCAGGAACTGACTAAACCCAAAAGGCTTCATCTATATACATCCCGCAATAAGTTTAGGCAGATGGACCCGTTAAGATTTTTTGAATAGTCCATGTAGAAGAATTAAATAAATTTTCCTGCAATGCTGCACTAAAAAGGATTTATGTTTTTTAAATGTGGGAATCGCATTCGAGTTTTGGCTTGATAGACTTTATTTACTTTGGTTCTGTTGGTTTAACCACTTCAGCCCCAGAAGATTTTACCCCCTTCCTGACCAGAGCACTTTTTGCGAAACAGTACTGCGTCGTTTTAACTGACAATTACGCAGCCACGCGACATGCACCCAAACAAAATTTACATCCTTTTTTCCCCACAAATAGAGCTTTCTTTTGGTGGTATTTGATCAAATCTGCGTTTTTTTTGTTTTGTTTTTTGTGCTATAAACAAAAAAAGTGTGACAATTTTGAAAAAAAAGCAATATTTTTAACTTTTTGCTATAATAAATACCCCCCCAAAAATATATCTTTCTCAGTTTAAGCCGATATGTATTCTTCTACATATTTTTGGTAAAAAAAAAAAATCGCAATAAGCGTTTTTTTCTATTAGTAATGGCAGCGATTTGCAATTTTTATCATGACTGCGACATTGCGGCGGACACATCGGACACTTTTGACACAATTTTGGGACCAGTGACATTTATACAGCGATCAGTGCTATAAAAATGCACTGATTACTGTGTAAATGACACTAGCAGGGAAGGGGTTAAACACTAGGGGGCGATCAAGGGGTTAAGTGTGTCCTAGGGAGTCATTCTAACTATGGGGGGGTGGGCTCACTACAACATGACAGAGATCACTGCTCCCGATGACAGGAAGCAGTGGATCCCTGTCATGTTGTTAGGCAGAATAGGGAAATGCAGGCGCGCAAGCGCCCACTAAGTCGTATCTTAAAGGGGACATACAGGTACACCATTTGCCCAGCTGTGCCATTGTGCCGACGTACATTGCCGCGTGCAGGTCGGCAAGTAGTTAAGGATTATAACAGCACGAATTAAAGCAGGGGTTCCCTACCTTTTAAGGAGCGAGGGCCACTTTAGCGACTTGGTAGCCGGCCGCGAGCCACAATGAGCGGAGCGGACAGATGGCTTGTCCGTGTACACTCTGCTTATGCAGAGCAGACACAGACACTCTATGGGCCCTCTGATCCGATCCGCCTAGACACAAGTCCGTTTACATCTGCCGCTCTATAGAGGTGAATAGAAGGTCCGATTGGGTTCACCTATGGAAAAATGGACAGGTGAACCCGATCAGACAGATCGTGTGAAAAGGGCCTAAGGCTGCTTTTACACTAATGCACTGCGATTTACCTGCACCTCAACTGACCTCAATCTTTACTTCTTCTTCCCCAGGATTCTTGCAGGTATCGCTGGCTGCTGCTGTCTCCCAGGCAGATATGGCTGGTGGGTATTGCTGACTGGTACTAATGGCGGGTACTGCTGGTAGGTTCTGCTGGCTGGTACAGCTGGTGGGTACTGATGGTGGGTACAGCTGGCTGGTACTGCTGGCTAGTACTAGTTCCCAGCCCACCAACCGTGAGCATCAGTGTGACAGGAGCTGGTGCTAGAGGAAGCATGCGGCTGCAGTAGAGAGTAGAGCCGAAGCTTCCTGTATAGCTCTTGTCACAGGCAGCATCGGCTCTGCGTTCCTCTAGCACCGGCTCCATTCTTCACACTGATGCTCAGGGATGGTGGGTTGGGACCCCCTGATCTGGGCTTGCCGACTTGCCATCCCAGACCAGGGGGTAGCAGGCCACATCAGAGGGCGCCACTGGCTACATGTGGCCTGTGGGAGCCTGCATTCAATATATCTGGTCTCCCACAGTGCACAGAACATAGAAATGCAATTAAGTTAGTAAATATAAACTGCTAAGTACCTTTTTTTTTTATCAGCAGCATATAGCAGTCTTGTGACTTGTATCAGTGTCTGTTTAAAGCTTGTAGGAGGAGTTTATTTCCGCCTGATCTTCTGTCTGGGCAGTGCTGATGGGCCCTGTGCTGATCACATGCACTCTCCCAAGAAAAAAAAAACTATCTAGCAATACACACCAAACTGAGCATGTGCATGTTTTACAGTAATCCACCCCCACAACAACTGACTGCTGCACATTACTGTATAACTCACCACTGTCCGTTCTCTCCGCACTGTATGAAATATACTACATCCCCTTCTTTGAGGGAAAACGTGCTAGGTGAACATGTTTCAAAACTGCTTCCCACTGAGAAAAGCTTTGACCCCTGAAACAGTAAAATAAACAAGAATACATTTGTTGGATGGGTAATGCAAAAAAATGTATAAAAAATAAAATAAAACATAAAAATCATTTCTCTAAATAGAAAAAAAGTACATGTTGGCTTTGAAAATACAGTAAAAAAAATTATTACTTTTGAATTAGTGGTTTCTTCTTCAATATCAGAAGAGTTTGAAAGTTCTTCATTGCTGGATGGAATAGCAGAAAAATCTTCATATGTTTCTAAGGAATTCAGATGTCTTGGCCAACCTTTAAGAAGATAAAGAAAATATAAAAGATACACCTGTGAAAACCATAGCATAGATTTTGCTCATAATGGGATTTTGGATAAGATTACAGTCATGTTAAAAAGACTTGTTAGACTTGATAGAAACGTTTAAATCTGGTAAAATAAATGAATAGACTGAGGAAATGTGGACATTTGTTTTAGCTAGTTGAAATAGCTATTCACAGTCTTAAACTGGGTATACGCTAATGGAAATTTTGTTCAATGTTTTTTGTTGTAAGAACATTTGTTCTTTTTTAATCAGTTTGGTCAAATCAAGATTTGCTTTCAACAGTGAGAAAAAAAAAAGGAGCAGGATGGAAAATTTTGCTATTACAAATTTCCAATAGTCTATGTGGTTTTCATTTGGTAAGGTTCATTCATTCCATAACTTTTAATGTTGAAAGCAAACAAAACCTTTAACTATTTTCAAACGAGGTTCAAATGTTCTGAGACTTTTCGTAAAAATTTTCTTAAGAATTTTCCTACAAATTTTAGTTTGAAATTCTAATAGTGTATACCCAGCTTAACTTGTGTGTGTGTGTGTGTGTGTGTGTGTGTGTGTGTGTATGTATGTATATATATATATATATATATTTTTTTTTATTTTTTTTTTTTTTTCCACTTCCCTTTAATGCTCGTACACGCGATCAGAAAATCGTACAAAAAATACCACTTTCAAAGCAATCATACAATAATCTAATTGTTAGTACACAGCTTTCAAGAGCCAATCAGGGAAATTCATGCAAGATTATCTGATGGGACAAGCACAAAAGTTAATCTCGCACGATACCAGATCATACGATTTTCGTTTATTTTCGTTTATTTCATACAGTTGCCATTCAAAAACACGATACATTACATCACTTCCTAACTTTTATTCTGTGGTACAAGAATTTTCTGAACTTTATTAACCTCTGCTTTTTCTAAATGTGACTAGTGTGCAAAAAAAAAAAAAGATGTGCAATCATTCATCCAATAATCTCATTGTGTGTACCAGGCATTACTCTGGACACTATATTGCAACCCAAATTTTCAGTTGGGCCTTCAAAAGCCAATCTTCAGGCATACCGGTAAATACACAGCTAAAATGCTTATATGGGAACTGTTTTACCTAACAAAACATGTGTAATTTTTGCAGCCTTGTGATCCAAGCACCCTTACCAGCCACAGTTCACAACTCAAATTACACAGTAGCAGCATCACAGCTTCATTGAGAAACCGCCACCCTGCCGAGTGGACAACGAAAGAGCAGCAGCACACTGATGAGATTTTCCTTCTGTTCCCTCCTTTGAAAAAATATGTACACATGCTCGGAATTTCCGACAACAAGTTTTGTTGTCGGAAAGTTTGAGAACCTGCTCTCAAACATTTGTTGGCAGAAATTCCAACAATAAATGTTCTATGGAGCATACACACGGTCGGACTTTCCAACAACAAGCTCACAGCCAACATTTGTTGTTGGAAAATCCTACCGTGTGTACAGGGCATAACAGGTTTTCATCTAAGATTGCTCTGTATTTGCCTCCACCCATCTTCCCATCAACTCTGACCAGCTACCCTGTCCCTGCTGAAGAAAAGCATCCCCACAACATGACACTGCCACCACCATGTGTCACGTTGGGGATGGTGTGTTCAGGGTGATGTGCAGTGTTAGTTTTTTGGCACACGTAGCATTTTGCTTTTAGGCCAAAAAGTAAAATTTTGGTCTCATCTGACCAGAGCATTTTCTTCCACATGTTTGTTTTGTCTCCCCCATGGCTTCTCGCAAACTGGAAATGAGCTTTCTTTCAACAGTGGCTTTCTTCTTGCCACTCTTCCATAAAGGCCAGATTTGTGGAGTGCACAACTAATTGTTGTCCTGTGGACAGATTTTCCTACCTGAGCTGTGGATCTCTGTAGCTTCTCCAGAGTTTCCATGGGTCTCTTGGCTGCTTCTCTGATTAATGCTCTCTTTGCCTGGCTTGTCCGTTTAGGTGTCAGTTTAGGTGGACGGCCATATATTGGTAGGTTTGCAGTTGTGCCATACTCTATTTTCAGATGATGGATCGAACAGTGCTCCGTGAGATGTTGAAAGCTTGGGATATTTTTTTTTTATAACCTAACTAATTAAACTTCTCTACAACTTTATTCCTGGCCTGTCTGGTGTGTTCCTTGATTTTCGTGATTGTTTGTTCACTAAAGGCTTCACAGAACAGCTGTATTTATGCTAAGATTAAATTACACACAGGTGGAATCTATTTACTAATTAGGTGACTTCTGAAGGCAATTGGTTCCACTAGATTTTAGTTGGGGGTATCAGAGTAAAGGCTTAATACAAATGCAGGCCAACTTTTCACATATTTATTTGTAAAACATTTTGAAAATCATTTATCATTTTCCTTCCACTTCACAATTATGTGCCACTCTGTATTGGTCTATCACATAAAATCCCAAAAAATAAATTTACGTTTTTTGGCTGTAACATGACAAAATGTGTAAAATTTCAAGGGGTATAAATAGTTTTTCAAGGCACTGTATAAAAGGGGTGCAATATTATTCTGTAATTTGTTATGAAATAAATGTTATGTTTATTACTAATTATTTACTAAAATTGATTGTTAACGTAAAAAGTCAGCAGAGGAGGAGGGAATAGGGAGGCAAGAATTCTCCTACCCACTGGACAAATAACTCCACTGTAGAAAGGAAACGGTACAACTGAAATCAGAAGGTTATAAAAATGCATCCAATGGAACGTGCAATACATTCCCTATAGCTCAACAAATCAGTATTACAGATAGAGGGAAATCGTAAACAATTACATTAAAAGATTTTTTTTTTTTTTTTTACAAGTTCCATAAAATTTTTACTTGAAGTTTGTGGAGGGACAAAGGAATTAAGGAATTCTTAAACAGTTGAATCTTACTGCCACTGACAGGAGGTTGGGACAAACAAAAAATCTTACAGAAGCTCTATCATTAAATGTATTTTTTTACTGCTGTGTCTCCAATGAGACAAAGCACATATATCCCATGTTGCTAAGTGCTTTTTAAGTCTGGGTATTAGTATAGACCCACCCTTACCAACTTTCATCTCACGGCCAATTCAGCAACAGCTAAGAAGGAGACAGCCACTTCATAATGGCAGCTTACCTAGGCTCTGAGCACTTTACACAGACAAGCAATGGCAAGAGGAATGCAGAGGCTGACATTCCCCCTTTGATTCTTCCTACCGTTGCTTGTCTGTGAAAAGTGCTCAGAGCTGAGATAAGCTGCTGTTATGAAGCAGCCATCTCCTTCTTAGCTGTTGCTGGTTTGGCCAATGCCAGAGGGGGGTGGGATGGCTCTCAATGGAGCCAGTTCACACATCTCTGGAGCGGCTCTGAAGCAAATTTCACAGGAGTCCTGTGCATCTTCTGGTCCATTTTAGGTCTGAATTCAGCCAGAAATTCGGACCAAAATCATACTTGAAACAGTGAACAGGGACGCACCAGAACCCCTGCTGTGAGCCGCTCCGTACGGCAGGGTGAACCCAGCCTAAAGGAGGACTGATTTGTCTCCAGGCATACCTGGCCTCAATTTACCCATTGCTATGTATGCTGCAACATGGAGACTTTCAAAGATTAGAGTTAGCAACCACACTTCACAGAGGGCCCTCTGTTTTTAATGCAAATTGTTAGACAGTCTGACTTGTTTTTTTGCTGGTTAAGTGGAAATTGTACTGGGAAAAATTATGTTTGCCACGGCTCTGTACCTGGATAGTATTCTGCAGCAAACAAGACAAATACAAACAGGCCCTGCAATCTTAAAGTAGAATTATAGGCAAAACTTTTTTTTTTCATTTTGGATAGAGTATGGGAGGGTTATAACCCTTGTCAGTTTTTTTTTCACCATCTGTGTTCTATTGCTGAGATTTCCCATGACCAAACAGGAAGTGAGAAGAAATCCCTGCAATTAAAGGGAAATCCTTGGGAACCCCTAGGTCACCAGAATTAGTGTTCCCATTAGAACATTTTCTCACTTTTACTTTTCTGGGGACATCCCAAAATGTGGGATTTTCTTTTACTTTCACTTTCAATTGTAATAGTAAACAGGACAAATAGAGAGGGGGAATCTTCCTAATGGGGTGCAGCCAGCAATAAAAGCTGATAAGTGTTCTAATCCCTCTCCAGTCTATCCAAAACTAAAAAAAATGTTGCCTTTAGTTATCCTTTAAGTCCACCCGGTCCAGGTATGGCCTCCAAAGCAGGGGCGGATCCAGGGGGGGGGGCAACAGGACAATTGCCCCCCCCGAAAATATCACACTGTCACCGACTGACTTGCAGGCTGCAGCGCTGCTATGCCCAAGTCTCTCTCTCTGTCTCATCAGCGATCAGCGGCGCAGAGAGAGAGAGAGACTCTGGTGTATTACACAGCGGGACTGGACCAGGAGGAGCTAGGAGGTGGGTGGAGCTGAGCCGTTGGCTTGGCAACCCTGCACTCGTTGCTAGCGCCTGCCCGCCTGGCGTCTAGCAACGAGTGATGTCATTGAGACAGTCACGTGACTCACGTCAGACTCGGAGTCTCAGACTCAGAGCCGACGTCACGTGACAGGAGCTGCCTGGAGGAGCGGTGTAGTGTCATATTTTGCTCCCCATCATAGAATGCTCCCGAAGTGACGTTGCGGCCAGAAATTTAGCACTGCGCATGCGCGATGCGTTCCAAATGCTTGCACATGCGTTTCAGAGGGTTTCCGACAATGTAGGTCAGTGAAACCGTCAGATAATGTCACGGAAGTGAGGGGAGGTAATCGTGACATTAACTTTAGACAGAGCGGCGAAGAGAGAGCAGGTAACTGTGGCTCAGGGAGGGGATTACCTCCCCTCACTTCTCTGACATTATCTGACTGTTTCACTGGTCTGCATTGTTGCAAATCATTTGAAACGCATGGCGCAAGTGTTTGGAACGCATCGTGCATGCGCAGTGCTAAATTTCTGGCTGCAACATCACTTCCGGAGCATTCTGTGATGGGGAGCAAAATATGACACTATAGGGGCACTGTGTGACAGAGGCAGAGCGCCAGCAATCTTCCCTTTATGCGTCCGCCCCTGAGTTTGTTGAGTGTGCTGGCCCCTCCTACCTGCATCACCTCATCCCTCCATCTTGTCCATACTCATCACAATCACTCCCTCCGCCCCGACAGCAGGGAAGTGACGTGGCAAGTGACAATTGGCAACAAATGACAGGTGACATGGCAAGTGGCAATCTGTATCTGGTGGCAGGTGACGTGGCAAGTGACAATCCGCAACGTGTAGCAGGTGACGTGGCAATCTGCAACATGTGGCAGGTAACGTGGCAAGTGACAGTCCGCAATGTGTGGCAGGTGATGTGGAAATCCATATCTGGTGGCAGATGACGTGGAAAGTGACAATCTGCAACATGTGGCAGATGATGTGGCAGTCTGCAATGTGTGGCAGGTGACATGGCAAGTGGCAATCCGTATCTGGTGGCAGATGACGTGGCAAGTGACAATCTGCAAAGTGTGGCAGGTGACATGGCAAGTGACAATCTGCAACATGTGGCAGGTGACGTGGCAAGTGACAGTCCGCAACATGTGGCAGGTGACGTGGAAATCTGTATCTGGTGGCAGATGGTGTGGCAAGTGACAATCTGCAACGTGTGGCAGGTGACGTGCCAAGTGACAATCTGCAACGTGTGACAGGTAACGTGGCAAGTGACAGTCCGCAATGTGTGGCAGGTGACATGGAAATCCGTATCTGGTGGCAAGTGACAATCTGCAACGTGTGGCAGGTGACGTGGCAAGTGACAATCCGCATCTGGTGGCAGGTGGCGTGGCAAGTGACAGTCCGCAACGTGTGGCATGGCAAGTGACGATCTGCAACTGGTGGCAGGTGACACACTCTGGGCTCTCACTGATTCTGCATTATGGTGAGTTGAACCATTTCATTTTATATAACATTCTATATAACAATGTAATAATAAAAATAATGCGCTTCCAACATCCTGACACCATATTAACCATGGTGCCGTCATGATTGAAACGCTAGCACCAGCCATGTCCCCGATAAATTGCCCGCAAAAAAAAAACGTATTTTCTGGCAGTGCCCCTCCCGAGACTAGACTCTGGATCCGCCCCTGCTCCAAAGCTGTTGCTAAGGAATACACTGATCCATATAACTGCTCTGTAGAATGTAGCTCATGCAGCATTTTCGAAGTCCCAGAACAAAATAATATCTACTGTGTAACTGGTATCTGGAGTGAAAAAATAGGAATAAAAAGGCTAGCAAAATATAGTTAGACTTTTTTCAGCAGAGCTGAAGAAAAGACGTCCTAATGTTCTATTTAACTAGCAAAAAAAAAAAAAAAAGCATGATATTTAAATGCGGGGTTATATGACGGCAGGCTTAACAATTTCTGTTTGCCAGTGTTCCAGCCTCCTGTAGGTAGCAGTATACCAAACTGTTTAGGAATTTCTTAAATCCTTTGTCCCTCAATGAAGGATCTAGAAAGTCAGTTTTGTGACAATTCACTCCAGCACTGTGCAAGAATAACTTCTCACAAAATATGAGATCCTCAGCTTTCCAAGAATTCTGCAAGCACACTGAGCAATGTCACCCTCATCTAGGCAACTAGGCTTAAAGACATGGTCTTAAGTATTTTTTTATTTTTTTTGGTAGTTCTCTTCAATTATGCCTTACGATTTTGGATTGAGGGGTGGGGCTACAATATATGGCAGGGGTAGGCAACCTTTTGAGCACATTGTGATGAAAAATGTTTCAGAGAAATTGAGCATGCAGATTTTGTAAAAATGTAAACTTCACACTCTCAATCACGAAAATAACTTTTTATAAAGTAAATGCTGTAAACTACTTTAGTAGTAAGAAATTAACATCCTGCACTCACATCAGCCCTAATACCTGCACCTTCACACATCAGATTACTGTCCCCCCTGCAAATCTGTTTCACTGCTGTAACTCCCTGCAAATCTGCCCCACCACAGTAACCCACTGCACATCTGTTCCACCACTGTACCCCCCTGCTCATCTGCCCCACTACTGTACCACCCTGCTCTTCTGCCCCACCACTGTAACGCCCTTTCTCACTTGCCCCACGACTGTACCTCCTGCACATCTGTCCCACCAATGTATCTCCTTTCTTCTCTGCCCCAACACTGAACCCCCCTTGCTTATTTTTCCCACCACTGTAACCCCCTTCTCATCTGGCCCAATACTGAACCCCCCACTCATCTGTCCCAACACTGTACCCCCTGCTTTTCTGCCCCACCACTGAACCCCCTTCTAATCCCTCCCCCCACTGTACCTCCTGCACATCTGCCCCACCACTGTATACCCTTGCTCTTCTGTCCCACCACTGGAACCCCCACTGTTCATCTGCCCAATCAATGTACCCTTTTCTCATCAGCCCCACCAATGTACCTCCCTGCACATATGCTCCACCACCGTATCCCCATGCTCTTCTGTATCACTACTGAATTACCTTCTCATCTGTCCTAACTCTGAACCCATCTGCGGCACCACTGTAACCTGCTTTCACATCTGCCCCACGACTGTACCTACTGCACATCTGTCCCACCTCTGTTTCCCCTGCTCTCCTGTTCCACCATTGTAATCTCCTGCTCATCTGCCCCACCAATACACCTCCTTTCACATCTGCCCCACTGCTCTACCCCCCCTGCTTTTCTGCCCCAACATTGAACCTCACTGCTCATCTGGCCCAGCACTGTATCCCCCTGCTAATGTAGCTCATCACTGTACCCCTCTGCTAATCTTGTCCATCACTGTACCCCCCTGCTCATCTGGCCCATCACTGTACCCCCCCTGCTCTTCTGTCCCATTGCTGAACCCACTTTTCATCACTTCCTCCACTGTACCTCCCTGCACATCTGCCCCACCACTGTACTACCCTGCACATCTGCCCCACCACTGTACCCCCTGCTCATCTGCTCCACCACTGTACCCTCTTCTCATCTATGATATGCAGAGTGGTGAAAGGAAGCAGAGATGAGACACAGCTACCTGTCCTGGCACATTCATCCTGCTGATCCACCTCTCGCATCCAACCCATGTGCTTGTATGTGATGTCACATACAAGAATATGAAATGGATGCTTAATGATGAGCTCAGGTCAGGGGCATTTTCTGAAAGCAGTGGGCCTGTGTGCAGGATCATAAGTTGGGCCCCTGCAGCTGAGAAAAAGTGGTTGGGTGTGATCTTCATTGTGGTTTATTCTGGCTGTGGCTTAAAGGGACACATAGTGCCGGGGTTCAGTAGTAAGTGATGCAAAGTTTCAGGAGTAATTTCAACAAAGTTCCCAGAAGCTCAACAGTAATTCCACAAATTGTCACCTGATCCCTTCTTTCTGAGATTGGTAGTGGCAACCAAGTGACTAATTTTCCTACAGGTGGTGGATGGGGCTAGCAGGACTGTGATTGGCTTTAGCAGTGGCCAAGACAGCCCTCCTCCTGGAAACAGGGACTGCCCCCCTAGCAGAAATGCACTAAATCTCTTCCCCATCACAAAAGCTGACGATCACAGTTACCGCAAAGCTAGAGAACCAAACAATGTTTCCCATCTTTTCCAATGTGTGGGTTCACAGTGCCTCCCTGTTAGTACAGGTGCGGTGTGGGGAATTCCAAAATTGGAATTCATTAGTGTCTCACTGACACTTCCCTGCGCTGCTCTGCTGATGGGGAGGGAGTCGAGTGCCGGTAAAAGAGGGTTTGAGTGCCGCGGGTTGCCTACCCCTTATATAGGGTTTACCTGCTACAACTGCAGACTGCAAGGTCTACTTTAAAGTTACTAGCCTACGTTTTGATGTGGGCCCTAAAACACCTAAAATCTTTTTTTTTTTTTTTTTTTTTTTTTTTAGCTAATTGTATTTCAAACATACATTTGTGAGTGTGTACATTATCAGCACATTCATACAAAATTTTCACCTGATTTTCCATGTAACTGATCACATTCTTATACAATGTACACTTCCTGCAACCAAGCTGCTAATATCATGATCACTCTGTGATGGAAATAATTAACAGCAAAAGCTTTCTGATGCCAATCACAAAATTCACAAAGTAACCTGGACATGAAGGGGTTGAAATGAAACCATCAAGAAGACTGAAATACAGAAGTGGGAAGTGGATACAGTTTGAGCAAACCATGAAAATATTTGTAAAGTATGTAGCCACGAGCAAAGATAACAGAGATAACATAAGTAACCACATACAAAGACAATCATGCAAGAACATATTAAGTACATTACAATATATATATACCTTCTAGACCCAAGGGAGTGGGGTCGCTCTTTATTTCATGTCTCTTTGCTTTCACATCAGGACCAAGAGGACCTAATAGTGGACAAACATGAAAAAGTGCAAGGCTGTTGAACTTATGAACTGTGTAATTATCAAGGATTGAAAAGGTGAATTGTCTGTAAACCACATAGCTCATCGCTGTCTTGAAATGTCAACAGTAAAATATGCACTGTGCTACATTACAAATGTAAAAGATAGATACTCCCACTGAGTACAATTTCAATATGACAACACAAATTTTTCTAAACAATCTTTCATCAGAAATGACATCTCTGTGTTTTCAAATATAGTCTCTCACAAAAGTGAGTACACCCCTCACATTTTTGTAAATATTTTATTCTATCTTTTCATGTGACAACACTGAAGAAATTGCACTTTGCTACAAGGTAAAGTAGTGAGTGTACAGCTGGTATAACAGTGTAAATTTGCTGTCCCCTCAAAATAACTCAACACACAGCCTTTAATGTCTAAACCGCTGGCAACAAAAGTGAGTACACCCCTAAGTGAATATGTCCAAATTGGGCCCAATTAGCCATTTTCCCTCCCCGGTGTCATGTCACTCATTAGTGTTACAATGTCTCAGGTGTCACTCTCTCATACTGGTCACTGGAAGTTCAATATGGCACCTCATGGCAAAGAACTCTCTGAGGACCTTAAAAAAAGAATTGTTGATCTACATAAAGATGGCCTAGGCTATAAGAATTTTGCCAAGACCCTGAATCTGAGCTGCAGCACGTGCCCATGACTATAAGAGGACAAGTTCCACTCAGAACAGGCCTCACCATGGTCACCCAAAGAAGTTGAGTGCATGTGCTCAGCGTCCTATCCAGAGGTTGTCTTTGGGAAATAGACGTATGAGTGCTGCCAGCATTGCTGCAGAGGTGGAGGGGGTGGGAGCCTGTGAATGCTCAGTCTGTCAATGCCTGTCAATGCTTGGCCTGTCAATGCTCAGACCATACACCGCACACTGCATCAAATTGGTCTGCATGGCTATTGTCCCAGAAGGAAGGATCTTCTAAAGATGATGCACAAGAAAGCCCACAAACCGTTTGCTGAAGACAAGCAGACTAAGGACATGGATTACTGGAACCATGTGCTGTGGTCTGATGAGACCAAAATAAACTTATTTGGTTCAGATGGTGTCAAGCGTGTGTGGCGGCAACCAGGTGAGGAGTGCAAAGACAAGTGTGTCTTGCCTACAGTGAAGCATGGTGTTGGGAGTGTCATGGTCTGGGGCTACATGAGTGCTGCAGTTCGTTGAGGGGACCATGAATGCCAACTATAGTGAAGCGGGGCATGACCCCATCCCTTCAGAGACTGGGCTGCAGGGCAGTGTTCCAACATAATAACAACCCCAAACACACCTCCAAGACGAACACTGCCTTGCTAAAGAAGCTGAAGGTAAAGATGATGGACTGGCCAAGCATGTCTCCAAACCTAAACCCTATTGAGCATCCTCAAATGGAAGGTGGAGGAGCGCAAGGTCTCTAACATCCTCCAGCCCTGTGATATCATCATGGAGGCGTGAAAGAGGATTCCAGTGGCAACCTGTGAAGCTCTGGTGAATTCCATGCCCACAAGGGTTAAGGCAGTGCTGGGAAATAATGGTGGCCACACAAAATATTGACACTTTGGGCCCATTTTGGATATTTTTACTTAGGGGTGTACTCACTTTTGTTGTCCTGCGGTTTAGACATTAATGGCTGTGTGTTGAGTTATTTTGAGGGGACAGCAAAGTTACACTGTTATACAAGCTGTACACTCACTACTTTACACTGTAGCAAAGTGTAATTTCTTCAGTGTTGTCACATAAAAAGATATAATAAAATATTTACAAAAATGTGAGGAATGTACTCACTTTTATGAGATACTGTATATGTGAAATCAAAACTTTTTTTGTTCATTTTGGGTAATTGAGTCTTGAGTTCAAATCTATTTATTTAGTCATCATTGGCACATTAGTTTGATTTTCCTCCTCTCCCTGCCTAGTAGAGACACAACAGGAAGTGGGGGAAATTCTGTCAGACAACCGTCATAGCAACAAAGGTGCAAAACAAGGAAGACTTCCTCTTTATTCCTGTCCCAATTACAGCTTGAGCTTTTGGATTTTTCCTCACTTTCAGTTCCGCAATGGTTACTCTTACAAAAAGTGAAGGTGAATTTTCCCAGAGAGGACACAGACAGCAAAAATACCAATAAGCAATAAGCCATGTTTAAAGGGTAACTTCACTTTCATAGAAAAAATATGGCAAATAAAATATAATATAGCATTTACAATTGCTACATAGGCATGCTGTAATTTAATGTCCAACTAAAGATATAAGCACCTCATCCCTAAATGTAATAATGTGCATTTGTTTTTATTGTATTGTGTTCTGTTTTTTTTTTCTTGCTCTTAGTAACCCTGCTCAACAACACCCTTTGACACTCTGAGGAAACTACAAATGTGAAACGCATTGGTTTATTCATCATCTTCCCTCCTCATCTATGTATTGCATACACGTGAAATATTTACTTTATCAATTATTGTAATTGGTTTATGAGGGATGATGACACTTCAGGATGGCTAAGCTGTTTGTATCTTATCTTTCATGTATTTTAGGTGATTATTTCCCCAAAAATGTTTTAACAATAAATTGTAATAAAATTCTTGTTTTTATCAATATGACTCTTTAAGATGAAATGTTAATAAAAATGTACCGTACTTTCTTGTTAATGAATGTAATTTCCTGCCTTTGTGATTGGCTCCCTTATTTTACCAAAAGTCTGCACTAAGTTACAAAGCATATTTTAGGCACCCCAATGCAATAGGAATTTCAGTTTTGGTGAGATACTCCCAAAGAGTTAAATACTTCTAAAGACCTTTAAACAAGGCCAATTTATAGACTGTGCAGCTTTTCTCAATGGAACGCCGAGAGTGCTGAAAAGGACATGGTGAAGCAAACAGCTATTTTTTCAGAATAACAAAAAGGTTGGAATCTGTTACAAAGTTTGTTAAAATTTCTGCAATGGACATAGATCACCCAGAGGGGATTGTTTTTCTCAACAAAAGTGGAGTTACTCTTTAAATTAAATGGATGGTTAATCTAAAGTTGGAGAACTACTGTCAGATTTATTAAGCAGGAATCTCAAGGTGCCTACAAATAGTTTCAAAGAAGGTGCCTGATTGAGGTCAATGTTGTAATCTGCAGGTCAGTTTGCATAACAGAATGTACCCTGAAAGCTACGTATAGGTAAATTCAGACACTTCTAGCTGCTTTTTTTTTATTAAATTACTTTTTATTATAGTTTTTCAGTAGTGTAAAAAAAAAAAAAAAAAAAAAACACACCATCACAAAAAATATGCTTGTGCTTCTCTATTGGTTTTAGAAGTTTCTGAGATCATTTCTAATTCACTGAATGTGCATCCGACCTGCAATTAACCTCCTTCAAACCTGCATTTGACTTGTTTATGCTGCTTTTGCATTTCCATAGATGTACATGGGGGGGAGAAGAAGTTCTGATGCAGACAAAAGCCAATTGACATTGGCCCTTAGAGCAAGCACAGATGTACTGGCTACAAAAATAATAAACTAATATTGGGTTTGCACTAGGCAACATGCTATCCAGGACAAAGTTTCCATCTGAATGCAAACTTTTCCTATTTACAGTACATGGGCCTGTGCCCCTCTCCCCTGCAAAGCAATAGTAAACTGCAGCATTTAGAGAAATAAAAATTCCCTGCAAGGCAACAACATAATGTGCTAGTATGCATCGAGAGGGGATTGACAGGGTAAATTGAATAGCCATTTTATTTATCAAACATTTATTTATGATTATCAAACATTTATTTTTCTGAATAAATAGATATATTGGGTGTATATTTTCCTAGAAGTCATAGTGTGTAACAACTGTCTTGGTTGTGTTCAAATGCTATTTACACCTCCTGGGAAGATTGCTATCTCTGCCTTTGAAGACCTTTTCCTCCAAGGAGCCAAACTATTGGAAGTAACAAGCTTATGTGAACAGCTATTCGCAAATCAATGAATGTCATGAAACTTCAGAGAAAGTCCCACCTATCCTAGGCCACATAAATTGTATTACAAGTCCTTAGCCCGTTAGAGCAATTCATTTGAAACCAACAGTATGTATTTGTGTTGCTCTCCATGCATCTGGGTAAGTACATGCATGTATTATAAATACATCTATTTTTCAATCTGGCTTCAACAGTCAAAATGTTACTGAAACCCACTAGTTTTGGGGTTTCCCTTACCCAATGCATACTAGCACATTATGACACATACCTGAAAAACTAAGCTCTCCAGCGGTGCGCTGTCATCGTTGACAGGGCTTCCATCATTACCCGGTCTTCCTGCTGGGTTCGCGGGCTCAGGCAGCTTGAATTGCTGAGCTGCGATGACGTCACCCCCGCACATGCGAGTGGGAATCGTGACACAGAGCACTGAAGAAATGTCATTCCTTCAGAGTACATGCACCAGTAATGTCACCATCTGCCAAAAGATTGAATATCTTCTAAATAGTGCATGTTTAGGAGATATTAATTTTACCTACAGGTAAGCTTATAATAATGTAATATAGTAGAAATTTACAAAGCAGACATTACTACTGCTTTAACTTTGGGGGACTATTGTGATTGTGTTTTCCATATGTTACCCTGATTGTAGGTAAGATTTGTTTTCACCAACTAATAAAGATTACTTATCTCGTTGCAGCACTGACCCCTTTGCATGTTTTGTCGTTTAAAAAAAAAAAAAAATCAGGCTATAGAACTAAAACTGTAGTACATAACTCCCAAAATAGACAATTTGCCCAAGGGACATTTGAGAGTGGTGCTAAGTAAAATAGGGCAGCAAATGTATAAAAATACAAAATGTATTTCAATTCACATAAAAAAAACATATACGTTCACATTATTTGTGTAGAAGTAAGGTCACCGTTTTACCAATGTACATTCAAGATGCCAACATAATTAATCAATCATTGTTTATTTGCAGACACTGTAATCTCTATGCATTTTCACTTTTAAAAGTCCATTGGGCAAATTGTCTTTTTTGGTTGCTCTGGTCTGATCAAGGGGGGCCTTTGTTTGTCTGTAGTAAATAACTCAACAGAGTTCAAAGCAAGTTTCACTTTATTTTTCAACTACACATATAATTGAAAGAAATGAATCACTAAACTGCTTATGTTAATTCTGAACTAAACCCACATATACTTCTGCAGCCAAACACAGTGCAATCTTAGCCTCTATCTGCAGTTGCCACAGTTCTGCACAACTGATTAGCCACCAGCCATTTGAGAGCTTGACATTTTGGGTTAAGAGTTGACATAAGCACGATGACAATTGTGATGTTATCACCAGAGTCTTGAGTTAAATACAGCATACACTACACTACACATGTACGTACACTAGTAGGCAGAATTTAAATAAAATCACTGCAGAAAACAACATTAGTATTGTTGATTAACCACTTCAGCCCTGGAAGAATTTAACCCCTTCCTGACCAGAGCACTTTTTGCGATTCGGCACTGCGTCGCTTTAACTGACAATTGAGCGGTCGTACGACGTGGCTCCCAAACAAAATTGACGTCCTTTTTTCCCCACAAATAGAGCTTTCTGTGTTTTTTATTTTTTGCTCTATAAACAAAAAATAATTTTTTACATTTTGCTATAATAAATATCCCCCCAAAAATATATAAAAAAACATTTTTTTTCTCCTCAAATTAAGCCGATATGTATTCTTCTACAAAAAAAATCGCAATAAGCGTTTATTGATTGGTTTACGCAAAAGCTATAGCGTTTACAAAATAGGGGATAGTTTTATGGCATTTTTATTAAGATTTTTTATACTAGTAATGGCGGTGATCAGCGATTTTTATTGTGACTGAAACATTATGGCAGACACATCTGACATTTTTTAAACATTTTTGGGACCATTGTCCTTTATCCAGCAATCAGTGCTATATAACTGCACTGATTCCTGTGTAAATGACACTGGCAGTGAAGGGGTTAACCACTAGGGGGCATTGTAGGGGTTATGTCCTGGGGAGTGATTCTAACTGTGGAGGGAGGTGGCTACGTGTGACACGTCACTGATCTCTGCTCCCGATCACAGGGAGCAGAGATTAGTGACACTGTCACTAGGCAGAATGGGCAGATGCTTGTTTACATTAGCATCTCCCCGTTCTTCCTCTCCGTGAGACGATCGCAGGTATCCCCATGGGCGCCTCTTAAAGGGCAATGTACAGGTATGTTAGTTTGCCTGTACGGGTACTTCTGCCGACATATATTGGTGTGAGGCGGTCGGCAAGCGGTTAAGGATTTATTAACAATTATTGAGCATTCCTAACTTTATCTTAAAGGGCAACTCTACTTTCATGGAAAAAACAATACAGAACTTAAAAAAAAAATAGAATAGCATATACAATTGCTAAACAAACTATATTGTAATTTAACCACTAGCTGGCCAGCCGCCGCAGTTGTACTGTGGCAGGTTGGCACGGCTGCACAAATCGCCGTAGTTATACACTGTTCCTTTAAGACATCATAGCAGACGCACTCGCTGCTGCGTGTCCCCGGAGACGATGCATGTGCCAGGTGGGTGCAATGTTCGCTGGGCACACTGGATCGCTCGTGACAGAACAAGAATGGGGGGATGTGTGTGTGTAAACACACAAATCCTGGTTCTCTCAGGAGAGAGGAGACAGATTGTGTGTTCCTACTAAGTAGGAACATCGATTGATATCCTCCCTCAGGCAGTCTCATCCTCCCTACAGTTAGAAAACACCAAAGGAACATAGGGGTTACCCTTGATCACCCTCTAGTGTTAACCCCTTCCCTGCCTGTGACATTTATACAGTAATCAGTGGCTATTTTTAGCTCTGAATGCTGTATAAATGTAAATGGTCCCAAAATAGTGTCAAAAGTGCCCAATCTGTCGAAGTCCTGATAAAAATCGCAGATCGCTGCCATTACTAGCAAAAACATAATAATAATAATAAAAATTACCTAAATATATCCCCTATTTTGTAGACGCTATAGCTTTTGCGCAAACCAATCAATATATGCTTATTGCGATTTTCTGTTACCAACATTTTATAGAAGAATACATATCAGCCTAAACTGATGAAGAAATTAGTTTTTGTTTTTTTTTGGATATTTATTATAGCAAAAAGTACAAAATATTGTGTTTTTTTTTTTTTTTAAATTGTTGCCCTTTTTTTGTTTATAGTGCAAAAAATAAAATCTGCAGAGGTGATCAAATACCACCAAAAGAAAGCTCTATTTGTGGGGAAAAAGGGACATAAATTTAGTTTGGGTACAGCGTCACATGACTGCGCAATTGCCGGTTAAAGCGAGGCAGTGGCGTATAGCAAAAAATGGCCTGGTCAGGAAGGGGGCAAATCCTTCCGGGGCTGAAGTGGTTAATAATATAAAAAAAATAAAACTTTTAATTTCAATCTGCCACATTGTAATTTCTGTAAAATTCAATGCAATATGGCAACCTGGAGGCATTCCATACAACATTGCTATGCAGAACACCTCCAAAAATGTAATGTATTGCTTTTATGATTGGCGCGTTGATTTTTCCAGAAGTCTGCACTAGGATGTAAGTAAGACTATAGGCATCTTCTGCAACAAAAATGTAATTTTTGGTGAAAACTTTCTAAGGGTTTATTACTTCAAAAGGGCGCACAAGGTGATTATAATGAACCAGACCATCCCATTCATAATTATTGTCCAAAGGACATGGTCAAATGAACAACTATTTCTTCAGAGCAGAATCGGGTAGAAATCTGCAACAAAATTTGTTAAAATTCTTACAATGTACATTAGTCACCCAGAGGGGATTTTTTTTTTCTCAACAAAAGTGGAGTTACTCTTTAAGATCACTATATACTATTTTCATTGAGCCTGCTGTCTAGCGTCTTCTATTTTTTATTAAAAAGATGTTGGGTGGGAGGGGGTGACTGGGCTAGTGATGTAGTGAATTGTGGCCTGATAAAAACATGTGAAATTTGCATAGTGTATGGTAAGCTTTGGTTCTACTTTAAATGTTTTATGAATAATTTGTCATGAATCAAGATTTTTAATTCAGTTATTATTTTATTTAATGTTTTTAAGCAGTTTTTGCTGCTTTCTATTTACTGCCATCTTGATTTACACAAATGTTTGCTTCGCTAGCAGTTATATTTAATTATTTCTCGTTTCCTTTTTTCCTTAGAAATACAGGTTTCAGTATATAATCTAACATTCTGGCTATTTTTCTTCCTAAGCATCCCTTTAAGCTAATATTTAGGCTTGTGTCGATGGGTAAATGTAGGTTGCTTTCAGATGCCTTTTAGCTGTCTTTTCAGATGAGTCTGAGACAGTGCATAGATAGAGAAAAGCAGCTCTGATAAGAACAAAAGCCCTTATTTTTTTCTGGATCAACCTCTATTCTTTTTATTTTCATTTTTGAAAAAAACACCTTTACTAACATAGCAAATAAATCAATAGACCTCTGTGATTTCCAAAATCTGATGTGGATGTCACTGGTGGTATTTCTCTGGCTTAAAGAAAGCTCCTTAAAGATGTGATTTTCAACAATGTTAATTGCTTGTAATGCATGTGAGTAATTGTTATTAATGAGTATTACTGTCACCCATAGAAAAAGCAACATGCACAAAAACAAAAAAAAAAACATTGAGGATGTATTCACACCAGAGGCATTGGGACTGAGTTTGTGGCTATTCCAGCACCCCACTGCATGGACAAGTTGAAATGCTTTGTCTCTTGTATACCCGGTTCACACCTTTGTGTTACAATGGTGTGTGGGCAAGATGCTCTGAAAAAAAGTACTGCATTCAATACTTTTTATCAAGATAGTGCCATGCTAGGCAATCCACTGCCTTGAATGACAGGGCCAGCAATTGAACTTTGTGAGATGTCTGCGTGACATCTCAATAAAGTTTGTTCAGATCGTACTGCACACCAGCCACTGGACTGAAATGCATCAGCAAGTGTACACCAGCCCTAAAGAGGACCTCCCTAGGCTGCATATCGCATAGGATTGCTCCTAATAACTGGTAAATTTGAATATGCGTTGAGCAAGGGAAGTCCATTTATTTAAATGGACATTGTAAACACACCAAAAAGGGTGCATGCACTATGTTTTGTAATATAGCGTGCCACAATGCACAGAAGTTAATTACCGTGTATTTTGGGTGTAATATGATGCAAGTGTGTTGAGGTGCCACCACAGAGCACCAATTGCCATAACCTGTGCTTTTGGCCATTTGTGGTAAAGAAACTGATAACAACACATTGTCGCAGTTCACTGGTGTGAACCCATCCTTGAGGAATCCTCTGCGCAGGGAAATATGTAAACCGACACAGCTGACTTCTCTTACTGAAAATGCTAGTTGTCTGGTTCCTAAGCGATCTAGAATTGAATAGAGTTGATACTTTTTGTGTCACAGACATGTAGTCAAATCAGGAATTTTGGCTTTAATCGGATTTCACTAGTTGCATGCATTTACCAAGTTAGTGATCAAAAAATAACGGACTGAATGACTGACAGGCAAACAGCATTTCAGGAGGTCAGCAATAGCAGCCCATTTATTTCTTGCCGCAAAGGTTTCTCCTATAGACCGTTGACAGGTAAGGAGAAGAGAGAACAGAAAAAAGCTTTTTATAGACTTTATACTGTATGTAACAGTACAGTTAAGTGACTTCAGATCAAAAGCAAACTTTGAAGTTTATCTACCTTTTATACGAGCTGGAACTTTTATAGAAGTTGAACTGATAGAGGAAGCTAAAGAAAATCGGCGAGTGGCTTCTTTCTCCTTAGACTCTGGTTCTAAGTGAACACATAGATGTAAAGCAATGATTTGTTAATAAGCACAGTAGTAAGAAAAATTAGGCATAACATTATAGCACCAGTATAAATGACCAAGCAGATTTTTCATCACATCTCCAGATGGAATATAAAGCATTGACGAAATGGTCTAGAGTGGAGAAAACTGACCAGCGGGAAAAAAAACAGGTATGAATGGTGTGTCTCTACTTCACACATAACTATAGAGACCCCAGATTGTACCTAAATCCACTACTAACAAAAACATTTTTTCTTACATTTTGGGTAGAGTGGGGAAGAGTTACCGTAGAAGGTCTGTCAGGTTTTTGCTGCTGTTTGCTTATTATAGATCTTATTATAGAACATTTTACCACTCTAACAAAATAGTTTTCATTGCTATATCAGACTCTATTGGACAGATTTCCTTTTGCAACTTATCCCCCTTGTCACCAAAAATGGAAGTGGGGGGAATTCTCTTTAGTAGGGTTGCAAACAGCAATAAACGCCAGACAGATTACACTCCACCCTCAAACAATGTGAACAGACCTACAGAAACAGGATCTGATCCATTACACCTGGCTACAAAGAATAGGAATTGTAAATATAAATGTCCTGTTGTTTTTACTCCTACTTCACATAATAGCAACAAATTACCGTCAATATATCTGAAGAACAATGGGCACATTTCTATAGCTGTGTGAAGTTGGCACCCCATGTTTGTAAAACCTGAATAAAAATATAAACCTAATAAAAACCAGAAAAATACAGCGCTATTCCTAAATGTGATTTGTGTAATAATGAAGCAATTGTGACAAAAAATTGTGAAAATATGCTATAAGTGCAGCAACAGCTTTAAACGTGAGATACCCACAATTCAAATAATTATTTCCAGATAAGCTGCGCTATAATGATCCAAAAATGCTATGTGAGACAAGTAAATGAATAAAACAAAAACAACAGTTTGACAAAATATAAACAGAAAATGCATATACAAGTGTTCAAATATTAGTCCATTTCCCCGTCAACAGAGATTCTGCTTGTAGTCTCCAACGTGTTTTAACACACCACACCAATATAGAAAAAGTGTCATCAGAGTTGCAGAGAAAAGGCTTCCACCACCAACACTACTGCCGCTTACCAGCTAAACTGATCCCATCTCAGAGACCAGATATCGCAAATATTAAAACACTTCCTCTGAACATGGCCCTGGAAGACGTCACTTTTAACGAAACGGCGTAGGGAGGAGCGGCGTATTGACGTCACCGCGATCTACGCTGAACCCGGAAGCGACGGGCAGCGTTACGAAGCCGGCTGGCAAATCTGTTGTTTTTAGAAAGCAAATTTTTTTTCTACTTGATTGCTGGGCAATGAGCGGTGTGGCCGTAGGATTTTTCCAACTACTTGAACCAAGCGCCTAAAAGGGATACATCCTCCATGCGGTCCATGTTCAGAGGAAGTGTTTTAATATTTGCGATATCTGGTCTCTGAGATGGGATCAGTTTAGCTGGTAAGCAGCAGTAGTGTTGGTGGTGGAAGCCTTTTCTCTGCAACTCTGATGACACTTTTTCTATATTGGTGTGGTGTGTTAAAACACGTTGGAGACTACAAGCAGAATCTCTGTTGATGGGGAAATGGACTAATATTTGAACACTTGTATATGCATTTTCTGTTTATATTTTGTCAAACTGAATAAAAATATACCATTCGTTTGTGCCACGTTTGTGCTGATTTGTGCCGTAAAAATTAGCGTTTGTGCCGGTTCGGTTTCTGGGATATTAAACATTCAATGTAATGCAAGCCCCACCCACTTTGCACTCCATGTTCTTGAATTTTAAAAATGAACGCGCCATTCGTTTGTGCCGCGTTTATGCTGGTTTGTGCCGCAAAAATAAACGTTTGTGCCACTTTGGTTGCGGAGATATTGTGCATTATAGTTGCTGAAACCCCAGGATTTACAAACATGGGGTGCCAACTTCACACAGCTCATTTCTATGGCAGGGTCATAGAGGCAACCCTTAAGCTTAATGTGTTAAAAAAAAAAATAACTGTGACTAATGGACCATGGATTAGTCATTGAATATTCACAAGTTGAAATTGGCTCTGATGGAAACAGGCAAACGCTTTTTAAACTTTATGAATTTATATAAGAAACCTTTTGATGTTGGCCACAACAAGTATACGTGAAACTAAGTCGACCAACAGCAAAAAACGTTAGGCTTTGTTTACACTTGGGCATAGCAAAGTTACATGATTTTAAATTTCAAAGCCACTTTAACTCATTTCATGTATGGCAGATATAAGAAATATGTTAACCTTTTTGCTGAAAAAAATAGGTATCTGAAGTAAAATCAATATACCATTTGACTATTTGGTTGTTACATTAAAAAAGCAGTAAATGCTGCATAAAAAAATAAAAAATAAAAGCTGTAGCAGTGCTAATAACCTAAAAATTTAATTGTGTATTACAGCTAAGTCACACACACACACACACACACACACACACACACACACACACACACACACACACACACACACACCAGGGTAAGGTGGAATTAAATAGTAAATTCTGGCACTGAAGTCTTTTGGCTGGTCTTCAGAGCAGAGAATGCCTTAACACAAACGTTGAGTATGCAAAAAAGTATACCGTAGGTGTGGTTAAGGTAACAATGAGGGTTACATTGACCTCAGCACCAGTTTCCCAGAACTCAAAGTGATTTTTTTTAATATAATAAACATGGTATACTTACCTCCTCTGTCCAGTTGGTTTTGCACAGAGCAGCCCGGATCCTCCTCTTCTCAGGTCCCTCTTTGCTGATCCTGGCCCATACCTCCTGTGAACTGCCCCCTCAGCCAGCAGCTTTCAATGGGGGCACCCAAGCGAAGTCAGAGCTTTGTGTATCCATTCAGACATGGCGCCTGACCCGGCCCTGCCCCTCTCTCCTCTGATTGGCTGAATGACAGCCACGGAAGCCAATGTCATCGCTGCTGTGTCTCAGCCAATCAGGAGGAGTGTCCCAGGCGGCTTAAAAACTTGTAGACAATGTTGGAGAAAGAAGGGGCTCAGGTAAGTAATTAGGGGGTGCTGGGGAGGCTGCTACACACAGAAGGTTTTTTATCTCAATGCATAGAATGCATTAAGATAAAAAATCTTCTGCCTTTAAACCCCTTTAAGGCTAATATATTGAATATGAAAATATTGCTGCAAGATTTCCTGATAATACCAAGAAAAATACCTTGTACACACAGATTATTTTTTCAGCGAAATCCTTTGAAGCAGTTATTAAAACATACAGACATACAACCAAAACATAGGATAGATTGTTAACGTTTAAAGTGGCATCATCACCATCCAGTACAGTAAAAGGAAGAACGTGTTAAGCTCTACAATTACACTGATGAATCACATGCAATGTTTAGGTGTAATGAATCATCAACAATACAGCATGCCCATGTTTAGGGTTTTATATGGTAAGCACAACACAATGAGAAATTAATATATGAAATTATATTTTAAAGCATATAATTCCAAACAGTGAAAGGTGCAACCTAATAAACTCAGAGTACAGACATAATCTGACAAATAGACACAAATTTACCGAACTTTACCAGGGAAAGTAGGTGTGGGAAATATAAAATAATACTGCTTATTAGTAGTTTTATTATTATTAAAATTACCCTTAACTAGAGAAGGTAAAGCCTGTAAAGAAAAATTGGGAAAAAAATGTTTTTTCTCAATGCTGTTTTTTGTTTTCAGAAAAAATTGGAAAACAAGAAGTGTGGAATGTGTTCTTTTACAGGCTATCTCTGACATGGTAATTGAAATATATAACATGAAGACCTTAATGAATGTTTTCTGAGACTTTATGTAAAGTCTTAAATTATTGTAAGTTCTCTCAGCTGAAGACAAGCAAACCCTGAAAAATACAATTCAAGTAGCACTGTACTTCTCAATGCAGTTCTCAAACAAGAGAAATATGCATTTCTGCCATTTGAGGGCACTGCAGGGGTAAAGCTCCAGTTTAGTTTGCTTGTGGGCTCCATGTTGTACCTCCTACAGGTGGGTGATTATTGGGTTACAGTAGATCAAAATATCAAGTCCTGAGCTACTAGCCAGGCCTTAAGAGTTACTCGCCACCAGTTGCCTCACACAACCTCTACCCTGCCCCACCCCTAAACACGCCCTCAGTAATTATCTTGTGAAGTTACACTGTTAAATGTTTTATGCAGAATTCGGTTACAAAAATAAATATTAACAACAACTTTATTAGTGCAGCCTCATCAGTGCCCATCAAGGCAGCCTTTCAGTGCCCATCAGTGCAGCCTATCAGTGCAGCATATCAGTGCCCATCAGTACACCATATCAGTGCCCATCAGTGCAGCTTCATCAGTGCAGCTTATCAGCGCCCATCAGTGCCGGCCCATCAGTGTCGCCTCATCAGTGCAGGCTCATTAGTGCCCATTAACTCAGCCTCATTAGTGCACATCAATGTAGCCTCGCCAGTGCCCATCAATGCAGCCTCACCAGTGCCCATCAATTCAGCCTCACCAGCGCCCATCAATGCAACTTCATCAGTGCCCATCAATGCAGCCTCACCAGTGCTCATCAATGCAGCCTGATCAGTGTCCATCAACGCAGCCTCACCAGTGACCATCAGAGCAGCCTCTAAGGTGCCTATCAATGCAGCCTTATCAGTGCCCATCAATGCAGCCTGATTAGTGCCCATCAATGCAGCCTCTCCAGTGCCCATCAGCGCAGCCTCTCCAGTGCCCATCAGCGCAGCCTGATCAGTGCTCATCAATGCAGCCTCACCAGTGCCTATCAATGCAGCCTGATCAGTGCCCATCAATGCAGCCTCATCAGTGCCCATCAATGAAGCCTGATCAGTGCACATCAATGCAGTCTGATCAGTGCACATCAATGCAACCTCATCAGTGCTCATCAATGCAGCCTGATCAGTGTCCATCAACGCAGCCTCACCAGTGCCCATCAGCGCAGCCTAAACAGTGCCCATCAATGCAGCCTCTAAGGTGCCTATCAATGCAGCCTCATCAGTGCCCATCAATGCAGCCTCTCCAGTGCCCATCAGTGCAGCCTGATCAGTGCTTATCAATGCAGCCTCACCAGTGCCTATCAATGCAGCCTCATCAGTGCCAATCAATGCAGCCTATCAGTGCCCATCAATGCAACCTCACCAGTGCCCATCAATGCAGCCTGATTAGTGCCCATAAATGCAGCATCCCCAGTGAATGGGGATCAGAGAGAGAAGGGCCAGCCAGATAACACAGCATGGGGATCTCCCACTGTAACACCACTTGGTTTTGAATTGCCCAACGGCCAAAGTCCTGCCTTCTGGACTGGCCTCTATGTCACACTACTTCAATTTCCCGGCATTGGACCAGTGTTCTGTCTATCATAGGAGCCGGTTCATTAGGCGGGACTTCGTTTTACTGTGGCCGCCAGGCAATTCAAATCCATGCTGGAGATCCCCGCTCTATGCGATCCCTTCTGCTCTCCTTTTCCTCACCTCTTTCTTCCCCAGGTTCCTGGCCGATTGCTGGGAGGGTAACGCTGCCTGCCGGCAGAAATTTTGTGGGCTGCAGTAGATGATAGTTTCTGTCCTCTCAGGCCTTAGTTGAAAGGTAAGATAGTAAATTTGTCTGACAAAGTAGTTTTTTTTTTTTAACCTTTAAATTATTCCGATTAATGTTCTCCACCTTTACAGCATAATGTTTACCTATAGTCTGATCAGTAAATTTTCTTATCCTCTTATAGGTAAAATGGTAAGACCAACATCTATAGTTTGGAAACATTTCCACAGTGCAATTTGTGCTGAGAGCAAAGCTGTACTTTTATTTCAAGCATAATACTTTTATATACACTGCATTTCACGCGTCCAGTGTAAGAAAATGACTTTCACTTTGTAAAACCACTCCATACTGAATTTTTTTTTAATTTTTCCAAAAATTAAACTTTTTTTCCAGGAAAAAGCAGGGGAAAAAAAGTTTTTTCTCATGGCTTTAAAATCTCTGGAAGTTTTACACCTCTACCCTTAAATCTGTCATTCACTTTCTCCTTCATATAATTACAGGGGAAAAACTAAAGTACAGAAAATGTCATCAGTGCAGCCTATCAGTGCAGCATATCAGTGCCCATCAGTACACCATATCAGTGCCCATCAGTGCAGCTTCATCAGTGCAGCTTATCAGCGCCCATCAGTGCCGCCCCATCAGTGTCGCCTCATCAGTGCAGGCTCATTAGTGCCCATTAACTCAGCCTCATTAGTGCACATCAATGTAGCCTCGCCAGTGCCCATCAATGCAGCCTCACCAGTGCCCATCAGATTTAATTATTCTTAAAAGCGGAGGTCCACCCTAAAGTGGACCTTCCGCTCATTGGAATCCTCCCCCCCTTCCCCCCTCCGGCGCCACAATTGGCACCTTTCAGGGGGAGGGGGTGCAGGTACCTGTACAGTACAGGTATCTGCACTCACTTCCGGCGTAGATTCTGCAGAAGGTACGCCCCTTTCCGCAGAATCTACGCCCCTTTCCGAAAGTCCCCCGCTGCCTGCTGGGAAACACACGTATCCAAGAGACAGCGGGGACCATCCTTATTGCGCAGGGTGACTCGCGCATGCGCAGTAGGGAACCGGGAAATGAAGCCGAAAGGCTCCACTTCCTGATTCCCATACCCAAGATGGCGATGGCAGCACCCGAGAGACGATCGAGAGATCGGCTTCGGGTGCCGACATCGCGGGCGCGCTGGGCGGGTAAGTGTCATTATTTTAAAAGTCAGCAGCTGCAGTATTTGTAGCTGCTGGCTTTTAAAAAAAAAAAAACGGCGGAACTCCCGGCGGACTCTCGCTTTAATATGGTAGTAAATTCTCACAAAAAAAATATTAGGGATTAAAATGGTTGAACATACACATCTGTACCCAAGTACAAAATAAATGTTGGTTCACTAAACTGCAGTATATGTGCCTAACAACAATGTAACAATCAACAACTAAAATTTGGAGAAAACAGTTATACAAATTCTACCTTCATTCTTTTGTGCGGTAAAACTGGTTACAAATGATTACAAGCAGGTAGAACAAGATTCTTTACTTGACTAAACTATTTAAAAGAGATGTACGGCTTTTTTTTTTTTGCTTTTTTTTCTTGTAAAGATTCGTACTTCTCTAGATGGATGCATAGGTCCGATGCTGCATCTGTTCCCCGTCGCCTCTAACACTGAGAACCAAGCGATCGAACACCATTAGAAAAAGGGGGGGGGGGGTTAAGGTGCGCTATGGACGCTAAAAAATTATTTTAAGATCAGGAAAGCCAAAATTTGAAAAATTTATGAACAAAGGACAATTGGTGATGAGAGGAGGGGCTGCCACTACCTTAACAATTCAACCCAGAAAGGTTAAAAAAACGTAGACAGATAATAAAAAGATAGCTATGGCGCTCACCTGCCGTTAATTATACATAGTATCTGCAGGAAACTCATCTACTAAGGCTCGGTTCACACAGCGTGCGGCACGACTTGCAGCGCCGCGACCTGCCGCTATCTGCCGCGACCTGCACACGATCAGCGGCGACTTGCAAAACGACTTCTGTATAGAAGTCAATGCAAGTCGCCCGAAGTCGCCGCCAAAGTAGTACAGGAACCTTTTTTCTAAGTCGGAGCGACTTGAGTTGCTCCTATTAGGACGGTTCCGTAGTACAGAACGGAGCGCGACTTGTCAGGCGGCGAAGTCGCCTGGACAAGTCGCCCCTGTGTGAACCGAGCCTAATGGTTGTACCTTGTTATTAAATTACTTGCTGGTAATTCTACATATAAATGAAATTAAAATATATAAAGATGAAAAATAAAAAATAAAAAATAAAAATACCCTATGTGCAAGATACAGATAACAATATGAATCGTGCATGAAAGTGTTACAGAAATACTGTTTTAAATTACTATATATTTGTGCAAAAATTCAATATACTTCCTGTAGGAAAAAATTCAATATACTTCCTGTAGAAAAAAGTGCATATGTGTATTTATACAAATCACATGATAAAAAGTGCTAAGTGCTTGTGAAAGTGCTGCAGTTTCAATATATACTTAAAAAAAGGGTTACATACTCCTATAAGTGCGGCAATATGTGAATACGGTACTTTACATTGTAAAGTCACTAAATGAAAATCGCTAAATAGAGGAATGCAACTGTAAATTAATACACAAGTCCAGCAGCAGAAAAATTAATATCAGAAAGTCCTTTCTGGAACAAAAGTCCTTTCTGGAACAAAAGTGACAATGTGCTTCAGTGCTTAGTGGCTTCCTGGATTGCAACCGGTGCGATTTCCGTGCATAAAGACAATATTCCGCACTCACCAGCTCCCCTGCCCCTTAAGGGGTTAATGCGCCTCCACAGTGTAAGCCCCTGTGTCGCTATATAGAGCTGCTCCGGTTACCATCCAGTAGTTTCCCTCATTAAAAACAGAATGAAGCATACATAGTGTGATCCAGTTTAAAACAACATTAAACAGTATTTCTGTAACACTTTCATGCACGATTCATATTGTTATCTGTATATTGCACATAGGGTATTTTTATTTTTTATTTTTCATCTTTATATATTTTAATTTCATTTATATGTAGAATTACCAGCAAGTAATTTAATAACAAGGTACAACCATTAGCAGATGAGTTTCCTGCAGATACTAGGTATAATTAACGGCAGGTGAGCGCCATAGCTATCTTTTTATTATCTGTCTACGATCGAACACCATTGATCGCTTGGGTCTCAAAGCTCCTTGAGCAGAGAGCTGTTGACTGTCAGTCAGCAGCTCTCTACTCTGCCCCCCCCCCCCGGATCACTGGAGTGCTGGGCTTTGGGGGGGGGTGGTAGCAGCCGGATCAGGCCCTCAGCGGCTCGCTGTGAGGCTGAGCCGGGTGCCGGTCCAGGCACGTGGACGGATCCTGACTTCATTGTCGTGATCTTGCCCGAGCCTGGAATGGCTCTGTTATGTCAGCTGACAGCAGGTCACAGGACTGCAGAATGAACTGTACACCTGTGATCCACAGGAGAAGTACAACCAAACGAGCTTTGCCTGTACTTCTCCTCTTAAATGTTTCACATATTTTAGCCCTATGGATGTGCCTAACCCTGTGTTTGGAGGCAGGTGGCAATACTCAGTGACACTTTGGTGACATATATATGATGCTTGATTTCAGTCAGGGTACTCCACTTTATGAGTGTGTGGTGCTTAATGGACTATCCAGCTGGGAGTATCTTCAGTTAACCCCACTATAAGGACTTTGTAATAACCATCCTAACTTGTGCATTAGATGATTATTATCCCTAATAGCCAATGAGTAAATTCCGGACAAAGACTGTATTAAAAAGTCATTCACACCACTGATTCGCAGCACTTCTGTCTGGAGCCATAAACTAGGCTGAGACAGAAAACTACACCTTTATTAAAATAGCAAAAAATAACACAGTTCAGGAATGTAGTCAAAAACTGAAGCCAGGGTTTGAATGCCAGAGCGGGTATTCAGATGAGCTGGGGTCAGGAAGCCAAAAATCTGTGTAGTAAGGAGCAAAAACAGGAACAGATATCAGAAGAGGAGTCAGCCGGGCCAAGTGATACACAGGAACACACTAGATATCATAGACCACGCAAGGGCACAGAGGGAATGAGTAAAGTTGTTTAAATAGCCAAAAGGGGCTGGCTGTAGGCTGGACTAATGAGGCAGGTAATTGTAACCAGAGGAGTCACGGTGGAAACGAGTGACTGGAAATTAACTGACAGCTGAGCAGCCTCTGTTCCAACCAGGCTTGAGGGGAAATGTCTATGAAAAGCACAGAAGAGGGCAGGAGCATGAACGTCTGAGAATGAGACCCAAGAGTGTTCCTCCTGATCGTAACCCCTCCAGTGAACAAGATATTGTATGCGTCCATGAAACCTATGGGAGTCAATGATAGTTTGTATCACATACTCCTCATGGTTGTCAACCTGGACCTGGCGAGGGCGTGGTACAGAGGTGGTAAAGTGGTTGCACACCAAAGGTTTTAATAAGGAAAAATTGAATATGTTGGAATGAAGATCTAATGCATAGGCCACTGAGTTAACCTTACAGAGTATGCAGAAAGGCCCTATATACTGAGGTGACAGTTTTAGTGAGGGAACACTGAGTCAGAAGTTATGGGAAGACAGCCAGACCCTCCCCCAATCTTGGTAGGAGGGTGCAGGCGTCAGCGGTTAGCATGGAATCTGCACCTCTCTCTGGAGCGTTGCAAGGATTCTTGGACTTGCACCCAAGTGGAATAAAAATCCCAAAGATGATCCCTCAATGCAGGAATTCCCTGTGGAACAAATGTGTCAGGCGGAATGGATGGCTGGAACCCATAGTTCGCCATAAACTGAGATAATCAGGAGGTGGCATTCATGTCCCTATTGTGAGCAAACTTTATCCAAGGTAACAGGTCCGAGCAGTTGTTATAGTGGTCAGAAATAAAATAACTTGGCAACTGCTCCAAGGCTTGGTTGGCCCGTTCTGCAGTCCCATTTAACTACAGGTGATATGCTGAGGAGAAGGAAAGCTGAATTCCCAACTGTGCACAAAAGGCTTGCCAAAACCTGGAAACCTATGTAACAGAAATACCTCCCAAGCGAAAATTGATGGCAGTTCTTTGGCAACTCTTAAGAGGAATACAATGTGAAATTTAAAAAAAACGGTCAACCACTATATAGTGTAGTATGTTTGTAACAGAGCATAAATTCACCTGAGGAAGCCACGTGGTTGGGGGCATAACGCATGAAGGCTCAGCCAAGCGACGTGAGAGTGATGGTGGAAGCAACTTCATTTCATGTCTATGTGCATTCGTTTTTTTATACTTAGTTTCACTTAATACAAGTGATTAGAATAGAACAGGGATATGCAATTAGCGGACCTCCAGCTGTTGCAGAACTACAAGTCCCATGAGGCATAGCAAGGCCCTGACAGCCACAAGCAACACACCCAGAGGCAGAGGCATGATGGGACTTGTAGGTTGGAAACAGCTGGAGGTCCGCTAATTGCATATCCCTGGAATAGAAGCTTCTATTGGTGCATGTATGCTCTGTTACAAACATACTACACTGTAGTGGTTATTACCTCTTTTCGTTGAGCTGCATAGAGATGCCCCGCTTAAGGAACCCCTAAATTGGATCCAAGAGCAGGACTACAGCCTGGTATGTGAGATCAAGTTGAGGATTTCCTCATTCATGCATTATTGACCTGCTAATAACAGGTCCACTAGCAAGGTGAGTGTGCGTTTCACTATTTGGTAGTGAATGTGGTCTGTGGTGAAGCACTGAGGGGATTGAGTTAATGAAGAGGTAAAGTAGAAAACGCATTATTACACACTTTATTGGGACTCTTGAATACATGGACATTGTATCTTGGTGTATGGATTATTTTCTGTCTAACAGATTATTTACACATATGAATGGGATTTCTTGATGTAGTCAGTTTCTTTAATTGGGGGGGGTTATCATTTTTATTTAATCATCTATCCTTTTTTGTGTTATTTTTGGAGTAGCGTGACTATAGACTATATATATATATATATATATATATATATATATATATATATATATATATATGAATATATATATATATATATATATATATATATATATATATATTGTATCCTTCAGTATAACTGGGAACGCAAACATGCCATCTAAGGTCTGTCCCCTACAGCACTTCAGGTACGGGCGTTTCCCGGACAGGTAGACAATACTTCAATAAGTGACCTGCCTGGCCACAGTAAAGGTACAATCACTCCCTCCTCCTAAAGGCTCTTTCTTTGGCAGAGAGATGTGTGAAGTCAAGCTGCATGGGCTCTACCTCAGTGGAGAACTTGGACCCAGGAGGCATGGGAGAGGAGGGAGGCATGGGTGGGAATTCAAAGCTTGGAGCCAAATATACAGGAGGCTTCCGCGTGTGCTTCTTAAATGAAGGTCTGTCTCAAAGTCTGGAATCAATGAGAATGGCAAACGAGATCAACTGTTCAAGATTCCTAGGTATATCTTGAGCTGCAATTTCATCTTTAATATTATCAGAGAGACTATGGGAAAAAGCAGCCACAAGAGCCTCATTGTTCCAACCAACCTCTGCTGCCAGAGTGCAGAATTCAATAGTGTAGTCGGCAACAGTTCTTGTACTCTGTTTAAAGGACATGAGGCTTTTGGCAGCAGAGGTGGAGAGAGCGGGAATATCAAATACCCTTTTAAAGAAGGCCACAAACTTAGGGTAATTCTGGACAATGGGTTTTTGTGTCTCCCATAGAGGGTTTGCCCAAGACAAGGCTTTGTCAGAAAGCAAAGAATTAATAAAGCCTACTTTGCTTCTGTCCATAGGGAATGCTTGGGGAACCATCTCAAAATATATTCCAACCTGGTTGAGAAACCCACTGTAGTGAGCAAGATGGCTCCCAAATGGTGGGGAAGTGAAGCAGAACCAGTCATAACTCTCATTGGTAGTATTAGAGGAGGCTGCCTGAACAGAGGCAGGAGCAGCAGCAGCAGGGATGGCTTGCAACACTGGTTGTACCAGAGCAGCTGAAGTAGGAGGATCCAACTGAGCGGTTCAAAACAGGAGCGTTTGTAAGGCTATGGCAAACTGATCTACTCGTCCAATCTGGAGAAAATATTCTGCATCTTCTGAATTCATGGCCCTTGTGTAATGTTAGGAACCATAAACAGGTCGGTGACAGAAAATGCAGTTAAAATCACAAAAAATAGCACAGTTAAGGAACGTAGTCAAAAACTGAAGCCATGGTTTGGATGCTAGAACGGATAATCAGAAAAACTGGGGTCAGGAAGCCAGAAGTCAGTGTAGTAGGGAGCAAAAACAGGAACAGATATCGGTAGAGAAGTCAGCTAGGCCAAGTCATACACAGGAGCACACTGGATATAATAGACAACGCAAGGGCACAGAGGGAATGAGCAAAGCTGTTTAAATAGTCAAAAGGGGCTGGCTGTAGGCTGAACTAATGAGGCAGGTAATGGTAACCAGGTAATGCTCACTGTGGAAACGAGTGGCTGGTAATTAATTGAACAAAAAGGTCCGGATGGCCCCACTCCAATGAAAACATAATGACAAAGACAAATATGTGCAAGCAGGCAAAACTGTAAATTGGTGTAATTAGGCAACGCTCACTACAGGTGATACAATGCTCTCCGTTGATATAAAGGTTGAGTCAGCTGGAACTCTCTCTCTCACATGATCACAAGATTAACTCTTCAGACAAAAATAAAGACAAACAATCCAAACCCATGAAAGATATATAAATAAAGACGAAAAATGTGACGGTGATGCATGCTTAACATAATTAAACCACCTTAAACAGGTGGAAAACATCCCACTCAAGGAAGTCTTCTAAGAACAAAAAATTTGTGTGCATATATGTATAACTACTTTGATAAAACTGCCTGCAGAGTTTCCCGGCAGAAGCACCTGTGCATGCCTGGCATTAGTATTCTCATATAAATGTATAAGAAGAAAAATATATAAATATTGCTCTTGCGCATGCACAGCTAGGTAAACCAAAAATCTGTCAAAAAACCCTGCAGACAGACAGGATTCCCATCACACAGCACAGCATGAAAATACTGCTATTAACCCCGTGACAAAAAGACCAGATAATTGCATGCAGACCAGACTTTCAGCCACAAACAACATGTTCATGGTTATGATTCAATCAATTAGGTACATATATGCAATTTACCTCCTGCAGACATCAAGATCACCTATCAAACACACATATTGCAACATAAACTCTAGAAAGAATGAATACATGCAAGGAAGTGGATAGACCATTCGGACCCTTTTGTTAAATTTTTGCATATGGTTGCATATTGAGCCGCACCCACATCTGGAGAGGGGAGAGATCATTAGGAAGTAGACACCTGGAGCAGGTTCTTCTTTTTGTTTCAGTTGTTGTGTCTGGATTTGTATGCTCATACATACCTGCTCAGTGTCCTGACTCCTACACTCTTTTTACATTTTGGTTCGTATGAACTACATCATATTGGCTCCCTCAAAGGCTTACAAATATGAAAAGATCCCAGTCCGCCCCTGCAGCATCGGATATTAGTTTTAACAGGACTCTCACAGCTTCAGCAGATAACCCCCTCCGATAGCAGGATATTCTTACAACGATCATTTCGGGAGGCAGAAAATCTCATGACTAAAGAAATCAGAGCCTTTTGGGACATCAAGAAGCTTACTGAATACCTCACCTTGGAACACACACCTCGGGGTCTCCCCATCAATTCCCCACATTTGATCTATTTAATGATGATCTAAAAACAGAATGGACAAATACGCTATCCGCATGGTCTTTCAAACTAATCAAGATCATCACTGATTCAAAGACAAAAGACCTGGAACGCCTACAGGGTGATATTACCAATATTCAGAAAGATTTGATGGACGCACAAAATCATCATAGATTTGGGGAGTTTGACGAGTGACTTAATCGCAAGCTGGATAAACTGGAAAGAGAGGTTATGGCGGGGAAGCAGGAGTAGGAAAGTAATACTGTCTATTCATGGAAGAAACCTATATATACCCGGCTACATCGGCATCGTACTAACAAATGGGTCACCTTCTCAGATTTAGAAGCTGAGTCCTCCAATGACACTTTAGCTGTCACAAATTCTATAAATAAATAAATAGAAGCTTCAGGAAGTCAGATAGCTGGCAAACGCAATCCTAATCCACAGACTTTAAACAAAGGAGCCAGAAGCTCCACCAAGAAAAAGAGAAGAGACAGAAGAGGACAAGAAGGGGAGGAAGGAGACACCACCAACGGAAGCAGAACCGCCATTAACAACAACGGATAATGTTCTGTAGACATGTGCGATTCGTTTCGTACGAATCTCAAATTTGTACAAATTTCCCAAAATTCGTACGTTCGGGAGGATCCGAAATACAAATTGCCGTGCGTCCGAATTCTGTACGCAATACGAACTTTTGTTTACAAATTTCGGATTTCGGATCAGTTGTCGTCATTATGCTTATGTCAGCACAGGGATGGTGGGAGCCCCTCATAATATGCACAGCAGAGGTACAGCACCCGGAAGAAATCAGCATAGCACAGGGATGGTGGGAGCCCCTCATAATAAGCAGCCCCAGGAGGAGCAGGCGCAAACTGGACCAGCAGTGCATGGCAGACAATCCGCTTCTCTCTTTCTCATCTAATGAAACTTCGTATTTCGGATAGGAAATTCTTCAATGGAATTTCGTATTTCGGATAAAAACCAAACTTCCATCAGCATCGACTGTCATATTGAGGTATATTTTTGCCTTTAAATTCATAGTAAAGAACGTTCGTACACGTTAACCAACCTAACGACAATTCGTATTTCGTACGAAACGAAATGGAATTTCGGACACGAAATACGAAGTACAAATTAATTTTAATACGAATCGAAACGGAACAGAACGAAACAAATTTATTGACGGCGCCCATGTCTAATGTTCTGAATTTGTCTTATGCCTTACACACGGTCGAACATTCCGACCACAAAATCCGTCTGATTTTTTCCGACGGATTTCATCCGAAACTGGTGTTGCATACACGCGGTCGGGCAAAGTTGTCGGAAAATCCGATTGTTCGGAACGTGATGACGTTCGTTCATTACAACGGGACTACGTCTTGTTAAAACTAATATCCGATGCTGTAGGGGCGGACTGGGATCTTTTCATATTTGTAAGCCTTTGAGGGAGCCAATATGATGTAGTTCAATCGAACCAAAATGTAAAAAGAGTGTAGGAGTCAGGACACCGAGCAGGTATGTATGAGCATACAAATCCGGACACAACAACTGAAACAAAAAGAAGAACCCGTTCCAGGTGTCTACTTCCTAATGATCTCTCCCCTCTCCAGAAGTGTGTGTGGCTCAATATGCAACCATATGCAAAAATTGAACAAAAGTGTCCGGATGGTCTATCATCTTCCTTGCATGTATTCATTCTTTCTAGAATTTATGTTGCAATATGTGTGATAGGTGATCTTGATGTCTGCAGGAGGTATATTGCATATATGTACCTAATTGATTGAATCATAACCATGAACATGTTGTTTGCGGCTGAAAGTCTGGTCTGGTATGCAATTATCTGGTGTTTTTGTGATGGGTCAATAGCATTGTTTTCATGCTGTACTGTGTGATGGGAATCCTGTCTGCCTGCAGGGCTTTTTTTTTTACAGATTTTGGGTTTACCTAGCTGTGCATGCACAATATTTATATATTTTTCTTCTTGTATATTTATATTAGGGTTGTTACTGATTAAAATTTTCATGTTCGATTAATCGTTTTTTTTTAAATCGATTAATCAACTAATTTTGATTATTTATAACGCACATACAGATCCAACTACTTTTAGCTGATCTACTTGCATTGCAACTCTGCATTAGTCAGTGGTAAATGTGGTATACACTATATAAAATCACCCGACACTAGTTAGTTTCCACAATCCATGACTTAACTTCACAGTTCACACAAATACACTTTAAATTCAAATTGTAGCACTGATGTAAGTAATTTTTTTTTCCACAGTAGCGTGACAATCCCTCCCCCTCTGGTCTAACTCATCACTCTAACCTTATGGCATGGACCCTTGTGCAAACAGGTGGTCAGGCAAACGGGTTTCAAAAGGGTTAACATGGACCATAAACTTCTCTCCCGTCTCCTTAGATCTCAGTAAGGACGCCAGGTCATGGGTAGAAAGAAAAGATCTAAGTGCTCACCGCTTAAGTATAAGATTTAATTTTTGTGTTCAAACACAAACTACTCACATAAAGATGATAAAAATACAGCATGTAAAGCCGACAATCGTGTTAGTTCTGTAGGGCAGCAGTGTTACATTCAATCAGAACTTCAACGTCACCGGACTCCTCCCCCTTCCCTTCGTTAGCAGACGGAGGCACTTGGGGAAGGGGGGAGGTTGATGTCAGTGAGGTCACCGGATCTCTGACGGAACTCCCTGAAGACCCGGAAGCCGGCGGAGAGGTAACAATCAAAAGAATTTTGATCGATCAAAAAAAAATTAACGATTAATCGAGGAATTCATCTTTAATTTCCACAGCCCTCATTTATATGTTTACATGAGAATTCTAATGCTAAGTATGCACAGGTACTTCTGCCGGGAAACTCTGCAGGTATTTTTTTTTTCAAAGTACATATACATATATGCACACATATGTTTATGAAAGTTTTTTTTTAAACAAATTTTTTGTTCTTAGAAGACTTTCTTGAGTGGGATGTTTTACACCGGTTTAAGGTGGTTTAATTATGTTAAGCATGCATCACCATCAAAATTTTGATCTTTATATATCTTTCATGGGTTTGACTTGTTTGTCTTTATTTTTGTCAGAGTTAACCTTGTAATAATGTAAGAGAGAATTCCAGCTGACTCACCTTTATATCAACTGAGAGCATTGTGTCCCCTGTAGTGGGCGTACATGATGCCTAATTACACCAATTTACGGTTTTGCCTGCTTGCATATATATGTCTTTGTCATTATTTTCAAACTTAGCTATGAATAAGCACTGGCTATAACGGTGAGAAATGCGTTAGTGGTTTTATCCTTGCTGCATGGATTTATTATAACAATATAGAAATTGTTTTCATTGGAGTGCGTCCATCCGGACCTTTTTCTTCAATTTTTGCATATAGTTGCATATTGACCCGCACCCACTCCTGGAGAGGGGAGAGATCATTAGGAAGTAGACACCTGAAGTGGGTTCTTCTTTTTGACTGGTAATTAACGGACAGCTGAGCAGCCTTAAATAGCAGGAGCTTAGCCCTAGCAGATAAATTCAGTTCCTGTTTGGTTGAAAGTCACTTGCTGAATTCATATCATATTAATGCAAAGTCATTATTACACTAAATAATACTATCTACAATTTTGGAGACATTGGTTTTCTTTCAAAATGCAGGAATTACAGTGCCTTTGAAAAAGTATTCATACCCCTTGACATTTTCCACATTTTGTCATGTTCCAACCAAAAATGTAAATGTATTTTATTGGTATTTTATGCGATAGACCAACACAAAGTGGCACATAATTGTGAAGTGGAAGAAGAATTATAATAGGATTTTTTAATGCAGTTTACCTGTAAAATCCTTTTCTTGGGAATACATCATGGGACACAGAGCTTTGATAATTACTTAGTGGGTTAGATAGTCACCATCAGGTGATTGGACACTGGCAACCCTAATTACAAAACAAGTTCCTCCCCTATATAACCCCTCCCACATGGAGACTACCTCAGTTTTGTAGCAAAGCAATAAGTATCCCCACGTATAATCCCGAAGAGGGGCGGGAGCTCTGTGTCCCGTGATGTATTCCCAATAAAAGAATTTTACAGGTAAGCTGTTTTAAAAAATTCTATTTTCTTGTTCATACATCACAGGACACAGAGCCTTTAATAGTTACTTAGTGGGATGTCCCAGAGCAATGCCCAAATTTGAGGGGAGAGAGAGACAGAGATCAGAAAACACAGACCGCCAACGGACAAGAGGACTTATACCGCTGCCTGCAGCACACTGCGCCCGAACACGGCATCCTCGTGCCCTCTCACATCCACTTGGTAGAATCTAGTGAATGTATGGACCCTCAGAAGGAATCACGGGAGAAGCGGAACTGGAGGGAACGCATAGTTAGAGTGTACTGATCCCATGGATTCGTTGAGGCATCTGACCCTTGTGCTAGTGGATCATTTGCTCTTGACACAAAGCTGTCCAGTTTTCTGTTGAACCTGGAAGCCAACAGATGCAAATCCGGGGTAACCCCATTTCTGACATATGGCCTGAAATATGTTGGGGTGTAGAGACCATTCTCCTGGACACAGCTGCTGGCGGCTTAGGAAATCCGCCTGCCAATTTTCTACCCCTGGAATAAAGACCACAAACAGGCAAGGAACATGCCTTCCTTTCCAAGAAAAAATGCGATTCACCTTTTGGGCATCCAAACTCCTGGTGCATCCTTGGTGATTGATATACAGTGCCTTGCGAAAGTATTCGGCCCCTTGAACTTTTCAACCTTTTGCCACATTTCAGGCTTCAAAACATAAAGATATACAATTTTAATTTTTTTTGAAGAATCACCAACAAGTGGGACACAATTGTGAAGTGGAACGAAATCTATTGGATTTTTGAAACTTTTTTAACTAATAAAAAAATGAAAAGTGGGGCATGCAAAATTATTCGGCCCCCTTGCATTAATACTTTGTAGAGCCACCTTTTGCTGCGATTACAGCTGCAAGTCGCTTGGGGTATGTCTCTATCAGTTTTGCACATCGAGAGACTGAAATTCTTGCCCATTCTTCCTTGCAAAACAGCTCGAGCTCAGTGAGGTTGGATGGAGAGCGTTTGTGAACAGCAGTTTTCAGCTCTTTCCACAGATTCTCGATTGGATTCAGGTCTGGACTTTGACTTGGCCATTCTAACACCTGAATACGTTTATTTGTGAACCATTCCTTTGTAGATTTTGCTGTATGTTTGGGATTATTGTCTTGTTGGAAGATAAATCTCCGTCCCAGTTTCAGGTCTTTTGCAAACTCCAACAGGTTTTCATCCAGAATGGTCCTGTATTTGGCTGCATCCACCTTCCCCTCAATTTTAACCATCTTCCCTGTCCCTGCTGAAGAAAAGCAGGCCCAAACCATGATGCTGCCACCACCATGTTTGACAGTGGGGATGGTGTGTTGAGGGTGATGAGCTGTGTTGCTTTTACGCCAAATATATCGTTTTGCATTGTGGGCAAAAAGTTCGATTTTGGTTTCATCTGACCAGAGCACCTTCTTCCACGTGTTTGGTGTGTCTCCCAGGTGGCTTGTGGCAAACTTTAGACTAGACTTTTTATGGATATCTTTGAGAAATGGCTTTCTTCTTGCCACTCTTCCATAAAGGCCAGATTTGTGCAGTGTACGACTGATTATTGTCCTATGGACAGACTCTCCCACCTCAGCTGTAGTTCTCTGCAGTTCATCCAGAGTGATCATGGGCCTCTTGGCTGCATCTCTGATCAGTCTTCTCCTTGTCTGAGCTGAAAGTTTAGAGGGACGGCCAGGTCTTGGTAGATTTGCAGTGGTCTGATACTCCTTCCATTTCAAAATGATCGCTTGCACAGTGCTCCTTGGGATGTTTAAAGCTTGGGAAATCTTTTTGTATCCAAATCCGGCTTTAAACTTCTCCACAACAGTATTACGGACCTGCCTGGTGTGTTCCTTGGTCTACATGATGCTCTCTGTGCTTTCAACAGAACCCTGAGACTATCACAGAGCAGGTGCATTTATACAGAGACTTAATTACACACAGGTGGATTCTATTTATCACCATCAGTCATTTAGGACAACATTGGATCATTCAGAGATCCTTGCTGAACTTCTGGAGTGAGTTTGCTGCACTGAAAGTAAAGGGGCTGAATAATTTTGCATGCACCACTTTTCAGTTTTTTATTTGCTAAAAAAGTTTAAAATATCCAATAGATTTCGCTCCACTTCACAATTGTGTCCCACTTGTTGGTGATTCTTCACAAAAAATTAAAATTTTATATCTTTATGTTTGAAGCCTGAAATGTGGCAAAAGGTTGAAAAGTTCAAGGGGCCGAATACTTTCGCAAGGCACTGTAGGCCACTGCCGTAGTATTGTCGGACTGTATCTGGATAGGGCAACCTTGCAACCTGTAAGTCCATATCCTGAGCGATAGACAAATTGCCCGAATCTCCTGAATGTTGATGGGCAAGAGTCCTTCAGCTCTGGACCATCTTCCCTAAGTGGAAGCTTCTTCCAGAAGTGCTCCCCAGCCTACTAGGCTGATATCCGTGGTTAAGACTTTCCAAGTAACTGGGACAAAAGGATTTTCCTTTTAGTAGATTTTTGGTCGGCAACCACCAATTAAGGCTCTGGCGTGCCCATGGTGATGGGCACATTGAAAGATCCAAGGCTTGAATTCAATCACACTTTTCACATATTTATTTGTAAAAAATTTTGAAAACCATTTATGATTTTCCTTCCACTTCACACTTATGTACCACTTTGTGTTGGTCTATCACATAAAATCCCAATAAAATACATTTACGTTTTTGGTTGTAACATGACAAAATGTGGAAAATGTCAAGGAGTATGAATACTTTTTCAAGGCATTGTACCTTTATTTTGTCCTGATCCTTTTTTTGCAACATAGAGGGATAGAATACTTTTAAATTCAACAACTGCCACCTATTGCAGTGATCTCTGAGATGCACAAACAATTGTTCATTTGTTTGCTTAGATCAGTGGCCTCAAAACTGTGGCCCTTTGCTTGCCTCTGTCTGGTCCTTGGCACAGTATTTCCCTCACTGACATCAACAATGGACACAATTCCTCCTACTGATATAAACCATGAGATGCTACCCTTCCTATTTATGATGTGGCACTATTCCTCCCACTGACACCAAAAATGGGGCACTATTCCTCCCACTGACACTAATTATGAGGCACTACTCTTTTCACTGACATAAACAATAGGGCACTATTTCTCTCACTGACATCAATGATAGGGCATTATTCATCCCAATAATATCAATAATGGGGCCCTATTCCTCCTTCTACTGACCACAGGCTCTGTAAATATTTTACTCCCACTAACCACTATTCTTGGGACACTAACACTGGGGCGTTTTCTACTCCTGATGGCCACAGTCCAGCCCCCCTAAAATCTGAAGGACAGTAAGCTGCCCCTTTGTTTAGAACATTTGGAGACTCATGACTTAGATCCTAAAATAAAATAGAATTTGTTGTATCCGTATATGAATTTCTCTTTTGTCAATGTCCAATAAAAAAGAGAGTTATTTTTTTTCTTTTTAAATACTCTTCAACACATGCATTCATATACACTGCTGTTTAATCCAATATCATTTGCATCTGATAGTAGGATAATTTAGAGGTTTAAGCAACATAACTGGCTTTAACTTAGCGAGTTGTATGCTGCAGTGGCAAGGCCTATTTTTGGTGAAAGCTCCTCTTTCCAGAGTCACAATAACAGAGACTATGAAGTTGTGCGTACATATTGTCACAGCTAGATCAAAACTGAAACAACACCATTTTACTTTTTATATTAATAGCCTTAAACATCTGATATAGTCATATATAAAAAGTATTTTGCTGTTCGAAATCAAAGCATATGTTTGGCACAAAATCTGACAGTAGACTGCCAAACTAAACTTTCTTGTTCTTATAAAGTCAGAGCACTGTACTTCAGCACTTTCATGTAACCAAATAAGGTGGGTACACAAAAAAAAAAAAAAAACTTAAAATGGTAAATGACTTGTGAATAAATAACACTGAGACAAGTAAACTGAAAGCAGACAAGTGAATATTTGACGGTGAACAAGGTTGGACGGGTGGGACAAGATGCCACAAGGTCACATTACCTTTGGGTGGAGTTCTGCGGTTGGAGAGACCCTGCAATGTGAATCTCTTTCTAGCAAGCGCTGAGCGCTCTAGGTTATGACTGGCAGGTTTATCAGCTAGGAAAAAGGGAAAGGGAAAGCAGTAAAGCTGGAAGGGAGTGAGGTTAGTTGGGTTAACCGGCAAGCAAAACAGAAGGGAAGGTGGGATGGTGATGCGCTTTATAATGAAATACAAAATTACCTGATATCATTATTATAGCTTTTCCTATGCCCATATATCCATTCATAAAGTCATATACATGCTTAAAAAGATCAATTCTCCAAATTCTGTACATTCTGCTTTGGGTGTCTGCTGGAGGGTGAAACCTAGCTCCCAGGTCTGCACACCTCTAGTGCCCTTTATACGGGGAATCTATTTCCTTGCTGGAGTTAAGGTAATACACCAGCTTCTTGTATCTATTAGTTCTCATTTCTCACACGTCTTGACCATTACAAATGCTTCCTGTTTGATTTTTTGTATTTTTCTTATTGTATGTTATATTTTAAAGAATGCAACAGGGGAATACTCAGAACTCTAAAGCATTTGGAAATCTGGCCAATAACTATGGCAGGGAAATCTGGCCACTACAGTTCCCAAGAGAGCTATATCTAGAACTGATAAACACTTGTTTCAAATGTGGATTGTGAAATGTAACACACATTTTATTTTTTCAATATAACTATTGGCGACAGTTAAATTACCCAACATATACTAACTATGTTAAGAAGAAATTATAATTAGTAACTTGAATTTTATTTTTACAGTTTATTAACACTGATGCACTTTGTCCCTTTCTACTATAATTACCAGCCATATCTTTTAACAGGCAGTGCTATTTATATTGATTGTCCTGAGATATTGCAAGTTATGGTCTGTTTAATTATAAGGAAGCTCTGAGCACACAATGATACTTTAATACTTTATGACCCATGGCAATAAAAACAAACAACTCTGCATTATGAAAGGCACACTATGTACTTAAAAAGAGCAGATGGAACCTAAAAGAAGAATGCATACCACTAAGTAAAATCTGCTGAAGGGAGTACAGGAAGTCAGTAAGTATAAATTTTGAGAAGAAACTCCACTCAAACTCTGAGCTGAAATTGTGGCCCAAAAGATAAAGACATAATAATATTTGAAAGTTTAGATTTAAACATCAGAAAATAAGTTATCATCATGGGTATAGGGATAATAATATTATCGAAATACTTCTCTTCTACATATTTTCAAAAATCTTTAAATTGAAAATAATTAATGCTACACGCAGACTTGGCATCTAGCCCCTGTGCATCAAACTGTGTTATTTTAGTGCGCCTGGTTTAGAGCTCTTATGCGTTCAGTTATGTATGCCTAAGAAACAGAATACTTCAGTAATTAGAAGCCTTGTTATAAAAAGCTCAATAATTTCACTCTACTACAAAATGACTTAATATACAGTATACAAACATATACTTTACAGTTCACTGGAAGGTCTATATGCTGGCTACCTGAACTGAGTGGTACATTTCTGCATCGATTGAATATTTGAGCTGTCACACTTTCTTTCCTGGGATAATTATAAATAATTTTAGCAGCTGTCATGTTCATTTTTTATGTATATGATGCAAGTTCAAGCTATGGGACTTCAGTTGCCATGACCGTCTAAATGTCTAATGTGTTGCTCTTGATAGCTCATCTCTCAATCCACTTATATTCATGTGTTCTGTTAAAGCCCTTGAAGAATACCCAGTATTAATGGGTATGGGGGTGCATGTGATTGTCTTATAGAATGCAGTACTCAGAACTTTAGTGGTCAAAATTCAGGCTCCAACACTGACACGAGGAGGACATCATCAGCCCTGTTTAGGCTTAGACAACATCCGACACTAAGCTTTTTCAAGGTTTAGATTCCCAGGTCTGACAATTGAACCGAGTGGTCGGTTGGTACAAAGGAAGAATACTGTAAGTTGATCGAGGTGGTGAGCTTTCATTCAGAGAAAAGTGACAAGGTCCCTGTTTACTTACTACTACAGATATGTCTCAGTCTGGGTACTCACATAGACTCACATTACAGTAGGACCACACCTAACCATAGGGTTTCATCAATAAAGTACATTTACAAATGTATGTAAAAAAAAAAAAACATTATTTTTTTTATCTAAATTATAGAATGATTTATAGTATGGTCCACAGAGCCTAGTGGATGCACAATAGAGCCAATTGATAAATAAAGCAATGCACCAATACACCCAGACAACAGCCAAGGCCCATACTTTACACAAGACCTTCAAAGAGATGCATAAGTGCATGTACGTAAGATATATTCTAATACATTTTCTCTCAAATCTATCTACTACCTGTCTTTTAGCATTATAACTTTTAACTGTATGAGACCAATTTGTACTCAGCTACCAGAGCTGTGTGAAGTTGGCACCCCATGTTTGTAAAACCTGAATAAAAATATACCATTCGTTTGTGCCGCGTTTGTGCAGATTTGTGCCGCAAAAATTAGCGTTTGTGTCGGTTCGGTTTCTGAGATATTAAACATTCAATGTAATGCAAGCCCCGCCCACTTTGCACCCCATGTTCTTGAATTTTAAAAACAAACGCACCATTCGTCTGTGCCGTGTTTGTGCCGCAAAAATAAATGTTTGTGCCGCTTTGGTTGCGGAGATATTGTGCATTATAGTTGCTGAAACCCCGCCCACTTTGCACCCCATGTTCTTGAATTTTAAAAACGAATGCGCCATTCGTTTGTGAAGCGTTTGTGCTGCAAAAATAAATGTTTGTGCCGCTTTGGTTGCGGAGATATTGTGCGTTATAGTTGCTGAAACCCCGCCCACTTTGCACCCCATGTTCTTGAATTTTAAAAACGAATGCGCCATTCCTTTGTGCCGCGTTTGTGCTGCAAAAATAAACGTTTGTGCCGCTTTGGTTGTGGAGATATTGTGCGTTATAGTTGCTGAAACCCCGCCCACTTTGCACCCCATGTTCTTGAATTTTAAAAACGAATGCGCCATTCCTTTGTGCCGCGTTTGTGCTGCAAAAATAAATGTTTGTGCCGCTTTGGTTGTGGAGATATTGTGCGTTATAGTTGCTGAAACCCCGCCCACTTTGCACCCCATGTTCTTGAATTTTAAAAACGAATGCGCCATTCGTTTGTGTCACGTTTGTGCTGGTTTGTGCTGCAAAAATAAACGTTTGTGCCGCTTTGGTTGCGGAGATATTGTGCGTTATAGTTGCTGAAACCCCACCCACTTTGCACCCCATGTTGTTGAATTTTAAAAACAACCGCGCGATTCGTTTGTGCCGCGTTTGTGCTGGTTTGTGCCTCAAAAATAAACGTTTGTGCCACTTTGGTTGCGGAGATATTGTGCGTTATAGTTGCTGAAACCCCGGCCACTTTGCACCCCATGTTCTTGAATTTTAAAAACGAACGCACCATTCGTTTGTGCCGTGTTTGTGCTGGTTTGTGCTGCAAAAATAAATGTTTGTGCCGCTATGGTTTGCGGAGATATTGTGCGTTATATTTGCTGAAACCCTTCCCACTTTGCACCCCATGTTCTTGAATTTTAAAAACGACCGTGCCATTCGTTTGTGCCACGTTTTGTGCTGCAAAAATAAACGTTTGTGCCACTTTGGTTGTGGAGATATTGTGCGTTATAGTTGCTGAAACCCCGCCCACTTTGCACCCCATGTTCTTGAATTTTAAAAACTAACACACCATTCGTTTGTGCCGCGTTTGTGCTGCAAAAATAAACGTTTGTGCCGCTATGGTTGCGGAGATATTGTGTGTTATAGTTGCTGAAACCCCGCCCACTTTGCACCCCATGTTCTTGAATTTTAAAAACGAACGCGCCATTCGTTTGTGCCGTGTTTGTGCTGGTTTGTGCTGCAAAAATAAACGTTTGTGCGGCTTTGGTTGTGGAGATATTGTGCGTTATAGTTGCTGAAACCCCGCCCACTTTGCACCCCATGTTGTTGAATTTTAAAAACGACCGCGCCATTCGTTTGTGCCACGTTTGTGTTGCAAAAATAAACGTTTGTGCTGCTTTGGTTGCGGAGATATTGTGCGTTATAGTTGCTGAAACCCCGCCCACTTTGCACCCCATGTTCTTGAATTTTAAAAACGAACGCGCCATTCATTTGTGCCGCGTTTGTGCTGGTTTGTGCCGCAAAAATAAACGTTTGTGCCGCTTTGGTTGTGGAGATATTGTGCGTTATAGTTGCTGAAACCCCGCCCACTTTTCACCTCATGTTCTTGAATTTTAAAAACGACCGCGCCATTCGTTTGTGCCACGTTTGTGCTGGTTTGTGCCGCAAAAATAAACGTTTGTGCCGCTTTAGTTGCAGAGATATTGTGCGCTATAGTTGCTGAAACCCCGCCCACTTTGCACCCCATGTTCTTGAATTTTAAAAACGAATGCGCCATTCATTTGTGCCGCGTTTGTGCTGCAAAAACAAACCTTTGTGCCGCTTTGGTTGCGGAGATATTGTGCATTATGGTTGCTGAAACTCCGCCCACTTTGCACCCCATGTTCTTGAATTTTAAAAACTAACGCGTCATTCGTTTGTGCCACGTTTGTGCTGGTTTGTGCTGCAAAAATAAACGTTTGTGCCGCTTTGGTTGCGGAGATATTGTGCGTGATAATTGCTGCAACCCCGCCCACTTTGCACCAAATAGTGCTGAATTTTAAAAACAAATGTGCCATTCATTTGTGCCGCATTTGTGCTCATTTGTGCCACAAAAATAAATGTGTGTGCCGCTTTGGTTTCAGAGATATTGTGCGTTATAGTTGCTGCAACCCCGCCCACTTTGTACCCCATGTTGCTGAATTTTAAAAACAAACGCGCCATTCTTCTGTGCTACATTTGTGCTGGTTTGTGCTGCAAAAATAAACATTTGTGCCGTTTTGGTTGCGGAGATATTGTGCGTTATAGATGCTGAAACCCCGTCCCATATTGCTGAATTAAAAAAAAAAAATGCGGTACAAACGAATGGTGTGTTTGTTTTTAATATTCAGCTTCTTTGTTCGTGGTTTGTGCAGATTTGGTGGATATTGTACATGTTTGACTCCACATGGATCTCCTCTTTCGATTGTCAAGCGCTGACTGGAAGAACAGACAGAGGAGGAAATCTGGGGAGGGGGAGGGCACAGCTGGTGCTGGCTCTGGCTCTAGTGAGGCAGAGTCAGCTGTCAATCAGGTGGCAGGATGGATCTCAACAGTATTGTCAATATCTGTCCCAGCTGCATCGCGGCTCTGTGCTGTCAGGATATAGTGGGCCATAGCCCGCCACATGCACATGAGTTTTTTTTGTCACGGGAGAACATCCTATATGTCATCTTGTGAACAAAAAAAACTAAAGCCAAAACTAATTGCAAACACTGCAGCTGCTGACTTAACAAGCACACTTACCTGTCCAGGGCGCCCGCGATGTTGGCCGCCCGAGGCCGACCCGTCCCTCGGCTCTCGGGTCCCGGCGCCGCCATTCCTTCTAAGGGAAACAGGCAGTGGAGCCTTACGGCTTCACTGCCCGTTTCCTACTGTGAATGGGACACGCTGTGTTCTGGAACACACAGTTCCCAGAACACAGCGCGACCCATTACCCAGAAGACAACGCGACGAGGAGAGAAGAAAGAAGATCTCCGCGGAGAAGGAAGAGGAAGATTAGGATTATGTGCCTAGGAACAGGCATTTCTGGTAAGTAAAAAAAAAATTTTTTTTTCATTTTGTTTTTTTAGATTTTTTTGTAATTTTTAAGATTTTTTTTTTCAGGGTGGCCCTCCACTTTAAACGTTTCCTTTCATTTTGTACAAGGTGATTGGGCAACAAGCATGTGGGGATATCTAATCCAGGCGATTACTGATTGTTGCACTGTACCCTGCACCTTTTTTGATATCATTGTAACGAGCATGCTGTCACCAGCACTTATGTTTGTATTGCGGGGATCCCTCCCCATGTTTGGAGATTAATAAAATTTATATTTGAAAAAAAAAGAAGTTTAGTTCTCCCCGCCAACCGACTGGATTCTTAAACCAAAGATCGAAAAAGATGCAAAGATTGCAATAGTGTGAGATAAAGGTATTAATGGAGGCCCATGAGACCGCCTAGTAGATGAGATCAGGAGCTACATGTCGGGCTGCTGCCCACGAAGCCGTCATACCCCTTCTCATGCCCCACATACCTGGAGCACGAGGGCTGGCCGTACGGAGGCGGTGATCTGTCCATGGCACCCTGGCGAACGAATAGGAGGTGATTCTGCAGCATTGTAGGAACACTCACACGTCCTGGAACAAAGGAGTACAAATAGCAGTGCAGCTTCACCTTTAAAAGGCATCTTAGCCCCCCTTCCCTCTTTTACCATAGCCCCAGGCTGAAGCTAACCATGAGCTGGGAACCTGGGGCCTGAGGATCGGACGCAAGCTGCCTGTAGTAAACCTTAGAATGACAGGGCTCTCAGGGATTCAAACATCCCCGCCGGAATGACATCACTGCCATGCCCGGACTGCGCCTGCGCAGTGGTGACCTGCCGTAGAGTGCCTGCATGGCCGCCGGGACCCCTGCCACACAGCGTATGCGCGAAACCAAGCCTCAGCTTCGTCCGAGGATCGCACATGCACAGTAGCGAGCTGGAGCTGTGACCTGGAAGATGCACTTGAGTTCCAGGCGCCATAGAAGCAAAAAAAAAAAAAAGAAGACAGCAAGGCACATGAGGGAAAAACAAACAGGGAGCATTTACATACAAGAACTGCTGCCATGGAGAATCTTCAGACCTGACATCCGTCTGAAGATGAGGGCGCGGTGGCCCGGCAAGAAGAACCAAAGAAGGGGACAAGACCCCAGAAGAGGGGGACAAGACCCCCAAAGTCGGAAGAAGAGGGCGGCGGCGAAGAAGAAAGCCGGGCTCCTCTGCTAGTGAAAGAGCTAGCAAAAGAGCAGAAGATAGAGGAGGAGTCCGGCTAGAAGACCCCCGAAGATGGAAGAAGACCCCCGGAGCTGTGCAAAAAACTATTTTAACCCTTGTGTGTTGTGTTTTTTTTTTTTTGTACATTTTTTCACAGGTGAATGGGTAGGGGTACATTGTACTCCATACTCATTCACATAGGGTGGGGGGCGGAATCTGGGGGCCCCCTTATTAAAGGGGGCTCACGGATTCCGATAAGCCCCCTGCCCGCAGACCCCGACAACCAACGGCCAGGGTTGTTGGGAAGAGGCCCTTGTACTCATCAACATGGGGACAAGGTGCTTTGGGGTGGGGGGGCCGCGCAGGCCCCCCTTCCCCAAGGCACCCCCCATGTTGAGGGCACGCGGCCTGGTACAGCTCAGAAGGCTCCAACCCCTTTCCTGGCCGGCCGGATAGCGTGCTTGGATAAGGGTCTGGTATGGATCTGGGGGACCCCATGCCATTTTTGCGGCGTAGGTGGTTCCCCTTAAAATCCATACCAGACCAGGGCCAGGTATGCTCTCGGAGGGAGAACCCACGCCGTTTAAAAAAAAAATGGTGTGGAGTTACCCCTTGAGAGATCATTCTCGGATTGGCCACGGCAAAAGTCGCCTGGCCTGGAGTGACTTAAAGTCGTGTTGAAAGTCACCCCAAGTCGTGTTCAAGTCGTGTCCAAGTTGCCTCTAAAAGTCCTGTTGAAAGTCGTGTTGCCCCTGTGTGAACCGAGCCTAAACGTAAGGAGGTTCAGTAAGGAGGGCTAAAAAAGCTCTAGTGGTGAGCTCAAATTTATGGGAGTGGGGTCCTATGGCATTGGAGAGGAGGCGGTGTTAGACTCCATGGCAGACTATATGTGGGTTGTCAGGAAAAGAATGTTTACTGACATAGATGTTTTTCAAAAAAGCAATAAAAAAAAGGGACTTGTATAAGAGAATTTGCTGGAGTGCTGTTTTGCTTGGTTAAGACCTGGTTTAAAAGAGAACTATGGCCCAACCTTTTTGGCCTTATTTTTTTGGTTCACAAGATGACATATAGGATGTTCTCCCGTGACAAAAAAAACTCATGTGCATGTGGCGGGCTATGGCCCACTATATCCTGACAGCACAGAGCGGCAATGTAGCCGGGACAGATCCTGACAATACTGTTGAGATCAATATCCACCAAATCTGCACAAACCACGAACAAAGCAGCTGAATACTAAAAACAAACACGCCATTCGTTTGTACCGCGTTTTTTTTTTCAATTCAGCAATATGGGACAGGGTTTCAGCATCTATAACGCACAATATCTCCGCAACCAAATCGGCACAAACGTTTATTTTTGCAGCACAAACGCGGCACAAACGAATGGCACGTTCGTTTTTAAAATTCAAGAACATGGGGTGCAAAGTGGGCGGGGTTTCAGCAACTATAACGCAAAATATCTCCGCAACCAAAGCGGCACAAACATTTATTTTTGCAGCACAAACGCGGCACAAACGAATGGCGCGTTCGTTTTTAAAATTCAAGAACATGGGGTGCAAAGTGGGCGGGGTTTCAGCAACTATAATGCACAATATCTCCGCAACCAAAGCGGCACAAACATTTATTTTTGCGGCACAAACCAGCACAAACATGGCACAAACGAATGGTGCGGTCGTTTTTAAAATTCAAGAACATGGGGTGCAAAGTGGGCGGGGTTTCAGCAACTATAACGCACAATATCTCCGCAACCATAGCGGCACAAACGTTTATTTTTGCAGCACAAACCAGCACAAACGCGGCACAAACGAATGGCGTGTTCGTTTTTAAAATTCAAGAACATGGGGTGCAAAGTGGGCAGAGTTTCAGCAACTATAACGCACAATATCTCCGCAACCAAAGCGGCACAAACGTTTATTTTTGCAGCACAAACCAGCACAAACGCGGCACAAACGAATGGCACGGTCATTTTTAAAATTCAAGAATATGGGGTGCAAAGTGGGCGGGGTTTCAGCAACTATAACGCACAATATCTCCACAACCAAAGCGGCACAAATGTTTATTTTTGCGGCACAAACCAGCACAAACGCGGCACAAACGAATGGCGCGGTTGTTTTTAAAATTCAAGAACATGGGGTGCAAAGTGGCCGGAGTTTCAGCAACCATAACGTACAATATCTCTGCAACCAAAGCGGCACAAACGTTTATTTTTGCAGCACAAGCCAGCACAAACGAATGGCGCGGTCGTTTTTAAAATTCAAGAACATGGGGTGCAAAGTGGGCGGGGTTTCAGCAACTATAACGCACAATATCTCCACAACCAAAGCGGCACAAACGTTTATTTTTGCAGCACAAATCAGCACAAACGCGGCACAAACGAATGGCGCGGTCGTTTTTAAAATTCAAGAACATGGGGTGCAAAGTGGGCGGGGTTTCAGCAACTATAACGCACAATATCTCCGCAACCAAAGCGGCACAAACGTTTATTTTTGCAGCACAAACCAGCACAAACGCGGCACAAACGAATGGCGCATTCTTTTTTAAAATTCAAGAACATGGGGTGCAAAGTGGGTGGGGTTTCAGCAACTATAACGCACAATATCTCCGCAACCAAAGCGGCACAAACGTTTATTTTTGCGGCACAAACCAGCACAAACGTGGCACAAACGAATGGCACGGTCATTTTTAAAATTCAAGAACATGGGGTGCAAAGTGGGCGGAGTTTCAGCAACCATAAAGCACAATATCTCTGCAACCAAAGCGGCACAAACGTTTATTTTTGCAGCACAAACCAGCACAAACGCGGCACAAACGAATGCCGTGTTCGTTTTTAAAATTCAAGAACATGGGGTGCAAAGTGGATGGGGTTTCAGCAACTATAATGCACTATATCTCCGCAACCAAAGCGGCACAAACGTTTATTTTTGCAGCACAAACGCGGCACAAATGGTGCGTTAGTTTTTAAAATTCAAGAACATGGGGTGCAAAGTGGGCGGGGTTTTAGCAACTATAATGCACAATATCTCCGCAACCAAATCGGCACAAACATTTATTTTTGCGGCACAAACCAGCACAAACGTGGCTCAAACGAATGGTGCGGTCGTTTTTAAAATTCAAGAACATGGGGTGCAAAGTGGGCGGGGTTTCAGCAACTATAACGCACAATATCTCTGCAACCATAGCGGCACAAACGTTTATTTTTGCAGCACAAACCAGCACAAACGCGGCACAAACGAATGGCGTGTTCGTTTTTAAAATTCAAGAACATGGGGTGCAAAGTGGGCAGAGTTTCAGCAACTATAACGCACAATATCTCCGCAACCAAAGCGGCACAAACCAGCACAAACGCGGCACAAACGAATGGCGTGTTCGTTTTTAAAATTCAAGAACATGGGGTGCAAAGTGGGCGGAGTTTCAGCAACTATAACACACAATATCTCCGCAACCAAAGCGGCATAATCGTTTATTTTTGAGGCACAAACCAGCACAAACGCGGCACAAACGAATGGCGCGGTTGTTTTTAAAATTCAAGAACATGGGGTGCAAAGTGGGCGGGGTTTCAGCAACTATAACGCACAATATCTCCGCAACCAAAGCGGCACAAACGTTTATTTTTGCAGCACAAACTAGCACAAATGTGGCACAAACGAATGGCGCATTTTTCTTTTTAATTCAAGAACATGGGGTGCAAAGTGGGTGGGGTTTCAGCAACTATAACGCACAATATCTCCGCAACCAAAGCGTCACAAACGTTTATTTTTGCGGCACAAACCAGCACAAACGTGGCACAAGCGAATGGCACGGTCATTTTTAAAATTCAAGAACATGGGGTGCAAAGTGGCCGGATTTTCAGCAACCATAACGTACAATATCTCTGCAACCAAAGCGGCACAAACGTTTATTTTTGCAGCACAAATCAGCACAAACGCGGCACAAACGAATGGCGCGGTCGTTTTTAAAATTCAAGAACATGGGGTGCAAAGTGGCCGGAGTTTCAGCAACCATAACGTACAATATCTCTGCAACCAAAGCGGCACAAACGTTTATTTTTGCAGCACAAGCCAGCACAAAACGCGGCACAAACGAATGGCGTGTTCGTTTTTAAAATTCAAGAACATGGGGTGCAAAGTGGGTGGGGTTTCAGCAACTATAACGCACAATATCTCCGCAACCAAAGCGACACAAACGTTTATTTTTGCGGCACAAACCAGCACAAACGTGGCACAAACGAATGGCACGGTCATTTTTAAAATTCAAGAACATGGGGTGCAAAGTGGCCGGAGTTTCAGCAACCATAACGTACAATATCTCTGCAACCAAAGCGGCACAAACGTTTATTTTTGCAGCACAAGCCAGCACAAACGCGGCACAAACGAATGGCGTGTTCGTTTTTAAAATTCAAGAACATGGGGTGCAAAGTGGGTGGGGTTTCAGCAACTATAACGCACAATATCTCCGCAACCAAAGCGGCACAAACGTTTATTTTTGCGGCACAAACCAGCACAAACGCGGCACAAACGAATGGCGTGTTCATTTTTAAAATTCAAGAACATGGGGTGCAAAGTGGGCGGAGTTTCAGCAACTATAACGCACAATATCTCCGCAACCAAAGCGGCATAAACGTTTATTTTTGAGGCACAAACCAGCACAAACGCGGCACAAACGAATGGCGCGGTTGTTTTTAAAATTCAAGAACATGGGGTGCAAAGTGGGCGGGGTTTCAGCAACTATAACGCACAATATCTCGGCAACCAAAGAGGCACAAACGTTTATTTTTGCAGCACAAACTAGCACAAATGCGGCACAAACGAATGGCGCATTCTTTTTTAAAATTCAAGAACATGGGGTGCAAAGTGGGTGGGGTTTCAGCAACTATAACGCACAATATCTCCGCAACCAAAGCGACACAAACGTTTATTTTTGCGGCACAAACCAGCACAAACGTGGCACAAACGAATGGCACGGTCATTTTTAAAATTCAAGAACATGGAGTGCAAAGTGGCCGGAGTTTCAGCAACCATAACGTACAATATCTCTGCAACCAAAGCGGCACAAACGTTTATTTTTGCAGCACAAGCCAGCACAAATGCGGCACAAACGAATGGCGTGTTCGTTTTTAAAATTCAAGAACATGGGGTGCAAAGTGGATGGGGTTTCAGCAACTATAATGCACAATATCTCCGCAACCAAAGCGGCACAAATGTTTATTTTTGCGGCACAAACCAGCAGAAACGCGGCACAAACTAATGGCGCATTCGTTTTTAAAATTCAAGAATATGGGGTGCAAAGTGGGCGGAGTTTCAGCAACTATAATGCACAATATCTCCGCAACCAAAGCGGCACAAACGTTTATTTTTGCGGCACAAACCAGCACAAACGCGGCACAAACAAATGGAGCGTTCGGTTTTTAAAATTCAAGAACATGGGGTGCAAAGTGGGCGGGGCTTGCATTACATTGAATTACATTTAATATCTCAAAAACCGAACCGGCACAAATCAGCACAAACACGGCACAAACGAATGGTATATTTTTATTCAGGTTTTACAAACATGGCCAACTTCACACAGCTAGCTACCAGTATTTTCCATGCTAATAGACCGGGCCATAACTGATGTTGTCCTCCTTTTGAATAAATAAATAATTTTTAAAGGTCTGTGTGGCTAGATTGAGTGCTGGGGAAATGACTGTATTTCGATTTGCATATAAAATGTAACAAAACATGAAACCAGACTGCTAATGTTATTTGCATGACAGCTACTTCCTTAACATAGGAATCTTCCATTTCCACTGTTTATATTCCTAATGAACATGAATAATACACTATACCTGCAAACTCCATTGCCCAAAATACTTGACATCAACATTAGCCATTAGATTGCTTCTGTTTGGGTCTTACATAAAAAAATAACGCAAAAAAAACCCCAAAACAAAACAAAAACATATTGGCACATTATAAAAATAAATGATTAAGATGGAGCATTTTATCAACGATGTTAGTTTATTACTTTGAAAGTACTTTAATGATTGTCACTAAGTTCATTACTCGTACCTTTTGTATGTCTTCCGGCTGGACTTGTTGTTCTGTACTTGTTGTTTAGTGAATTTTGACTGGAGGATTCTGCTCTATTTTGATTGTTCAGGGTTGCCTTGTTTGACCTTTTGTTAAACGGAATGTAAAAAAAAAAAAAAATGGGAACCAACTGTGTCTAATAACATTGTTCGTCACAAATTGTTGATAGAACAAGCTAAACCTGTTTCTTTGAAACAAATTGCTAAAACTGCTTTTATATAATCATGGGTGTATGTGGCATTTCCACAGTAATTTCTCATTCTCTGTTGCAAAAAGGAAAACAGCCCTAGACCAGTTTTGTGGCATAAAATAACCCAGATGTGCGGACACAACTGCACTTTCTCAATTTGAATACACAGGTCTTCAATTTATATCTTACCTAGTAATCATAGAATTCATTGGAGCATGGTACACACTCTCTGTTATCCTCTGATGTAACTGACTAGCTTCTATAAAACAGAAACAAATAACTCAATGTTATGTTGCATAGTATATAGTGAAAGCTTAGGAATATGCACACCTATGCTTTTTCTCAGACATCTTTTCCATTTAAATAAATGCAGAAAATGCATCAAAATGCATGTCAATGTGCATTTTAACATTTGTTGCATTGCACTTTGCATTGAACATCAATATTTTTCATACCCTGCATCAATATGTGTTAATTTGCATTGTGATGCATTGCCGTTAGGGATGAGCCGAACACCCCCCGGTTCGGTTCGCACCAGAACTTTCGAACGGACCCCAAATTCGTACGAACGTTAGAACCCCATTGAAGTCTATGGGACTCGAACGTTCAAAATTAAAAGTGCTAATTTTAACGGCTAATATGCAAGATACTGTCCTAAAAAGGGTTTGGGGACCTGGCTCCTGCCCCAGGGGACATGGGTCAATGCCTAAAATGTTTTTAAAAATGGCCGTTTTGGCGGGAGCACTGATTTTAATGACGATTAAAGTGAAAAAAAAAGTGAAATATTCCTTTAAATATGTATAATGGAAAGTGCTAATGCGCTACACCTCACTCGAAATAAAAAGGGGTGTATGATAACAAATCTAAATAAACTAATTTTATATATGTGTAAAAAAAAAAAATTTTTTACCAAATCTACTAAAAAAGTGGAAGCAGCCAAGCAATAAATAGTAATCTCAGTACTACATAGAAAATCAGTGTTAATAATAAATGCGGCGCTGCCAGCAAACTATACTATAATATATAAAACAATAATAAATAAATGACCAGTGAAATAAGTGAATCCACCTCACACAGTGTTACTATGTGCAATGAACGCAATAGACACTAAAATTAGTGCGTGTATAAAACCATCATGACATCATACATAAATAAATAATCAGAGAAATTTTGGACGTGACTAAAATAAAAAATATAAAAAGTGCACATAAATGTAATAAACAATATAACGTGCTGACTTATTTAAAAGTCCATGAAATAGCTTCGTGAGTGTATAATCAAGTCCATGCAAAAAACGTGATTTCCAAATCAGTGATATTCCAGCAAACAACTTCAGTGCCAAACTTCAGTGCCAAAACAGGTGCACCAAACCGTTTCCCCCAGCCTCTCACCTCAAAAGCTTAGTAAGCAGACTCAGAGTAAAGCCCAAAGGCTATTCCCTTCTCTTCCATCCAGCAGATAGTACAAAGCTGCACATTCCTTTCCCAGACTCTTCCGTTACCTCTCAGTACAATGTACGGCACGCAGAGTATGCAAATAAAGGACAGGGGGGGACTCTCATGTGTAGTAATTCATAAAAAGAATTTAATGAAATAACTATACACTTACATTAAGGCTAAGAACAGCGGGTAACATCGAATCATTCGAACTTCCGGTCTCGGCCGCGACCGGAAGTAACACGTGTAGCACCACAGCTCCTTTCCCTGACGCGTTGCGTCACTCCCTCGTGACTTTCTCAAAGGGTTATGCCCGGAAGTTCGAATGATTCGATGTTACCCGCTGTTCTTAGCCTTAATGTAAGTGTATAGTTATTTCATTAAATTCTTTTTATGAATAGTATAGTTTGCTGGCAGCGCCGCATTTATTATTAACACTGATTCCTTTAAATATGGTGCCTGGGGGGTGTCTGTAGTATGCCTATGAAGTGCCACGTGTTTCCCATGTTTAGAACAGTCCCTGCACAAAATGACATTAAACGGAAATAACACCATTTAAAACTGCTTGCGGTTTTAATGTTATATCTGGTTCCTGCAATATGGTTGAAAATCATTGAGAAAAATGGCATGGGTAGCCCTCCCTGCCCATTACCAGCCTATTTGGGTCTTGTACGCATATTAAGGGGAACCCTGTACCCATATTAAAAAAAGGAAATGCGTGTGGCCCCCAGGCCCTATATACTCAGAACAGCAGTATACAGGCGGTGCAAACAAGACAGGGACTGTGTAGGTTTGTTGTGTTAAGTTGAATCTGTTTGTAATTTTCAACTGGTACATTTTTAAAGTGTAGCTCCAGTCAAAAAAAATATTTTTAAGCTTTTTGGAAAACATAGGGAAGGGTTATCACCCCTGTATAATTTGTTTTGTCGTCCATCTTTTTTCATCTCACTTGCTGTTGTCTCCTTCCGTTTGCAAGTAGGAGATGTTTGTAAGTTGGATGTTTGAAAGTAGGGGCCTGCCCTATATGCTCTGCAGAAATGGCGGAACAAGGTGTTGGTTTTGCCACAACATTGTAAGCCCTCAAAGTGACTCTTGGTGGGCGCTGGAGCGCCCTGCTGTGAACGATTATATCAAGAATTGTAATTACATGCCATTGTTGAACAGTGGTAGAAAAATTGACCTTTGGTGGTTGTGCTGCTGGTGCCACAACACTATAAGTCCTCACAGTTACTCTGGGTGGGCACAGGAACGGGCCCTCCTGTGAAATATTATATCAAGAATTGTAATTACTAGTCCCTGTTAAACAGGGGCAGAAAAATTGGGCCTTAGGCACTGGTGCTGGTGCCACCACACTGCAACCTCTTCCATATACTCTAGTTTCATTGCAGGAATTAGCCCTGCTGCAAAGCATTGCATCAAAAATTGTACTTAAACGCCCCTGTTAGACAGGGGCAGAAAAATTGGGCTGATGGCATCACCCAGAGCCAGAAATGTTCTTCCAACATATCAGCGGAGGAGGAAGAGGATAGACAATCAACATAACAGGACAGTCACTCAGCATAGGCAGTCTTGAAGGGATGTGATATTTCAAAAAAAATTATTGGGTTACATCAGCTTCAGGTGCTTGGTAGCTGTGGGTGATCCAAGACTGATTCATCTTGATGAAGGTCAGTCGATCAACTGATTCGGTGGACAGGCGCACCCTGTGATCGGTAACAAAGCCACCAGCAGCACTGAAGGTGCGTTCCGAAAGAACGCTGGATGCAGGACAGGCCAGTAGCTCAATTGCATACTGTGCAAGCTCTGGCCAGTGATCCATCCTCAAGACCCAGTAAGACAGAGGATTTTCGGTGGGAAAGGTGTCCAAGTCTGACCTTGCCCCTAGGTATTCCTGCACCATGTAAATCAGACGCTGGCGATGGTTGCTGGAACCGATCATACCTTGGGGCTGCGGACTAAAAAATTGTCTGAAAGCATCAGTCAGATGGCCACCTTCTCCACCGCTCCTTCTGACCGATGCCTCAGCAATACGTTGTCCAGGACCAGGAGTTTGTAACCTCCCAGTCTCTGGGAACGCGTTGCACAGACCTTTCTGCAAGGCCTCCCGGAGATGTCTCATCCATCTGCGATGGCAAGATAAGGTCGGCAACCTTACCCTTGTACCGTGGATCAAGGAGAGTGGCCAGCCAGTAATGGTCCCTCTCCTTGATCCGAAGAATACGAGGATCCTTCCGCAGGCTTTGCAGGATCAGGGAGGCCATGCAGCATAGGTTAGCTGAGGCATTCGGTCCGGAGTCCTCTGGGTCACTAAGGGCAACATGATCCGCAGCTACCTCCTCCCAGCCACGTACAAGTCCACGTGTTTCTTGGGACTGTAAATCATCCCTACAAGACTGCTGCTGCTGCTGCTGATGCTGAGTGCCAGCCCCATGCTGACACAATCATCCTCCTCCTCCTCTTCCTCCTCCTCATCCTCTTCCTGTGTGATGGGTGGCACAGCAGGAACACTGTCTGGATAAAGGGGGCCTTGAGAGGCAAGGAAGTCCTCCTCTGTTCTGCCTCAAGTGACCTGTGCATTATTCCACGCAGCGTATGCTCCAAGAGGTGGACAAGAGGTACAGTGTCACTGATGCATGCACTGTCACTGCTCACCATCCTTGTGGCCTCCTCAAACGGTGACAGGACAGTGCATGCATCCCTGATCATGCCCCACTGGCGTGGTGAGAAAAAACCAAGCTCCCCTGACCCTGTCCTGGTGCCGTAGTCGCACAGGTACTCATTGATGGCCCTCTGCTGCGTGTGCAGCCGCTGCATCGTGGCCAACGTTGAGTTCCACCTGGTGGGCATGTCACATATAAGGCGGTTCTTGGGCAGGTTCAACTCCTTTTGGAGCTCAGCCAGCCGAGCACAGGCATTAAATGATCGGCGGAAATGCACACAGACTTTCCTGGCCTGCTTCAGGACATCCTGTAAGCCGGGGTACCTGCCCAAGAACCGCTGCACCACCAGGTTAAGGACGTGAGCTACACAGGGCACATGGGTCAGTTGTCCCTGTCGGAGGGCGGAGAGGAGGTTGGTGCCATTATCACAAACCACCATTCCTGGCTTAAGCTGGCGTGGCGTAAACCACCTCTCGGCCTGCCCCTGCAGAGCTGACAAAACATCCGCCCCAGTGTGGCTCCTGTCCCCCAAACAAACCAGCGCAAGCACGGCATGGCATCGTTTTGCCTGCGTACTTGCGTAGCCCCTGGAACGCCTACAGAGCACCGCTGGTTCTGAGGACAGAGCACTGGAAGAGGCCATGGAGGAAGAAGAAGAGGAGGGGGTGGAGGAGAGAGGTGTGTCACAACCAATAGTAGCATTTTGGAGGCGTGGTGGCGGAACAACCTCCAACACTACTGCACCTTGTCCTGCATCCTTCCCAGCTCCCAGAAGAGTGACCCAATGGGCCGTGAAAGACAGGTAACGTCCCTGTCCATGCCTGCTGGACCATGAGTCAGCGGTAATATGCACCTTACCGCTGACCGGCCTGTCCAGCGAGGCAAGGACATTGCCTTCCACATGCCGGTAGAGAGCCGGAATCACCTTCCGTGAGAAAAAGTGGCGTTTGGGGACCTGCCACTGAGGAACCGCACATTGTACAAACTCACGGAAGGGGGCCGAGTCTACCAACTGAAAAGGCAGCAGTTGAAGTGCTAGCAATTTAGCCAAGCTAGCATTCAACCGCTGGGCATGTGGATGGCTGGGAGTGAACTTCTTTCGCCGCTCCAGCAGCTGGGGCAGGGACATTTGCCTGCTATAATCGGACGTGGGTGTACTGCTAACAGAGTGCCCGGAAGCACTTGGCTGTGACACACCTAATTCTACACCTTCATTCCTCTCAGAGCAGGTTTCAGAGAGGACTGAAGGTCTAGTGGGGTTGGAGATGCCAGCTGTTGAGGAGCAAGGAGAGGTCCGCTTTGTTCTTTGGTGTGGGTCTTTGAGGTACGCTTGCCAACGAGCTGCATGGCAGGTCAACATATGTCTGGTCAAGCATGTGGTGCCCAAGCGGCTGATGTTTTGGCCACGCGAGATACGCTTGAGACATATGTTGCAAATAGCAGCGGTGTGATCTGATGCACTCGTCTCAAAAAAGGCCCAAACCAAAGAACTTTTTGAATAACGCGCAGAGGCAGCGCCCTGCACAGGCGGAGCTCTGCGGTGTGATTCAGTCGGTGTGCTGCCCCTAAGCTGGCCCCCGGAGGGCATCCTGCCTCGTTGGACATGTGCCTCCTCCTCCTCCTCCTCCTCCTCCCTCCTACCAGGCACCCACGTGGAGTCAGTGCCCTCATCATCCCCTCCCTCTTCATCGCTGTAGCAAACCTGGCAGTATGCTGCAGCTTGTGGAACATGACTGCCAGATTTCTGTCCTTCTTGAGCATCCCCTCTCTCTGCGCTCACGCTACTGCCTTCCTCTAGCTGAGTGTCATCATCAGAGCCCACAAAACACTGGGCATCCTCCTGGAGCATGTACCCAACACTGTGCTCAAAGAGTTCAGGAGACTCCTCAGGAGGACATGGTGGGTCTAGGGAAGGAGTCACTGATGATGACATTGAGAGGAGGGAAGACGATGCGTTGGCAGCTGCTTTGCTAGTACCCTGAGACTGGGTGAGAGAGGATAAGGAGGATGAAGAGGGCTTGGTCATCCACTCTACCAAGTCGTTGGCATGTTGCGGTTCAACATGTCAGGCTGCCGAAAAGAAGGACAAGCGTGTCCCATGGCCACGTGCTGATGACAATGCACCGCGTCCACGACCAGCACTGTTGTCTCTAGACACAGAGCCTGCTTGCCCTCTTTTATCGGCTCGCGCCTGTCTGCCTCTCCTTGCTGGCCTTCCAGACATGGTAATGGCCTGAAGGGAGTTGGGTAAAACAGCAGTTGGGTAGTGTATATTGTGCTGGAGGCACACAACACCCACTAACTCCTGCAGATGCCTTTATTATAGAACACCAGAGATAAAGGGGTATACTGTAATGGAGTCACACAACACCCACTAAGCCCTGCAGATGGCTCTATTAGAGAACAGCAATAAACGGTAGATACAGGTGTATATTGTGCTGGAGTCACACAACACCCACTAACTCCTGCAGATGCCTTTATTATAGAACACCAGAGATAAAGGGGTATACTGTAATTGAGTCACACAACACCCACTAAGCCCTGCAGATGGCTCTATTAGAGAACAGCAATAAAGGGTAGATACAGGTGTATATTGTGCTGGAGGCACAAAAAACCCACTAACTCCTGCAGATGCCTTTATTATAGAACACCAGAGATAAAGGGGTATATACAGATGTATACTGTGCTATGCTGGAGGCACACACAACTTCCAATAACTCCTGCAGATGGCAAGTGGGCTCAAATAGAGAAGAGCTATGTAGGTGGATATAGCGGTGTGTACTGGGTACAGAGCACGCAGACAGCACGCACAAGCTCCTAACACTACTGACTGCAAGCTCTATTATAAAAGCTAGATCACTAGCTATATAGGTGAGGTGAATATAGCGGTGTATACTGCGGTCAGGGCACACAGACAACAACCACTACAGAAGAGCAAGATCGAAAATCGGCCGATAACGATCGGTGTGTACTGTGTTGAAGGTACACAGAACACCTACTAACTGCTTCAGACGCCAACACACTACACTAGGCCGCCGCGCTGGCGGCCTTATATAGTGTTGGGCGTGTACTACACAGCCTGAGCTATGATTGGCCACAGGCATCCTGCCTGTGGCCAATCATGGCTCTCCTCGCTGCTGGCGCTGTGATTGGCCAAGCATGCGGGGTCACAGTGCATGCTTGGCCAATCATGAGCCAGCAATGCACTGCGATGACGCAGTGCATTGTGGGCCGTGAGCACAACACGAATTTGGCTCGAACGGTCCATAACGTTCGGAATTCGCCGAACAGGCGAACAGCCGATGTTCGAGTCGAACGTATGTTCGACTCGAACACGAAGCTCATCCCTAATTGCCGTACATCATTAAAGATTGACACGTATCATGATATACACTGATATGCATCTTAACATTTGCATTGACAAACATTTTGGAGCTGCTCTATTGATTTTACTAGCACATCAAGCACAGTAATATGGGTGGATCCACAATATACAGTATTTATTGTGCAGCCAAAAACCTGGTTATGCATTATCCATCATCGATAAGGTGTGGATGATTTTCAAAAGTTTTTTAAGAAAATTGAATTACCTCTGCATGCCTCAAGTTGCCCTGTTAGTACCTTTCTAATTTCAGAAACCCACAGATTTTTCTGCTCAACAGATGATGCCTAAAAATATTTAAAAAAAAGATAAATATTAACCTCATGTCCTATAGAGAACATAACTGTGCATAAGAATTTTTATGATAAATGACTTTCAGATTTTTCAGTGTAAGTTTTGTAAAGCTGGGAGACAATATGTCATCTTCCATACTTTCTAGCAGTCTTTGTTGGTATTGCTTACCATATATAATGTATCTCACAAAAGTGAGTACACCCCTCACATTTTTATAAATATTTTATTATATATTTTCATTTGACAACACTGAAGAAATTACACTTTGCTACAATGTAAAGTAGTGAGTGTACAGCTTGTATAACAGTGTACATTTTCTGTCCCCTCAAAATAACTCAACACACAGCCATTAATGTCTAAACCACTGGCAACAAAAGTGAGTACACCCCTAAGTAAAAATTTCCAAATTGGGCCAAATTAGCAATTTTCCCTCCCCGGTGTCATGTGACTCGTTAGTGTTACAAGGTCTCAGGTGTGAATGGGGAGAAGGTGTGTTAAATTTGGTGTCACAGATCGCTCTCACTCTCTCATACTGGTCACTGGAAGTTCGACATGGCATCTCATGGCAAAGAACTCTCTGAGGATCTGAAAAAAAAATTGTTGCTCTACATAAAGATAACCTAGGCTATAGGAAGATTGCCAAGATTCTGAAACTGAGCTGCAGCATGGTGGGCAAAACCATACAGCTGTTTAACAGGACAGATTTTCCATGGTCGACCAAAGTTGAGTGCACGTGCTGGGCATCATATCAAGAGGTTGTCTTTTGGAAATAGACACATGAGTACTGCCAGCATTGCTGCAAAGGTTGAAGCAGTGGGGGGGGGGGGGGTCAGCATGTCAGTGCTCAGACCATATGCTGCACACTGCATCAAATTGGTCTGCATGGCTGTCGTCCCAGAAGGAAGTTTTTTTCTAAAGATGATGCAAAAGAAAGACCAAGATAAACTTATTTAATTCAGATGGTGTCAAGCTTGTGTGGCAGCATCCAGGCGAGGAGAACAAAGATAAGTGTGTCTTGCCTACAGTCAAGCATGGTGGTGGGAGTGTCATGGTCTGGGGCTGCCTGAGTGCTGCCAGCACTGGGGTGTTACAGCTCACTGAGGAAACCATGAATGTCAACATGTACTGTGACATACTGAAGCAGAGCCTGATCCCCTCTGTTCGAAGACTGGGCCACAGGGCAGTATTCCAACATGATAACAACCCTCCAAGAGGACCATTGCCCTACTTAAAAAGCTGAGGGTAAAGGTGATGAACTGGCCAAGTATGCCTCCAGACCTAAACCCTATTGAGCATCTGTGGGGCATCCTCAAACAGAAGGTGGAGGAGCGCACGGTCTCTAACCTCCACCTGCTCTGTGATGTTGTCATGGAGGAGTGGAAGAGGACTGGTAAAGCTCTGGTGAACTCCATGCCCAAGACAGTGCTGGAAAGTATGGTGGCCACACAAAATATTGACACTTTGGTCCCAATTTGGACATTTTCACTTAGGGGTGTACTCACTTTTGTTGCCAGTGGTTTAGACATTAATGGCTGTGTGTTGAGTTATTTTGAAAGGACAGAAAATTTACACTGTTTATACAAACTGTACACTCACTACTTTACATTGTAGCAAAGTGTAATTTCTTCAATGTTGTCACATGAAAAGATATAATAAAATATTTACAAAAATGTCAAGGGTGTACTCACTTTTGTGAGATACTGTAATTCATTAGCTTGTGATAGAAAAAAATTAGCTGATATCCTGTAAACAACACTGGGAAAAGCTCCTTCTATCTAATGTATTTCATCACTAATAACAAAAAGTGTATACCAGTAATTTTAAATTCCTATAGACCCACTACTATTCCTATAGTACCACTACTGTCATATATGTCAAGTAATTATTCATCATCGCAGTTGTATGGGTAGCTACAGAACTGTGAGACACCAAGGGGCTAATTCACTAAAGACAACTAGTTCAATTTGCAAGGGAATTTTCCCCAGAACTTGATGAATGTGGTGCATGTGATTGGGTATTCTTTGCAAAGGGAACTTTCACAACGTTCACTAAGCTAAGAGAAATTTCCCTTGCAAAGTGAGCAGCTTGTTGGCCTTTAGTAAATGATCTCTCTATAATCACATACTTAAAATGGAAGTAAACCCTTCCAAACAACTTTGACCTACAGGTAAGCCTAGATTAAGGCTTACCTGTAGGTCCAAGTAATATCTCCTAAACCTATATGGTTTAGGAGATATTTGCCCGAAAATGGGCACCGCTGTCTACGGCGCATGCGCCGTAGACAGCGGCGCGCAGGCGCACTAAATGCGGCAAGTCCAAGAATGGATTTGCCAAATTTGTCTACTCCCGTGCGCATGCGCGGGAGTGACGTCATCGCGGCTCCGGCGAATGGCAGCGTCGGAGCTCCGAGACGCGACTCCCGTGCGCATGCGCGGGAGTGACGTCATCGCGGCTTCTCCGCTGTCATTCGTCGGAGCTGCGAGAGACGCCACAACCAAGATGGATGCGGCGGACTACAGGTGACAGCGGCGACTTCGCTGGCTCCTGTGTCAGGTAAGTGACACATAATGAGCTACTATGCGATGCATAGTAGTCCATTATGCTTTACCTTTGCAGGGAAAAAAAGAGGAAGTAAACCCATCAGGGTTTACTTCCTCTTTAAATACATATAGGATGCCCATGTCCTGTTGATGGTACATTGTTATAGTTATCTTCTTGCTGCAGTAATCCCTGCTGTTTAACGTGGTGTGTGTATGACGTCAAGCCCAGTGTTCAAGCTCTCTGTACCATACTGGCTCTGACATCCCCCTGGCACTTCACAGCTCACAAAAGAGTCACCTGACTGGGCTTTGGGCCAGATAAGTGTACATCAGTTGTGTCAGCACTGGCAGGTTTGATCTATCATATAAATAACACGTACTTGATGTTATTGTAGCCATAAAAATATAAATAATAGATAGACTTTAAACCTGGGACACAATCAGAGCTGGTCCACTGTAGTGGATAACTTGATCAATGGAGGGCTATGGAAAGGTATACACCAATCAAATGAACTGCTGCTTGCACTAGTGTTTTGTCTACAAATGTGTAACAAGGAATAATACTTATTAACAATCTCTGTGCAAGCCTTATAAATATATAAAAAATTAGCTAGTGGAGCTTTTGCTTTTGTTTTCAGATTCCTTTTTTTTTTTACCTGAATTATGTACACTTCTTCTCTGCCATTATACCACACTTCAAACTTCTTATTATCTCCTTTTACATTTTCAGTGATACCAACAGAACTCATCTGTTAACAAAAAAAAAGAAGAATTATCATAAATAAAATAATCTATTGTCAAATGTAAATCAGTAAATTGTACTTCTAGTCAAAAGTTACATTAAAAAGCATGTTCACAATTCTGCAAGGACTAATGCCCCATACACACGATCAGAAATTCCATCAGAAAAAACTTGGATGGTTCAAGCTTGGCTTGCATACACACGGTCACACAAAAGTTCTCTGAACTTTCGACCGTCAAGAACACGGTGACGTACAACACTATGACGAGCCGAGAAAATGAAGTTCAATGCTTCCAAGCATGCGTCAAATTGTTTCCGAGCATGCGTAACTTTTGGCGCCTCTAAATTGCATACAGACGAACGCATTTTTGGATAGGAACTTTTTCCAACCAAAAAATAGAGAACCTGCTCTTAATCTTTTGCTATTTGGAATTCTGCCAGCAAAAGTCCAAAGGAGCATGCACACGGTTGGAATTTCTGACCAAAAGCTCACATCCAACTTTTGCTGGCAGAATTTCTGATCGAGAGAAATAGAAGGGCTGAAATATGTAATTCTCCTGAAGAATCGACCAGTTCAGACATCCATGAAGGCTGATAGCATGATGAAAAAACAGTATTTGGTCACGTGATCTCAGCTGAATAGGCTAGAGAGTGAAGCTAATTGGCCAGTTCTGCCAAATACATTACTCCGCATGCACTAATAGCTGAAAGCATGTGACCAAATGCTGACATTAGGCCGCGTACACACGCGGGGACTGTTCGCTCAACTTTGTCCGCTGAACAGTGTTTCAGCGGACAGTCCGCTCGTGTGTGGGCTTCAGCGGACAGTTTCAGCGGACAGTTTGACGAACAAAGTTTTTCGGAAATCCCGAAAAACTGTCCGCTGAAACTTGGTTTGAGCGGACAGTCCCCGCGTGTGTAGGCTTGTTCGTCAAACTAAGTTCCGCGCATGCTCAGAAAGAATTTATACGCCGAAGGTTGCATTGCAGTGTATAGGACGTCGTTTTCTAGTCCCGTCGTACGTGCCGTTCACGTCATCGCGCAGGGTTTCAGCAGACTGTTCGTTCGTCGTGTGTGGGCAAGTCCGTCCATGCTAATTTTGAGCGGACTGTCTGCTGAAACTGTTTGACGAAACAAAGTTGAGCGAACAGTCCCCGCGTGTGTACGCGGCCTTAGATCATATTACCGGCTTTCATAGATGCCTGGAGCAGACTGGCTTTTCAGGTCTTTTACGCTTTATGTCGCTGGAAGATTACAGCTACACTGTACTTTTGCCATTTCTACATAACTGTCACAATAAGCTGCATGTACTGACATTTTCCCATTGCCCAGATTTCTGCCAATGCCTTGAGAAAATCTAAAAGGGCCAAATTACATCTATGCATTTTGGCACTGCCCGTGTTGGACCCCTTTCACAACGAGGTGCTTTTCAGGCACTTTCAAGCTAAATAAAGCGCCTAAAAAGATAATGAAACCTATTTCCATTAAAATCAATGAATGCTTTCACACTGGGGCATTACGCTGGCACGGTGGTGAAAAAATGGAAAGTACTTCAAAAGCTCCTGAAAAGCTCTTTAAAAGCGATCTGTGTTTTTATAGCAGTTTAGAAGCGCCTCAGTGTGAAAGGGGCCTTAGAATGTGTATTTCTGCAATGCACATTACCTGCACTGATGGCATTGTTTTTTTGCATCAGTGAATGGCAGCACACCATTGTAACGTCCAAAGGGATACACTGATAAGGAATCTGATCACACCAGCACAGATCTGCTTCTGTGCTTGGTGAGGTCCTTTGTAAAACATGAAAGAAGGGTGACTGTTATAATCACCAGGTATTTCACAGTACAGAGATATAAAATGACAACAGACATTTACACACAACTACTTGGTAACTAAGGCGCAATATTCCTTTTAGGGGTAAAATACACTTTAACCCCTTGCCACTGCCACCCCCTGGCACTTTAAGAGGATGTACATTCTGGTAGGCAGAGTCGTGCTTTCCAAATTTGTGACTGCTGTGACTGGCTGTCACAGCAGTCACATAATCAGAAGCTCCTGATTGGATGAGACAACTTAGTTACTGCGCTGAGAGCATGCACATAAATGCCAATCCCCATGGACGCATACAGTATGTATGGTAACTCGGCGTTAAAGCCCACCTGTCCAGCCATGGTATATATGCGTAAGGCCAGGGGGAATAGGTTTAACTTTGTTAATTATTATTCTCAATCCCTATCAAAAAATGGTAGATACTTACAGGCACACATTTTGAAGAGCTAAATCCGTTATCAGCAATAGCAAACTGATAGAGGTGAGCTCTGATTAATCACCAAGTTAATGCTAGAAGTATATAAGGTACATAAGTTGGCACTTTCCGTTACTGAAACTCAACAGGAAAGAGTACATTTCACCAAAGTGAGGGGAAATCCATCTGAGACAGTAATCACCAGAACAATTTCCCCTCATCTTCAGTTGCAACACATTTGTAAAGTTTTTATTTTCCATCAAATGTTGTTCCGTTGACAATAGTCGCCAGTATGAATAAGGGTCAAATCTACCCACAGACAGCAATAAAAATAAACAAAATTAAAAAAAACATTCAAATCAACAAAAGAAATTTTGATTAAAGATACATTTAATGATGCACTACACATATGTAAATGTAAAAGAGACTAGCACATTACCTTCAGAGCATGCTTAAAACTATAGGAAGGTGACTTCTCATGCCCCTCAGTGCTCTCTTCCCTCTTCTTGCAGAAGAGAAGGGTTTTCGCATACAGGAAGAGATGCCTCTGCATTGGCTTGAATCTCGCCAGATCTTTCACTTTATTATGGCCTTTCTTATGGTCAGTCCACACATTAAAGGAGCCTTGCATAAGCAGCTTCCCTAGGTCACCGAGATCCCCCTGTGAAAAAAGGATAGACATACAACTAAATGTCATGACATTCAAATGCAGCTTCCCAGTTCTGCCCAGTCTGCGCTGGTATGATTGGTTGGAATGTTGTCATTTGCCAACCTGTGAGTAAAGCAATGAAAGTTCCATTCACCCCCCTGTGTTCACCAAAGACAAGGTAGAGGAGGCATTGACTTGGTGTCATTAGTAATAAAGACTATGCCTTTGCTGTCCCTGTTTGCAATAAAAATTTTGAATAAAGTGGAACTCTCAAAGAATCTTTTCACGTGCTACACCTCACCAAATAACATGTAATACTTGCTGCACTTTTGACTGCATGGCTATGTGTAAGTGACCACTAGGTAGGGGTATTTCAATCTCCCCATGTTCCATCATTGCAAACATTAATTTACCACTACTCTGTATTTTCAGACCAATCACGAGCTTGCTCCTGACGAGCGGTAGTAAGCCGCGAAACGCGTAGAGCCAATAATCGCCGTGTATTTTGGTACCCCAATTTCAACTAGCATCAATTCTTGAAAAATCGCATCAACTATGTTGTTTTTTTCTTTACTAATTCACTGCAACAACCAAGAAGTCATAGATTCAAAGTTGTTGCCTACATTGTATTATTTGTTTAATTTATTTCCATATTTGGTTGTCTTATGTATATAATGGAGGTGCGCTTTTATAACCTACTCTGTATTGGTCAGTAAGATTATATAAAACAAAATGTAAATGTTAATAATGTGTCTGTTTGTGCACCTCTTTAATATACATGCAATTTTGTCGCATCATATAATCGCATAACAATATTTCTCCTTTTTTTTCAATAAAAGACCCCGTACTTCATTTAAAGTCCCGCTTAGCTCTTGTTTTTAATTTTATATCTTATATCTGATAGGGATGGAGGCTATGACCTAATTTAAAGTCCCAAAATTTCCCCCTCCCCTTTTCCCATCATGTTACTATTGATATAAGGGATGGAAGACGGGTGTCTTGTATACTTAAGCCAATGTTTATTTGTTTTTTTCCTTTTTTTTTGGACCATATTGTTTAAAGTATCTTATTATTCATCATTGTTTTAGATTTAGCAGCTTCTATTGTTTTTTCCAAAATCTTTTTAAAAAAAATTTAATTTAAATTTTTTTGTTTGCACTATTCGGTCCTTGACGCACCTATGCAGTCGGGTGGTGTTGGTGTCGTCTGCACCGCTGCATTCCTTTTTGTCATGATCGGGAGTTGCGATGCGCACTGGGGGACGCCCTCCGTCCTCCTCATCCAATAATTTTTTTATTTTATTTATTTATTTATTTTTTTTTTATTTTTTTTTTTATTTTTTTTTTTTTTTTTTTTTTTTTTTTCTCTTGGCTGGGAGGCGGGGCGCGTTCACCCACTGCGTATCGGCGTCACACTTTCACCACCGTTTGTACGGCATCACTGTCATGGGTGCCGCCTTTCAGGCTAGGTTGATTTACATCCTCATTTCACCTGGAGTGTGGGTGTGGACGCTGACTCGGAGTGTGTATATATCCCGGGTCTGGCGTTGCTCACTCTTCCATTTGGTGTCCTTGAGTGTGTAACGCTGGGGGCCCCCAGACGGCGGTTTGGCTGTATCCATGGTTGGCGGCGGCAGGCGGGACCGGAACAACTGGGGCTATTCACCCACCATACACTGTCACCTCTTGTTTTCGCGTTTTTTCCACACACAAGGTATTTTTGCACAATCAATCCATATGTCCCTCTTTCTTTACTTTTTTCTGTTACTACTCACTCTGTCACCTGGCATTCAGACTGGGTCACGTTACACATAGCCACTTTCCCCCTCCTTCCCCTTTTTCTTCAGCCCTCTTCCCCCTCTCCCCCTTTCCCATGCTAACCCTCTCCTACACTCATCACACATCCACCCCAACATTCTCTTTTTTCAACGCATTTTTCTTTCACAATTCTCAGATTATCTGTAGTTCTTACCATGCATTTTTTCACCCATTAGGCTCAGTTTTATATTTCCATATTCGTTTTCACTTACTAAACGCCCTTGTTGTCCCGGTGGTTGCCTGTGTGTGCATTCTGTGGGCCTCCTCGCCCTTGGATGGGCCTCCTCAACTCCCGTATCATCGCTTTGGGTGCCTAGGCTTTCGGCGCTGCACTTTTGACTGCATGGCTATGTGTAAGTGACCACTAGGTAGGGGTATTTCAATCTCCCCATGTTCCATCATTGCAAACATTAATTTACCACTACTCTGTATTTTCAGACCAATCACGAGCTTGCTCCTGACGAGCGGTAGTAAGCCGCGAAACGCGTAGAGCCAATAATCGCCGTGTATTTTGGTACCCCAATTTCAACTAGCATCAATTCTTGAAAAATCGCATCAACTATGTTGTTTTTTTCTTTACTAATTCACTGCAACAACCAAGAAGTCATAGATTCAAAGTTGTTGCCTACATTGTATTATTTGTTTAATTTATTTCCATATTTGGTTGTCTTATGTATATAATGGAGGTGCGCTTTTATAACCTACTCTGTATTGGTCAGTAAGATTATATAAAACAAAATGTAAATGTTAATAATGTGTCTGTTTGTGCACCTCTTTAATATACATGCAATTTTGTCGCATCATATAATCGCATAACAATATTTCTCCTTTTTTTTCAATAAAAGACCCCGTACTTCATTTAAAGTCCCGCTTAGCTCTTGTTTTTAATTTTATATCTTATATCTGATAGGGATGGAGGCTATGACCTCATTTAAAGTCCCAAAATTTCCCCCTCCCCTTTTCCCATCATGTTACTACATGTAATACTTGCTGTTAAGTCCATTATAGGTTGGGGCAGTTGCTGTTTGTTTGTACCATTGGTTATTTGGTGCACTCGACATCTTTGCTGACATTGTGCTATTTGCTGAGTGTCCAGTGTGCCCCTGTGCCTTTAAGGAGGGGTGGGCTCCCTCCAGGCATACCTGCCCTCAATCTATACATTTTTATATGTGATCAGAATGTATAGAGTTAGTACTGCAGATAATACTGGGGTGCCATAACGTGGCTTCTGCAGCTTACGCATGTATTTGCAAATATGTGCAAACTAAACCCCTGTTTTTAATGTGAAATGTTAGACAGGACAATTTGGTTTGTTGCAGGCTGGCAAGTTAAGCTAGGAATTTTTCTTTATTGTGGGTGAAGGACCTACTAACTTGTCAAGAGACCTGCTATGAGTGGGTTCAGCAGTCTGTGTTTGATCTTGATCTGTTTTTGTTGTGGTAACAGTTTTCTTGAAGTTCTGGAAGATTGGTGTCCATTGTCTTTGTGGGATTTCCTACCCAAGGTCAAGGAAAGTGAGCTGGCCGGACATTTGGAAACAGCCAGGTAGGCTTTCTGTGAGGCTTTGTACCTCCGCAGTTGTTTCCATGCGACTTTAGATTTGGAGCTGGCTGTTGTAGGTGAGTATCTGGTCAATCTCTTCACTAGGGCCCACTTAAGTTTCGCAATGGCTTTCCGGGTAGCAGCATTTGGAGTACCTTCCCAACTTCTGGATAACAGCTTTTGTAGCACCTTCGAGACTTCTGTTTTGTCAGGCAGAGTTTGTCTACTCAGACATTGTACTCTGAAGTGTCCAGTATCCCCACAATTGTGACATCTCTTTCCAGAAGGGAGTGGAATGGAATCCCACTTAGCTTCCTCTGCCTCCGTCTTTCTTAAGAATGAAGCAGTCACTGCTTGTTGCACATCAGTGAAGTTTGCTGTAAAGTAGACTGTGTCTAAGCCAACTGCATTATCGCCTGCATTAAGGCCTCAACAGCAGGGGATATTTCACTCACTTCTTCTGATGCACCCAAGATGACCTGAACTCAAAATACAGAAGTTCCACTGTCATCCTGCTCCTAACCCTTAAGCCGCGTACACACGGGCGGACTGTATGGCCAACTTAGTCCGTCAGACAATCCGACGGACAGTCCGTCCTACTTTCGAATGAACGGACTTGACCACACACGGATGCACAAACAGTCCGTCGAAAGTTTGCGCGATGACGTGTACAGCGCGTATGACGGGACTAGAAATAGGAAGTCCAATACACAGCAATGCAACCTTTCGCCGTGTAAATCCTTTCTGAGCATGCGTCATACTTAGTCCGTCGAACTAGCCTACTCACAAGCGGATTGTCCGCTGAAACCAAAGTACGACGGACAATATTATGGAAATTCCGAAATACTTAGTCCGCCAGACTGCACGCTGAAAAAGTCCGCTGAAGCCCACACACGAGCGGACTGTCCACTGAAATGTGTTTCGACGGACTAAGTTGGCCAGACAGTCCGCCCATGTGTACGCGGCTTTAGAAGTGTTGGGTCTTGGCTTCAACCAGGGTCTCTTCCTTCCAAATAGTTTTCATAATTTTGAAGTTTTTAGAGTAAGTCAGGGGATCACTCTGGTCTCTTGCCAGCAGCTTCAGTGCTATTTGATCTAGAGGTTGCACATCTTTTAGAACTTGCATCAATAAGGCCTTACTTGTGGCTTCTGCCTCCATTCCACCCTTTGTGATGACATGATGAATATTATCTAGACCTGTAACAAAGCCTGACAGCTCAGAGAGGTAGATCATCTCCGGAAAGTTCTCCACTCTTCCATAAACTTCTCAGATTTCTTACAAGCATTCTAATGCTGTGCAGCCTGGCTTGTCTTGCTTTAGGTTCTAAATAAAATCAGAAGCAGGTGCTTGTAGACTTTCAATTATTCTCTGTCTCTTAATGGTGTCTGCCATTTCCTATTTTTCCACAGCTTGCACTGCCTGTCTATCCAGGTGTCAAAATCCTCATCCTCTGAGGGTACAGGGACCTTTCTGGATTAACCCTGCAGCTTTCTGTACCCATGGTTGATGGGTGTGGACACACTCGTCACAAAACTCTCTAGTAGCCTCCCTATGTGTGTGAAAAAAGAGCTGGGCGGGAGTCCTGAGGGTGTCACAGAGTTTGTGGCAATCACTTCTGTGTTCATGATGACTCTCTAGCTCATTGTTTCCATCATTCACTCACAGAACAGGAATCCCTGATGATGCCACCACATGTAGCTTTATACCCACAGGACCAGCTTGGTAGATTGGGTTCTTTTTTCTTCTGCCTTGAATTTGAGAACAACCTCAGCCCCAATGACACATCAAGTTAAGCAAATTGATACTGCACTGCTAATGGGAGCACAAATATAGATACACTGCACACAAATAAAGTTCAGCATTGGTCGAAAAGAAACTATCAGAGTGGTGCTAAAAGAGCTCAATATTGTAATAGGATTAAATCAATCAGCTAGTTAGCTAGACATTATATTCACTAGGCTATAGCTGCATAGAATGGAATCCACAAAATCAAAAATAAGTAATGGCAATAGAAAACAGTAACAGCAATGATAATTAATATTGTGATAACTAATAAAACTTCCTAAAAAGGTAACTCTTACTACTGTCAATAGGCAACATGCGTACAGGCCCAGCCTGAATGTAGTAAATAATGCTGCTCAGTCTCTGCTAGCAGCAATATATTAATGACAGTAGTGTCTTCTCACCAGTCCTAGCTATACAGCAACAGGGGTCTCGCTGTTCAGAAGTCAGGCTTGTGGCAAGTTGATGTGGACACAGGAGCAGCAAAGCGCACATCTTGGTCTCCTCAAAGCAAAGAGAGTTCCTTGGTATTAAACTTGAGAAAAGACCACTCTCTCTCCTCTTATACCTAGGGGTGCACATCTTCACTGGTCTCACGATTCGATTCAAATACAATTATCTTGTCCACAACTCGATTCGATTCCGCAATGCATTACAATTTCTGCGCAAGTGCGGATGGTTAAAAACCTATTTTATCCAAAAATTCAAGCAGTCAGAAAAACAAAATTTTTCTCCAGTGGCAGAGGCATGGTGGGATCAGAGGCAGAGGGATGGCAGGATTAGAGGCATGGTGGGATATTGGGATCAGAGGCATGGTGGGATCAGACTAGGATGGTGGGATCAGAGGCATGTTGCGATGGTGGGATCAGAGGCATGAAGGCATGGTGGGATTGTGGAATCAGAGGCATGGTGGGATCAGGCTGGCATGGTGGGATCAGAGGGATAGTGGGGTCAGAGGCATGGTGGGATCAGACTAGCATGGTGGGATCAGACAAGCATTGTGGGATCAGACTGGCATGGTGGGATGAGGCAGAGGGGTAATGGTAGTGGAAGGATGGGATCGGTTACACTGGCACTCGTCTGCTATTAGTGTCAGTTGATTCCCCATCCCCCATGCTGCTCACTTTGTCTTCCCCCTTCTGGTGCCTCCAGTGATTCCCCTGCTCATGGCGGGTTTCCTTCAGCTCCTCCCCCTGCACTGCACTGGCTGTCAGTTCATCAGCTGACTTTCTGCTTCAGTGAAGGGGAGGGGGCTTTATCCACCATGCAGGCTCTGCCTCTGTGTTTCTCCCAGAGCACTGCACAAAGCGACAGATCATCACAAATCATTGATCAAAAATCAATTTAGCCAACTCGCAGCATCGTGAATGTCTGAATCACAATGCACCGATGCTGGAATTATATTCAACACCCCTACTTATACCCAGCTTGCACTGGGTAGTCCAATGGTCCATAGACTGCCATAGTTCTCCTGCAGAGCACAGTATCCTAAATCGCTCTCGGTCTCTAGCCAAGCAACACTTGCTCTGGAGGGTTGGAGGTAAGTGCCCGTGGCAGCACTATAGTTGCCTGAGTGTGAAATGGGCATTATAGGCTAGTCGGAAACTCAAAAAACAAGTATGAAAAAGAAGGCTGAAGTATCTGGCCTACATTTCTGGGATGCATCAGGAGAAACAAACAGGACCAGAAACGATTTCAGAATTTTAAACTACAGGTGTGGCAGCAGACAGCAGACAATCCTTATATAATGAAACTGGTATGCAAAACATGTGAATATCACAATACTTATTAAGTCATTGTCAAGACAAGCATCTTAGTTTAACCACTTGCTTACTGGGCACTTAAACCCCCCTCATGCCCAGACCAATTTTCAGCATTTCAGCACTGATGCACGTTGAATGACAATTGCGCGGGCATACAACACTGTACCCAAATGAAATTTTTATCATTTTTTTCCCACAAATAGAGCTTTCTTTTGGTGGTATTTAATTACAGCTGGGAGTTTTATTTTTTGCTAAACAAACAAAAAAAGATGCAAAAAAAAAAAAAAATCATGTTTAATAGTTTGTTATAAAATTTTGCAAACAGGTAATTTTTCTCCTTCATTGAAGTGCGCTGATGAGGCGGCACTGATAGGCTGCACTGGTGGGCACTTATAGGCTGCATTGGTGGGCACTGATAGGCTGCATTGGTGGGCACTGATAGGCTGCACTGGTGGGCACTGATAGGCTGCACTGGTGGGCACTGATAGGCATAGTTAAGGCGGCACTAATAGGCACAGATAAGGCGGCACCGATGGGAACAGATAAGGCGGCACTGATGGGCAAAGATGGGCACAGATAAGATGGCACGGATGGGTGGCACAGATGGGTGGCACGGATGGGTGGCACTAAGGGGCACTGATAGGTACCACTGATAGATGGGACTGATGGGCACTGATAGGTGGCACTGATAGGTGGCTCTGATAGGTGGCACTGATGGGCACTGATGGGCGGCACTGCTGGGCACTGGTAGATGACACTGATGGGCACAGATATGTGGCACTGGGGTGCAGCACCTTTGTTGAGGCAGATTGTGGGCACTGCTGGGTGGCGCTGCTGGGTGGCACTGTGGGCACTGCTAGGTGGCACTATGGGCACTGCTGGGTGGCACTGACAGGGGGAACACATTTTTTATTGATGTGGCACTGGCATGGGGCAGGTGGGCACTGGCAGGGGGCAGGTGGGCACTGGCAGGGCTGGCTGTGATCGGGACTGATGTCCCGATCACGGCCGCCGGTGATCGGCTCTTTTTTTTAAAATGAATTTAATTAATTTAATTTTAATAATAGCCGATTACCGGCTCCGTTGTATCACATGATCAGCTGTCATTGGCTGACAGCTGATCACGTGATAAGGGGTCGGGATCGACCCCTTGCTCGGATCAGTGATCAGGCGAGTCTCACAGACTCGCCGATCACAGAGCGCGCCGCGCGCGCCCCTCAGGGGGCGCGCAGGCCGCTCGTGCACGGGACGACGTCAATAGACGTCGTCCCGGCAAAGGAGATCCGCGCTGTAGCCGTCATTCGGCTACAGCGCGGGTCTCAAGTGGTTAACAGATTATTACACTAGTCAAGCAAGTCTGGTTCTAAAGCCATAACATTACTTTAACACATTCCCTGCATTAAAGGGGTTGTGAAGCTTCGTTTTTTATTTTCGAAATAGGTTCCTTTAAGCTAGTGCATTGTTGTTGGTTCACTTACCTTTTCCTTCGATTTCCTTTCTAAATGTTTTTTTCTTTGTCTGAATTTCTCACTTTCAGTTTCTCCTCAGTAAACTTCACACCATCATCTGATCGGTGTTTAGTCAGCCGGAACAGCTTACTGAACAGCTTAGTGAGGAGGAACAGGAAGTGAGAAATTCAGACAAAGAAAACAAAGAAAAAAACATTTAGAAGGGAAATCGAAGGAAAAGGTAAGTGAACCAACAATGCACTAGCTTAAAGGAACCTATTTAGAAAATAAAAAACAAACCTTTACAACCCCTTTAAGGTAACAAACCTTTTACACCTTGCTTTTCTCCTCCAACTCCTTAAAGTGGTTGTAAAGGCAGAAGGTTTTTATCTTAATGCATTCTATGCCGTAAAATAAAAAGCCTTCTGTATGCAGCAGCCTCCCTCAACCCCAATAATACTTACCTGCGTGCCATCTTGATCCAGCGATATTGCAAGAGTGTCTCTACTGTCCAGGACTCTCCTCCTCATTGGCTGAGACAGCAGTGTGGCGCCATTGTTTCCTGCTGCTGTCAAAGTCAGTCAGCCAATGAGGAGAGAAGGGGGGCGGGGTGCACTCCATGTCTGAATAGAGTCCCCAGCTGATCCAGTACTGTGCACAATTGGATCTCTTCTCTCCTCTATTTCTGCTGCTGTCAATTAAATGTTGTGAGCAGATGTGCGTACTCGGCTTCCGGGGGTTATACCGGGATGATGCCCGCACCTGCAGGCATCATCCTGGTACCATTTTTTACAGCAGGCGATTGGCTTTCCAGCCATAACAACCGAAGCGGCTAAAAGCCCTCCCGCCGCTGTTACCGGTGCTCCCGCTCAATCGAGAGCACCGATTCACGATGCGATGCCTCCGGCTGCTGGGGAGGAACTGAAACGAAGCCGTAATCGGCTTTGTTCCAGTATCCTAATAGTAAACACGAAATCGACGTCATGACGTCACTTTCTGTTTACTCGGCTGCCAATGGCGCCGGTTTTAAAAAAATATACGGTATTCAGAATCGCCGTTTTCGCTGATCTGAATACATTGAAGTGTAAAGGAGGGATTGGGGGTCTTTTAGAGTACCTGTCACCACCTATTACTGTCACAAGGGGTGTTTACATTCCTTGTGACAGCAATAACAGTGATCAATTTTTATTTATTTTTTTAAACAATTTATTAATTTTCAAATAAATTTTAAAAAATTTTTTTAAAGCACCCGCCGTCCCCTCGAGCTTGAGAAGCAAAGAAAATGCATATGGAAGTTGCGCCCGCATATGTAAACGGTGTTCAAATCACACATGTGAGGTATCGCCGCGATCGTCAAAGCGAGCGCAATAATTCTAGCACTAGACCTCCTCTGGAACGCTAACCTGGTAACCGTAAAAAAAATGTAAAGCATTGCCTATTGAGATTTTTAGGTACCGTACTTTGTCGTCGATCCACGAGTGCGTGCAATTATAAAGTGTGACATGTTTGGTATCTATTTACTCGGCGTAGCATTATCTTTCACATTATGCCAAAAAATTGGGCTAATTTTACTGTTTCTTTTTTTTTTAATTCATGAAAGTGTCCCTTTTCCCAAAAAGTTGCGTTTAAAACACCGCTGCGCAAATACCGTGTGACATAAAATATTGCAACAATCGCTATTTTATTCTCTAGAGTCTCTGCTAAAAAACATATATATAATGTTTGGGGGTTCCAAGTAGTTTTCTAGCAAACATATGGATTGTAACTTGTAAACACCATATGCCAAAAATAGGCTTAGTCATGAAAGGGTTACGGTAAAAACTGTTAGTAGGTTTTTACATTGCAGCTCTTTTAATCTTAAAAATGTGTACCTTTAAGCAATAGAATTCCTACCATATCTTCCACTGTAAAAATATGAACCAAATGTTTTACTTCCTGCCTGTAAAGTAATCTGTGAGTTACTTTTTACTGACTCTAAACTTCAGTTTTTGTTTATTTAAGTAAATAGGCTAGGAACTAGGGCTAGGTCCTCCTTTCTTTTGTACCCTGATTTGTCTTGGATTGGCTTTGGCTTTTTTCATGTTTGTCTGTCTGTATTGGCTATGTCTTATGTTTCTTCTGCTACTATGTGTATACATATTCTCCTAGTTACGAATGCTCCTATCCCTCTGCTGTGTACTGTCATTCAATAGCTGTTTGTCTGCCTAACAAGGTAACTGCAGGTTACAGTGGCACAACTTCCACCCATACATTCCAACAGCTCTGCCCTGGGGTTTTTATTTTCTTATTTGTCTACTCTTGACCCTGGAGCTGCTGTCCATTGTGTTACTGCTGTTTTACTTTACAGAACTATAAATTTACTTTCTGTACCACATAGTGCACCAACATAATTGGAATGGAATTTGAATTAAAAAAAATCCTGAAAACATTTTTTTTTCTTTTTACGAAAATGACCAAAAGACATGGTAGTGTACCTCATATCCAGTAATGGCTATTTGATGCATAGAATCATTGACTGATTTGATAATATCTAACACAGTTGCAAGAGCTTCCTCTAATTCTGCTGTGCCTTCTGAATTTTTGCTGCACTTCAGCATTTCCTAGAAAGAAAGAAGAATTCCCTTTAGAAAAAATTAACAATTTAACCTGCACAATATAACTAGGGCAGACCATCTTATCACCTAGCATGGTAAGTAATTCCATCATAGGAGGCCTAATGCTTATCTAAATTCAAGGACATCCATTTTATATATTGCAACGTGGGGTTACATTTTTTTTTCCAGATTTTTTTTTCTTCATTTTCACAAACCTTCTCTCCTGTGGTGACAACAAACAATTACCATACTGTATCTGCAGCATGGAGGAGCAGCCTTATCAACAAGGGCCTACAGAACATCACCCCTCTTTTCTTCTGTAAAGCACAAGGGGTGGGGATTTGTACAACACAGATACACTTGGGAGAAATAATTTATAGGAATGTAACCCTGGAAGAAAGCATAGGAAATTGTCAGGCAGGATCAACAGGTATTTTTTTTTTTAAATAAACAGACCAAAAGGGATCAAGTAAGAGCTGTTTATTGTCAGGGTTTACATAAACTTGAAACCCTTTTGCTGCCCTGCAGTGCCTCATTTTTTGTTCCTCTGATCTCCAAAACATTTTTGCTATTTTTCATATGCATTTTAAAGACTGGTAAGTTTTTTATACTTGTTATACTGTAGATTTCCTGAAACCTATGGAATTAAAAATATGGTACTGTTTAATTTATTCCATGATAGTTGTGCAAATAATAATTATAATTATGAAAAACACTAAAATATTATTATTATTTCATTATAATCCCAAAAAAATCCTACATAATCATTTATTTACTGAATTCATTTTTATAACAAATATATGTGAATTTAGAAGTGTAAATTTTTTGGAAACAATGAAAATTTAAGCTATGGAAAGCTGTAATTAAAAGTTACGTTAACATTTTTAAAGAAAATAGCCTTTCCAGGAAAGGGGCTGATGCTTATCCTTGTCGCCAGCTATCATGGTGTTAGTCCAGATCGCCCGAACGGCCTCCGTTAGTTGGTAAAGCACGGCCGTTCGGGCGACATAAAGGTGTGAAGCGTTTCCGAGTATTCGCGCTATTGATGGGAATAATAGCGGCACTCCTTTTTCAAGCCCATGCACTATTATTCAAATCAATATCGCAAATACTCGGAAACGCATTGCACTTTTATAACGTCAATTTGGGCTAACATGAGGAAAGGTTGAAATTTCTAAAAAAAATGTATTGCTGTTTTTTTTTCCTACTAGGTAGATTTCTCTTCACTTTTTGTCCCAGTAGAGAAATCCCACCACTGAAAGCTGCCATCAAAAAAAGAGCTTAGGGTAAATCTAAAAGGAACACCTGTCCAAGCAGCGTAGGCCTTTGGGACAGGAAGTGACGGGAAATCTCAGTAGGGGGCAGCAGTAACAACTCTACAGAAGGTGGAAGCATTGTTCTGCTTTTTTCAAACTGAAAATTTTTCTCTGGATTTTAACATGAATTAATATGGGTTTTATTAAGGCAGTGTGCAAAGTGCAGTAACCATAACAACCAATAATCTTTATCTTTTCTGAGAGATAATTTGTATTCAATTCTAATTGTTTTTCAGAAGCAATGCTACAGACATCGCAAAGAGCATTAATAGGCACTTTACAGGCCATAGCATTTTTCCATTGTCTTAGTATATAAGCCAAATAACATTTTCAAAAATTGGCATAAAATGTTAAGTAAACGTATAAAGTATTACCTTCAAAAGCAGCTGATACTTTGTAATTCTCTGGACTGGTTTCAAAAGATAGGCATCCAAAGAAAGTTTGTGATCCAATTTTCGTTGACATTCCTTTATAAAAATGAGATCAGGTTAAAATGTAATCATAAATTAGTCATTAGATAGTGAATTTTGCAAAATAAATGGATAATTTTCTTTTATTCAAATATTTTAAACGCCCCTACACAAACACTTTTAAGTGTAGAACTGTATACGTGTATATATATATATATATATATATATATATATATATATATATATATATATATGAAACAAAGTTGCTTAAAAGAGAGAGTTTTTTTTTTTTTCCAAATCATACTTACCTAGGTGGACGCAGCATCGGTTCAACACTGAGAACCGAGCGATCGCACACCATTGATCGCTCGGTTCTCAGGGCTCCCTGAGAAAAGAGCTTATTACTGTCAGTCCCTGGCTCTCTACTCTCCTCAGTCACTGGAGTCTTGGGCTGTGGAGGCAGCAGCTGGCATAGGCTCTCAGAGGCTCGGGTGACGGTCCAGGCTTGTGAGCGGATCCCAACTTCCTTGTCACGATCTTGCCCGAGCCTTGATTGGTTCTGAGACATCAGGCAACAGTGGACTTCAGCCCGTTGCCTGCTGAAAATAGGTCACAGATGTGCAGAATGAACTGCACTTCTGCGATCCATAGGAGAAGTACAGCCAAACGAGCTTTGGCTGTACTTCTCCTTTAAAACAGTTTTGAGTCTGTAAGAAACTAAGATAGGTGATTGTTTTTTCTAACAATACGTCATATCAATTTCCACAAAATGTGCTATTAATTTTAAAAGTTTGAGCCCTTGTACACACGGTCGGACATTCCGACCACAAAATCTGTTGGATTTTTTCTGACGGATTTTGTCCGTAACTGGTGTTGCATACACACGGTCGGACAAAGTTGTCGGAAAATCCGATTGTTCGTAACGTGCTGACGTAATTTAGTTACGACGGGACTACATTCAGGCTAGTAGCCAATAGCTTTGGTCTGGAAATTTGATCTGAGCATGCATGGCACTTTGTCTGATCGGAATTCTCTACAAATGATCGGACAAAGTCCGATCGGATCATGTTGTCGGAAAATTATTATATCCAGCTCTCAAACTTTGTTGGTCGGATATTCCGACGGAAAAAGTCAGATGAAGCCCACACACGGTCGGATTATCCAACAGCACAGTCCGATCGGACATTTTCCATCGGAACGTCTGACCGTGTGTACAAGGGCTTAAACTGACTATGTGTGATAAGGGACTTCATGACTGGATATAAAATGTATATATTGCCTGGTTTGTCCTGACACCCATATAGTTTTTTGTATAGGTTAAACACAATATGACCAAAACTGTAAAACATTTGTTTAACTTTCCCAAAATAATTTCTGCAAGACTAGTAAATCTGTTTAAAAATAACTTAAATAACATTCACAAGCTTTAACTCTATTCTCACCACAAGGCCAAACTGCAGTCAGGATCTTCAATTATTTACTGTCAGGCCAATCAGAAGCATTCAGGGGTGCATGGAGTTATGTCTGTCAACAGTCAATTAAAGTGTATCTATACCCTTGACCTTTTTTCTTAAATGTTCTAGTAACTTGGGAAAAGGTTAGAATCCTTGCCATGTTTTTATTTTGTAAGAGAGATAGAATGAAATAAAGTACAATAATGGTAAAACGTAATGTGGTTACGTATAAAAGGGAGTTTGGGACTTTAAATGAAGCACTTGGATAGTGGAGGTAAATTTTAACCATGTTTAGATGTTTATTGGTTGTTCAGTAGAAAACCATAAAAAAAACAAAAACAAATTAATAATATGTGTAGGTATCAATACAGTAAAAACATGATATATAGTATCCACATATAACAACACATGATAATAGTAAATAAAATAATTGAGTAGTATGGCATGGTAGTGCCCATGACAGCAAGCCCGACATCGACAAGTATACCCACATGGTAAGTATGCATCCACTAGATATAAAACAAAAATTGATATATAGTATAAAAAGTCAATTCATAATGAAATGGATATGGTTCCGTATAAAATGTAACTGGGACATCAAATCAGAAGCTCGACGCGTTTCGTGGGTGTCTCCCCACTCATCAGGAGCTGATGTAACCAAAAAGTTCCAGTCCGGACGGCAAGTGCAGCGTGCAGCAGTGGGCGCAGGGTGGGCCAGGAGCATGATCCCCCCACGGGAACTGAGGCGACATAGGAGTGGATGCGATATCAGGCAAGGCAAAGAAATGCAGCAGCATAAGAAAGTGTACCAAAAATGGGATGTGGTTAATTTACTAAATACAAAGAGGCTGTTCAATTTACAAGGAAATCTCCACTTTACAATAGATTTTTACCTTAGATTAGTGAATGTGGAAAAAAAAATCACTTTGCAAATCATGAGCACAGAAAAAAAAAACGGTATTTTCTTATTCATTAGCCTAAGGCAAAATACCTTTGCAAAGTAAACAGCTTATTTGCTTTCAGTAATTCAACCCACAATTTTTTGCTGTCTAAAGAAAATGTTTCAAGATGCAATTAATTCATTTGTGCAATAAAATTACATTTTAAAATGCATTTTATCACACTGAACGATTGTATCTTGAAGAGATTTGTTTGCATGCAATACAAAGGATTACAAATATTGCTATGTGGTTTATATACTGTATAGGAGCATGTTTGATGTAAAAAACACAGCGCAGAGGCTCTTACCGGGTGTAGAAGAAACAACATAATTCGTATTTTAAGATGAAACAGAATTTGACTCGTGAAATATGTCATATTGCACAGATGTATACAAATGATAAAAGGGTCAACACATGAATGGTTTATCCTCTCTTTTTACAACCTGCACTTCTACTAGTTGTGGTAGTTTAAAGGAGAAGTCCAGGTTGAGCTTCTCCTATGGGTCACAGGAGTGCAATTCGTATTGCGCTCCAATGACCCGTTTTCAGCAGAGATCGGTCAGAAGTCTGATCTCTGCTGACATCACAGGAATCAGTCCAGGCATTGACACGGCCACCTCGCCCCTCCACAGCTCAGCGGTCCAGTGGGCATACGTCTCTTTTAACTTAATTAAGACGTACTGTCTCTTGTTTGGAATGGACCAGGAGACTATGTTTATTATTTGATTTGCATTCATTTTATAGGCAGAATTTTAAATGAATTTCAATTCATCAGTTTCGTTGCTATGGGGGTACGGGGGTGCAGACCGTACCTGGGTGACACCCGCTGATGGGATGACACAGTGCCAGGCTGTGGCCTACTGGGAGCCCCCCCCCCCAAGATGACAGGCTGCAACAACCACACCCTCCACTCCCCAGCTGACAAGCTGCAAACCCCTCACCCCCCCCAAGATGACAGGCTGCAACAACCACATCCTCCACTCCCCAGCTGACAAGCTGCAAACCCCTTACCCCCCCCCCCCCCCCCAGGTGATAAGCTGCAGCCCCCCTGGGTGACAGGCTGAAACCACCAAACAAATAACCACAAACAGCCCTTTTGTGCACCCACCAACCCCCCTTCCCCAGTTCGTGGAGGGGTTCACTTCTGAGTAGCTGGAGGTTGGGGACCACTGTTCTACTGCCTGTCCTGCTGTCACTCTGCAGTGGCAGGACAAAGTGCTGTAGCAGGCTAACCCGGGGGGGTGTGACACCATGATTTACCACAGCAGGTGACACCAACCCTAGTGATGCCACTGATTAAGATTATGTTTCATTAGTATTGTACATGGAACTTATATCCTTATTTAGTGCTATATATCCTACAGTCCGTTTTTTATGGTTTCCAGCACAGTTTAGTTGATACATAATTTCTAAGTACAATAAATAGGAGAGTTCCTTTTACTGCTATTGCCTACATTTCTATTGCTGTCCATTTCTATTGCTGTTTGTATCCCTAATTGGGAGATTTAATATGTACAAAAGTGGAAGTGGGGCTGTATTTAGACAGTACACTTAAAGGCACCTTTAATCTTTCAATAATAACCCCTACTGAAATCCAATAACACCATCCTTATTTTAATTTATTGACCTTGGATAATCCTACAGTGTATACCTTGACCTTTTGTCCATTTTCTATTCAAATGAGAACAATTAGTCATATTTAACCAACAACCTGTTATTCTGGCTTTACAACATCTGAGTTTAGGCCTAGCGTCATAGCAAATAAATGTTACCATGACTAAAATGGTATTGAAGAAAGGAGCCACAACTCTTTACAAAATTCTTCCCTAGCATTTCTAAAACTGCACATACCTTGATAGGCTATGCTGACCAGTCTATAACAGGTATACAGTAAGCATCCATACTGATGGCCACATCTGATCTGTATGTTAGACACCCATGTCAAATTTTCAGGCCACATAAAACTGTTTTGTGAGAGCCACATATACCTACTGATGCAGTCCTCATATGGTCAATTTTTCCCATGCAAATACCTGAACCACAAAATCTGGAACAGCTCATGTTGTATTTAAGTGGAATGGTGGAATGTTGTATATGAGTGTATCTTTACTTTACAACAGCTTCAGCTTCTTTAATGTTTTGTGAAAGCCACATATACCTACTGATGCAGTCCTCATATGCTCAATTTTTCCCATGCAAATATCTGAGCCACAAAATCTGGAATGGCTCATGTTGTATTTAAGTGGAATGGTGGAATGTTGTATATAAGTGTATCTTTACTTTACAGCAGCTTAAGCTTCTTTAATGACAAGTAGATGATAATAATAATACAATAATACAGTATATTCTCCCATTATTTACTCTGCAAAATCCATACTTTCATATTTTATAGCAGTTTTAAAAAAGTTTAAACAGAAATTATTTAGGTAGTTTCTAATACCACAGATGGATAACTTTGTAAATGTAACCTATTAAACTGGAAATATAGCCAATATATATATATATATATATATATTGTAAGTAAGTGCTACAACTTTTTGTCAGGTGTTAATTACTTTCTTTGTTTCGTGCTAGCATAATATCCCATACTTTTATTTTCTGATGAAAGAAAGTGAAAGGAATCTTCCCTATGGGACACAGAAAGTCATACACATCCTACCAGAGATTATAACCTTTCCCCACACATCTAAAAAAAAGAGAGCTTACCTTTCCCTGTCCTGGTCACCAGAAAGGTAATGAGAGAAAATCTCCTTAACCACCTTCAGACCGGACCATTTTGCTGGTAAATGACCAGAGGTCTTTTTACAATTTGGCACTGCGCTGCTTTAACTGGTAATTGCGCGGTCATGCAATGTTGTACCCAAACAAAATTTGCGTCCTTTTCTTCCCACAAATAGAGCTTTCTTTTGATGGTATTTGATTGCCTCTGCGATTTTTATTTTTTGCGATATAAACGTAAAAAGACCGCAAATTTTGAAAAAAAATGATATTTTCTACTTTTTGTTGTTAGAAAAATCCAATAAACTCAATTTTAGTCATACATTTAGGCCAAAATGTATTCAGCCACATGTCTTTGGTTAAAAAAAAAGTCAATAATTGTATATTTATTGGTTTGCGCAAAAGTTGTCACATCTACAAACTAAGGTACGTTTTCTGGAATTTACGCAGCTTTTAGTTTACGACTGCCTATCTTATTTCTTGAGGTGCTAAAATGGCAGGGCAGTACAAAACCCCCCCAAATGACCCCATTTTGGAAAGTAGACACCCTAAGGAAATTGATAAGTGGCATGTTGAGCCCATTGAATATTTTATTTTTTTGCCTCAAGCGATTGAATAATGACAAAAACATTTTTTTTTTTTTTTTTTTTACACAAAGTTGTCACTAAATGATATATTGCTCACACATGCTATAGGCATATGTGAAATGACACCCCAAAATAAATTCTGCTGCTTCTCCTGAGTACGGGGATACCACATATGTGGGACTTTTTGGGAGCCTAGCCGCGTACGGGGCCCCGAAAACCAAGCACCGCCTTCAGGCTTTCTAAGGGCGTAAATTTTTGATTTCACTTCTCACTACCTATTACAGTTTTGAAGGCCATAAAATGCCAAGATGGCACAAAACCCCCACAAATGACCCCATTTTAGAAAGTAGACACCCCAAGCTATTTGCTGAGAGGCATTTTGAGTCCATGGAATATTTTATATTTTGCCACAAGTTGCGGGAAAATTACAAACTTTAATTTTTTTTTATTTTTTTTTCACAAAGTTGTCACTAAATGATATATTGCTCACACATGCTATGGGCATATGTGAAATGACACCCCAAAATAAATTCTGCTGCTTCTCCTGAGTACGGGGATACCACATATGTGGGACTTTTTGGGAGCCTAGCCACGTACGGGGCCCCGAAAACCAAGAACCGCCTTCAGGTTTTCTAAGGGAGTAAATATTTGACTTCACTCCTCACTACCTATTACAGTTTTGAAGGCCATAAAATGCCAAGATGGCACAAAACCCCCACAAATGACCCCATTTTAGAAAGTAGACACCCCAAGCTATTTGCTGAGAGGCATGTTGAGTCCATGGAATATTTTATATTTTGCCACAAGTTGCGGGAAAATTACAAACTTTTTTTTTTTTCACAAAGTTGTCACTAAATGATATATTGCTCACGCATGCCATGGGCATATGTGAAATGACACCCCAAAATAAATTCTGCTGCTTCTCCTGAGTACGGGGATACCACATATGTGGGACTTTTTGGGAGCCTAGCCGCGTACGGGGCCCCGAAAACCAAGCACCGCCTTCAGGCTTTCTAAGGGCGTTACAGTTTTGAAGGCCATAAAATGTCAAGATGGCACAACCCCCCCCCCAAATGACCCCATTTTGGAAAGTAGACACCCCTAAATTTAGGGGTACACTAGTGAGACTAGGTAATAAGTGGCGGGTGCCCTGAAACTATGAAAAAAAAAAAAGAAAAAAATAACTAACCAACCAGCGTCACCTGTAACAGTTATATGGTGATCACTGGTGAAAAGGTTAACTAGGGGGCAATCAGGGGGCTTTATGCGGTAGTATATGGGGGTCCCTGGCGCTATAAAAAGCTGCGGCGAACCTAAATACCTACCTGCCTAACTAGCGTCACCTGTGACACTAATACAGTGATCAGAAAAACGATCGCTTATTAGGCTGGGTTCACACTGGAGCGATGTGGGAACGCCACGAATGCGCGGCGGGTTCCCGCATCACATGCCTCCCGGCGGCAGTTCACACTGCCCTATGCGAACTGCTGGGAGTGTCAGTGAAATGTTAATGACACCCCCAGATCAGTTCGCATATCGCAGTGCGATCTGCAAACTCGGATCGCATGGTGTGAACACCCATGCGATCCGATTCTGCTGCGGACCAAAAAAAGGGTCCCGTGCGAGTTTGCGGCGGGTGCGACACGAATTCAGCCATACTATCTGTATGGCTGAACTCGAATCGCACAGAGATCGGATGTGATTTGCACTGCAGTGCGGTGCGAATCACATCCGTTCTCATAAACCGCTGCAATGTGAACCCAGCCTTAGTGACACTGGCGACGGGGGGTGATCACGGGGTTAAACCTTTATTGGGGGGGTTAGGGGGGCACATTAGAACTAAAGGGGGCTAACCCTAACTGCCCTAACAGTTATTACAGTCACAAATGACACCCGCCGGGTGATCAGGGGGTTAAACCTTTATTAGGTAATAAATGGCGGGTGCCCTGAAACTATAAAAAAATAACTAACCAACCAGCGTCACCTGTAACAGTTATATGGTGATCACTGGTGAAAGGGTTAACTAGGGGGAAATCAGGGGGCTTTATGCGGTAGTATATGGGGGTCCCTGGCGCTATAAAAAGCTGCGGCGAACCTAAATACCTACCTGCCTAACTAGCGTCACCTGTGACACTAATACAGCGATCAGAAAAATGATCGCTTATTAGGCTGGGTTCACACTGGAGCGATGCGGGAACGCCATGAATCCGCGGCGGGTTCCCGCATCGCATGCCTCCCGGCGGCAGTTCACACTGCCCTATGCGAACTGCTGGGAGTGTCAGTGAAATGTTAATGACACCCCCAGATCAGTTCGCATATCGCAGTGCGATCTGCAAACTCGGATCGCATGGTGTGAACACCCATGCGATCCGATTCTGCTGCGGGCCAAAAAAAGGGTCTCGTGCGAATTTGCGGCGGGTGCGACACGAATTCAGCCATAATATCTGTATGGCTGAACTCGAATCGCACAGAGATCGGATGTGATTTGCACTGCAGTGCGGTGCGAATCACATTCGTTCTCATAAACCGCTGCAATGTGAACCCAGCCTTAGTGACACTGGCGAGGGGGGGTGATCACGGGGTTAAACCTTTATTGGGGGGGTTAGGGGGGCACATTAGAACTAAAGGGGGCTAACCCTAACTGCCCTAACAGTTATTACAGTCACAAATGACACCAATGCAAAAAAAAAAAAAAAAAGCAATTGGTGTCACTGTGACTGGGGGGGCAGGGGTAATTGGGGGGTGATCGGGGGGTAAAGGGGGGGTGTGAGTGTGCCTGGCATGTTCTACTGTGTAGTGTAGTGCTTGTGCAACTCACCGATGCTCTCTCCTCGGTGCCGGAACGAAAAATACCGACACGGAGGAGAGAATACATCACTTCCTCTCCTGTGTTTACATTACAGGAGAGGAAGTGATGTCACGGGACATTTTCATTCGTCGGGAGCGATCGCGAGGGGGTGGCCATGAATGAATGGCCGTCCCCTCGTCCGGGATCGCTCCCGAACGAATACCGACCGCCGCAGGCACCGGGGCGGGGGCCCGATCGGGCCCCCGACCCGCGGGCAGGCAAGGACGTACATGTAAGCCCTTATGCCTGCCCGTGCCATTCTGTCGACGTACATCGTCGTGCGGCGGTCGGCAAGTGGTTAATGAGGATGCTAGCTAGGGTCTAGCCATTTTATGTTCTAAACAAAACTTAACTTTTAGTCATTTTGAAGCTGGACAGGCTACTTAAGTGTAATTAGCTGACTTCATAAGCAGTGTCATGTCATGGGGCCTCAAGGTGGGAGGGGAGCCCCATTAGAGAGCTGGCATAGCATATTAAACCTAGAAAATCTGTGTGCAAATGTGAAGTAAACACAAATCTAGTACTGCAACACAAAGATTTGGAGAGTGTATTGCTGACACCAACGTTGCACCCTCGTAAAATTTCCAGTCAAGGATTGCTGACCATGGACATAAAGGAGTTTTCAGGATTGTCATTGTTGCAAGTCACAGAATCCCTTTTGCAAGCTTTGCAATGAGGAGAATTTGTTAAGCTGTCTAATTTTTTGCCCTCAGAGATTCTAGTCATCATAGCCAGCAATGAAATTAACCTATGCGCCTAACACAGTCCTTCTCAGGCTGTAAATAATCCCAGAGAGTCTCCCCTGATTAAAAAAAAATATAATTCACATAAGGCTTTTTAGTTTTGCAAAAGCTAGAGACATGTATTATGATTATAGAGTAATTGTATGCAGGAGCACTAACAAATACTGTATATACAGTGAGGGAAAAAAGTATTTGATAACCTGCTGATTTTGTACGTTTGCCCAAAGAAATGATCAGTCTATAATTTTAATGGTAGGTTTATTTTAACAGCGAGAGACAGAATAAAAACAAAAATATCCAAAAAAACGCATTTCCAAAAAGTTATACATTAATTTGCATTTTAATGAGTGAAATAAGTATTTGACCCCTTCGCAAAACATGACTTAGTACTTGGTGGCAAAACCCTTGTTGGCAATCACAGAGGTCAGACATTTCTTGTAGTTGGTCACCGGGTTTGCACACATCACAGGAGGGATTTTGTCCCATTCCTCTTTGCAGATCCTCTCCAAGTCATTAAAGGAATAGTTCACATTTACCACAAAACTGCCTATGCAGATAAGTTGCATCTGTAGAAAAAAAAAACCTGTGTAGCTCTGACTAAAGTTGAATAAAACCCTTGCTATAGGAGTAGGCCATTTACATACCTTACGAGGCCTGATTGGAATACTCCCAGGACATTGCTAAGTGAGTCATTACTGCTCACCTGCACCATCACAGAAGTGAGCTCCCAAATGCTGAGCTTAGAGCTACTGCATAATGGGAGAGAAAGAGTATGTGAAGGGGTTTGAATCAGAGAAAGAGCTTGCTCCTGTGATAGTAGAGGTAAGCATTGATGACAAGGCCTTGCTTAGCAATGTCCTGGGAGTACTTAGCAACGTCCTGGGAGTATTCCAGTCAGGCTTCATATGGTATGTATCCTATAGCAAAGATATTATTCATCTTTAGTGAGAGCTGCACAGTTTCTTATAATCTATAAACATTGCTTACCTGCATAGGCAGGTTTTTTGTAAAGGTGAACTATCCTTTATGACCCCTTTCAAACTGGGGAGCTTTTCAGGTGTTTTTCAGGAGCTTTAGCGTTAAAAAAAAAAGCGCCCTTTAAAGCGCTTGAAAGAAGCCGCAACTGCAATCTCAATGTAAAAGCCAGAGTGCTTTCACACTGAGATCCCTTTGACACTGGGGCATTTTTCAGATGCTTTAGCGTTAAAAAAAGCACCTGAAAGAACCCACAACTGCAATCCCTATGTAAAAGCCCGAGTGCTTTCACACTGAGGCGCTGCGCTGGCAGAGCGTCAAAAAAAAGTCCTGCAAGCAGCTTCTTTGCAGCGCTTTTGGAGTGGTGAATACACCACTCCTAAAGCACCCCTTCCCATTGAAATCAATGGGAAGCACCTGAAAAACGCCTGAAAAGCGCCTGAAAAACGCTTTTGGCAGCAATGTTTTGTGGGCGCTTTTAACCCTTTATTTGGCCACTAGCAGGGGTTAAAAGCGCCCCAATAGCCCTCAAACGCTGGTAAAGCGCTGCTAATTTAAGTGGCGCTTTACGAGCGTTTTTCAGGTGCTGACACTGTGAAAGGGCTCTTAAAGCACTTGGGCTTTCAAATTGGGATTGCAGATGAGGCTTCTTTCAAGCGCTTTACAGGCGCTTTTTTTAATGCTAAAGCACTTGAAAAACACCTGAAAAACGCCCCAGTGTGAAATGGGTCTTAAGGTTTTGAGGCAGATGTTTGGTAACTCGAACTTTTAGCTCCCTCCACATATGTTTTATGAGATTAAGGTCTGAAGACTGGCTAGGCCACTCTAGGACCTTCATGTCATTCTTCTTGAACCACTCCTTTGTTGCCGTGGATGTGTGTTTTGGGTCATTATCATGCTGGAATACCCATCCACGACCCATGTTCAATGTCCTGGCTGAGGGAATGAGGTTCACACCCAAGATTTGACAGTACATGGCCCCGTCCATCGGCCCCTTGATGCGGTGAAGTTGTCCTGTCCCATTAGCAGAAAAACACCCCCCAACGCATAATGTTTCCACCTCCATGTTTGACAGTGGGGATGGTGTTCTTGGGGTCAAAGGGAGCATTCCTCTTCCTCCAAACACAGTGAGTTGAGTTGACGCCAAAGAGCTAAATTTTGGTCTCATCTGACCACAACAAATTCACCTAGTTCTCCTCTGAATCATTCAGATGTTCATTAGTAAATTTCAGACGGGCCTGTACATGTGCTTTCTTGAGCAGGGGGACCTTGCGGGCGCTGCAGGATTTCAGTCCTTCACAGCGTAGTGTGTTACCAATTGTTTTCTTGGTGACTATGGTCCCAGCTGCCTTAAGATCATTGACAAGATTCTCCCGTGTAGTTCTGGGCTGATTCCTGATGTCCCTGACATCCTTGGACAGCTCTTTGGTCTTGGACATGATGGAGAGATTGGAATCTGATTGATTGCTTCTGTGGACAGGTGTCATTTATACAGGTAACAAGCTGAGATTAGGAGCACTCCCTTTAAGAGAGTGCTCCTAATCTCAGCTCATTAACTGTAAAGAAGATACCTGGGAGACAGAAATCTTGCTCATTGATAGGGGATCAAATACTGATTTCACTCATTAAAATGCAAATCAATTTATAACTTTTTCAAAATGTGTTTTTCTTGATATTGTTGTTGTTATTATGTCTCTCACTGTTAAAATAAACCTACTATTAAAATTATAGACTGATCATTTCTTTGTCAGCGGGCATACTTCATGTAAGATTGATGGCAGTATTGTCAAAGCCGACACTGCCAGGGGCCATGTGGGTCCACCTTAAAGTTTGCTAAGGGGCCCCATGACCTGTAGTTACTCCTCTGATCCTAAGCCAGATATTAATTTTAAAGCCTCATCTGACTGTAGGTCAATTGGGGTCATGCTATATTTGTTTTCTACATAGATTATTTCTTCTAGTGTTTTTTTGGCACATATTGTCACGTCAACACCAAAGGCCTCTGTCATAAATCAGTTCTGCTATATGGGTCAGGCATTATTAGCACATAAAGTGCTCACTTAAAGTGGAATTTTAGACAGAAAATTCAAAAGTCCTGCTAGATCACTTCAGACTGACCCCTTTAGCATGTATATCTATGAAAATTTTTAAAAATAAGTGCTTATACTGTTTAAAATAAAGTAATACATTGCCTCACCCAGTTCTGCACATGCTCAGATGCTCTCTGTTTTTAAGCAATGTTACAACTTTGCAGAGGCCAATCTGCTGACAGCCTAAAGATTTACTGCTGCTTAGAGGCTCTGGGCTATAGCAAAATGGCAGCCTTCAGCAATAAGGAACAGTTGCAGTGCTGAAGGCAACTTACAGCACATACTAATTTTATTAGCATAATTATTAATGTGGAATGCATGTTCCTTGCTAAAGATAATAATTTTTATCAAGTTGTTTTGGGTAAAGTTCCCCTTTATATGATTACATTGTTCAATTTAAATTATTTTAAATTGCATATATATTTTAATGCAGAGTGTATTTTCTACATGACTGCCACTTACCTGAAAAAAAATGCTTTCAGCGCATTGCCTCCAAAGGGCTTCTGATCTTGGTTTATTTTGGCAGTACTTTTCATAAATTTGAAGGTCTTCCTTCTACACGAAGAAAGATGTGTTACACATTAATAACATTTAGATGGTATATTTCAGATATCTTAGTGTTATATGAAGCATGATATCACATATTCATTAGAATGTATATTACAGCAATTACAGTATCATGTAAATGATGTATATCACATAACATATGGCAAATTCTTGTGATAAATTCAATTTTATACCTTAAAATGTGTTATCTCTGCTTAACTGTTGCAAGTTCAGAGTCCTTAAAGTAAAATCGCGATTGTCACAACCTATATTTTTAGTTTACTGTTTAACACCATTATATCTGCCACAATAGGGGGTTCTATTTGTAAATTGGGTATCATTTATTCTTGGCTAGATATAATTTCTTCTGTCCTGCTTTGCATTAGCTTCTCTCCTTGATATACAAATAAGTAAAATGGTAATGTCAAAGTTGGAAATTGTCAAAAATTCAACATAACAGTCATACCCTACTAGAAACTATATGAATTCTATTGTATGATTTTAAATTGGCAAAATATGTCTTCAAAATATGTTTCTCCCTTAAAAGTGCATTGTTGTAATTTAGTCACAACACCACTTTATACTAAAGCAAAGGTTTAGAAAATGATGCAAATGACTTAAAGCATTTGTTACCCCAACATTTTATATTCCTGATATGTGCCTACTGTACCATGTACTTGTATGAGAAAGTATACTGTTCTCGTTGTATTGCTTCCTTTGTGTGAAATTGCTGATGTTCCTGCCAGTCCCTCTGCTTTTCTATGAAAAACTGACCACACTAAACAGGAGAACACACTAAAGTCAGTTTTCTAGCAATGCTGGGAAATCAGTGTACAATCCTCCAATGATCAGACTTGTCCTGACACGCCCCTGCTGTACAGCCATTCACTGGCAAGCTCAGTGTGCTGTTGTTATCACTTATAAAAAAAGAGAAAAAAGGTGTTTATCGTTTTTTTTTTATATCTATACAAAAATTTCTATTTTAAACTGAATGGGTTCTACATAATTTTGGTAAAAAAATCGCAATAAGAGTATATTGATTGGTTTGCGCAAAAGTTATAGCATCTACAAAATAGGAAATAGATTTATGGCATTTTTTTTTTTTTTTTTACCAGCAATCGCTATCTGCGATTTTTAGTGGGACTGCGACATTGCAGCAGACAGATTGGACACTTTTGACACTTTTTTGGGACTACTGACATTTATACAGTGATCAGAACTAAAAATAGCCACTGATTATTGTATAAATGTCATTGGCAGGGAAGGGGTTAACACTAGGGGCGATCAAGGGGTTAAAAGTGTGTCGTAGGAAGTGTTTCTAACTGTGGGGGGATGGGTCTGCCTGGAGCATGAGACCAACCACTGTTCATAACCAGTATGAACAGCAGATCTGTCTCCTCTCCCCTGACAGAACCGAGATCTGTCTGTTTACATTGATAGATGTCTCTCTCCGTTGCAATCGTGGACATTGTGGTGCACGTGCCCCATATACCTCTTAAAGCGCCCACTGTACAGCTACAACAATTCACGCAGGGGAGCCAACCTTCTGCCATATAACGATGGCGGCTGGTCGGCAACTGCTTAAATTAATTGTAAAGTCTTGTTTTAAAAAAATATATAAAATAACAAAGATGTCATACTTACCTCCTCTGTGCACTTGGATTTGCACAGAGCAGCCCAGATATTCCTCTTCTCGGGTCCCTCTTTGCTGCTCCTGGCCCCTCCCTCCTATCAAGTGCCCCCTCAGCCAGCAGCTCACTATGGGGGCACCCAAGACAAGTCACAGCTCTGTGCATCTATTCAAACACAGAGCCCCAACCCAGCCCCGCCCCCTCTCTCCCCTAATTGACAGCAGTGGGAGCCAATGGCTCCGCTGCTGTGTCTTGGCTAATCAGGAGGAGTGTCCTGGATGGCTTAGACACTCATGGTCATCACTGGAGAGAGAATGGGCTCAGGTAAGTAATCTGGGAGTGCTGGGGGGGGGGGGGGGGGCTGCTACACACAAAAAGTTTTTTTTATCTTAATCTTATCTTTATCTTATATTTATCTTAATGCAATAAGATAAAAAAAAAAAAAACATTCTGCCTTTACAACTCTTTTAAATATATTTTGCTGAAAAATAATTATGCGTTTATATCGGGTTCTCTGTGGTAGTCCATTTAGTAGTGGTGTTACATTTTGTGTTTTTGGTCTATATAATTTTGAGTCACTATACTTCAGAATATTAAATAAGTAATTGAATATGTGGAGAGAAATCACTTACTAAAATATCTTAGGAATCACTGAGCACAGCAGATAAGGGTGATGGGGACAGGAAACATCCTATCCCAGAAGTGTTGTAAGGCCATGTTGTAAGATTTTAAATAAATGCTGTCTGGGCGCAAATCTACAGAGCTTTAGTTCAGGAGGCATCAGCTGCTGTTAAGAAATGTAGTTAATTCCTGGCATTTGTATACCATCTAATAGCATTTAAACTCTAATTGTAAATAGCTAACTATAATAGCTAAATGGACTTCATTTCTAGCCCAGCTCACACAGAATGTTGCCTGCACAATGCACACCTGCCAATGAATGCTGGCATTATTTGTTGCAATAGTGTAGTCTAATTCCTGTGCAAAAGTTTTAAATGGATGCTGCTCAACCTTAAAGTATAACTAAAGTCAAAACTTTTTTGTTTTTGTTTTGGATAGAATGGAGAGAGATTTTATTTCTGTCTGTGCCCCCATTTTCCATATTTTGGGTTGTCCCCAGAAAAGTAATAGAAGGGAAATCTTGGGGTTCTTCAAAATATTTCTTTAAAGAGGAAGTAAACCCTGATGGGTTTACTTCCTCTTTGTCTCCCTGCACAGGTAAAGCATAACGAGCTACTATGCATCGCATAGTAGCCCATTATGTGTCACTTACCTGACACAGGAGCAAGCGATGTCACCGCTGTCCCCTGTAGTGACATCGCTGGCTCCTGTGTCAGGTAAGTGACACATAATGGGCTACTATGCGATGCATAGTAGCCCATTATGCTTTACCTGTGCAGGGAGACAAAGAGGAAGTAAACCCATCAGGGGTTATAACCTTGCTCTATACAAAATAAAAAAAAAAGGTTTTGCCTATAGTACTACTTTAAACTAAGGTCATGCATACTAATCAAGCTAGTTACCAGTTTGTGGAAAGACATATCCATACAAATGGTGCAAACAGAAGCAAGCGTAACAGTGGCTAAGGACTAGTAACAGTCCAACGCAATTTGTCTACTAACTGGTGGATTCATTAGGATGGGCTGCACTTCACTTTTTTCTACCCCTTCTCTACCACAATGACATAAACTTGCTACATCGCCGCATCCTACCACCCTCTAAAATGGTTGGGCAGCTTTAGGATCTAAATATATTACAATAGACATATATCTTACCCTTTTCAAAAAACATTTTCCAAGTGAATCTGTATCTTCAGTACAGTTCTCCAGTTCTTTAAGGAAAGTTCTGAAAAAAAAAATTCTGTTTAAAGAAAAGATGTTAACACAGATAAATGCATTTGCCCTGACTCCAGCGAAAATGATTTTAATTAAAATTTTGGATACAGTTACTTTTCTGTCAGTTTTAATTTCTATCAGGGACCCCATTGAGAAGATATGACTGTAAATACGTGCATCTGGGTTGCCTACATACAAAAAAGCAGATTGTGCTACATGTTACATACTGTACCTCCACATAGGCTGGAGGGCCATTCTAGGGCCATTATTCATAGACCTACAGGGGCCTTTAAAGTGTCGCCTTTGGAAAATTTAGGGTAAAAGTATATTGGGCTAAAAATGTACAATCCATTATAAAGAATCTCCTGTATGATACATCATTCTTAATAAAAGGCAAAATAAAAAAAACACAAAAACATGCAACAAAAAAAGCCTCGGAACACAGTTCATATGCTACATGTGAACGAGGGCTTAAGAAGCTGAGGAGTAAATATGTTGTTGAGATTTTCAGAACGGTTTCATTTTAAGAAAAGACTGTTTTGCTAGTCTAATTGAGAAAACATGTTTTTTTGCAGCAAAAGATAATAAATGCTGACTGTTAATTTAGATACAGACAATTGACTTTGAATGATAGCAACAGGTTACAGGACTTTTGTGTACATAAATAGTAACATTGGAAACATTTTAACACCACCACCATAAATGAACTTAGGCAGTTACAGGAAGCACAACATGATTCTGGTAACTTGCTGCAATTATGTTACTTTAATTTATTACAAGCATACTGATATAAAACTAAGATCTTTTTTTATTGAAGCGCATTGGCTGCCTGTGATCAAGGTGTGACAGTCTCTATGTCGAAGAATTTAATAAACTTGAATAAGGCTTTAAAAACAGTATGTGGCTTTGATCCCTCTTCACGAGTTTTGTTAATGAATTCTTTGGACTGTAAGGACTTGTGAGGAGGTGGGCCCGTAGCAAAACATTATTCCTTGTACTACATTAAGATTGTTTGTTGTTGTGGTATTTGTGTTGGCCCATGAAGGGTATAGTATAGTATATATAAAATCAATCAAAGTGAGTCCATCTTTCAATAAAAATAAGATAAATCCAGTCTCTGTGAATAGTGCAATTCATGGTGCTGACTAACTATAGGAGGTCAATGTGTGCTTTTGCAGTGTTTAAAGAGGAGGGCCGGTTAAAAAAATAAATAAATTAAAGTCAGCAGATGCAAACACTGCAGCTGACTTAATAAGCCGACTTACCTGTCCAGGGCGTCCGCGATGTCGGCTGCCCGAGGCCGACCCGTCCCTCGGCTCTCGGGTCCCGGTGCCGCCATTCTTTCTAAGGGAAACAGGCAGTGGAGCCTTGCGGCTTCACTGCCCATTTCCTACTGCGCATGCGCGAGTCGCGCAGAGCTTTGTGAATGGGACGCGCTGTGTTCTGGGACACACAGTTCCCAGAACACAGCGCGACCCATTACCCAGAAGACGCCGCACAGAGGAGAGAAGAAAGAAGATCTCCGCGGAGGAGGAAGAAGCAGATTAGGATGATGTGCCTAGCAACAGGCATTTCTGGTAAGTAAAAAAAAAATCATTTTTTTTCATTTTTTTTTTTTAAAGATTTTTTTCTAATTTTTAATGTATTTTTTTTTTTTTCAGGGTGGCCCTCCACTTTAAGTGGCACTGCCTCCACTGGCTATTCAGTCCCAGTCCGCAGATCTCAGCGTGGTGTTATTCATATAGGACAGGCATGTCCAAAGTCCGGCCCGCGGGCCAATCGCGGCCCGCATTCCGGTTTCGGACGGCCCGTCTGGTCATGTTCCCATATATATCTTTTGTGGCCCCCAACGAATCCCCGATCGCCGGGGGCCACAAAAGATAGATGTGCTGGCTGCCATGGAGGGGGGGGGATGAGTGCCTTGGATACAGGACAGCGTCCTGTGTAAAAGGAAGTCCCGTCCTGCGCTGCCATTGGACAACCGTTTTGTCCATCACAGGAGGCGGGACTTTCAATTAAAGAGGCCGTCGATAGAAACAGGAGTTTCTCCTGTATGTCTGTCGGCGCTCATCCCGCCCCCCTCCCTGTCTCCTCCAAGGCTGCAGAGGACATGAATCAGGCTGCACTGATGGTAATGGTGAGTCTGCATTCATGAAAATGTGTGGGCTGCATTCATTGCAATATGGGGGCTGCATTCATGGCAATGTGTGGCAATATGGGGGCTGCATTCATGGCAATATGGGGGCTGCATTCATGGCAATGTGGGGACTGCATTCCTGGCAATGTGGGGGCTGCATTCCTGGCAATATGGGGGCTGCATTCCTGGCAATGTGGGGGCTGCATTCCTGGCAATGTGGGGGCTGCATTCCTGGCAATGTGGGGGCTGCATTCCTGGCAATGTGGGGGGCTGCATTCATTGGGGGCTGCATTCATGGCAATACGCTGGGGGCTGCATTCATGGCAATACGCTGGGGGCTGCATTCATGGCAATACGCTGGGGGCTGCATTCATGGCAATACGCTGGGGGCTGCATTCATGGCAATACTGTGGGGGCTGCATTCATGGCAATACTGTGGGGGCTGCATTCATGGCAATACTGTGGGGGCTGCATTCATGGCAATACTGTGGGGGCTGCATTCATGGCAATACGCTGGGGGCTGCATTCATGGCAATACGCTGGGGGCTGCATGCATGGCAATACGGTGGAGGCTGCATTCATGGCAATACGGTGGAGGCTGCATTCATGGCAATACGGTGGAGGCTGCATTCATGGCAATACACTGGGGGCTGCATTCATGGCAATACACTGGGAGCTGCATTCATGGCAATACGCTGGGGGCTGCATTCATGGCAATACGCTGGGGGCTGCATTCATGGCAATATGCTGGGGGCTGCATTCATGGCAATATGCTGGGGGCTGCATTCATGGCAATACGCTGGGGGCTGCAGATGGGCACTGACCCTTATTTTGCTTCACATGTCTTTATTTAAAATGTAAGATTTTTTTATTTTTTTCCTGAGACTTCCTTTTTAAAGTTAAGGTGCGTGGTATAAGCCGATTAAATACAGTATATCCAAATAACACACCCGAGCTCATCTGTTCACCACACACAGCACAAAGGCAAGATAATTCTTGTTGGGCCGTGTATTAGTGCTCGGATGAACACACTTAGACCAAATTTTAATGGTTTAAAGAATGTCAGACAAAATGGTCGGCCCTCGAGCATGTTCACTTCATCAAATCTGGCCCTCTTTGAAAAAAGTTTGGACACCCCTGATATAGGAGGCAAGAGGAAAAGACCATAGTGCAGAGCGCTAATAAGTATTTATTTCCATATACAATACACTCACATTTCAGAAGTAAAAAACAGGCGTATCTCAGTAATGTTCTCAGCGTTCACAGCTCCGCCCAGCGTGATTACGTCACTGCCGACCTCACGCATTGTGTCCAATGGGATTTCTCAAAGGGTGACCCTGAGATATTATATATTTGTTGCATTTGTACAGGTGGTTGGATACATATTGGTGTGAGCTGCTTCCTGTAGTATTTAGGATTTATCACATATTTTTACATCGTATTGTAATAGTAGGTTAGCGAGGGAGGTTTTTTTCATATTTAAATAGAAAAGTGTTGCGCCATAGTGTAGTAGGTTTAAATCTGTTTTATTAAAAGCACTAAAAATATACTCACAAGCTTCCAGAAGCAAACGTTCAGATAAAATCAGAAAAATGCCAGTCGCTGCCTGCTGGCCACATGATGACGCCACCGCTTAGTGAAACACCTATTACACCTGGGTAGGTATTGAGAGAATAGTACTCTCTCCCCTTTCTCCTTTAATGCACCACTATCATTGCTGTGAAGCCAGAAGCTGTCATAGCCGGGTGCCACGGAGGGGGGGGGGGACCAAGGCTTCGGGAGGCCACATTTCTGGATCGTGGAACAGGTGAGAGTGTGTTTTAATAAACACAGAAACGGCTGGAACTCCGCTTTAAGTGGTTGTCTTGTGTATGTTGGCGATGGAAATATTCCCAAATCCTTAAATGTTATTATGAAATTTCCTTTTTTGTATTTGTTTGATATTTATTGATCTGCTTTTCTTTTATCTTTTTCTTTCTTTTCTTTTATATATATTAATAAAATACAATTAAACTAAAAATGAGCAGCCTGTTTGCAGACGCGTAGTGGTGCCCTACCCTGCTAGCTGCATCACCCCCACAGTGACAAAGTACCATGCATTTTGGCAATTCTTCAAAAGAGCCATGCACTCATTAAAATCAATGAACCGCCCTAAATGTTAAACACGGAAACATGCAAAAACAAGGGGGTGCTCTGCCTCCGTTACACCTTAGCGATCAGTGGTCTATGATCGCTCAGTTTTGGAGTAGAGACAGTGTGGACCCGCAGCAGCATCAGATTGATGCTGCAGCCATCAAGGTGAGTTTGAATTTTTTTTCTTATTCTCACACTTCTCTTTTAAGTCTTGCAGTGTGTGTGTGTGTGTGTGTGTGTGTGTGTGTGTGTGTGTGTGTTTGTTTTCCATGGAGTTCAGCTTTAACTGCTTTCCTGGAGAGTAAATAAATGAAGCACAAATGAAAACTACAGTTGAATAAATCCTTCCTCCCCATCCATGCTCAGTATAAAGCTTTGGTTAGAGAGAAAAGGGGGAACCAACTGATGTAGTCATTCATTAGAAAACAAAATTCTCTGTAGAAGCTATTTCATAAGTACTTCCTGTATTAAATATTTTAAATATTAAGATCGGGCTCAGGTAAATTAGGTGCTGGGGGGGAGCTGACCATGGGAGTCTTTTTTATAGAAAATGCATCAAGGTAAAAAATGTTAATGGATGAGTGCAACGTTTGGAACATGTTCCAATGCGTATTTAGTATTTAGAGTGGAATGTGTAACATGTTACAGCAGCCCCCCTCCAGTGAGAGCAGGCGGGCATCTTCTCTAGGCGCCACTGTCACTATTTGAAAATAACATCATTCATAGTGAACGGGAAACTACAAGTCCCAGCAGCCTCTCCGACTGTCAGCTTGTAGTCTCAATTAACCACCATGTTGCTGATGAGTGCACTGGTAGTTCATTCATTCTTCCTGTCAGCGTGTATCTGTCTGCCAATACAAGGTACAAGCAGACAGGTACACTGAGAAGTCTGCAGGAGTCCTGCACGGCACCTGTACTCTACTGATCGCTGGTGCAATGCTTTCCAAGCTCCAAGTAAAAAAAAAAAAAAAATGCAAATTTTTTTCCTGCAAAAAGATGTGTATTTATTATTTCATAAAAAGGTAAACTTATCATTTACAACCACTTTAACTATTTTTCAAATCTTTATTCAGTACCATAAAATATTAAAATATTGAGGATAGCATGATAAAAAAATGTTACATTGAAAAAGGAACAGAACAAACTGGTATGAATGAAGCAACTGATGCGATGACAGTAATTGAAATACCTTTTGTGAAATTCGTAGATTTCTTGAAGATTTCCAAAAAGGACGTCTTTGCTATTGTGTAAAACCACAGGAATCAAAGGATTCATTTCGGGATTGTCCAAAGATGATGCATAACCCTGCAATAAATGAGTATTTATCTAACTTGCAACTATTAAAAACCTTGATTTTGTAACGTCATGTATTTTGTAATTAATACATAAACTTACAGTTCATAGATATACATTTTTTGTTGATCTCTAAGATACCAAACATTTAAGTTGAAGGTTATAATTATTATTTTTCTTTACATTAGTGCAGTGTGTGGAGGGTTTAAAACCCTTCTGTCTTTGTGTCCCCACTGGAAAGATGTCCCCGCTCTTGCTGTGTGGTCCCCAGTACAGGATGGGAGGGACATTTCTCCAGTAAGAACTCAACATCAATTTTATAAAGCATAGCGATATCTCATGGATCTTTAGATGATGGTCACCTAGACATAAAGTGAGAGTAAATCTCCCCAGTGAGGTTACACAATGGTAGAGGCTTTAACTCTTCCAAACTTCATCCCAAACCGAAGAAAACTTTGAATGGAGTTAAAAAGAAAAGACTCATATTCCAGTTTTGTCAGTTTTATGTATACTAGAAGGTGATATTCATATACTGGTATTTTGGAACATTCACAGCTTTATTGCCTGGAAAAAAAAAAAAAAAAAAACATGGTGTCTTTTACACAGCAAATGATCACAAAAGCCTTTGTATTTATAATGGATAGACAGAGCTACCCAGATCGAAATCACACATTCGATTTGACAGCTGTTAAAAGCAGGTGCTGTAATGTCTGACCAGTGACACCATTACTACATTAAACATGAAGCCTGTGACCAGCACACTTCAAATCCTCCAAATAACCACAGAATAAAAAATGTTTCAGAGCCTTGCAGGACCCCTTTGTTAAAGCTGAATGCAAGGTAAACAGCTAAACATACAGATGAAACACATATAAAGGAGTGGTTTTATCCAATTCTATTTTTATTTTCAATTATTATAAAGCATTGCACATAATTAAACAATTTCAAACATATATATTACATACATAATAATCACATTTATTATTTTATTTCCTCTTCCCTCCCTCCCCAAAAAACAGAAAGGAGGAAAGGGGGAAAATGTACATCCAACCTCTCCCCCTCCCCCACTTCTCTCTCCTCTCTCCTCCGCGGATCCCTCCCTCCCCTTTCTTCCCTCCTAATTCCTCAATTTTTTACCAATTTCCTATGCTGTCTCCAGGGAGTCCAAACCAGGAGGCACCTTTCATATGTATCTAATTCTTGTGCTAAAAGTATCTCCATTCTCTCTATGTTATCCATTTCTAGAGCCCATTCATTTATCGTAGGAGACTGGGTTGATCGCCAGTGCCGCGGTATCACAGTTCTTGCCGCCATCAACCAGTATCCTAAAAGATTCTTTTTAACGTTTTTATATGTTCTTGGTAACATAGAGAGAAGGGTGATTTGTGGTGTATTTGGAATTACCTCCCCAGTGACTGTTGTATATAATTGCATAAGCTTTTCCCAAAATCTAAAAATTAGGGGGCATTCCCATCAAATGTGGAGCAATGTGCCCTTGTCTCTATGGCACCGCCAACATATATCTGATTTTTCTGGGTATATACGATGGAGTGTCACTGGGCTCCAGTACCATCTTGAGAGCAAATTGTAATTCGTCTCTTGTGCTTTAATCGACGGTGATAAACAGTGAGAGAAATTAAATGCCTTCTCCCATTCCCCAACCTCAATTTGAGCGTTGATCTCATTAACCCATTTATTTATATATTCTGGGGACTCCGGGTGATTTTTAATAATAAACATCTTATACAGTACTGATATAACATGATTTGGTTTTTGATCTTGTGTCAGGAGAGTTTCAAGTTGTGTTAAATCTCTACCCAGAGACTTACTTGAATGAATTGTACACCAAAATGACCGCAACTGTCAAAACTCCAACATTTGCATAAGTGATGGTCGTTGTGTAGGGAATAGATTTAATAAAGACGGAATTGTCCCCTGGCATAAAATTTTACTCAGTCTATAATGGGATTCCCTATTCCATATAAGAAAACTTGTCCTATTTAATGCCGGTGGAAATAAAGGATTGCCAAATAAAGGTGTCATAGGTCCTTCATAGGAGGAAAGTTCCAATTTTATAGCTGTTTTGGCCCATATATTCAACACATGAGATGTGAGGGAAGGCATAGACTCTAACAACTCTCGATTTAAATTACTACCAGACAAATCTAACCATGGCAACACCTTTAAATGCAATTGATTCAACCCTTGTTCTATTTTTACCCATTGTTTGGTTTCCGAACAATAAAACCAGTCCACCAGTCTAGTCAAAACAGCCGAGACGTAATAATAATATAGATCAGGTGCACCCGCACCTCCTTTCGTTTTTGGTAATGATAATAATTTCTTTTGTAATCTTGGTTTTTTATGTCCCCAAATGAATTTTGTAAAAGCCGATTGTAAAATGGAGAAAAATGATCTAGGGACACCAATTGGGATAGTTTGAAAAAAATACAAAAACCGCAGTATTATATCCATTTTCAATATATTAATCCTCCCAAACCATGAGTATTGCTTAACATCATATTTTTTTAGATCTTGTAAGGTACGTTGCAGAAGAGGAACATAGTTCATTGAGTATAAATGATTTGAGTCCGGGGTGATTTTAACACCTAAATATTTTACAGCTGCAGAGCAAATCCTAAACATAAAATTAGCTCTCAACATTGCAACCTGTTCGGGTACGAGCGACACATTAAGGATTTCTGATTTTGATACATTTACTTTAAAATTGCTCAGTTTCCCAAACCGCTGGAATTCAGATAACACAGAGGGAATTGCAATGTGTGGATTAGTGATATAAAGTAATAGATCATCAGCAAACAAAGCCATTTTTATTTCCCTCCGTTTTATCTGTATACCAGAAATGGAAGAATTCCGTCTAATAGCCGTCGCTAAATATTCCATTACTATAACATAGAGCAAAGGGGATAACGGGCATCCCTGACGGGTACCATTTTGTATATTAAAACTTGTTGTCAATGAACCATTAATTTTTATTCTAGCTACCGGTTTAGTATATAGTGCCATGATCTTATGGAATATATTTGACCCCAGTCCTATTTGCATTAAAGAATGTTTAAGGAAGGGCCATCCCACCCGATCAAATGCCTTTTCTGCATCAACTGAAAGAAGGCATACTGGAATTTTAGCCCTTTGTGCATAATTCATCAACAAAAAAGTCTTAATCGTGTTATCGTGTGCTTCTCTACTTTGAACGAATCCTACCTGATCCGTATGTATTAAGCTTGGAAGAAGTGGTTGAAGACGGAATGCAATCAGTTTAGCATATATCTTTAAATCTATCCCAATCAACGATATAAGTCGATAACTATAGCAAAGTGTTAAATCCTTTTCTGGTTTGGGAATTAAAGTGATATGAGATTCCAAAGTCTGTGTTGGAAATTGGTTCGTAGAAGAGATAGAATTAAACGCTTGAAGCATAAACGGGGCTATATGTTCTTTAAACGTCTTATAAAATTTTGATGTAAACCCGTTAGGACCTGGACTCTTATTTGTTGGAGTATTGGCAATTACTTCTAGTAGTTCTAGCAAAAATGGAGAATCCAAAGATTCCCCAGTAACACTATCTATTGTCGGAATAGCGTTTTCCCGCACATATTCCCCAATAATATTGTCTCCAGCTCCTTTATCCTCCAATAATGATGATGGGGTCAAATTATAGAGGGCTGAGAAGTATTCCCTAAAAGTTTGTTGAAGCTCACGTGGGTCCGATGTCAGTTCTCCTGATGATTTTTTTATACTTGGTATAAAAGTCTGTGATTGACGTGGGTGTAACATATCAGCCAACATTTTCCCACACTTATTCTCAAATCTATATCTTCCCACTGCACGTCTTTGTCGGTATGAGCTCTGAGATTATTTGAATAACTGTAATAAAGATATCCTTGTAGAGAAAATATTGGCTGATATATCTGGAGAACAGTGGGCTTTATGTCGAGTTTCCAAAGAATGAAGTTTTAATAACGTATTTTCGATAATTTTTGATTTTTCTTTTTTAAGATGAGAACCATGTTGAATAAACACCCCTCGTATTACTGCCTTTAAGGCCTCCCATTTCAAGGGTAAAGCAGTTTCATCCTGTTCATGGTCAGAGATAAAATTATCAATCGCCTCCGCAATTGCTTTATGACAGATTTGATCTTGCATAAGTGTGTCATTCAAACGCCACGACCAATTGGTACCCTGAATCTGGGGGGGTGCTATTGTTAAGAATACTGGTGAATGGTCGGACCAAATGAATGATCCGATTTCTATAGAAGGGTTCCATTCCAATATCTTAGGACCAGTTAAAAAAAAATCTATTCTGCTATATGTTTTATGTGCTAAAGAAAAGTATGTATAGTTACGATCTTTAGGGTTTAGGGTCCGCCAGAGATCCATCAACCTATGTTCAAAAAGTTTGTTTTTGAGTGCCCTCAAACGAGAATATGAAATATTTGATCGTTGAGCTGACGTATCTAGTGAAGGGACCAAATCTAGGTTAAAATCTCCTCCCACAATAACAGTACCTTCTGCAAAATCCGCTAAGAGGCCAAGATAACTCACGATTGTCTTAGTTTGATCATAATTTGGAATATAAAAGTTTGCAATTGTAAAGATTTTATCCCACAATCTGATTTTAAGAAACAGATATCTTCCATTTAAATCAGCTCTATATTCCAAATTCTGAACTGGTAAGTGCTTGTGAAAAGCAATAGAGACCCCTCTTGATTTTGAGCTCGACATAGTGCTATGGAACCATTGCGAATAGTGTTTACGAGAACACACTGGAATATTATCACTTCGAAAGTGGGTCTCTTGAAAGAGTATAATATCTACCTTAGCTTTATGTAGACTATTTAAAATCTGACCTCTTTTTGATTTATTAAGACCTTTAATATTGTAGGTACATAATTTCAGTGACACTGGCGAGGAGAAAATCACTGCCATATCAAATTATGAGGGAACTAAAGAAAACGGAAGAGAGAGGGAAAAAGAAAGAGGAGAGAAAAAAAATAAATAAAAAAAACACCCCCGGCACAATAATTACAGAGTTGTGCTCTCTAAAATTGGAGAAGCTCCTTCTCCCTGATCCCCAAGTTACCCAGGGAAACGTTAACTAATTACCCAAGAAAAAGGAAACCCCCACCCAATATGGAATCTATCCCAAAAAAAACACCAAACCCTACCCGAGGGACGGTGATTCCTATAAGGGGAAAGAGTTAAAGAGCACTGAGGGTGGCTCTATGCAGTGACAGTGGGCATCCATAAACAAACATAATAATAATAATCCGAGAAAAGATAATTCTTATTTCATTATTAAATTAACTGACTACTACTCCAATTACACTTGAAATCGCCAGCTGTTTTACTCTGCCTGATTAAATTTTGGATTTTCTGATTGATTGTTTCTATTGTCCTCCTGAGGTTCCGATCTTCTAAACTGTGTATAAGTCTTGGGCCAAATTATTAATGGAAGATCGTGTAAACCTAGGGCAGATTGTATAGCGGGAATATCAGAGGGATCATGTAAATTTAGCCACCTGCCATCTTTCTTAATTTGTAGCTGAAAAGGGAAATTCCACCTATATACAATGTTCCGATCTTGCAGCATTTTTAATAAAGGCCTTAACGCCTTCCTCTTCTCCAGAGTAAATTGACATAGATCTTGTAACAATTGTATATTTGCTCCATTAACATTAATTCGTCCCCTCTCTCTTGCCCTTCTCATAATCTCCTCCTTATCCTTATAGAAATGTACTCGACATATTATGTCTCTTGGTTTATCTGGATCTAATTTACGTGGTCCCACTGTCCGATGTACTCCAAATTTGATTCCTCAGGTTTCCCCAACAGTGAGGTAAAAATTTGGTTAACTGTTATAACAAGCTCTTCATTTCTAACTGACTCTGGCAATCCCCTGATCCTAATATTATTTCTTCTATTACGGTTGTCTTGGTCCTCCCATAATTGAAATAATGTATGAATATGAGACTCTTGGGCATCTATACGCTGTTCCTGAGATTGTACACGATCCACCAATATGTCTACAGAACGTTCAACTTCTGATATTTTCTTCCCAGTTGCCTGTAGTTCTTTATGTACAGATTGGATCTCCTTGTGGAAACCATGTTCTAGACGCTGAATAAAAGCTTCCATTTCATGGCGAGTAGGCAGTGCTCTTAAATAAGTCCGCACATCCTCCACTTCTAGTCCCAACTCTTCACCCATTGTGTCACCTTTTGGATTCCCATCTATAATCTCGCTATCCATTATATTCACTGGATTATATCCCCCTAACAATGGGGGGGATGGGGTTGAGTATTGAGGGCCATCCTCGAGTCCTCCCACATTCATATGCATGTCTAGTGCACCTATATCTGAGGTATTAGGCACTTCGTTAATATCTACGGATTCTACAAATTCAATCGGTTCTTGTGACTCCAAAGCCAATTCCCCCATGTTTTTTATGGCATCTGCACTATCCATTTTTGCTATCTGTGCGTCTTTTACTGCCCCAATGCCTAAAGAGCCCAACGGCCTTACAGATGACACTGATGGTTTTATTATTGATACTACTGGTGTTAATATAGTTTTTTCTGCTTGTAATGATTGTATATGTGTATCCTGCATAACAACAGAAGCTGACATTCCCCTGTTACTATCTATTGTTGTCTTCGATGTACGTGATCGTGTCCGGCCGCCTACCGGAAAAAACTCTGCTATCCCTTGCTGAGCGTTAGAGGAGACTATTAATGGACGATTAGATGTATTGCCTAATGTACCCTTGTTGCACAAAACCGGGCTCGCCGGTTTACATACTGTACTATACTCTCCTCTCCTCTTCCTCCGTCCCATGGGTATTCCCAGTGGTCACTGCTTTAGAGTCCTATTAAAAGACAGCTTATCCACGCAATCTACCTTCTAGTACAACCAGTGTTATCAAGTGCAATCCTCCCAATGTTAATGACTTATGATCACTTCTATTGTCAAAACAGGAATATCAATAGTTTCAACATTAACGGCTGAATCTTTGATATTCTTATTATCTGAAATATCAACAATATCAACAGTTTTAGCGATATCAGCAGTTTAGCACTAACAAAAAATTTGTAGTTTCTGAATTTCAGCGATATCAGCAACCTGTCAATATCAACAATATCAGTAATTTAGCAGCATAAACTGTTTTTCATCCATAACACCTCAGCAGCATCATTAATTAAACAGCGTCAGCAGCGTCAACAATTTAGCATCATCAACGATTTAACGATAACCACTAGTACTATCAATAGTTTAACAGTATCAATAGTTTAGCGATATCAGCAATTGAGCAATAACAGCAGTTGAACGATATCAACAGTTTGAGCGATGTCAGCAGTTGAGCGATGTCAACGATTAAGCGATGTCTGCCGTTAAACGATTTCAGCATTTGAGCAACGTCAGCAGTTGAGCAACGTCAGCTGTTGAGCGAGGTTGAGCACTGTCAGCAGTTGAGCACTGTCAGCAGTTGAACACTGTCAGCAGTCGAACACTATCAGCAGTTGAGCACTGTCAGTAGTTGAGCACTGTCAGCAGTTTGAACACTGTCAGCAGTTGAACACTGTCAGCAGTTGAACACTGTCAGCAGTTGAGCACTGTCAACAGTTGAGCATTGTCAGCAGTTGAGCACTGTCAGCAGTTGAGCACTGTCGGTAGTTGAGCACTGTCAGCAATTGAGCAATTTCAACAATTGAGCAATTTCAACAATTGAGCAATTTCAGCAATTGAGCGATTTCAGCAATTAAGCGATTTCAGCAATTGAGCAATTTCAGCAATTGAGCGATTTCAGCAATTGAGCAATGTCAGCGTTTGTGCCATATCAACAGTTGAACCATATCAGTGGATTGAGCCAGGTCAGCATTTGAGCCAGGTCAGCATTTGAGCCAGGTCAGCATTTGAGCCAGGTCAGCAGTTGAGCCAGGTCAGCAGTTGAGCCAGGTCAGCAGTTGAGCCAGGTCAGCAGTTGAGCCAGGTCAGCAGTTGAGCCAGGTCAGCAGTTGGACAATGTCAGCAGCTGAGTAATGACAGTAATTGAGCAATGTCTGCAGTTGAGCAATATCAGTAGTTAAGTGGTGTCAGCAATTCAGCAATTAAGCGATATCAACAGTTGAGCGATACTAGCATTTGGGCGATGTCTGCGATTAAACGGTGTTAACCATTAAGCGATGTCAATAGTTAATAGTCAATAGTTAAGCAATACCAGTGATTACGTAATGTCAGCAGTTTAGCACTGTCGGTAAATCTACAGTTTAGCATCAGCAGTTTAGATAGCATCGGTTCAGCAATATCAGCACTTCACGGTTCACAGTTGAAACTAACTATAGCAGCAATAATGGCAATATCATTATTATTATCAATAATAATGTCAGTTGCAGATTTCATTTAAAGTTGTTAATGATGGCAACAGATCTGCGATGCCTGCGATGTCTGCGATAACAGTCAGAATAGTATTCTTAACTTTGTTGACCACATCAGAAATCAGCTTCACCAATAGCCAATAGCACTATCAGCCCAGCAACACTGTCAGGGAACTATCTGGGAGCATCTAAATCAGCAGCAGGGACCACGTCCAGTAACTCCAGTAACTCCAGTCCCACCGGTCCCACCAGCTTGATAGCTCAAGTCCATGTCCATATCAAAAAAAAAAAAATAGAACGAGGCCATCCACACCAGCAGAGCTAACAAGCCCGACAGACCAGGCAGCCTTCACTCACCACCCGCCGAATGTCCAGCGTTCTCAGACCATGCGCTCTCTGCCGAATCTCCACAGGACCTCCAGAGGATCCCTCAGCCACCTCAGCCACCGCATCTGAAAATCACCAACACCGACAATGGCGAGGGCCAACAGGAGCCGGCGAGGGCCGGCGGGGGCCAGCGGGAGCCGGCCGGCGACGATGGGGCAGCGGCAGTAGCGGCAGTAGCGGTAACGGCAATAGCGGCAATAGCGGCAGTAGCGGTGGTAGTGATGGTAGCGGTACCAATAGGCTACAGCAGCGGCAGCGGTATCGGTAGCGGTAACGGCAGTGGCGGTGGCGGTGATGGCAGCAGCAGCAGCGATAGCAGCAGCGATATCAAATAAGTCCAGCCCAGGTCACTGCAAGAGCTCGGAGCACGTCTAGCACGTTCCCTCCTCCTCCATGCTCAGCCACTCCTCGAGGAAGGAGTGGTTTTAACTGCCAAAGAATCTGTATTTCTGGCAATCCAGTTTTTGAGATTTACAAAGCCCTGGTACAAATTTCAGCCCCGTCTGGTAAGGCAGGGGACCTGATTTTTCTTGCTGCAGTCAAGTAACACTTAGGCCCCATTCACAATGTGCGACTTGTCATGTAATTTTGGCCCCCAAACTCACATGACAAGTTGCACCCCATGCTTCCCAATGAGTACCATTCATAACTGTATGACTTAAAGTAGCAGCAATTTTAAAGTAGTTGCTGTACTACTTTAGTCCCACTTTTATGCAACTTGAGTCAATCTAAACCCTCAAAACCTGCATGATATACATGTGACTTGTGTGTGACTTGTGAAAAGAATGTCGGCAAATAAAATATAAGTTAATACCCACCTTTCGGGTCTGGTATGGATTTTAAGGGGAACCCCATTCCAAAATGAAAAAAGAAAAAATGTGTGAGGTCTCCCCCAAGTTACATACCAGACCCTTATCTGAGCATGCAGTTCAGCAGGTCAGGAAGGGGGGGGGGGTGAGTAAGCCCCCCTCCTTAACCATATCAGGTCACATTCCCTCAACAAGGTGGGTGCTTTGGGGCAAGGGGGCTCTTATCCACAATCCTGGCCAGTGGTTGTGGGGGTCTGTGGGTGGGGATGCTTACCAGAATCTGGAAGCCCTTTGTAACAAGCGGGCCCCCAGATCCCAGTCCTTCCACCCCGACGAAGGCTCTCGCCATCTGCCAGCTCTGCCATCTGACAGTTCTTAAATAACTTAGGGGTGGGTCCACCCAAAAATGTCACGGGTGGCACCTCACCTTGTGAAGTCACCAACCCAGCATGCCCTCAGTTGATGATATCACAAGGGGCAGTGCCACCCATGACAATACAGGGTGGCCCTGCCCTTTTGTTTTTTGTTTTGTTTTTGGCCATGATGGTGGCGGATGTTTAGATTGGCAATAGATCTACATTGAGGGACATTTATTTTTATTTTTTAATGCTATGATATTTAAAGAACAGGAAGAGAAAATTTAGAAAATCTGGACCATGTGAGAAGACGTGTCTCACGGACCCCCCTCCGCTTATTCTGCCAGTGATTCTTTCCCCGGCCATCTGGGACTAAAATACTGGCACCTTTAGCTTTCTTACACTGCCAGGATTTCAGCGGTACCACCTGTGACCTGATTCACAGCTGCTATGACCCGCAAAAACAAAGACGTTGCGGCGGTCTCTGAAAGCCAAAATAGCGCCGTGGCAGGTCAGCCACTGAAGACACCGCAAGGAGCTGATAAAGACAATGGTCCGGGAGCAAAAAGTCCACCCGGGCAATACAGGAGATATCCTGTATTCTAGCAGGAAACTGAGCTCCAGGGACAGGGGTGGAGGAGGAATACATTGATCCCGCGGTGGTTCTTCCAGAGACTGAGTCTGACCATGGGGCTGCTGCAGAGGCCATGCTTCCTCTGAGCCTGAAACACTTGTAGATCTGTTTTGGCCTGACTCCTGCATTATCGGGACAGGGGAAAGTGTTGTGCCTCACAACGGAGTGGTCTAACATCCAATACAATGGGGTGAAGGTGTATTTTTACCACACATTTTCAGCTGAAGTACAACGGCAGCGTGCCAAGTTCTTTGATTCTTTCTTCCATACACCATGCTTTATCCAGCCCGCTTACAAGTTACGGCTAATAAACTAGCACATTTCTTCAATACTGCTATGGATACAGTTCATTGGCTAGATGTACAGGAACCTTCCTTGTGACAAAGACCACGAGAAGACGCTTATGTCTAATGAAGCTTTTCTACAATATTTAGCTACCCTATAGCTGATCTCATGATGGGTTAGATCTTACCCTGGCTGGGGACATGTCCTATTTGGGTCCCCCCCCTTTTTTTTTCTCTATCAGTTGTGCTGCTCCAGCACTTATGTTCTCTCTTTATGACACCAGAAGTTTCTTTTGTGTATCTACAGTGCATAATGACTTTGGGTGACTATGACTTGCAGGGAGTGCTTGATGGACTACCACGCTCTTTACTTGTCACCATCTACAACCAAAACTGTCCGGGTAATCTTTTTGTTGACCTATTTTTGGGCACCGTTGTGCTCTACAAGTTGTTTTTGTGATTTTTTTTTTTCTTTTTTCCTTTTGAAAAAAAAAAGTTCCCTTTTGCCAGAATGTCACACAACTAAACTGCACCTCAAGACTGTTTGCCATCACCAAGCCAGACACTGCTTCAGGACTGCCGGGCCCCTTTTGGTACAATCCCATTGAGGGCAGCGGGTGTATACATTATTGTTCATTTATGTCTTTTCTCCACAACTCCCCAGCAGTTATACCTCTTTAGATTTTCAGGATAGTAAACTCCATTTTTTAGATCATAACTGGAAAGGAGGATGTACCAGAGTAAAATCAGAGCAATTACAGAAACCAAAGGACAGGGAGGGACTAGCTCTCCTGAATCCTTGGATATACTATATAGCAGGGGTGTCAAACTCAATTCCATCAAGGGCCGCATCATAGGTGTGGTTGCCCTCAAAGGGCTGGTTGTATCTGAGTCGCACAATGTACAGAGTGCAGAGTTCAGGATTATGCTACGTACAGAGTGCAGGGTTCAGCAGTGCATTACGTATAGAGAGCAAGGTTCAGGAATGTGCCATGTACGGAGTGCAGGTATTGAAGGGTGCGCTACATACAGAGGGCAGGGATTCAGGGATACGATACGTACAGAGTGCAGGGTTTCAGAGGTGCACTATATACAGAGCACAGGGAGTGAGGGATGTGCTGCGTGCAGAGTGCAGGGAGTGAGGGGTGCGCTGCATACAGAGTGTAGGGTGTGAGGGATGCACTATGTACTGAGTCCAGGGAGTGAGGGGTGCGCTACGTACAGAGTGCAGGGAGTGAGGGGTGCGCTGCATACAGAGTGTAGGGTGTGAGGGGTGCACTATGTACTGAGTCCAGGGAGTGAGGGGTGCGCTACGTACAGAGTGCAGGGAGTGAGGGGTGCGCTTTGTACAGAATGCAGGGATTCAGGGGTGCGCCTCATATAGAGTGCAGGGAGTCAGGGGTGCACTATGTATAGAGTGCAGGGATTCAGAGGTGAGCTTTGTACAGAGAGCAGGAAGTCAGGGGTGCGCTATGTACAGAGTACAGGTATCAGGGGTGCGCTACGTACAGAGTGCAGGGGGTGAGGGGTGTGCTACGTACAGAGGGCAGGGTTCAGGGGTGCGCTGTGCCGAATCTGCAATATCTCACTTACACCTCTCCTCCTGGGTTCTGACCCCTGCACCCAGCACTCTGCCCCCATCACCCCACCTCTAAACACATCCTCCTACATACCTCCACAGTCCTGCCCCCCAACCTTCCAAAGCAAACCTTCCATCTGTACTCTCTCCTACCTGGTGTAAGATGGCATTTACAAGAATGCTTTCATGGCCAGTACTGCTACATGTCCTCACAACCCCTCCCTCAAGATGCAGCCGCTGGATGTAGATTGGAACACACAGCCTCCGGAGCCGCCAGGTACCTATGCCAATGACAGGCTATGCTGGATCGACAGCAAATGCGCTCAGCTACACACACAGCCAGCACCACTGGGGAGACTGAGGAGGAGAGTGGAGGATGCGTTTACTCCGTTTGGCAAGGTGACTTGTTCGTGACAGCAGTAAGGGGCTTGTGAGAACAGAAGGTGGAAGCTGGCAGTCTCTGCATGGGCCACATGACAAGGCCTGACGGGCCATTTTTGGCACGCAGGCCTTGTGTTTGCCCCCTATGCTATATAGCATCACAACTTCAACATCTGATAAGTGGCTTGGTAGAGGCTCAAAACTCTGTTATACATTATACGTCCTGTTACATTAAACTGGGGCCTCCTCTCTGACAGAGGGCTTGAAGGCACAACTTATCTGTAAGCCAAACAGAAAATACCCAACATTCAGGCTCATACAAACAATTTGGGACAAAACAAAGCAGCTTCAGAAGGTGACTGGGTATACTAGGTTTAGCCCTATTTGGGGGAATCTTACTCAGAGAGACGCGTGAAGCCCAGGTGCATGGGTTCACCTTCACTGACAGCCTCGGTACCAGGAGGCATGGGAGTTGAGGGAGGCATGGGTGAGACTGCAAAGCTCGGAGGAAAATGTACAGGAGGCTTCCGCAAGTCCTCCTTATAAGAGAGTCTTTCTCTGAGTCTGGAGTCAATGAGGATGACAAACGTGATCAACTTCTCCTGCTCAGTGGGTATATCTCGGGCTGCTATCTCATCCTTGATGGAATCCGAAAGACCAAAGAGAAAACAGCCACAAGGGCCTCATTGTTCCAAGCAGCCACTGCTGCCAGAGTAGGGAATTCAATGGTGTAGTCAGCAACAGTTCTTGTACTCTTTTTTTAAGGACCTGAGGCCCTTGGCAGCAGAAGCAGAGCATGCGGGAACGTCAAATACCCTTTTAAAGGAGGCCCCAAACTCAGGGTAACTCAAGACAACAGGTTTTTGCGTCTCCCATAGAGGGCTTGCCCAGGCCAAGGCTCTCTCAGAAAGCAAAGATATCACAAAACCTACTTTGCTTCTGTTCATGGGAAATGCCTGGGGCAGCATCTCAAAGTATATATCAACCTGGTTGAGAAACCCTCTGCACTGAACTGGATCCCCCCCACTGCACGCTGTAGCCAATCAAAGGAGTGGGCGTGGCCAGGTGGAGGCTCCGTGTTGGAATGGACACAGGGAACTGTGACTCATCTTGGGTGCCCCCATAGCAAGCTGATTGCTGTGGGGGTACTAAATAGGAGGGAGGGACCAATATCACAGAAGAGGGACCCAAGAAGAGAAGGATCGGAACTGCTCTGTGCAAATCCATAGCAACAGAGCAGGTAAGTATAACATGTTTATTATTTTTATGGGGGGGGGGGGAAACAAGACTTTACAATCACTTTAACTCCTCTGGGAAAGCGGTTCACAAGGACAGAATGTTTGACCATTCTCCAGAAACATATTTGTGAGGTCAGACACTGATGTGGATGAGAAGGCCTGGCTCACAGTCTCCTCTCTATTTCATCCCAAAGGTGTTCTATTGGGTTGAGGTCAGGACTGTGCAGACCAGTCAAGTTCCCCCACCCTCAACTTGCTCATCCATGTCTTTATGGACCTTGCTTTGTGCCCTGGTCCAAGTCATTTGGTAGAGAGGGCTTATGGTGTGGGATTGTTTTTCAGGGGTTGGGGTTGGCCCATTAGTTCCAGTGAAGGGAACTCTTAAGGTTTCAGCATACCAAAGGATTTTGGACAATTTCATGCTCCCAACTTTGTGGGAACAGTTTGGGGATGACCCCTTCCTGTTCCAACATGACTGTGCACCAGTGCACGAAGCAAGGTCCATAAAGACATGGATGAGCGAGTATGGGGTGGAGGAACTTAACTGGCCTGCACAGAGTCCTAACCTCATCCTGACAGAACACCTTTGGGATGAATTAGAATGGAGACTGCAAGTCAGGCCTTCTCATCCACATCAGTGACTGACCTCGAAAAATGCGTTTATGGAAGAATAGTCAAACATTCCCATAGACACAGTCCTAAACCTTGTGGACAGCCTTCCCAGAAGAGTTGAAGCTGTTATAGCTGCAAATTTGTGGGCCAGCTCAATATTGAACCCTACGGACTAATACTGGGATGGCATTAAAGTTTGTGTGCATGTAAAGGCAGGCGTGCCGATACTTTTGGTAATATAGTGTATATACATGTAGCACCAGTACTCCTGAAGAGTACGCGCTATGTCTGTAAATTTAGTTTTTTTCCCAAGACTATAGTTGAGCCTTGGGGTTAATTGTTCTAAATTGTAGTTTTGGCATCAGTTTGGCTGGGCTGTACTAACGTTCTGCCTGGTCATAGGTGTAGGTAGCATCTCTGACAGGCATTGGAACGCAGTCTGGTTGGACACATTGGGTACCAATCTCTCTTTCGGAAGCCAGGGTACTTAAGGTGCTGAAGTCACGTAGTTCTGGGTTCCGGTCCAGAAGTATGTTCTGACTCCATGGTCCTGGTCCTCCTGACCAGCCCCCAGAGGCCCTCATGGGCTGGGGTGCGGATTCATCCATTTCCAAGTCTCGGAACTGACTAGTCTGAGGCACAGTAACTGGAAGGAGGATTCTAAAGTGGTCTGGTTTTGGAGAGGCCCAGCAACTCGTCATGCAACAAAGGGAGGACTCTTCAGAAGAGGGCCACACACGAGGCTGGCTGCTCGGTAAGAGCCTGGATGCTGAGCTGTATGGACACTAATTGTCCACATTTCTTATGGTATCGCCGGACCGGCTGCAAGATACTGGTACTGTAATAAGGTTCCTATTTAAATCCTTCTGTTACAACTAAGTTCCTGTGAGAGACTTTTCTGTTTTCATCTAAAAGTTTGCAACCAAGTCTGTGGCAGAGACTTTGCTAATTTTGAGTCATTTGTCGGCTGCTAAGTCCCTAAACCAGGATTTATCCAACAGTGGAAATATCCAGTTGCGAGTGGCTATTCCCTGGATTACCTAGAGAGAGACATTTATAAAGTTTCAGAAGTTTCAAAGGGCCTGAGCTTCCATACCTATGCCCTCTATTCCCAACTGAGAGACTGTGTTTCCTAAAGGAACTCAGGTGTCGGTCTCTGCAGTTATTGGGCCATCAACCTTGGGAACCCCTAGACAAGAATGACGAGTTACAAGGTGGAGGAGGTAAACGGTAAGCCCAAGAAAACCAGCCGCTCCTTCGGGGGTTAGTACTACACGTGTGGGCTCTTAGTCCGGGATTTATCGTTACCTCTCGCAACGAAGAATTGTACATGAGAGTGTATGGAATAGAGGGTGGAAGTTTTTTTTTGGACTGCGCCATTTTGAGTAAGGCAACAGACTTTCACTGTGGTGTGTAAGCGTGGGAGGAGTCCTGCAGAAAAGCCAGCGAAATTGCGCAACTGGAGGAAAAAGTGGGAGGAGTCCATGCCTGTTTCGTCTTCCTACACGAGGCAGTGTGTCGTAGGAGGAGAGTGAAGCTAGTCGTGTTTCACTGTGCTGGAGGAAAGAAAATTTCTAGAGAGAAAATTTTTTGTGTTCCGGGTGCATCGTCTGTTCCAGGACCTAGGATGCCATCGGTCAGAGGTCCCACGAGTATGCAGATACCCGGTACCGTGTTGACCAACACGGGAATCCGCCTGCTGCCACAGGGGCGGTTTGTTCTCTACACCGCTGGGGACGTTGAGGCCCTCGGTATGCTATGTGGAGGATGTGACAGTCTCATTGCAAGTCCTCGGCCATTTGCGCGGTGTCAGAGATGTGGGGACTATGTCTTCAAGGTGGAGCAGTCTACCGAATCACCTCGGGCCTACCATATGGACTGGACCATGGGCATGGCTACCGAGGAATCCATCATTTATGCTTCGGCTGTGAGGCCTACAGCTTCAGCATCGCCCACCGCTGCCAACACCTTGGAAAAGGACATTGCTTCTTCTCGGGTCAGAGAATCTACTCCTGAAGTCATGGACAGGGCTTCGTCCACTACTGTTGCTACTACCATGCCTGCTTAAGAGAGAGTGGAGTATGTAAAAACTTCCCGTGACCGCAGAAAAGGACCAACCCCCATTCCGGTGGCATTTCATCAGAAGAAGGTGATCGCCCTGGAGATGCCAACACAGTCCACAGGTGAAAAATCTGGGGAAACTGCGGGGAAGGGGACTGTAAAAAGTTATGTGTTAGCAGAGGAGGCAAGGGACTCAGATTTAGACTCTTCCTTTTCTGACATTGGGGATGCTGAAGAACTGTTTGGCACAATGTCCCAAGAACTGTTATGGGGCTGGGGGGATGATGTGGCCACTACCAGTGCTGACATTTCGGGTTGGCTAGCCCTTACTTCAGGGAGCGAAATGCCACGGGTGGAATCCCCAGCCGTTTTTTTTTTCAAAATTGTCGCTCTTTTTTTGTTTATCACGCAAAAAAAACACAGGGGTGATCAAATACACCAAAAGAAAGCTTATTTGTGGGAAAAAAAGGACGTCAATTTTGTTTTGGAGCCATGTCGCTCGACCGCACAATTGTCAGTTAAAGCGACGCAGTGCCGAATCGCAGAAAGTGCTCTGGCCAGGAAGGGGGTAAATTCTTCCGGAGCTGAAGTGGTTAAATTAGCCTGGGGAAGAGGATCAAGACCCGAACTGGATCATGGATCAGAGATTCCAGAATGTATACGAGAGGAGCCTGGGAGACGTATAAACCCCGAACTGGACTTTTTCTGGCTCTCTCTGGGATGCTCTGCTACAGTATATATATTTATATATATATATATACATACACACACATGCACACACTGTATATACTGTATATATAAAATGATCTGCCTGGAGTTCAGCTTAAAGACAGTGAAATGCAATTTTACAAGACCCTGTCATAACTGTATCAGAGACTTACATTGTTTCAACAGCCTCAAAGGAAATGTGGTTATTGACACTTTGCTAAAGAAGGTAGCACTGATGTGGCTTAATTTGGTTTACACAGACTGTTGCTTATTGGCACATTGGTAATGTGCGCCATATTTTTGTAATACAACTGTAGGTAAATATGAATTGTGTTGGTAGAAATCAAGGGTGAAGGAGCATTTACCAATGATTCTAACACTGAAATGATATAGAAATAATTTGTTCAATGTGGACCTTTTATGGATGTAGCACTACCCCGAAGGAGCCACTGGTAAAGGTGGTCCTCTCAAAAACCTCAGCCCCAGTGACACTCCAGGCTTAGTATACAGACATACTTTTTACAATTTTACAGAGTAATCGCAGACAGCAGCATTGGTACCCAGCTATAATGCTATTATCAGGAATGCAAGCACCAGACCAATTAGTAAAACACACGGAATAAATGTATATAAAATTAAGTGGGTAAAGGCAAGTAGAGGTACGGGTTGAAATTAATAACAATGGTAGTAATACAATTAAGATACAGGATAATTATGAGTAACTGGGCTCAGGTTTTACCAGTCAGCTTAAACTGCAACAGAATTTTCTAGACTAACATAAGGGCAGCCAGAAATGGATAGTATAAACCCCCGAAGGCTATGCTGCCTTAAACTGTAAAGTGATTTTGCCAGGTCCAAGTCTGCCTGCAGGACTTCAGTGTTCCAGGAAGGTAAAAGTTGCTAACGTCTATGCAAATACTATGATACATGAAAAAATATTCTCCAAAAAAGGAAGAAAAATTTTTTATTTCTACTGGTGTTCTTTGGGCCCTTTCAGTTGTGCACTAATGGTGATACTGAGTGGCCTCCATATACTCCCAGTTCAAGAAGGGGACTTGAGATAGAGCTCATGCAGAAATATCTTGAATAAGGCTTAATAGTAATGAAAAATTCAAGCAACAAGTGCAGGGAGGATGTAAATGAATCTGAGTTAATAGGGTAATCTAAGCCCTTGTACACATGGTCGGAGATTCCGACGGAATGTGTCCGATTGGAGCGTTTTGTCGGATATTCTGACTGTGTGTGGTCTGCATCGGACTGTTTCCGTCAGAATATCCGTCGGACCAAATTTTCCAACTTGCCGGAAATATTTTCAGACAAAATGCTCCGATCGGACATACTGCGATCATGTGTAGAGAATTCCGATCGGACAAAGTGCCACGCATGCTCAGATCAAAGTCCTACATCAAAGCTATTGGCTACTAGCCTGAAAGTAGTCCCATCGTAACGAAATTACGTCATCACGTTCTGAAAGATCGGATTTTCCAACAACTTTGTCCAACCGTGTGTATGCAACAGTTTCGGACAAGATCCGTCGGACAAAATCAGACGGATTTGGTTGTCGGAATCTCCGACCGTGTGTACAAGGGCTAAAATAGGTGATGTGGCAATGCTCAGTGGGATGCTACATAAGTATGATAGTGTCTAAGGAATCGGATGACAATTGTGTTAGCTAGAGTCTTGCTTGGTTTTATGGTGCAGAGTGTTTAGTGGGTTGGCAACCCTCTCACCAATCCTGCATTTTGGCTGTGGGTACCGACAGTGGAGGGGCCCCTCATGGATTGATGGCTTAAGACTGGTGAACCCGCTCTGTGTGGCTGAAGATGCTGCTGCTCTGGCTGCATTGAAAGGCGAGGGCCTGTGGACTTAGCACTCTAGCCTAGACATCCGCTTCCTTCCCCGGTTTGGTGCCAAGTTCCCCCCTTTAATTGGCTCCTAGGTGCGAGGAGCTTACTGAAAGAGGTTCATACTTTTCAGGATCCTGGGTGCCAGAGCCACAAACCTTCCTAGCTAGTGCAGTAAAAAGATCTACTCTCTTCCTGGCGTCTCTCAGTCTTTTGGGTTCTGTAGTTCTGATGATATCCTCCAAAGTGCAGCAGTCTCTCCAAGGGACTACATGTCCCAGTGAGCAATGCAGCAACCCATTGTCCTCCTCCACCTCCTCCTGAGTCTCAGAGTCTATCTGGATTTGAAGTTCAGAAAGTAAATTCTTGCATTATAGAGATGTCATTTTGGACTATGCCTCCCATGATCTAAGCACTCTGCACTACAGTCTATGATATTGCTTGGCTAGCTCTCTTGCTCCCTGATTGGTCCCTTGCTCTGCTACCCACCATTACTTCTGTGACTGTACTTAAGGACTGGAATTATTTGTATAAAAACATGGAGGACATCTGTCTATGAATCTACTGTGATGGCAAGAAAATGTGTATGGAATGTTTTAATATGTGATTTTAATTGAGTTTTAAAAAATAAACTTTTGATATATTTTATAGCTAAATTGACTGTGGTGGTACTGTGAAAGTGATATTAGCCCTGGTTTACCCTGGTGTGGCTTTTAAATTGTGCTACATCAGCGAGATTTCAAAGCTGCAGATCAGCGCTATTTGCACCTCCGATTTCATGGCAGCTTGTTGCAATGAAATCGGAAAAAAGCAATATAGGAATCTTTTTCAACGTCACTGGAGTGCTTTTACAAGCAGCGGGAGGGCGGTGTGTCCCCCTCCCGCCACCTTCCATGGTTGCTCAGGCTCTCACAATCAGCCAGAGTGCTTGCTGGGTGGTCAGACAGCAAACAAAGCCGTGATCGGCTTTGATTGGCTCTCTGCTATGGTAACCCGGAAGCAATGACCTGACATCACTTCTGGTTTATCTAGATGTCAACATGGCCATTTAAAAAAAATCAAAGCATTCAAAAACATCAATCTTGGTGTGCTCAAATTCTTTTAAGGGCAGAGGAGATATTTGGGGTCTTATAGACCCCAGATCTCTCCATAAAGAGTACCTGTCATATGCCTATTGCTGTCACAAGGATGTTTACATTCCTTTGACAGCAATAAAATTGATAAAAAAAAGAGAATTAAAGCAACAGCGTAAAAATAAAAAAATATATTTTAAGGTGCCCCATCCCCATATGCTTGTGCGCGTTGGTCCCGCATGCACGCAAACAACGATCGTCCCACACATGCGAGGTATTGCTGAGAACATCAGATCGTGGGCAGTAATTCTAGCGCTGGACATCCTCTATAAAACTAAAGTGGTAACTTGTAAAGGCTTTTAAAGCATCGCCAATTGGTAGTAAAATTCACTTTGTTTGTTGCCGTTGCATGGGCGTGCGCAGTTTTAAAGCGTGATATGTTTGGTATCTATTTACTCAGTGTAACATCATCTTTGATATTTTACTAAAATTTAGTTATGTATTGTGTTTTTTTGCATTCCAATTTAAAAAAGTATTTTTTCCCAAAAAACTGCATTTGAAAAACCGCTGCACAAATAACGTGTGACATAAAAATTTGCAACACCCACCAATTTATTCTCTGGGGTGGCTTAGACTGAGGCAACAGTGCAGACTATACAAGTATTTAGGCTGTACAAGGGTTTAGGCAGTACCAGGGTTCAAAAGCTTATTGGAAGATGTCCATGGCTGATTTTTCCCCTCTGTTGTCACTAAAGACAGGTGGGTACAATAGTTTACTCTGGCATAGAGGGTTAACGCTCCTGAAAGTTTGCAGATTCTGTCTTTAACCACTTTTGCTGTGGACTACTTGATGTGATGTGACCCCCGATTATCAATAAAAACACAGGATTTTAAGCCTTTTTCCAGTGTCTGGCTATCCAGAGTCTTTTTGCTATTGTCTGCCTTTAACCACTTTCAGACCGGACCATTTTGCTGGCTTAAGACCAGACCACTTTCTGCGATTCGGCACTGCATCGCTTTAACTGACAATTGCACGGTCGTACGACGTGGCTCCCAAACAAAATTGATGTCCTTTTTTCCCCACAAATAGAGCTTTCTTTTGGTGGTATTTGATCACCCCTGCAGTTTATATTTTTTGCGCTATAAACAAAAAAAGAGCGACAATTTTGAAAAGTTTTCCTCAGTTTAGGCCGATTGTATTCTTCTACATCTTTTTGGTTAAAAAAAAAATCGCAATAAGCGATTATTGATTGGTTTGCGCAAAATTTATAGCGTTTACAAAATAGGGGATAGTTTTATGGAATTTTTATTAATAATTTTTTTTTACTAGTAATGGCGGCGATCGGCGACTTTTATTACGACTGCGACATTATGGCAGACACATCGGACATTCTTGACACATTTTTGGGACCACTGTCATTTATACAGCAATCAGTGCTATACAAATGCACTGATTCCTGTGTAAAAGACACTGACAGTGAAGCGGTTAACCAGGGGGTGGCAGTGTAGGGGTTAAGGGTGTCCAAGGGGTGTGTTATTAACTGTGGGGGGCTGGGCTGTGTGTTAGTGAACACTGATATTTGCTCCAATCACAGGGAGCAGAAATCAGTGTCACTTGTTGCTAGGCAGAACAGGGAGATGCTGTTTACAACGGCATCTCCCCATTCTCCCTCCCCGTGAGACGATCGCGGGTATACCCGCGGCGATCGAGTCCACGGGACCCGCAACCGGACTCACGGGGGTCCCGACCGGCATGCACACACCGCTGGCGGTGCGCACGCGATGGCAGGGCGCAAATTCAACTGGACGTACCTGTACGCCAGTTTGCCTGCCCGTGCTATTCTGCCGACATACATTGTCGTACGCTGGTCAGGAACTGGTTAAATTATCCTGTGGTTTTATTGGGACATAATAGACCCTATGAGCAATTTTATACAATCTGGAGGTTATAAAAATGCCAGTAGCGTTATCTGTAGAAAGCTGTAGAAAGAGTTTTGCAGCATTTTTGCAGTAGCGTTTTTTTTGCGTTTTTGCAGTCGTTTTTTTTAGATTTTTTTTAGCAAAACTATACTACACAAAAGCTTATGGCTCAAAAGTGCTGAGGAACACAGAATAGCCTATTTTTTTTTTTGCGTTTTTAAGCTTTCATCAGTTAGAGCGTTTTTAAAGCTCCCCATAAAACCCACTAGTTCTGGGTTTTATTTCCAGACAGAAAACGCCCCTACCAAAAAAATGTTGATAACAGCCTATGTGTGCATGAAGACTAAGGCCGCGTACACACGCGCGGACTGTTCGCCCAACTTTGTCCGCTGAACAGTGTTTGGGCGGACAGTCCGCTCGTGTGTGGGCTTTCAGCGGACAGTTTCAGCGGACAGTTTGACGAACAAGGTTTTTCGGAAATTCCGTAAAACTGTCCGCTGAAACCTTGTTTGAGCGAACAGTCCGCCCGTGTGTAGGCTTGTTCGTCAAACTAAGTTCCGCGCATGCTCAGAAAGGATTTACACGCCGAAAGTTATAATGCAGTGTATAGGACGTCGTATTTTTCGTCCCGTCGTACGTGCCGTTCACGTCATCGCGCACGGTTTCAGCAAACTGTTCGTTCGTCGTGTGTGGCCATGTCCGTCCATGCTAATTTTGAGCGGACTGTTTGCCGAAACTGTTTGACGGACAAAGTTGGGCGAACAGTCCCCGCGTGTGTACGCGGCCTTAGGGTAACATGCTGGGAAGTTTACTGGCTGCAGAAAAAAAATGCCTGAAGCCAAAAACAGCCGCTGAAAAAACATCCAGCGTGCATTAGCCCTGATAATAATGTACGGCAGTATTTTACTGTTGTGAGTTTTTCTACTAATCCTTGGTGTGCGTACATTGGATGCCTACTTATGAGAGATTACAATGCTGTTAGAAACTGAGTTAAAAGTGGAATAATATATCATTATGTAATCTTGGGTGGATCTGTTTGAGCGTTTTTTGACATTCCAGAGTCAAAATAGAAGGGTGGTGGCACTGATTGATGATTTTGTTGGCAAACTTTGGTGATGGCTGAAAATAAAAGTTACATATATGTTTGGACTTTACAATTTTTTTGGACTTCACATATACAGGATATTATTTTAGGTTTTGATGCATGAATGTATATATGAATTATATTCAAACTCTCACAGGTATATTCAGCTACATATGTGAATTTACAATGCTTGAAGCGATCATGTTATTTCTGCAAAGGCCACAAAAAGCTGTTGCAAGTTCAGCTTGAGAGTTCCCCATTTCTTATCAAAATGATGCACATATGCCTAGAGTCAATCTGAGGCCAATGACTCTCATACATCACATTCAATGTTTGCTACATTGAACTGAACTTTGCAACCCCAACTAGGCAATGTCTAAGTATTTCCCTTTTTTAGTCTCACTTATTTTGCCGTTGCTGTGTCCATTTTGTGTAATTTTTTTTTCTGCAAATATTTTTGCCTGCACAGTTTTTCCTTATATTTTACCCTCTATTATATCCCTGTCTGGTGTAACAGCATGTATTAAAAACACGTGTCAAACGTTTGAATTGTAAAAAAAACATATAGTGCCAGCTATTTTGTGTATGTAAAGCAGGAATATGCAATTAGAGCACCTCCAGCTGTTGCAGAACTACAATTCCCATGAGGCATAGTAAGACTCTGACAGCCACAAGCATGACACCCAGAGGCAGAGGCATGATGGGACTTGTAGTTTTGCAACAGCTGGAGGTCCGCTAATTGCATATGCCTGATGTAAAGGGTTGAGTGCGGTGTTAACCACCCCCAGCAACCATTACTCTCAAGTCTGCTGGCGCTTAGGTTATTGTCTAGCAGGCTAGAAAATCTTCAGGGTGAGGCTAAAAGTGCCATTGTCACCTACTGGGGACAGCCCAGGTTAGTGACCTGGTGTTTGTCGCATATTCCTGGTAGCAGCTAGGATCTGACACTGCTGTTGCAGCACCAGCTACAGGGCCGTCTTTAAGGCAGGACAAAAGGGGCAGCTGCCCTGGGCCCTGTCATTGTTGTGGGGCCCAAAGCAGCTGCCTCATACTTGCCAACTATCCCAGTTTACAGTCCCTTGTCCCTTGAGGTTTTAGTCCTGTGCTGTGTCCTGATATCTCAGTGTGAAGTGCTGCTACTAATGCTGCCCAGCTCTGACCTATTGTTGTGTAAAGATGACTCACCTGCAGACCCAGTGTTTACATGTAAATAACCGACATTCATATGTAAATAGCAGTGACATGCATATGTAAATAGCTGAGGCCAACGGCATTGATATGTAAATATGGCAGCATTCATATGTATATCATGCCCCCCTGCAGTGAGGAGATGATGTGCTGTAATCTACAGCAACCAGTGATCAGTATTACTGTACAGTAATCTCTAGCAGCCAATCAACAAGCAGAAATCATGTGCTGTAACCTCTAGCAACTAATCAGTGAGCCTTAAGGAGTGCTGTAACCTCTAGCAACCAGTCAGTAAGCAGTAATGATATGCTGTAACCTCTGGCAACCAATCGCAATCGCTGCCTGATCTGATACAGTAAACTGATTTTAAGGCTAACTGCTATTTATTGTATGTCTCAGAGAAGGTGGAGAGCGAAATTGCATGGGGGGGAGGGGGCCCTATGAAAAATTTTGCCCAGGGCCCAATCAATATTAAAGACGGCCCTGACCAGCTACTGTGGGGAGCCCCTCATTTCCAGTGGGGTGACCCTTTGTTCTTGGATCCTTCCAGCTCTTTGCCTGTGTTACCAAAGTTAGCCTGGACTTAACTAGGAGGAATGCTGTTTATGAGGATAATCACAAATATAGAGTCTTTATTATGCTATGCAACCACACATAACCCTGACTGAGCCACAGCCACAATGTGTTGCATTACTGCATTTAGCAATTGATTAGTAAACTGTAAGCTACAGTTATTCCTTGCTGATCATGTGGCCAATACATTTTTAAATGAAAGTGGTTGTAAACCTCAGACATGAAATTTGAACAAAGCATATCCTTCCATGGTGTGTACTTGTCTCAATTAAAGCACTATGTGTCACTTTTGTCGGCTGCTTTGTTCCTCTGCTATCAGCATGAATCACTTTTGACAAGTTTTTTCCTGACACCAAGAAAAAAAATGGTGACAGGGGAGGGACCGCTAGCTGATTGACAGCCTTCTTCCTGTGTGCTTTGTGGAGGGAGGGGGGTGCCCCTTCCCTCCAGTCAGCTGTCAGACCTCTCCTCACTGAGCTCTGCAGAGTGTAATTTCATCTCTCTGTCCCCTTTTTTCTGAAATCTCAGAAAAGCTTAAAAGTCAGCACTTTGAATGGCTGTAGAGAAGAAAGGGCTGCAGATAGATAGGTTTACCTAATGTAGGAGGATTTGTTATTACTGGGTATTTGTAAGTGTTTACAACCAATTTAAGGCCTCATGCAAACTGGACGTTTTTAACATTACTCTTTTAACATTGCTCTTAGGGGCCTCTAGCGTTATTTTTTTGCCTCTAAATGCCCCTACATGTTAGTCTATGTGTTTAGGAGCAAGGGCATTTGGAGGCAGAAAAAAAAACCCCAGCTGCCAGCGCATCCAGGATCAGCGGTACTTTTGCAGAAAAAGCACTTGACGCATGTAAACACGTCTAAATGCATGTTAATTCTAGGTGTGTGTAGTGCTTGAGTCTTAAGTTATTTCAGTAGCCAAAATAAATTATTATTCTGGTAATTGAAATGAATGATTATTAAATTATTAATAATTAATTGATACACCTAAATGCATTGCGCATATTTAGCGTGAAGCGTTTTTTTCAGCCTAGGAGAGATGGCCAAAGCGTTCAGTGTGCATGAGGCCTACGGCTACCCCCCAAAAAAAAAACACTTTGGGGTCGATTTACTAAAACTCAAGAGTGCAAAATCTGGTGAAGCGTTTCTTAGAAACCAGTCAGCTTCTAACTTGTACTTATCCAATTAAGCTTTGGCAAAAATACCTGGAAGCTGATTGGTTTCTACACAGAGCAGCACCAAATTTTGCACTCTCCACTTTTAGTAAACCAATCCCAATGTGTCTGCATTCAAGCTAGTTTAAAAAAAAAAAAACACACAAATACATTTGTATATTTGTATCGGTAGTCAATAGCACAATTTACATTACTGTTTTCTTCCTGCAGTTTTGGTAGCAATTACTTTAATTACAAAAGTCTAATCATGCATCTTGTATCTGTGCTGAACTGCATCAACAAAATGGGGTCTCACAATTGATCGGTTTTATACTGAAATAAAAACCCTATCACACAAGATATGGGGAACACGATCAGTTTCTAAAGATATTATATCCAGTACTCATTTCAAAGCAGACTTGGAAGGAAGCAAGAAACGCGATAACTTCTTTATTGACAGGAGCACTGTGTGTCATACTGTTTGTCTGTCCTTGGAAGGAATCCCAATAAGGAAAGGTTTTTTTTTTTACCTTAAAAGAGAAGCATGGGAATTTTTTATTTTATTTTTTAGACTCATACTTACCTAGGTAGATGCAGCATCACTTCCATGCTGCATCTGTCCCCCACCGGCTCTAACACTGAGAACCGAGCAATCAAACAATGCTGATTGCCTGGTTCTCAGAGCTCCCTGAGCAGAGAGCTGTCTACTCTGCCCCCCACAGTCCCTGGCTTGCTGGGCTGTGGAGGGGATAAGTGGCTGGCTCAAGCTCTCAGTGGCTTGCTGAGAGCCTGAGCTACTTTCCAGTCCAGGGTTGTGGGTGGATCCCGATCATAGTATTGCCATCTTGCCCCAGCCTGGTACAGCTCTGTGAGATCAGCCCACTGTCTGCTGAAAAGAGTCACAGAAGTGCAGAATAAACTGCACTCCTGTGATCCACAGAAGTATAGCCAAACAAGTTTTGGTTGTACTTCTCCTAGGGTAATGTCCCATGAGAGATCTTCCATACAGGGATTTGATGCCTGCCATTCTGTCAGATGAAAAGATATTCTCTCAAACTGAGCTGAATGTTTTCCAACAACTTTGTTGCTGAGATAATGCATCATTGATCAGTTCGCTGTGAATTTTTATTATGTTTTCACATTTAAAAATCACAAGAGAGCTCTCACATGACATAAGGTTGATGTTAGATGAGTGCTTTAAAGAGGAAGTAAACCCTGATGAGTTTACTTCCTCTTTCATTCCCTGTAAAGGCAAAGCATAATGGACTACTATGCATCGCATAGTAGTCCATTATGTGTCACTTACCTGACACAGGAGCCAGCGATGTCACCGCTGTCCCCTGTAGTTCCGAGCGTCCATCTTCTTGGTGGGTCTCCGTGGGTCTCGCTGCTCTGGCGCTGTGATTCGCCGGAGCAGCGATGACGTCACTCCCGCACATGCGCACGGGAGCCGAGACTCGCGGCATTGCCGTCATCAACGATGCCCCGCTCAGTGCGCCTGCACGCCGCTGTCTACCGCGCATGCGCCGTAGATAGCGGTGCCCGTCTTCGGGAAAATATCTCCTAAACCGTATAGGTTTGGGAGATATTTCTTGGACCTACAGGTAAACCTTAATCTAGGCTTACCTGTAGGTCAAAGTGGTTTGTAAGGGTTTACAACCACTTTAAGTGCTGCATCTGACTGAATATCAGCAAATCCAGAAAATAAACAGTAGGAAATGTGTTTATATGTGTCACAATGTAATCCAATGACATGCTGCCAAAAGAGTGTGCTAGTAGTGAACCATTATTTAAAGCCTAGCTCTGGGCTCCTGTAAAATATACTGTAACTATGCACTGTGCTCTCTCCCGCACTGCATTGATTACACTGAAATATGTACAAATACTTTTATATAAATACCTTATTCCATGGTGAATGACTGGTCCCCCAAAGCTGCTGCCCTTCCCCGTTCCACTATTCACAGGCTCTCAGTGTACAATGCAGGACCCACCACCTGCATTCTAGGTGAAGACGTCCTGGCTCAGATGGTGGAATCAGAGAATGGAGAGGAAAACCAGCTGCTGGGGGAATAAGGTATTTATACTTATTCATTAACCCCTGGATGAAATTAGCATTCAACCCATCAAGATGGAGTTACTGTTTTCATGTTTTTAAAGTGGTTGTAAACCCTCACATATACCCAGTGAAGTGAACAGCCTCAGATGAGACACAGGCATGAAAGAAATCCACCTACATAGGTTTTACTTGTTTATCTGCCGTCTTCTCTACCCTACACCCCGCAAAAGGGCAAAAAAACTTTAAAAAATCTTCTGCATCTGTCTGTATCACAGAGGAGGGGGCGGAGAGGTTGCAGCTACACTGTGTGAGAGCTGATTGGAGGAAAGGAACACACCACCCCCTCCACAGAGGAACGAAGGAACATGCAGAGCTGTGTTCTGAATAGACAAGCTCATGCTTTGCAGTGACTCATGCTGATAAAAGAGGAACAAAGCACCAGAGAGAAACAACACTTAGAGCTTTGGGGAGAGATACGTAAAGACAGCAGATAGATGTGGTTCATTCAGATTTCATGACAGAGGTTTACAACCACTTTGGAGTGCCAGGAGCATAGCTTCCCAACGCTCCAATGCTGCAGACATGTGGATGGCTTTGTAAATTAGTATTTTGGATTTAATTCATTGGTTGAGAGGAAGCCATTGAAGGCATTGGCAGAGGAGTGTAACAGCAGTGTTAATTTTGTCGACTAAAACATTTAATCGACTAACTTAATACCATTTTAGTCAAATAAAATATGACTAAAACTAAAACAAATGAGATGACTAAAATGGGACTAAAACTAAAATGGCATTTTTGTCAAAAGACTAAAGTCTCGTATACACGATCAGATTTTCCACCGATAAAATCTCAGACTTTTGTCTGAAGGCGTGTGCCTGGATTCTGTCTTACATACAAACGGTACACAATTGTCGGCCAACAAACACAAACGTAGTGATGTACTAGACATGCTAAGAGCTGAAAAAGAGGATGTTCAATTGTCAGGCGCCACCCTTTGTGCTCCTTCTGCTAATTTCATGTTAGTAGAAGTTTGGTGAGTGTTGATTCACGCTTTTCATTTTGTGCTTTTTATTTCGCACTTTTCAGATTATTTCCGAACGGCTGTTCGTCAACCAGCAATGTTGCGGAATCAGAGGTGATGACGTGTTATTTATTATTGGCCTTGGAGTTACTGTATTGCTTTAAGTCCAGTCCAGGAACAGGAGGAGGAGGAGGATTTCTTGGACCAAAAATTGGTTGCTTTATTAATCGTGACCAATTATGTCATATGCCTTTGCTATGGGAGCTCCAGGAGAATAATCCGGATGTTTTTTCGGAATTATCTCCAGATGTCGGACCCCTGCTTTCACCAACTCTTGGCATTGTTGACCCCCTATATTAAGAAGCAGGACACATGCATGAGTCTTTTGTTTAATTTTTTGGTTGAATAATGATTTGATTTGGTATATTTCTATATTTTTGGATGCATAGAATGCACTGTTTGGTTAAGTTTATATTGGCAGATAGCATGTCTAATTTTAATTGTTTTCTTTTTTTAATGCACAATAAAAAAAAATTGTGTACAATAATACTTGGCTATGTGTTTTACTTTAAATGACAGTTTGGGAGTAGACAGTTACATTTTAAAAAATACAATGAAAAATGTACAAGGGACACCAATATAGTTATATCTTTGATCTTGAAAACACAGGATAATGGTGCTGTGGTAACTTGCACCAAAACAAATAAAAAAATAACAAGCATAATAATATTACTGTTGATCTCACTAGAAAAGAAAAGCCTTTGAAAAATCATTTGCAATAATTCCACCAGTATCAGCAGCAAAGCAGTTTCATTATTACCACATTAAAAAAGAAGAGAATGTGCGCCGCATTTCGAGATTTCATAATTTGCCACATCACGAATGTTAATTCTCCATTACGAAAGCTAGTTTACAAGACCGACCACTTCTGGTTCGTCCTTGCTTCTGAGCATGCGTGATTGTACTTTGGACTTTTGTCCGACAGACTCGCGTGCACGTGCTCGGAAAATCCGACAACAGACATTTGTCCGGGGAAAATTTTAAAGCCTGCCATCCAACATTTGTCTGTGGAAAAATCAAACAAAAATTGTCCGATGGAGCGTACAAACAGTCGGATTTTCCACCAACAGCCTGTCATTACACAATTCCCTTTGGAAAATCCGATCGTGTGTATGAGGCTTAAGACTAAAACTAAATTGAAATTTAATGTCAAAATGAACACTGGTCTGTAGTGCATGTTCATACCTTAATACCATAAATAATAACATATTAGATTTTTTCACTCCAGCAGTATATAATGAGTTTGCAAATTGTAGAGAAATGCTTAAACAATTTAACTCTACCCATTAGATTTTAGATGACTAAAATTAGTTTTAGTCGACTAAGATGTACTGGAGATTTAGTCACTTAAATAAGATTAAACCTAAAACAATTGCAGAAGACTAAAATGTGACTAAAACTAAAATGCCATTTTATTCTTAAGACCAAAACTAAAACTAAATCTACATTGAAATTTGCTACCAAAAAATTAACACTGGGTAACAGACACTGAACACACTGCAAAATGGATTCAAATCACAGTGCATCAGTGCGAACCCAGGCTTACTGGGGAAGACACAGTATAATTGTATTATCAGATCTTACCTCTAGTATACTTTGTAGCTCTTCAACGTAAACACGCTCTGTTTCTATCAGCTCATTAATTATATGGCTGTAAACACAAGAAGAAGTTCTTTATTAGAGAAAAAAACTATATTTATACTTTAAAAATAAAAAGGAATCAAAATGCAATTAATAAATGTGTAGAATATGAATTTGTTGTATTAAATGTTCATTACATTTCTACCAAAAGATAAGCTTCATTTGTGGACTATAAAATTAAATGATCAGGAATATTTCTCTGGGCTCTGTTCCAATTTTAAGCTACACAATTGAATGAAAACATTTGATACATATTGTGGGAACAAGACATTTTAAATTGATTAAGTCATAAAGATGATGGACTGACATCTTGTAGAAATATATACATTATGTAATTCGTGGAAGAAGAGCTGTATAATGTTAAAATCTGTGTCAGGTCCTAAAAAAAATACCTATGTTGGATGCCACTTCCTGGAGGTGCTTCATCACCATCTCCTTGAGGATCAAGAAATCCTTTTTCCAAATGTATAATGAGTTGGGGGGGGGGGGGGGGGGGGATGCGGTGGCTGCATTCATTTTATTTATTTATTTTACTTTTTCCAATCTTGGTGATCTGGCCAGTAATACACCTCCTGTATTAGAGTCCTCCCTCTCCCTTCTGGATAAGGGAGCACAGGAGGCACAGCAGGCTCTGTACAATTCGTACATTCGGAAGCATGCGAAATACGCATTTCTATGCTTCCGAATTGTATACGAAATTTAGTTGACGAATTTCGGATCCAAATTCCGTTACAACGGAAACGTGACTGGTGTTTTGCTGACCAATCAGAGGTTTTCTTCTGCTGCTGAGTGAGGGTTGGGAAAATTACCTTTTTTTAATATGGGAGTGGGAGACTGGTACTATGGGAGATTCAGAATTGGACAAAATAAGAATGTTCATTAATATCATTTTATTATTATCATAATCATTACGATTAATCGTTATGATGAAGTTAAAAACCCAGGAAGTCAGCATAGCACAGGGATGGTGGGAGCCCCTCAAAAAGAGCACAGCACAGGGATGGTGGGAGCCCCTCATAATGAGCACAGCACAGGGATGTGGGAGCCACTCATAATGAGCACAGCAGGGGTAAAGCCCCAGGAGGAAGTCAGCACAGCACAGAGATGGTTGGAGCCCTTCATAATGAGTCAACGACTGCCATATTGAGAAATAGTGATGGCCGAACGGTTCGCCCGGCGGTCGTTTCGTGGCGAATTTCGGCTGTTCGCGATTCGCCCGATCGGCGGACTATTGCCGCCATTCGCCCGGCGGACTTCCGTGTTTACTGTGTAAAAGAACTTTGACCTATGATGACACATCCATCATGGGGTACAGGACAGCCAATTGAGACATTACAGCACATGGACACTTGGACATTCCCCCTAACTTATAAATACACCCGATCCGGCGGCCATTTTACATTCTTTCTTCTGTCACTATAAGGAGAGGTTGCTGTGTGGAGCAGGGAGAGATTGCAGTGACCCAAATCGCTAGCTATTTGGTACACAAAAGTTCTTTTCAGGACTGGTATAGGTGTTAGGTGTAGTTCAGGATAGGCAGTGCAGTGCTAGTGATTGTTGCAGCAGCCTGAGTGTCTTTTGTCAGTTTAGAGAAAGGGACAGGACGGTGTGTGCTGCAGGGAGAGTCAGTTTAATCATTAGCTGTTACTATCAGGTCCACAAAAGTGCTATTCCAGTAACCAGTTATTGTTCCAGCAGCCTCTGTTTTGTCAGTTTATATAGGGACAGGCAGGAAGCTGTGTGTGAGGCAGTGAGGGTCAGTTTAATCAGTGGCTGTTACTATATTAGGTCCACAAAGGTTCTTTTCAGGACTGGTATCAGTGGTATGGTAATAGGCTTTTACACGTATAATATTCTTTCTTCCAAATATAGAAAGAATATTATACTTGACTGCTCCCCTTCTGCTGCAATCTGCTAATCAGTCACAACCTACTTGTTCCACAAAGGTCCTTATAAGGACTGGTAAGGTCTAGGGTGCTACAGTACATAGGGTTGAGTGAAGTACAGTCTGCTATTCTATAAGGACTGGTATAGGTCCACAATACATAGGGTTGAGGTGCACTACTGCTGACCGCTGCCCTATACTGCAGCAGTCCTTCATCAGTATAGGGACTGACGTACAGTCTGCTAATCGGTCACACACAACCTACTTGTTCCACAAAGGTCCTTATAAGGACTGGTAACCTGGTGTAGCGTGCTACAGTACATAAGGTTGAGTGAGGTACAGTCTGCTATTCTATAAGGACTGGTATAGGTCCACAATACATAGGGTTGAGGTGCACTACTGCTGACCGCTGCCCTATACTGCAGCAGTCCTTTATCAGTATAGGGACTGACTTAAAGTCTGCTAATCAGTCACACACAACCTACTTGTTCCACAAAGGTCTTTATAAGGACTGGTAAGGCATAGGGTACTACAGTACATAGGGTTGAGTGAGGTACAGTCTGCTATTCTATAAGGACTGGTATAGGTCCACAATACATAGGGTTGAGGTGCACTACTGCTGACCGCTGCCCTATACTGCAGCAGTCCTTCATCAGTATAGGGACTGACGTACAGTCTGCTAATCAGTCACACACAACCTACTTGTTCCACAAAGGTCCTTATAAGGACTGGTAACCTGGTGTAGCGTGCTACAGTACATAGGGTTGAGTGAGGTACAGTCTGCTATTCTATAAGGCCATGGTGCTCTTGTACTATAGATTGGTACAATTTCTTGTTCTCTAAGAGGGAGTTATTTAACCTCCAGAGGGGGGGTGGTGTACTACGAAGAGTATCATCATATTCCATACTGATTGGAGCATGGTCCGACCAAGAAATTGTACCAATGTCAGCACAGATAACATTTTGTAAGGACATTTTATCGGTTAAGAAAAAATCTATACGTGAATAAGAGGCATCGGCTGCCGACAGCAAAGTAAAGTCCTTCTCCAAGCCATGAAAGCATCGCCATATGTCAAAGAGTTCATATTTGCGCAAAAGTGGAGCTATGGAATGCTCGATTCTTCTCGTGTGGGTAGTGGGGTCCATGTCCGGATTAAGAATGGTATTAAAGTCTCCGCCAAGTACTGTGCCTTGTTTTTCTTCCAAGGCTTGTGTAAGTAATGGATTTAGGAATCTCCTTTGTTTCACATTCGGAGCATAGAGGTTAACAAATGTGAAAGTTGCTTGATCTCACAGATAAGGATAAGGTAACGTCCCTGAGGGTCTGCTATTGTACGATGGCAATGAGAGCTCCACAGGTCTTTTTTTGGGGCGTTGGTCAAATACACGTGGGGGAAATTTTGAAAGTTCAGTCTAGGACATTTATTGACGGTAAAATGCGTTTCCTGAGCAAAGATGATGTCTGCTTAAAGGGAACGAGCTTCTTTTATCAGGGCAGAACGCTTAAATGGGCTATTAAGACCCAACGTGGTAAGGGAGATAATTTTCAAGGGCATGGTTGGTATTGGATCTCAGTTATTAAGTCGCCATGGATTATTGGATCGTGCGGGAAGGAGAAATGGACTGTGTACCTGGCATGGGTTAGGTTCATCACTGGGGCAGCCACTTGGTAGGAACCAGAATGATTCTTCCTGTTAGGCTGGATATGTGTTTGGCAGGTTGACGCAATAGTATGATCGTCAGAATCCATGTGGAGAGTCTTTCAGCGGAATCTTTAGCTTCCAGTGCGGTGGCTAGGGGAGAGGGAGGAGTCAAAACTATAGAAAGGTGAAAGAGGAAGGTGAAAAACACATGTAAGAAATTCCTGCTAATGCAGGCAATATGGCCAGCCGAGGCTGCTGTCGGGTCGTGGTTAAAGAGCAAACAGTGCGCGCACTGCACTGATAAAGTGAGTAGGGCCAAGTAGGCGAGTTAGCTCCTGACCTCACATCAGGGTAAAGTGGTGATGGTGACAGGTAGAGCTTCTCGATGCTTGTGCCACAGCTCTTTAGGTCCAGTCAGCTTGCAGATGTTCAGGTGTAGGTTGTACTGGGATCTGCGTTTCAGGTGGGAAAAGTTGCCACTGTTTAAACAGCTGGATACCTTTTTCCACACTGTAGATAGGATATAACTTGCCGTTCCAAGTAACCAGCAATTTAGTAAGGAATCCCCAGCGATACATGATGTTTTTGTTACGCAGGATTTTAGTAAGCGTGAGAAGCTTTTACTGTTTAGCGCAGTTTGTTGTGATATATCCGTGTAGAGGGAGATACCAAGGAATTCCTCCGGGACTACCGGGCTCTGCTTGGCCCCCTTCATGACCCGCTCCTTCACGTGGTAGTAGTGGATACGGGCAAGGGTATCCCTGGGCGCAGTGTCAGGTAAAAACTTGGGTTTGGGTATGCGGTGTGCTCTATCAACACAGAGCTCAATGTCACTCAGCGTTGGAGTCAGAGCTTTCATAAGGCGTTGCACAAAGCTAATGAGCTCATTAGGGGGTACGGTTTCAGGAATGCCTCTGAATTTGATATTATTTCTTCTGGAGCGGTCATCCAGGTCTGCCATTTTGTTTTGGAGGTGTTGGAGTTCCGAATCCTGGTCCACATAAGCGTCCACAAGATTGTTGTGTGTTGTGTAGAGCTCCGCCATTTTCATTTCCAAATGCTGGATTTTCCCTGTATGCGTCTGAACTACATCGTTTAACGGGGCCAGCATATCAGTAAAGTCGCTATGGAGCGTTCTCCTGAGCGACAGCAACATGTTTTTCATTGTGCTCTCTGAAAGTGGTTGGTCTGTAGCTGGGAATGCCTCTATCAGGGTCTCCTGTGGAGAAGCTAGTGGCGCGGCCTGCTGGGCGGCTTGCTGCGGCCTGGGAGAGGAGTCATCATCATCCCTGCGTACTCTGGTTTTGGCTGGACTGAGCGTGGTGGGGTAGAGGGTGGGGAGAAATCCCATGTTCTTTTAACTGTGCGGTATGTTGTTCCCCTGCAGCCGCGTACAGTGAATCTGTACGGGCCGCGCTTCTGGAGCTCGCGCTGGCGCCATTTTGCCTACTTTGCAGAGGACCCGCCGGGTAGAAGTCCGTGAGTCGCTGCGGGTGCTTATTCCCCTTCCTTCTTTTAGACATCTCTCCCCCTGTGTTCCGCCGTGCTGGGCAAGTCGTTTAAGCCGTTTAGTTGCTCTGTCTGCCGTCATTGTGAGCCTCTATAGCTGTGAGGTAACAGGAGCTCCTATTCAAGCAGCCATCTCCGTCGCCGGCCGTGGAACAAAACAAATTTATTGACGGCACAAGTCTACTTGTTGGATCACCAGATGAAAATAGAAGAAATAAAGGCTAAAAAAGAAAACTAATGCAACCATCACATCTGAGAATGTGTGAGCTACAATATAATAAATGTTTGTTTTTGGTTTTAATACGGTTTTAAATCAGGAAGAGCTTGAATGAATGAAGTTGAGGTATGGCATTTTTTATTATATTGCTTCAACTTGGACCAATATAATTATGTACTGTATGTGCCTTGCCTGTGGGACCCCCATAGAAGCTGGCCTACCCACTACAGGCTGCCTACAAACAACTAAAGGAAGGAGGGACGTGTGTAAGACCAGTCACCCTGTACAAGCAGAGATAAGTAGCAGGAACTGGTCGTTTTTACAAGAAGCTCCTACACAGTGGCAATGTTTTACATTTAATTACTGCACAGATCTGGAAGAAATATACAATGTACACCAATATTCAAACATGATACACATGCCTCTTGTATTTGGACATTTTTTTTCATCCTGAAGTTACACTTGTGTTTTGCTTTTGCGGCGCACCAAAAAGATCTAAAAATGTTCACGCCACACCGAAAAAGATTTGATAATTTTTGTGGTGAAGAACATATTTATTTATACATATATATATATATATATATATATATATATATATATATATATATATATATATATTTAATTTTAAGTTTATTGTGAAGGATGTGCCTGCTTTCCAGAGAAAATCAGATTAAAGTGATGGTAATCTTTGTATTTTTGCTTGCTTCCTTGCTTTTTCATTTAACAGTTTCTCTTTCAAAGTTCCAGACTTGATTAGGTATTTCCCCATTGCTAAACAATGAACAAACTTTATTTATAAGCATCAAAGTTGGAATGGAATGATCCCTGTTATTATAATATAATTAGATCGATTGAGTTCTCCCGAGATCTCACACAAGTCTCGTGTTACGAAAGAAACCAATGAATGACAGACTGACAGAGGTCGCGTTTTTAAATATGTTACTTTAACTTTTGCGACATTGAATTACCATTTAATTTTTCAATAGGTTCAAGGTTTGAAAATTCTAGCAATTTCAAATATTTTTCAAAATTCCCGTGGCACACCTGCAAATGGCACACAGTTTGAGAAGCACTGAGATCGATACTCTGTGTGGGTTGGTAAGTACCATTTGGGCTCATGCTCACAGGTGTATAGCACAGCGTTTCTCAACTCCAGTCCTCAAGGCGCCCCAACAGGCCATGTTTTCAGGCTCACCATTATTTTGCACAGGTGATTTTATCAGTTTCACTACCTTAGTAATTACCATAGCCATTTCATCAGAGGGAAATCCTGAAAACATGACCTGTTGGGGCGCCTTGAGGACTGGAGTTGAGAAACACTGGTATATCATATTCCAGCATATTTTAAGTAGTGAGTAAAGCTACCTATAGAAGTCAATGGCTGTATGTGTCTATAAACGCTTATATGCAAGTACCTTTAGAAACACATGTGGAAGAACAATTCTGGACACAGAAATTTGCATCCAGAGCTGTATGTCAGTATGCATACACATATTTACACATGTTTAAACATGTTTACACAGGCACTTGCGTACATATGTATAGCCACATACAGCCATTGACCTCTACAGGTGACTGTATGCAGCACCTGGGGGCAACTTGATGGGTAAATACACGTGAATGTACTGTACACAACATGACCATGTGTGTGAGCCCTTACTATGTCTGCATAGTACCGTCTAGCTTTATTTCAAACCACTTGATTGCCTGGACACATTTATAACTAAATTTCTTTCCCCATCGGTCTGGACCTATGCCTTCTTATCTAGATTGTTTGCTATTGGATTAGTTGGCTTGTATTATTTCATATAAAATGGACGCGTGTGCGTGGTTTCAAAACATGCACCCCAAAATATAATCAGCTTACAAAAGGAATTGCCTACACTTAATAATCTGCCACTATCTGTCTAACACTGTACACTATAGTATTAGCATTATATTTTTGCTAAAAAATTGGTATGCAGTAGTTGGAAAAAAAAGGAATATTGTATACAACTTTTTTCAACAAATAAGTAAAATCAGCAAGTCTTTTGAGAACAATGCTTTGGCCATTACAGATTAGAGTGACTATTGTATGAATTAGTCTGTATTTGCTATAGAACAGTTAGGGAAAAGAATAAAAGAGGCCCTGAAACATTAGATGTGTTTTGGCAAAGGTCCGACCTCCAAAGGATATTCATTAACAAGACTGGAACTTAGACATGCACAGATATGCATGCAGACACTCAGGGCATTGCTGTTATCTAAAGAAACAGGAAACTATTGTCCAGAGCACTCTGTTGACAGAAAACATACCCATGGACACTTCAATAATTGTCCAATCCTTCAATAATCCCTGTATGCTTTGTCATACATACTGTATACCTATTCCAACTCCACCAATGTACTTCTGTTGCTAGTTCTACAGTCTTCTTGTGAGCTATAGATGATTTAAAGGGCAACTTCACTCCCCTCTTTACATTTTCTTACCCTCTTTGTCTACAAACACATGCTCACCCGCCCAGCAAATTCAGCAGTGTCTGGTATTAGCCGCCACTCTTTCTAATGCCCTATACATACGGTCGGACTTTCCGACGGAAAATGTGCGATCGGATCTTGTTGTCGGAAAATCCGATCGTGTGTGGGCTCGATCGGACTCTTTCCATCGGAATTTCCGACACACAAATTTTGAGAGCAGGATTCCGATAACATAATCCGATTGTTTAAATTCCGATTGTGCGTAGACAATTTCGACTGACAAATTGCCACGCATGCTTAGAATAAATTACGAGACAAAAGCTATTGGCTACTGGCCCGTTTATAGTCCTGTCTTATGTGTTCTACGTCACCTGGTTCTGAACGATCGGATTTTCCGACAACTTTGTGCGACCGTGTGTATACAAGGTAAGTATGGGGCAAAATCTGTTAAAAAAATATCTGATTTTGTTGTCGGAATGTCCGTCCGTGTGTACAGGGCATAAGACTTCAGAGTTCTGTGCCACCATTTTCTTCATGAGACATCACCAGGAGGCCTGCTGTCTATTCCGGGTCCTTTGAGACAGCCTCCATGTAAGTGGGTGCAGTTAGCCTTCCTGCCAGTAGATGGCTTCACACAATTATTGTTGGGAAATGAAGGTCTTGTATGAACATTAGACCCTTAACCCTTGTACACACGGTCGGAGATTCCGACAGAATGTGTCTGATTGGACCGTTTTGTCGGATATTCCGACTGTGTGTGATCTCTATCGGACTGTTTCCATCGGAGTATCCGACGGACCAAGTTTTCCAACTTGGTGGTAAAATTTTCCGACAAAATGGTCCGATCGGACATACTCCAATCATGTGTAGAGAATTCCGAGCGGACAAAGTGCCACGCATGCTCAGATCAAATTCCTACACTAGCTATTGGCTACTAGCGTGAACGTAGTCCCGACGTAACAAAATAACGTCATCACGTCGGAATTTCCGACAACTTTGTCCGACCGTGTGTATGCAACAGTTTCGGACAAAATCCGTCGGACAAAATCCAACGGATTTGGTTGTCGGAATGTCCGACCGTGTGTACAAGGGCTTAGAGATTTTGTACAGTGCTTTGAGAGATGAAGGTAGTCTGATTGGACACCAAGCTGACTTTGGCGGCCACCTTGGGTGAGGCAACCTTTTAAATAAGGGACCCCATGTCATTTTGGGGCACCGCTGGTGAGTAACTGGTAGGGAGAGGTACCCATTCATGAAGGATAGTGCTTAGCAAAGGACCAGGCTCAAGATGAGACATGATTGCTCATGGAAGGCTCAAGTGGCAGCTGGTGCTAAACTTTTTTGGGGGGCTGCAAACAAACCCTCCACCAGGTCCGCACTCACCCCATCCAGGCGGCATCTTCCGGCCAACCCGGACTTCTTTAGATCTGCCTCCTGTTCTGATTGGCCAGGAGGAGAAGCCGGAAACCAATAGTGAATATTGATTTACTAGTGTCACAAATGGATGGGTTCAGGGCCGGAGCCCAATCTTTTTCAAGCCAGTTAGAGCCTCAGGCTCTAATCATGTGCTTGAAAAAAAAAATGTATAGAAACCTATGACCCCGCATGCAAACTAGGGGGCCGGCTCCCCTGCACCCCTTATGGACCAGCCGCTCCTGGAAGGCTCCTTCTTCACTTTATACAGTCAAGTAAGCAGTGGGGAGGCGCAGAGCCAGTACAGACTGCAGAATATCCTATGTCTATGCAAGAAGGGACACTATCCCTGGTAATGGAAGTTGTCCTCCTGTAACATACATTCACTAAAGCCGGCCATTCGTTATACAGTTTTTTTATTCAATTTTCTTTAGATTTATCTTCAACTATGTAGTGCAAGGGCCTGTCTGATTGCATACAAGTTAAAAGTGTTTAGGTTTGCCCTTAAAATGTATGGTTTTGGTAAATCTAAAGGAAAATGTTAAAATGTATGGCCAGCCTTTGACTGTACATTCTCTGAAATGCTTAAATCAGTGCTGAAGATCAGATGTCTGTCACTGCCACAAACTGTGCATGATTTATATAATGACATCAGTACCCTAACTGTGTGGGACTATTTCCTCCCAATACAAGATACTTAAACCAGGCCCTAGGGCTTACCTACACCCAATGCATGCACACTGCTTCAGAGATTTTCCAGCACTTGCATAGTGAAATGGAGATTTTTCCAGGGCATGCACAGTGAGGCAAGTTTGCTCAAAGCTTCCTTGGATGTGTGAGGTCATAATCTCAGGAGGCTTTGGGCAGAGGAGGAGGAGAAAGTAGGAAGTGCAGGTCATTACCACCCTAAAAATGTTTAAAACCCCTTCACACTGGGGGCTTTTCAGGCATTTTAGTGCTAAAAATAGCGCCTGAAAAGCACCTCTCAAGCCACCCTAGTGTGAAAGCCTGAGTGCTTTCACACTATGGCGGTGCGCTTGCAGGACAGGAAAAAAAGTTCTGCAAGCAGCGCCTTTGGGGTGGTGCGGCATATACACTGCTCATCCACTTCCCCTGCCCATTGAAATCAATGGGCAGCACCGCAGAAGAGCCTACAAAGTGCTTTGGCAACACCACAACACGGGCCCTATTAACCCTTTCCTTGGGCACTAGTAGGGGTTATAAGCACCTCTATAACATCGGTGAAATGCCGCTAGAACTAGCAGCGCTTTACCGCTAACGGACCCGCCGCCCCAGTGTGAAAGGGGTCTTAGTGCTCAATTGCGTCATGAAGGCGGAAGGAAATTAAGCCAGGTCTCCATCTCTTCCATTTCTTGACAGCCCACATCTAGTTGCACAGGTAATCCCAGAGATGGGAGGAATGCCCAGACAAGGGTGTGGGGGATGTGGGGGTACATATAAAAGCATTACAGAAGCAATTGGGCAGTTATATAGCTGTATAGTCTTGCCGACATCTGTGTAACTTCATATACAGATGTCTATGCAAGCCGCACATGAAATCCCCAAGAAAGTGATAGAACCTTTTCAAATTCTGAACAAGTCGGAGTTGCACCAATTTGAACGGTTCCATAGGCACAAAAAGAGTGCGACTTATTATAGGCTCACCTATAGGTAAAATTCATGCATGGGAGTTTACTCCCACTTTAAGGTTTTTACTACTATATAGGGCTCTGTTAAGACTAATACACATAATATGGACTTTGTACAAACTTTCTCGTGGATTTTTATACAAAGGGCGTCGGCCGTGAACTTGTATTGCATACACACGGCAGGACTTTTTCAACCAACTTTCACCAAATCACATGGTTTTTCTGCTCTTTACCGCCACCTTTGGTCAACTTCTGTATTGTTGTCTGATCTTTTGCATTGGTTCTGAGCATGTGTGTTTGTACTTTGTACAAAAGTCCTATGGTTTTCTGTACACACGATCGGACTTTGATACATGGGACTTTTGTTGCCGGAAAGTTTGTCCATTCGCACAATCAACAAAAGTCAGATGAAAACCGAAAAAGTTTATCCGATGGAGCATACACGCGATCGGATGTTGCCTTAAAACAGCTAATTTGCATGTTTGTTTTCAAAAAGTCAGATTGTGTGTATGGGCCTTTAGAGAGATTTACCATTAATTCCTGTCCTAGTGACAACAGACCGGAAGATGGATAAAAATGTTTTTCTTTAGTAGCATAGTGGAAGACTAGAACCACCATCAGATGTTTTTCCCTGCCTGTGGAGATTTCCCCTCACTTTCTGCCTGGTGTCAGCAGGACAGGAAGTATGGGTAAATCTTTCTAATGGAGCCCCAGATAGCAGCAGAACTTGACAGAACTTCTTATCCTTCCTCACTCCAAACCTGGCTTGGCATATATCTTAGTATGAAACTATGCACAAATAAAAAAATAAATAAAGATATAATGCAGTCTGGCAGTAGCATGGACATATATTCCCTTCTGTAGTTTTATTTTCCAGATGATTCTTTCAGCAAATAGGTTGTTTTTCCACTTTCTTTAACACAGATGACTGATTGTAAGAAAAGTCAGCCATGCAGCTCTAGTTTTAACCAATTAACTTCTGCCTTACCTGTTGCTGGATGCTTATTTCTTAATAATTAATTTCCACTGCTGAAATAACCATTGATCAGACATTGAACCCGCTAATGCCTGTGAACTGAGTCTTCTAAAGCCTCATACACACGATAGGACTTTGTACAAACTTTCCCGTGAATTTTTGTGCAAAGGGCGTCGGCCCTGAACTTGTATTGCATACACACAGCAGGACTTTTTCAGCAAACTTTCACCAAATCACGTGGTTTTTCTGCTCATTACCGCCACCTTTGGTCAACTTCTGTATTGTTGTCTGATCTTTTGCATTGGTTCTGAGCATGCCTGTTTGTACTTTGTACAAAAGTCCTGTGGTTTTCTGTACACATGATCAGACTTTGCTCCATCGGACTTTTGTTGCCAGAAAGTTTGTCCGTTCGCACAGCCAACAAAAGTCCGATGAAAACCAAAAAAGTTTGTCCGGTGGAGCGTACACACGGTCGGATGTTGCTCCAAAACAGCTCATTTGCATGTTTGTTGTCAAAAAGTCTGATCGTGTGTATGGGCCTTATGGAAGGCTTAGTTCATAGACACTGTGTAGAGAACCAATTCAGCCGGCTCTGTACCTTGTGATTGCTCTGATTGGTCATAAAGAGACCAATAACAGATGTAAAGAGTCCTTCATTAGTTCCTGATCACTATGCAGATCACAGCCGCAGCAGATGCAAATAAAGATTTTTTAACCCTCTCATCCCCCATTATCTTCAGACTGTCTCAGTATGTGACCTGTATATTAAACCTTAAAGCGGTTGTAAAGGTTTTTGTTTTTTTTGTATTAAAATAACAAACCTGCCTATACTTACCTGCTCTATGTAATGATTTTGGACAGAGCAGCCCCAATCCTCTTCATCAGTGGCCCCCCAGTTGCGCTCCCGGCTCCTCCTCTTCATTGAGTGCTGCTTTCCATTGGGGCACCCCTGTGGGCTCGCTCCCAAGTCATGCTGCCGTGTCTATTGACACAGACAGTGCCCCCTGCTCCCCTGTCACAGTATTTAATTGACAGCAGCGGGAGCAAATGGCTCCTGCTGCTATCAATCTGTCCAATGAGGAGAGAGACAGCGGCTGGAGCCGCTGCACTCATGCACATTGCTGGATCAGATTGGGTTCAGGTAAGAAAAAAAGGGGGGGGGTGTTGGGGCACTGCAGCACAAAAGGTTTTTCACCTTAAAGCAGTTATAAAGTCTCAAGGTTTGCAATAAGGTAAAAAACCATTGGCTTCCTGCTGTCAATCAAATCCAGTGACATGGGAGCTGGGTGACAGGGCCGAATCCTGCTGTCTGTGTCAATAGACACAGCAGCAGGACTCGGAAGCGCGCCCGCACGAGTGCCCCCATGTAATGCTGCTCCAAGGTGCGCCACTGGGAGACCCCCCAAAAGGAGGACCGGGATCTCTCTGTGCAAAACCCTTACACAAAGAAGGTAAGTATAACATGTTTGTTATTTTATTTATTTTTTAAAACAAACCTTCACAATTACTTTAATGCATAGAATGCATTAAGGTGAAAAAGCTCTGATGGTTTTCCCGACGGAATTCCGATGGGATTTCACTCAATCTGTCTTGCATACACACGGTCACACCAAATTCCAACCGTCAAGAACGCAGTGATGTACAATACATATGACGGGACTAGAAAAAAGAAGTTCAATACCCAGTAGCCAATAGCATCCATCTCGTAGCTGAATCTGCGTATACGTGAGTTTTTGCGCGTTGGAATTGCATACACACAATCGGAATTTCCATAAGTTTTTCCATCGGAAAAATTGAGAACATGCTCTCAAAATTTTGCTGGCCGGCTAAATTCCAATGGAGCATACACACGGTCGCATTTTCCGATGAAAAGCTCTCATCGGTCTTTTGCTGGCTGAAATTCCGATCGTGTGTACAGGGCATAACAGGTTGGCTGCATCCATCTTCCCATCAACTCTGACCTGCTTCCCTGTCCCTACTGAAGAAAAGCATCCCCACAACATGATGCTGCCACCACCATGTTTCATGGTGGGAATGGTATGTTCAGGGTGATGTGCAGTGTTAATTTTCCACCACACATAGCATTTTGCTTTTAGGCCAAAAAGTTAAATTTTGGTCTCATCCATTGGTGGCTGGTGCTCAAAATTTTTGGGGGGATGCAAACAAACTGAAAAATACTGAACCCCCCATAACTGCAGCCTCACTGTGCCCATAAAATGCAGCCATTGTGCACATCAAATGCAGCCACTGTGCCCATCAAACGCAGCCACGTGTGCCCATCATATGCAGCCACATGTGCCCATCATATGCAGCCACTGTGCCCATCGAATGCAGCCACTTGTGCCTATCATATGCAGCCACGTGTGCCCATCATATGCAGCCACTTGTGCCTATCAAATGCAGCCACTTGTGCCCACCGCCACCCCCACTCGCTGGGCTCGTGGAGCAGGCAGCACCCCCAAACGCGGCTCTGACATAAGTGGGGACATACCGCAGCAGCTCCTCTCAGTGCACCAGAGCGGCGGTGACCCCCGATCCAGCGTGTCTCTTTTGCTCCTCTTCCTAAACTCCAGGCATCCAATAGGGTGGCCTGGCGCTTTGGCCAATCAGGAAACAGGTCTGACGTCCTGCCTCCTGATTGGCAGAAAGGAAGGTTAATGTGAAAATAGTGCGCCCACCCTATTTTGAAGCCTATTAGAGCCTCTGGCTCTAATCAGGTGCTTCAAAAACGACCACACTCTCCCATCCCCGCCATAGGAATCCATGCGTCCGGCATCCTGAAAGGTTACAGGCGCATTGATGGGGGGGCAGTGCCCGTGCGCCCACAGTGCACGGACCGCCACTGGTCTCGTCTGACCAAAGTAGATTCTTTCACATGTTTGCTGTATCCCCCACATGGCTTCTCGCAAACTGCAAATGGGACTTTTTGTGGCTTTCTTTAAACAATGGCTTTCTACTTGCCACTCTTCTATAAAAGACAGATTTGTGGAGTGCATGATTAATTGTCCTGTGGACAGATTCTCCCACTTGAGCTGTGGATCTTTGCAGGTCCTCCAGAGTTACCATTGGCCTCTTGGCTGCTTCTCTGATAAATGCTCTCCTTGCCTGGCCTGTCAGTTTAGGTGGACGGCCATGTCTTGGTAGGTTTGCAGTTGTGCCATACTCTTTCCATTTTTGGATAATGGATTGAACAGTGCTTAGTGAGATGTTCAAAGCTTGGGATATTTTTTTAACAACCTAATCCTGCTTTAAACTTTTCCACAACTTTATCCCTGACAGGTCTGGTGTGTTCCTTGGCCTTCATGATGCTGTTTGTTCAGTAACATTCTCCAGCACAGTGGTCCTCAACTCCTGTCCCCAGGGCCCACTAACAGGCCAGGTTTGCACGATTACTGAAATAACATCACAGGTGATATCATTTGCTGCTCAGTGATTGCAGTATTCTAGTCTGCATCTCCCCAAGGTAATACATAAAACCTGGCCTGTTAGTGGGTCCTGAGGACAGGGTTGATGACCAGTGCTCCAACAGACCTCTGAGGGCTTCACAGAACAGTTGTATTTATACTGAGAATAAATTACACACAGGTGGAATCTATTTACTAATTAGATGATTTCTGAAGGCAATTGGTTCCACAAGATTTTAGTTAGGGTCCTTTCACACGGGGCGGATCAGTTCTGATCCGCCCCGTGGATGTCCGTTTGCTCAGCGGGGATCACTCCGCCGATCCCCGCTGAGCAGGGAGATGACAGGTCTGTCTCCGCACACTGTGCAGGGACGGACCTGTCACAGCGCCGCTCTCCCCTATGGGAGATCGGATGACGACGGACCGCAGTGCCCGTCGTCATCCGATCCGATCCGCAGACGGATGGAAAAATAGCTTTTTCCTCCGTCACACTTTTTCGGATCGGAGCGGGTCGGATGTCAGCGGACATGTCACCGCTGACATCCGACGCTCCATAGAGCTCTATGGAGCACCCGTTCAGGTCCGCCTGAAAAACTGACAGGCGGGCCTGAACGGGACGTTAGTGTGAAAGGGGCCTTAGGAGTATCAGAGTAAAGGGAGCTGGATACAATTACACGCTACACTTTTCACATATTTATTTGTAACAACATTTTGAAAACCATTTTATTATTTATAACCATTTATTTATTTATTATTATTATTTTTTTTGTTATTTATTACTTATAACCATTTATTCATTATTTTATTTTTTTTATGTATTATTCATAACCATTTATTCTTTCCACCTACAAATTATGTGCCACTTTGTGTTGGTCTATCACATAAAATCCCAATAAAACACATTTATGTTTTTTGGTTGTAACATGACACAATGTGGAAAATTTCAAGGGGTAGGAATACTTTTTAAAGGCATTGTAGCTTTCTGTAGTGCTGATAGAGGATTTGTGAGTGAGGTAGAGAATCTAGACACTAGTGGAGACAGATTTTAGCAGGAATGAGTATATATATATATATATATATATATATATATATATATATATATATATATATACTCTCTCATATATATATATATATATATATATATATATGAGTATTCCTGATAAAAATCTGTCTCCACTCTCTATATAGAGATAGATTTATATATCCAGTGTTAATGTACACCATAGTGAAAAAGTCAGCCTAGCTGGCCAGGTTGGTTGCTCAGTCCTCCTATGGATGGAGCCTCCTCACACCTCTGGTCCCTCAGTCAGCCTCCATTGTGTGGTTGGGAGGGCTGGATCACGTGACGGCGAGCGGCGCGCTCCGTGTGGCAAAGTGAGTGAGGAGGTGGGGGTGTCGCTGGCAGTCGGTACTAGTCGCAAGAACGGCAAGTTGTGTGAGAAGCGCTCTGGGACACCATGTCACCGACATTCCGGTAAGACACAACTTGTGATGGAGTTTCCCGTATCCTCTGGAATTGGAGCACTTTATGTGAGCAGCACTCCTGTGTAGTTTAGTGGTGGGGTAGCTGAGAAGGGTTATTGCTGCCCATGAAGTGAGATGTTCGGTACTGAGGAGGACGGTGGCGGCCAGGTAAGTTCTATCAGGCGGGTGTATAGGTCGGTGTGTGGGGGGGGGGGGGTCAGTGTCCGGGAGGCTCTAGGTGTGGTTGCACACGTTGCTAACTACAGGTTGACCAAACCTGATCAGTGGAGACGTCATCGGAGCAGGAGAGTGGATGGACGTGTGTGTCTCCTGTGCCCTCCTCACAGCCCCATAGGGAGGTGTGTGACAACCTGTACACTGCCGAGGGGATTCCAGTCATCAGCCTGCACCCATTGGAATCATCCATCTATAGATTCATCCATGCACTTAGAAGACACGTTCAATCCATACTTCAAGGATATGACCGTAGGTTATCTATCACTTCTGTTTTCACCAAGCAGTCTCATAATCTGATCGATCGAAATACAATCGGCTTCATGGCCAAAGCGTATCGGTGCTGCCGATCGATGCAAAACTTTGTTCGATCAGATCTCGTCTGAATCGATCGCTAGGGAAGTTTATTCCTGTTTCTTTGCCGCTTCATTTGTTTGTGATCAAATCACACGTCGCATAATTCCTTTGAAGGGCTTATGGCCACTGCAAGGGCTGCTTTACACCACACGATGTTCCCTTTTTGTCATTTTAAAGTGAATCTTTTATCCTAGTGATTTATATTTTTAAAGCAATAGGAAAGGTGCTGTCCCCCTGCAGGGTTAAAGCTTGTAATGTCAAAACTTTTATTTTATTTTTTTGTTTTAATTAACCACTAAAGTTCCAGAAGATTTACTCTCCCTCCCCCCCTCCCCCCTTGGTCGGACCAGGCCGTTTTTTGCAATCTGTCACTGCATTACTTTAACTGACAATTGTGCTTTTGTGTGACACTGTACTCAAAATCCCCCTCCCCACTAGAGCTTTGTGGTATTTGATCACCCCTGTGTTTGGTGTGTGTTGTTGTGTGCTTTGTTTTTTTTTTTTTTCCATAGCGAAAAAAAAAAAAAATTGGGGGGGGGGGGGGGGGGAAATATACAATAATAAAAAATAAAAAAAACTGAAAGAAAATTTAGGCCAATGTGTATTCTACATAATTGTGGTTAAAAAAAATTCCCAATATGCGAATATTGATTGGTTTGCGCTAAAGTTATTGCATCTGCAAACTATAGGATATTTTTATTTATTTTTTACTAGTAATGGCGGCAATCAGCGATCTAAAGCAGGATTGGAATATTGCGGCAAAAAAACAGACACTAACACCTTTTTTTTTTTTTTTTTTTTTTTTTTTTTTTTTTGACCAGTAACACGAATACAGCGATCAGTGCTAAAAATAAGCACTGTCTTAATGACACTGGCTCTGTGTGTGTGTGTGTGTGTGTGTGTGATCCTGTGCACAGCAGCTACCCTGTAGCAGTAAAAGTACTATAGGGCGGTCGTCAAGTGGTTCATATAAATAGATGTTTTACTTACCTACCTTGTGCTGGCATGTTTTCTTCCTCTGAGTCCCCCCCTTATCAAGCTGTGTGATAGAGTATCCTCCCTGGTCCGGGCTGTGTGCGTTCATAGACACACACAGTCAGGGCATTCTTTAATATTGATCGGACCCTCGGCAAAAAAATTCACTCTCCACCTGCTCTGAGACATACAATAAATGGCAGCTAGACTTAAAATCAGTTTACTGAATGAAATCAGGCAGAAACTGTGATTGGTTGCCAGCAGTTAAAGCATATCATTACTACTTACTGCCTGGTTGCTAGAGGTTACAGCACACAACAGCTCACTGATTAGTAGCTAGAGGTTACAGCACATCATCTCCTCACTGCAGGGGAGCATGATATGCATATGAATGCTGCCTTTATTTATATTGCAATGCTGCCAGCCGCAGTTATATTACATATGAATTCTGGTTATTTACATGTAAACCAGGGGTTGACAAATTTGCTTGGAATCTAGGAGCCAGCTTAAAAAGTTAGGAGCCGGGTCCGTGACGGCGATCCGGACCTGTCCCTGGCCTGACATGGAGACGAGTGAGGGGAAGATAGCAGCGCCGTCGCCCGCCCCCCCCCCCGTCTACAAGTCATTGCCCATAGCTCTTAGAGAGACATTTTATTTATTTTTTTCAAATGACAATTTTTTTTTCAATTGCATTTTAGTGTAAATATGAGATCCGAGGTCTCTCTGACCCCAGATCTCATATTTAAGAGGACCTGTCATGCTTTTTCTATTACAAGGGATTTTTACATTCCTTGTAATAAGAATAAAAGTGACACAACATTTTTTTTAAAAGAACAGTGGAAAAAAAAAGTTAAAATAAGCAGAAAAAATAATAATTTTTAAACGCGCCCTGTCCTGCCCGCATATAAAATCGGTGTTCGAACCACACATAGGAGGTAGCGCCGTGATCGGTAGAGAGAGAGCAATAATTCTAGCCCCAGACCTCCTCTGTAACTCAAAACGTGCAACCTGTAGAATTTTTTTAAACGTCGCCTATGGAGATTTTAAAGGGTAAAAGTTTGTCGCCATTCCATGAGCGGGTGCAATTTTGAAGCGTGACATGTTGGGTATCAATTTACTCGGCGTAACATCTTTCACAATATAAAAAAAAATTGGGCTAACTTTACTGTTGTCTTATTTTTTTATTAACTAAATTATTTTTCCCAACAAAAGTGTGCTTGTAAGTCCGCTGCACAAATACGGTGTGACAGACAGTATTGCAACAACCACCATTTTATTCTCTAGGGTGTTAGAATAAAAAATATATATAATGTTTAGGGGGTTCTAAATAAAGGGAAGAAGATGCAGGTAATATAAAACAGGCAGAGGAAACTTTGCAGAGGAAATTAGCATTGCTGGTTTGTCATACCAACAACGACCACAAGAGGGCGCCAGATTCCATAAGGAATCATAGGACCGCAGAAGGCCTCAAAGCCGCGGCCTAAATTTTCGGCCACCGGCGGAACGGCCCGACGCGATCACGCTGGGGGGGGTCCACAGAGACAGGATACCCCCAGCTGTGCTGCCCCAGGCGCGAGGTCGCTATTTCTAGTCGCCAATGCGACCTGGCGACCGGGTTTTGTCGAGCCCTGATGTAAACACAGGGTCTGCGGGTGAGTCATCTGTACACAACAATAGGGCAGAGATGGGCAGCAATAGTACCAGCACTTTACACTGAGATATCGGGACACAACACAGGACTAAAACTTCAAAGGACAAGGGAATTTAAACTGGGATAGTTGGCAAGTATGAGGCAGCTGCTTTGGGCCCCACAACAATGACAGGGCCCAGGGCAGCTGCCCCTTTTGCCCTGCTTTGAAAGACGGCCCTGCACACAGTGCCGATAAGCCATACCCCCGTTCCCTCCTACAGGAGCCTATAGTTCTCACTGCTCTCAGACTCTCTGTTGAAAGACAAGACCGTTCTGGATCGCGAGGAAGCGGGTAAGTATTTGAGCAGGGGTGGAGAAACAAGTAATGGGAATTTTTTTTTTATTATTTATTTTTTTATTGACCCTAATGCAGAAAACGCATTAAGGTAAACAAACTTGACTTCAGAACCACTTTAAAGCCTCATACACAGGATCAGATTTTCCGCAGACAAAACCTTGCACTTTTTTTTTTTTTTACATTTTTTATTTAAAGAATGCTGAATATACAGATATAAACAGTAGAGCACTTTTACCCGGTGTGCCTGGATTTTGTCCTGCATACGGCAAGGAATTGTCGGCCAACAAACACGTACGTAGTGATGTACTACGTGGTTTTTCAGCTTCTTAGCGCCACCCTTTGGGCTCCCTCTGCTAATTTCGTGTTAGTAGAAATTTGAGTGTTGATTCGCGCTTTTCATTTAGCACTTTTCAGTTCATTTCCGAATGGTCGTTCGTCAACCAGATATGTTGCGGGAATCGGAGGTGATAATGTGTTATTTATTATTGGCTTGGCATTATTGCTTTGACCCAAGTCCAGTCCAGGAACAGGAGGAGGATTTCTTGGACCAAAATTTGGTTGCTTTATTAATCATGACCAATTATGTCATGCCTTTTGGAGCGGGAGCTCCAGGAGAATAATCCGGATGATTTTCGGAATCATCTCCGGATAACGGACCCCTGCTTTCACCAACACTTGGCATTGCTGACCCCTATATTAAGAAGCAGGACACATGCATGAGGCTTTTAATTTTTTTGGTTGAATAATAATGATTTGATTTGTTATATTTTTGGATGCATAGAATGCACTTTTTGGTTAAGTTCTATTGGCAGCTAGCATGTCTAATTTTTTTTTTTTTTTTTTAATGCACAATAAAAAAAATTGTGTAGAATAATACTTGGCTATGTGTTTTACTTCAAATGACAGTTTGGGAGTAGACAGTTACATTTTAAAAAAATACAATGAAAAATGTACAAGGGACACCAACATAGTTGTATCTTTGATCTTAAAAACTATGGGATAATGGTGTTGTGGTAACTTGCACCAAAAAACAACAAGCATAATAATAATTTTCTTGATATCCCTAGAAAAAAAAAAAGCCTTTGAAAATGAGTTTGCAATAACTCCATCAGTATCACCAGTAAAGCAGCGTCATTATTATCCCATTAAATAAAGAAGAAAATGTGTGCTGCATTTCGAGACTTCATAATCTGCCACGTCACAAATGTTAATTCTCCATTACAAACGCTAGTGTACAAGACCGATAGCTTCTGGCTCATCCTTGCGTCCGAGCATGTGTGTTTTGTACTTTGGACTTTTGTACACACGCTCAGGAAAATCCGACAATAGACATTTTGTCTAGAAAATTTTAAAGCTTGCCATCCAACATTCGTCAGCGGAAAATCTGACAATTGTCCGATGTAGCGTACAAACGGTTGGATTTTCCGCCAACAGCCTGTCATCACACATTTCCCGTCAGAAAATCTTATTGTGTGTATGTGGCTTAAGTCATAATTTACTAGTTTGCACCACATACTAGCTCATTATGACAGACTTGCCTGTCATAAGGTGCCCTCCAGCACTGTGGGGTCGCCATTCCTGCGGATCTCAAGTACACTTCGATATCCTTTCCAGATTCCATCTCTTTTCGACTGCTGGAACGGCCAGGCTGTGATGTCTCTCCCATTCATGCACACAGGAATCTCCTAATTTCTAGACAGACCGGGTGCTGTTAATCGCTTGCTGCCTGCCCCCCATCAAATGACGGAGGGACGGTGCGGCTCTTGTTCTGGGAGGACATCATATGGCAACGCCCCAGAACGGCCACTATCGCGCACCAGCAGCATGACAATTGTGGCTGCGCCCTGTTACTAGGACATGCCCCAATCTCTCTAAAGATTTCTTTCTTTCTTTCTTTCGGCTGGGTTCACACCGTTGCGGCTGGGAGATCCGGATGTGATTCGCACCGCACTGCAGTGCAAATCACATCCGATCTCTGTGCGATGCGAGTTCAGCCATACAGATAGTATGGCTGAATTTGCATCGCATCCGGCCCAAACTCGCACAGGACCCTTTTTTTGGTCCGCAGCAGAATCGGATCGCATGGGTGTTCACACCATGCGATCCGATTCCTGTCCGAGTTTGCAGATCGCACTGCGATATGCGAACTGATCTGGGGGTGTCATTAAGGTTTCACTGACACTCCCAGCAGTCCGCATAGGGCAGTGTGAACTGCCGGCGGGAGGCATGCGATGCGGGAACTCGCCGCGGATTTGCGGCGTTCCCGCATCGCTTCAGTGTGAACCCAGCCTTAATCCCAGCAGTGATTAAATACCACCAAAAGCTCGATTTGTGTGAATACAAACATTAATTTGGGTAAAGTGTTGCATGACTGCTCAATTGTCATTCAAAGTGCGACGGCACTAAAATGGCCTGGGCGGGAAGCGGGTGAAAGTGCCCAGTATTGAAGTGGTTAATACATGGGCAGCTTGGTGTACATTATAGCTGACAGGCAGGGCAAGCATTTATGACAGAAGCGATAAGATATCTGTCATAAAAGCCCAACCTGTCTGCAGTTAAAGTGGTTGTGAACAACTTTTTTTTTTTGTCTAATTGCAGTGATTGTAAACGATCACCCTGTAAAAACAACCCATTCAGTGTAAGGCCCCTTTCAGACCTGCGGATCCGTATCTAGCCATGCGCTTGCTCAGCAGGGATCGTTCCCTTGATGCCCACTGAGGCGGCGGATGACAAATCCCTCTCTGTACACTGTGCAGGGATGGATTTGTCAGAAAAAAACGCTCTCCTCTATGGGGGGATCGGATGATTATGAACCGCCTGTCCGTTTTGATCCTTCTGGATTTTGCGGGGTATGTCAATGGACATGTCACCATTGACATCCGTTGCTCCATAGAGATGTATGGAGCGACTGTTCAGATCCACCTGAAAAAAGACGGGTGGATCTGAACAGTCTCCACGTGTGAAAGGGTCCTTAGATAGAACTGAAAGGCAAAACGTTTTTTTTTTTTTTTTTATCACATTCTCTCGGTTCTCAGCTCCATAAGACCCCTTTCACACTGGGGCGTTTTTCAGGCGCTTTAGCGTTAAAAAAAGCGCCTGAAAGAAGCCTCATCTGCAGTCCCAATGTGAAAGCCCAAGTGCTTTAAGAGCCCTTTCACAATGTCAGCGCCCGAAAAACGCTCAAAAAGCGGCGCTTAAACTAGCAGAGCTTTACCAGCGTTTTTCGAGCATTATTGGGGTGCTTTTAACCTCTGCTAGTGGCCAAATAAAGGGTTAAAAGCGCCCACAAAACGCTGCTGCCAATAGCACTTTTCAGGCGTTTTACAGGCGCTTCCCATTGATTTCAATGGGAAGGGGCGCTTTAGGAGCGTTGTATTCACCGCTCCAAAAGCTGCTTGCAGGACTTTTTTTGATGCCCTGCCAGTGCAGCGCCTCGGTGTGAAAGCACTCGGGCTTTTACATTGGGATTGCAGTTGCGGCTTCTTTCAGGCGCTTTGGAATTTCAGGCACATAGGAATATGAAATGTTGGGTTTACATATTGTTTAATGTATGTGCAAGAAAAACAAATTTATTTCAATGAGCCTGGTTTAACCACTTGCCGCCCAAGCTATGTCCTATGACATCATGGGCTTTGTGGTGTAATAGCTGAATGATGCCTGAGGTTACAGACATCATTCAGATATCGGCATTTTCAGCCGGCGATTCCCTGCACCATAAGAATGATCATAGTGGCTGTTCCGCCACTTGATCGTTCTTCCTCCGGTGCTTGTACCGATTCACCGCTTCCATTGGCAAGTTGGTCACAGGATCTGCCGGCCCCCAGATGCCAGATGATACCATAGAGATTTCCGGCGGACCAGATGGTCCCCGGAGTCTCTATGATCGTTCGGAGGCCGGGCGCGATGTTATGACTACACGTCCGGCCTCTGCATTCAAATTAACGGCGGCGCTTTCGCTGGGAAGCCAGGATCCCCCCCTTTTTTTTTTTTTGGGGGATTTTAGGCTTCCCAGCCTAGAGGGGAGATATGGGGTCTTATTGACCCTATATCTCACTGTAAATATGTCTGATCGTGCCATATTCCTATTACAAGGGATGTTTACAAGTATTCAAATTTTTTATTTTTATTTTTTTTAAGTGTCAAACTAAAAAAATAAAAATAAAATGAAAGTGCCCTTGTCCCCGTGAGCTCGTACGCAGAAGCGAACGCATATGTAATTCCCTCCCACATATGAAAACGGTGTTCAAACCACACGTGAGGTATCGCCGCGAATGTTAGAGCGAGAGCAATAATTCTAGCCCTAGACCTCCTCTGTAACCCAAAACATGTAACCAGTAAAAAAATGTAAAGCGTCGCCTATGGGGGATTTTTAAATTCCAACGTTTGGCGCCATTCCACGAGCACGTGCAATTTTGAAGCATAACATGTTGGATATCTATTTACTTGGCGTATCTTTCTCTTTCACATCATGCAAAAAATTTGGGCTAACTTTACTGTTTTTTTTTTTTGTTTGTTTTTAAAGCATGAAACTGTTTTTTGTTTTGTTTTTTCTGAAAAAAACATGTTAGAAAAATTGCTGCGCAAAAACCGTGCGAGATAAAAAGTTGCAACGACCGCCATTGTATTCTCCAGAGTCTTTGCTAAAAAAAAACATATATAATGTTTGTGGTTTCTATGTAGTTTTCTAGCAAAAATTATGAATTTTACATGTAGGAGAGAAATGGTGGTTAAAGAGGGATTCCGCCCAAAAAAAAAATATTAAAAGCCAGCAGCTATAAATACTACAGCTGCTGACTTTTAATAAATGGACACTCACCTTTCCCGGGTTCCAGCGATGCCGAGGCCGATCGACCGCTCAGGCCTCGGCTGCTGCCGCCGCCATTCGAGGTGAGGGAATCAGGAAGTAAAGCGAATCGGCTTCACTTCCCGGTTCCCTACTGCACATGCGCGAGCCGCGCAATAGGAAATCTCCGCACTGTCACTGGGACCCGTGTGTGTCCCAGCAGACAGCGCGGCAGGGCAGGAAATGGCGTAGACTCCCGTGGGAGTCTATGCCCGGAAGTGGGTGAAAATACCTGTCTTTGACAGGTATCTCCACCCCCCTCCCCCCTGAAAGGTGTCAATTGTGACACCGGAGGGGGGGCGGGGTTCCGATCAGCGGAGGTTCCACTTTAGGGTTGCGGTGCTGTCATGTGAGTTTAAAAAAAAAATAATGTACTCAAATGCACTAGAACTGCACAGAAAGCACAACTAAATACAATTCCATGAAAAATAAATCCTAGATAATGCTCTAAAATTAGCAGCGCAAACATGACTCTACATATTGCAAATGTAAGTAAAGGTGCATGCAGAACTGCACACTGAACACAGGGATTGCGGTGTAAATGAGCCCATAAGCTGGCCATACACTATTTAAATCTTAAACCACAAAGTCAAAATTTTGTTTTTTGGTTGCTCCTGTCAGCCTTCTCCTCCTTCTATGGGTAGAAAATTGTCAGCCAAACAGCGATTACATCCAATGCAGTCGCTGCTCAAGTAATACAATAGCACAGAGGGTGGGGTGGTATTTGTCCACCATGCCATTAGTACAGATTGAGGAATGTGTGTTTGCTCTATCGGTATAGGGCCAGCTTAATGTAGCATGGGAATGCTTTTTGGGTAGCACTTTATTAGGAATAATAACACTGACTCTCATGTGTTTTTTTTTTTTTTTTATTTATTTTTTTTTTTTTCTTATGTATAGGCTATGAAAATGGATGTACAGTCAGTCAAAGTTTTTTGTTTTTTTTTTTCCTTCCTTTTTGGATATAGTAAAGAATGGTTAAGTCAGGATTTTATTGGTGTCTGTGTCCCATATAGGTAGATTAAAGTAGAAGGAAAGGCAAACAGTTACCCACCCACTGTTCTTAAGCCTTGTACACACTACAATTTTTTTTTTTTTTCATTCAACCACCCAACAGGGTTAATCACTGCTATAAATCGCTAATGCCAGTGGTATGTTTTTGTAGCTAGGTGCTGGTGTTTTACTACAGCATTGGTATGTGCTCAGCTACAAATTGCTCTTGTTCAGTTATTTGTAGCCAAACGTAGGGATTCTTTCCTTTTTATAGGAAAGCATTAAGAGCAATTGTGGCTAGTAATTTTTCTGCTGAACTAAAACTGATGAATTGATCACTTTAAAAAATGTCACTGTTAGTGATACCATAGAATTTTTTTTCACATTTTTTTTAGCAAAAAATCGCCCTGTCAGCTCTCTGCTCTCCTCTATGGAGGATCGGATGAACACGGACCGCCTGTCTGTGTTCATCCGATCCGCTCTGCATAGAAAAATAGGATTTTCCTCCTTCTGCAGAATCGGACCATAGCAGAGACCATCCGTCTCTGCTATGGTCCGATTCTGCAGAAGGAGGAAAATATCAGGTGTCTGCGGATGTTCATCTGTAGACACCCACTATCCCATAGGGATGCATATATGTCCATATTTCATTCACAAACGGATGGATGAAATACTGAACATACGGTCCGCATGTGTGAAAGGGGCCTAAAAGAATAGCATGTGTGTATCATACAGTTACTAATCTGATCTCAGTGCAAATACCTTCTCTTGTTCAGTACAGAACCATACATACATACATACATATATTTTTTTTTTTTTTTTTTTTTCTAAGCAGTCATGTAACTTGCAAAACTCTGGCAAGTGTCTCTGTATGGCCAACAACGGTGCTGAATCCTGAGAACATCATTTCACTGGCATCCATAGCTCTAAGGCTGGCGATACATTATATACTTTTCTTGTACAATTTTCCTTTAGACTTACCAAAACCATATAATATGAGGGCAAACCTGAACAACACTGTCAGTTTGTATCCAATCAGGCAGGCTCTTTCAATGCATAGTTGAAGGTAAATGTAAAGCAAATTGTACAAGACAATTGTATACCGTGTTTTTTTAAATAACGTGCTATACTTGCCTGCTCTGTGCAATAGTTTTGCACAGAGCAGCCCAGATCCTCCTCTTCTCCGGGTCCCTTGCTGGCGCTCCTGCTCCCTTCCTCCTGCCAAGTGCCCCCACAGCAAGCAGCTTGCTGTGGGGGCACCCAAACCGAGCCACTGCTCTATGAGGTTTATTTACTAAGGCTGAAGAATGCAAAATCAGGCTCATGTCTGCACAGAAACCAGTCGGCTTCTGAATTTTATTAAGAAGAAAAACTATAATGTAGCGCTAATATTGAACTATAAAATATTGCAATGAATAAATGGTGAAGTGACTAGCACCAAACAGAAGCAACTACAGAGTCCAAAGAATGAAATTAATCAGTCCCCAGAATCCATGAGTGAATCTCAGATGCAGTGGTTCATACGATGCATGAGCAAAAGATGATCCAAAGGACAGTAACATCAAACGAAATATGAGAAAGGGTGGGTACTCTTACCAGAGTCACGGGACCTGTGTGTGGGCAACACCAGGTCAAACGAGCATAAACCAATATATCACAGGTGGTCCTTCAGCCAATGGAGGGGCTGTAGATCTTTCAATCAATGGAGAAGCTGTCCGCACCATCTCAAAGGCTCCAATCCGCCTTTCAAAATTTCAGATGATGGAAAAATAGTCTCCAACCAGTGACTCGGCAATGGGGAAAAACTCACGGAAAAAGTCATATGCAAAACAAAAAAGAATAACAACTTCCCATAGTTTGGTCAAAAAAAGATTTGCTGTTTATTGGCATAAAACCAGCATCAGTTGCCCCAGTAGAAGTCCTTTGGGATGAAACGCGAAGGGCATGGTTTCTATGTTCACTGTATTGCTTTTATTCATGTGATCTTTTTTAATTTTGTATGCTGGTTTTATGCCAATAAACAGCAAATCTTTTTTTGATCTACACTATGGGAAGTCGTCGTTTTTTTTGTTTTGCATATGACTTTCTCCGTGAGTTTTTCCCCTTTGCTGAGTCACTGGTTGGAGACTATTTTTCTGTCATCTGAACTTTTGGAAGGCGGATTGGAGCCTTTGAGACTCTGCGGACAGCTTCTCCATTGACTGAAAGATCTACAGCCCCTCCATTGGCTGAAGGACCACCTGTGACCTGCCGCATGGTTCCTGTGGAGTCGAGGATATATTGGTTTATGCTCGTTTGACCTGGTGTTGCCCACACACAGGTCCCGTGGCTCTGGTAAGAGTACCCACCTTTTCTCACATTTCGTTTGATGTTACTGTCCTTTGATACCCTTTGGATCATCTTTTGCTCATGCGTCGTATGAACCGCTTCATCTGAGATTTACTCATGGATTCTGGGGACGGATTCATTTCATTCTTTGGACTCTGTAGTTGCTTCTGTTTGGTGCTAGTCACTTCACCATTTATTATTCACTGCAATATTTTATAGTTCAATGTTAGTGCTACATTAGTTTTTCTTTGTATATGAATTTTGTCACATTTTGTGTGTAGTAGCTGTTTTCACTTTTTTGCACAGGTTAGCACAATAATATTCTTTGCATTTTATTCTAAATTTTATTGGCAAAGCTTAATTGAACAAGCTAAGGTTAGAAGCTGATTTGGTTTCTATGCAGCAGTGAGTCTGATTTTGCACACTCCAGCTTTAGTAACTAAAAACCCAAGTATCCATTCAGACATGGAGCAGCTCGCTCTTGCGCTCTCTCACACTCATATTTTGACAGCCGTGGGAGCAAATGGCGTGCCTGCTGTGTGCCAATCGGGAGGGAGAGTCCTGGGCAGCCGAGTCTCTCGTGCAACATTGCTGGATCGAGGTGGGGGACTTCTACACACAGAAGGATCTTTTTTAGCTTTATGCAGATTTAAAAAAAACAAAAACAAAAAAAAAACCTCCAGCTTTTAGAACCATGTTAAGACATTGTCAACCCTGTTAGAATTTATGTGCACCAGACACAGGCGGGATCACTCGCTCGGTCTTTGTGACCACATGAACTCTGGGGGGAGAAAAAAAATCAACTTGTAAATGTATGCAGGAAATAAAAGGGCAGTGGGGAGACATTTTAACAGGTGAGTGATTGTATTGCTGTCCCCTACGTGAAAGCTTCTTGCTGCCGGTTCTAAATGCTGCTTCCACACACTGTGTGAGAAGCAGCAGCTGTCAGTGGCGGCTCTCAGTTTTGCTCTAATCTGAGTGGTTACATGCAAACAGAGCCTCTGACTGATCCTGGTTGCAGCAAGTGTGCTTGCAGAGTTGCCATTTCAGTGGAGTTTTGGCTGCATACAAACTGGTCAGTTTGTATGCAGCTATAGCAGAGTGTTGCAGTGTTTAGCCATCTCTGAAAGCAGCAAACTATGCGCCTCTAGCTACCCATGCGAGCGTAGCCCTTTGAGGTGAATATTCCTGACTTTTTTTTTTTTTGGATAAGTTCACCTTTTTGTAACATAACATGCACTAGCTCCTGCCGCCAATTCTGCCCTGTGACAGCAGGCAGGGGGATATTCTTGCCCCACCTGCTGTCACTTTTTTTTTTTTTTTTTTTTTTTTAAGAACGTGGCCTTGCGGGGCTCCACCCACATGGGTGCATCATTCATTCACCGTTTTGTATGAATCAGTTACAACTACCGCCATACATTGCGGTTGATGGCTTATAGTTCTGAACTGCGAGGACACTGGTGAGCACCTTCATAGTTCATTAATTATTCCTGCTCCCAAGGTACAGGCAGACAGCTATCTTGAGTCTGCAGGATCCCTGCACTGCACCCATTGATCTGCTGATCACAGGTGCAATGCTCTGCAGGCTCCCCCTTTTTAATAATAAAAAAAAAAAGTGAACGTGTGCCTCTAGGACCGGAAGTGAAGGGAAATCTCTCCAAAGGAATTCAGTAGGGTTTGGAGAAATTAAACTTTGGCATCCTTGTTCAAGTCCTACATTTAAAATCTGCTGTGCTCCAGCTTCTAGTATCGGGGTGGCTATGTTCAGTCTACACTGTCCCACTGTATGTGGGAACATAGTTGCCTTCCTCTGCTTGCTCCTAAGATGGGACTGCAGTATTGTGTGCTCTGGCTTGTAATGGCACAGGTCCCCTTAAAAAAAAAAAAAAAAAAAAAAAAAAGAGAATGCATGCACAACACAATAGGTAGGTGCATTGGTTTCTGGGATTTACAGTTTGTGACTACAAGATATGTGCACTGCTCGTAAACGGGTGCATAAAATGAAGAGAAAAAAGTCTCTAGCGAGGGAAATAAAGAAAACGTGTAAATTTTTGTGTACCGATTCCATTACACTGTGGATGTGTATGGCATTATTATGGCTTAGATTATCATTTTTGTATGGAACATTGTGTTATTTTAAAGTGGTTGTAAAGGCTGAAGGTTTTTTACATTCTCTGCATTAACCACTTAAGGACCGGGCCTCCTTTTTTTTATTTATTTATTTTTTTTTTTTTAAGATGTAGTGTTTACAAATTTTAAAAACATTTATTTATTTTTTTGCTAGAAAATGACTTGGAACCCCCAAACATTATACTTTTTATTTTTTTTCTTGTAGCACCCTAGAGAATAAAATGGTGGTCGTTGCAATACTTTGTCGCACCATATTTGCGCAGCGGTCTTACAAGCGCACTTTTTTTTTTTTTTTGGAAAAAATACACTTTTTTTGAAAAAATAAGTCAACAATAAAGTTCAATTTTTTTTTTCTTTTTTTTCTTTATTTTTTTGAATATATATTGTGAAAGATAATGTTACACCAAGTAAATTCATACCCAGCATGTCACGCTTCAAAATTGCTTGTGGACTGGCGACAAACTTTTACCCTTAAAAATCTACATAGGCGACATGTAAAAAAAATTCAACAGGTTGCATATTTTAAGTTACAGAGGAAGTCTAGGGCTAGCATTATTGCTGCTTCTCTACCAATCGCAGCAATACCTCACATGTGTGGTTTTAACACTGTCTTCATATGCGTTCGCTTCTGCACACGAGCTCGGTGGCACAGGGAGCGTTTAAAAGAATGTTGTTGTGGTTTTTTTTTTCTTATTTATTTTACCTTTTTATTTTTACACTGTTTTAAAAAAAATAAAAATGGTGTCACTTTTATTCATATTACAAGGAATGTAAACATCCCTTGTAATAGGGGAAAAAACCCATGACAGGACCTCTTAAATATCACATCTGGGGTCAATAAGACTTATCAGATTTACACTAAAATGAAATTAAAATAAATTTTGTCTTTAAAAAAAAAAAAAAAAGGGACCTTTTAAGAGCTATGGGCGGAAGTGATGTTTTGACGTCGCTTCCGCCCTGTAGTGTCATGGAGATGGGTGGGGCCATCTTTCCCTCGCTCGTCTGCATGCACAGCCACCGAGAGGACCGGATCCCCTCCGCCGCTGCCGATGGCTCCAGTAAGCGATTAAAAGTGAATCCGCTGAAGAAACCACTTTTATCGTGTTCAGCCGGTGGCTACAAGGGGATACCGGGGTTATGGCAGCTAGCTTCTACCTTTAACGATATCCGTCCTCAAAGTGAGGCTGTATATCGCGGTCGACAAGTGGTTAAGGAAAAAACTGTTCTGTCCCCCGCCAAAATGTATTCATTCTCTCTCGGCGGCTGCTGCTGTCAATCACAGCCTGTGAGCGGAGCCTTACTGTCTGCTTCTATTGGCCCAGGCAGCACAGCTCGGGATTGAGCTTGCAGTTGTGGCACCATAGGAACTTTCCTATGGTGGCACACTGAGACCAAGGAGCACTGATGGGCCCCAGAAGTGGAGGTTTAGGGCTGCTCTGTGCAAACCATCAGGGAGGGTGAATTCTGACACAGATCGCCAGTGAAGTGCAGTGATCGTTGCTTCATAAACTGGCCGTTTCTGTGTCAGTCAGTGAGGATTCTCAGTGTGTGGGGGATCATCGGTGGGAGAACATGTTCAAACACATTCTCCCCCGATTATCTCTATTTCTTAAACAGTTTATGGACTGTGATCAGTGGCGATCCTCAGGATCACCGCTGTTTACAGTTTCATAAACGGACACTTTAGTACTTAGTGGAGAAACCCTTCTTGGTAAGCACAGAGGTAAGGCGTTTCTTGTAGTTGGTTATCAGGTTTGCACACATCTCGGGAAGGATTTTGGTCCGCTCTCTCTTCTTTATAGATCTTCTCTAAATCCTTAAGGTTTTATGGCTGTGCATTGGCAGCTCGAAGTTTCAGCTCCCATACATTTTCTATAGGTTTAAGGTCTGGAGACTGACTAGGACACTCCATGACCTTGATGTGCTCCATGATGTGCTTCTTTTTGAGCCACTCGTTTGTTGCCTTGGCGGTATGTTTTGGGTCATTGTCATGCTGGAAGACCTATCCACAGCCCATCTTCAGTGTTCTGGGGGGGAAGAGGGTTTTCATCTAAGATTTTACCATATATGGCCCCTCAATGCGGCAAAGCTTACCTGTACCTTTAGCAGAGAAACTGCCCCAAAGCATAATGTTTCCACCTCCGTGCTTGACTGTAGAGATGGTGTTCTTGGGGTAGTCTGCATTTTCCTTCCTCCAAACACAGCAAGTCGAGTTAATGCCAAAGAGCTAAATTTTGGTCTCGTTTGACCACGGCACTTTCTCCCAATTATTCTCTGAATCATTTAGATGTTCATTGGCAAACTTCAGACGGGCCTGTACATGTGCCTTCTTGAGGAGGGGGACCTTGCGGGCGCAAGAGAAATCTGACATGGAGCTCCAAATTGAAGGCGATTGATGGTTATCTTGTATTTCTTCCATTTGCAAATAATCACTTCAACAGCTGTCTCCTTCTCACCAAGATTCTTGCTGATAGTCTTGTAGCCCTGTGCAGGTCTACAGTCTTGTCCCTGACGTCCTTTGACAGCTCTTTGGTCTTGCCCATGATGTTGAGGTTTGAATGGAAGAAACATTCTATGGACAGGTGTATTTTATACACCTAACGAGTTGTTAGGAGCAGCTTCTTAAATTGACAAGACTAATTTGTGTACCACATGAGCACATACTGCACCAATATAGCATTCATGTACTTTTGCAAAAATATCAAAGCTTTCCATAAAATCTACACCCGCGTACCTTACTGTCCTAGGTCAATAATTCCAAACATATCGGTTCTGTCTTGCGTAATTACAGACTGAAGGAGTTGACCAGCTGACCTCATTGGCACACACCCTGCATCCTCTACCCACCCTCCCATTCTATTGCACTTTTTTTTTTTTAAATGAAATGCAATCAATCGGTGATCACCCTTCTCACTAAATACACAATCAGTTTGCATAGCATATGGCCATCTTTATACAAGTACATAGAAGGGAGTGGACAGAAACACTCGGCAGTCAAGCCCCGTTCACATCTCTGCAAAGCGGGAACTCTCATTCCCACATGTGTGGGTTTTTTATTTTTTCCATTTACGAGGAGGGGAGGTGTTTTGGAGCATTTTCACTCATCACACATAGGGCATCCCATCCACCTGAATGTGCTGCCCTACACGCAGCAATTGCCCCAGCTGCACAGCCATTCACTGGCCAGCTCAGTGTACTGCTGCTGCTTCTCCTCCCTCAGCTCTTATGCAGCTGAGAACATTTTATGATGTGGTTTTTTTTTTTTTTTTTTTTTTTTTTTTTTTTTTTTATATCTATACAAAAAATGTTTTGCCATTCATTTCTCTTTTAATTTATTTCATTTTTTTTTTTTTTTTTTTTTAATTATTTTTGAGCTTCTTTGAGCTTTTTCATGCTTTTTCATATGTGTTTGGGCACTTGGGGCTTACTACAGCTTAAAGAATCTGCTCCTACAGGCTTTTGAACTTTTTTTTTTTTTCTTTTTTTTTTTTGTCCCTGCCTGGAACACATGGCTATGGCTTCTTCAGGAATTTACAGGCATATGCTTTTACAGACAGACCCCCCCCCCCCCCCCCCCCTAGCGTTTTTGAGAGGAGCTCTCAAGCAGAAAAGATGCCAAGCTGGCCATACGTTAGATTTGTAAATAACCGTTTGAACATTCAAATAAACATTTGTATGAAAATTCTCAGTACATTTGATGGCTTGTTAAATTATTCAACACAGTTCAAAATATAATTGGTTTTCAACATTTTATTTTGGAACAAATTGACTGAACTAAATTGTTAGAAATGAATTTGTTCAAGAGAAATTTTCCACCCTGCTACAAATATTCTCATCACTGCGGTTGAAAACAGATGTTGATTTCACGCCACTAATGGTTAGAAAATCGCACAAATTTTTCTCTGAACATTTGAACAGTTTTACTAGTGTATAGTGAACTTTAGCAGCCAGGATTATTTAACTACTTGACCTCCTAAAGGTTTTACCCCCTTAATGACCCAGCCAATTGCGTAGTCATGCAAAGCTATATCCAAATAAAATTTATATACATTTTTTTTCCACACAAATGGTTTTCTTTTGGAGGTATTTGATCACCACTGAGGTGTGTGTTTTTTTTTTTTTTTGTTTTTTTTTTTTTAAATAAATTATTTTATATGTATGTATGTATGTGTGTGTGTGTGTGTAATGGTGAGCAGTGACACTTTGTGGGAACCAGTGACACCAATACAGCAATCAGTGCTAATATCATACACTGGCTAGGAATGGGTTAACATCTAGGGGCAATCGAAGTTCCCAACAGTGCTTGGTGCATTCACTGCATGCTGTTTTTACTAAGGGTGTCTGTCTTTTATGGGAAACAAAAACTGGCACATCCCTGCTGTCAGGACATGTTACAGAGCTGTCCTTTCTGCCGAACAGCGAGTCTTGGCAATCCATTGGCCTGGACCCATTGATCGGCCTGTGCTTTGACTAATCCCAACACAGCTGGGAAGGCACGCATGAATGCACACACACGATTCCTACCTGGAAGAGCTAGATCACAAATTGGATACATGATCCAGAGCAAGAGAGCCAATGTACTCCTTTGTGAGGCAGTCAGGTAGAGGTTAAAGCTGGCTATACACTGTATGTAATCTGCCTTCTTCCTGACAAACAGGACAACATTTACAAAGTGGTTGCCCTGTCTGCTGCCTCCTGCCTGACATCTCTCAAATTATATTTGAAGGAGTTGGGCAAACAATTGTGAGCCCGAAAAGCATCTGCTTCCAAACAGATGCAGCTACTGTTCAGGTATTTTAACAGATGGCAGAGCTGGCTGTCTAAATACAAGAAGTGCAGTGGGAGATTTGTCAATCCATGGTATGTTACATGGGTGGAAGCTGAATGAGAGAAAAATAAAACTATCCGTGTATGATCAGTTTAAGATTTTGGAGGTGAGTTAATATAAAGAATGATTGTAGAAACGTTTATTTTGTATGTATATAGCTGTGGTCAAAGTTGTTGGAACCCTGCAGCTCACTGAAACAATTCTTCAATCCTCCTGAAAAGTGATAGCTCCTTGTTTTCTGGTATGTCATAGAGCAAGGATCTCCAAACTTTCTAATCAAAGGTCCAATTTGCTGTCCTTCAGGCTTTTTTATTTTTTTTATTTTTTTTTAAACTTTTATATCTTTTTTTTTCTTTTTCAGTTCAAACAACACATACAACCTTCCAATAAAAAACAAGTAGGGACACAGTACCAATTTTACATAACCCTATCCCACCCTTCCATTTCCTAAATTCATCACCTTCCCCACTCACACCCACTCCTCATACTTCCTCCTTACTAAAAAATACCATCATTCATTTTTGCACACCACACTTTCCATATCCTGTCAAATTTTTTAATACCCCCTTGTCTTGTGTATGCTACTCTTTCTTTAAGGATAACCCTGTTCATATTTTGCACCCACTCTCCACTCGTAGGAGGTGTAGAGGATTGCCATTTCTGGGCTATAAGTTTTCTAGCTTGGAAAAGACACCTTAATTTTGCTAAGTTGCTATCTTTAGGGTCACTACTCCCCTCGATCCAACCCAGTACACATCCCACCGGTTCTAGTTCTACTACCGTCTCGAAGACTTGACTATCACTACCTCCCTCCAATCCCAATGTAACTTAGGACATCCCCAGAACATATGGATCATGTCTCCTTCTGTCCTTCCGCACCTAGGGCATGCTGCATCTCTCCTTCTACCTAACTGAGAGAGCCTCTTGGGGGTGTAATATGCTCTATACAATAAAAGTAAATGAGAACTTTTGAGATGGAGAAAGGGGCACCCAAGGTGCCAGCTCAAGAATCCTCTCCCACTGGTCTTCCGAGATGTTACCCACGTCAATTTCCCATTTTTTTCCTATTTATTTTCCCCTGTTTTTTTTTACCTGGAATTTCTTACACAGCTCTACATACACTTTAGATATTAGTCCTTTCCCCGATTTTGCTCGCAGTATATCCTCAATTACTGGTATCTCGCTCCATTCTATTGCGGCCCCCTCAAACTGCTATTCCAAAGCGTGCCTAATCTGCAAATATCTAAAGAAGGACTTTTTCGGGATTAGAAACTGATTCCTTAACTCTTGGAATTGTTTCAATTTATCATTCTGGTAAATCTGGTGAACAAAGTTTATGCCCCTTCTTTCCCATTCCCTTACTTGTCCTATTTTTAGAACCTCATCCAACTTATTATTTGCCCATAGGGGGGAGTATTCTGTAAATCCCCTATATCCCAGTATTCTTTTAGTTATTTCCCACGCCTTTGTCATTAACCCTAGAGTAGGGGTATCTCGTATAGCAACCCCTGCCTCTAGTGCCACTACCAATGATCTCCCGAGCAGTTGTTCAAGGGGAGCTCCCTTTTTCCACCCCTCCCCCTCCACCTCTACATCCTCTCCTGCCAGATGCTGTAACTGAGCTGCTAAGAAGTAGTTGAATGGGTGTGGGAGTGCAACTCCCCCCCCCCCCCTCCCCCCGTTACTTGGAAGTTGCAAAGTCTTTAAACCAATGCGTGCTTGTCCCCCCCCTTCCACATCAGTTCTCTAAATATAGAATCCATCTTGTAGAACCAGTCCTATGTATCCATACTGGAGAATTGTGTAAAACATACAAAAGTTGTGGCAGAAATATAATTTTAATAAGGTTACATCGACCCGCTGCCGATAGTGGTAGTTTCTTCGATATCTTAGTTTTTTGTTTAAATTTAGATAGCAATGGGGCCAGGTTATTTACCACATATTGTTTAGGGTCTTTAGTAATGCAAATGCCCAGATATTTCATCTTACTCACTATCTGGATATGTGCAGCTTCACAAGGTAGGGGGCTATCCAATGGGTCTATAGGCAATATGCAGGATTTATCCCAATTTATTTTTAGACCCGCAAGATGTCCAAAATGAGTAATTCTGTACATCACTTCCCCTATTGAGTGATGAACATCTCCGAGAAGCAGAAGAAGATCATCTGCAAATAATACTACTTTTTATTCCTCCTCCCCTCTCCTAAAGCCTCTTATCCTCATGTTTGATCTCAGGGACACGGCCAAGGGCTTGATCACCATAGCAAACAAGAGGGGAGACGGGGGACACCCCTGCCTCGTACCTCTCTTCAATCGAATCCCGGCCGAACTCTCATTATTTATTCTTATCCTTGCTTCCAGAGACCTATATAGCATTTTTACCCATTTTATAAATACCGGACCCACATGATATTCCTTCAAAACTCTCCACAGATAACTCCACTCTAGTGTATCGAAAGCCTTAGCAGCATCTAAGGATAAAACGGCTCTCTGGCCATCTCCGTCCACTGGTATTTGGAGATTTAAAAAAACCTGTCTTATATTTATACTCGTGGATCTCCCGGGAATAAATCCTGATTGGTCAGGGTGGATAATTTTTTCTATCACTCCGTTCAATCTAGTTGCCAAGACCTTGGCTAAGATCTTTACATCCAGATTCTACAGAGAGATCGGTCTATATGATGAGGGGATAAGGGGGGTCCTTATTTTCCTTTGGTAACACTATTATAGTTGATTCTCTCATTGAGGGCGGGAGTTCTCCCGTTTCTATCGCCCAGTTAAAAACTTTTAAGAGCTCCGGGATTAACGCCTCACCAAAGTGGCGATAAACCTCCACCGGGAGGCCATCTGGGCCTGGAGCTTTCTGTCCTGCCATTTCCTGTACTATACGCCGAATCTCTTCTACCGTTATGGGGCCATCTAAGATATCCCCATCTTCCTTAGAGAGATGGGGAATTGCCAGTGGGCTAAAAAATGCGTCCATTTCCTCCCTCGTCTCGGCCTGGTTAGATTGATATAGGTCCTCATAATAGGCTCTAAATCTCTCTAAAATATCTGATTTATTTGTGGATATCCTACCTTCTGCCATACTAATCCTTGATACCATGGACGGAGTTGAATTTGTTTTCACCAAGTACGCTAGCATCCGACCAACCCTTTCTCCTTCCCCAAATGCTAGTTGTTTCTGAAATATAAATTTATTTTCAGCCTTCTATAGCATTATATGGCGATATTCCTGCTGCGCTTTTAACCATTGTCCCTGATTATCGAGTGTTGGGTTTTTTATATACTGAATTTCTGAGTTTACCACTCTTTGAGGCAGTCTCTTCCCTTTCCCCAGACTGTTTTTTAATTTTAGAGATCTGTTGTATCAGAAGACCTTGAAGGTAGGCTTTTAATGCATCCCATACTATCCCCGGCGAGGCCGAACCTGTATTCAAATCTACATATTCTCTAAGTAGTTTTAATACTTCCTTTGGTTCTCTCATAAGCTCCAACCATGTGGGACTAAATCTCCACCCTCGTTGCTGGTTTCCCTCCCCTATATCCAAGAAGGCCTTCATTGCTGAGTGATCAGATAAGCTTCTTGGCATATAGCTTATTTTATTTACTAGTGCCACTGCCTCATCATTCCCCATGATCATATCTATCCTTGACAAGGTTGAGTATGTAGCAGAGAAGCACGAAAAAGATCGAGCTTTTGGGTTCTGGATTCTCCAAAGGTCCTTCAGACCCATTTCTCCCATGAACTGCAATAGGTGGTTTTCACTTATGCCCCCTTGCTGAATCCTCCCATTGGGGAATCTATCCAGTGTTTTATCAATAACCATATTAAAATCCCCCATTAGTATCAATGGGACTTCCGGCTTATCCAGCACAAACTCAACCAAAGCATATAGAATATCCATAGAGGAAGGTGGTGGTATATAAACATTAGCCAAAATCAGAGTCTTTCCCTCTAATTTACCATATAAAAAAATATACCTCCCTTGCTCATCAATCTTCGCCTGGAAGCAGTTGAAGCTTTACTCCATGAGACCTAGCCGTTAACTTAACCGCTGTCCTCTTCTTCGGATCTCCCAGCCCTCTGACATTCCAGGAATATAGGGTAAGACTTCTCCCCCTTAACACTGTGCGTTCACTCATCAATAATTATAGTGCCAATACCTAAGAACAAATTTGTGTAACTCATCTTTGTTATTCCATTTTAAGTGATAAGCTTTTACCCATTTTTTTCATTGTAAATAAATGTGCTTTATATGGTGCTCTTCTCACTAAAATATACTTCTTCCACACTTCTCCCACCTGCCAACCAAACCTTAAACACTGTATTCTTCTTTCTCTCCAGCCATACCCCTCCCCCTTCTCACACACTTCTCCCATTGCCTCTTTAGGCGTCTCCTGGGGCCTCCTTCTGTGACCTTCCCATACACACTTTATCTGTAAATCATTCCACATCTTTCCTTTGTACACTGATCCCTTCCCTCGCCCCCTCCCCACTGCTCCCCCCCACCCCAAAAATCTCCAAACAAAAAAAATATCCCATACGACTGATGTAAGAGGGGAGCACCCCACCGGCCCCTCCAACCAAAGGGGTAACATACGTGATGCTCTCCTCCCTCAGCTAGCCCTCCCCACCCCCCTCCAGCCCATACTCAAAATAGCATCTCACCAATTGTCCCCCTCTTCCCACCTCCACCACAGCAAAGAAACAGAACAAAAAATTATACAAAAAAGAATACAATTGAACCCACATTCCTCTCCCCCCCCCCCCCCTCCAAAGCAAGGAGGGGGGGGGGAAGCCAGAGAAAAGATCAGACCCAAGAGTCCACCACTACTAAAGTCTCTGAGGATGGGTCTCCAACCACTCCTCTACACCTCCCAGGGTTGTCAAATATTATAGTCCCTTCAGGGGCATTTATCCGTAATCTTGCTGGATATAGTAATGCATATGTCATGTTTATTTGACGGAGTTTCCGTTGAATTTCCCCAAATTTGGCTCTTTTTCTTTGAAGGTCTGGAGAAAAGTCTGGGAAAATCGACACTCGAGAGCCATTATATACAATCTTACCCTTCTCCCTAGCTTCACGGGTGATAGTCTCTTTGTCTTTAGAAAACAATAACTTGGCCAGAAATGGTCTTGGAGGGGCACCAGTTTGTGGAGGTCTTGAGGGAACTCTGTGTGCCCTTTCAATGGCAAAAGATGATGAAAAAATATCCTGGCCAAACATATCTCTAAACCATTTCTCCAGGAAAACTATAGGATCTGGACCTTCGCAAAGTTCTGGCAAACCTACTATCCGAATGTTCTTCCTCCTCATCCTGTTCTCCATTTCATCTAATTTATTTTCCTGTTTGGTTAACTGTTCTTGCATCAACCTGAATTCCCGTACCAAAGGGGCCAAGTAGTCCTCAACCCGACACACCCGGTCCTCTAGGGCTGTAGTCCTTTCCTGGATCCCTTGGATATCCTGTCTGGCGTAGGATAGTTCCTCCTGGATGGAAATGAGTTGAGTACTCATTCCTCCCAGGGATTCTCTACATAGGTTGACTGCCATCAAAACCTCTTTTAGTGTTGGCTCAGGTTCTGATTCAAGTCTTCCTTGCAATCCCTCCTCTAGTGGCCCAGTTGCCCCCTCTAGACTCACGTCTTTAAACTGGCCCTGGGAATTTACTCTTTCATCGCCTCCTTCCAAAGCCATTGGAGGGAGGCTTGACCGTGACTTTTCCTAGTGCCTTTAGCACCTGATAGCCTATTAGCTTGGGTTTGCTGTCCTTGTTGCGGACCCTTTGGGGAGGTCTGACTAAGCCCCTGACCAGGGTTATGAGCATACTTTTCTAGTTTTGCGGCCGCAGCTGCTTGACTTGCTTTAGTCTCACGGTGCGATGGCATGGTAGCTTTACTTTTGCTCCGAGGTAATATTCCCAATAAATTATATGTATACTTGGATTCCCTCTCAGGAGAGGGCGGGAAAAAAGGAGGAACGAAGGAGGGAAGAGCACACCCAGAAATAAAAAAATATCTCCTCTTCGTTTTGCTCTTTTCCAACACAAAATACTTTGCACTTTATAAGACACACTCTGGGATATACCGAGAACTTAGTTTCAAGTGGATCCAGATAACTCCTGCTCCAACCACTATGTTTAAGTATGTAAACAGGCTCTTTAAAATGGGTTAAATCCCTTCAAAGAAAGAATTTACAGTTCTCAATACTCTTGTAAGCGGAGAGTTCTTAGGTTTCAGGGTTAAAGCAGTGGAAAAACATCAAGCAGGTAAATATATACGGTGGGAGTTAATAAAGCTTATCCATCTTCCTTCTCCTGCATGTAATGTCTTGTTCACATAGATGATTCACACTCACCACCCTGCTTGGAGGTTCACTCTCACCAGTTCCTTGAGATTGCCTGTAAACTTCTCCTGTTGTGCTTCTCCACTGCTACATGTGCCAGAGGTTTGCTCTCCGCCTCCCCACGCTTATCTCAATCTTTCAGATCCCAGATCTCCTCATTCCTCCAATCCAACCTTCCGGTGACAGTCAGAGAAGGAGCCGTCCTTCACTATACCACCCACCGCCGTCGGATCTCCAGCAGGTCACAGTCATCGGCGCATGGCGGGGTGATAGGCAGAGGGGGGTGTCCGGTCGTCCGATCGACTAAGCGCCGTTTTTTCTGACCATCATCCGTCCTTATAGGGGCAGGTGGGCTAGCGGGGAGAGACGCCGCTCATTGCAGTATACTGATAGCATGGAGGGGAGAGCGAGGCTCCGACTCACTCACACATGCACAGCCTCCTCCTCCTCCATCCGGTCACGCCCCCACACTCGTCCTTCAGGCTTTAGGTGCTGCACTGTGACCAGTGGGAGCACGCAATGCCCCATTATTGGTTTTAATGGAAGAGATTGTGCCCCATTGTTGGTGTTTGTAGGAGGAATAGTGGCCCATCATTGGTGTCGGTGACAGAAATGGCATCCCATCGTTGGTGTGTGTTGGAGGCGTAGTGCCCCAAGGGCTAGATAAAGGCAAGCAAAGGGCCACAGTTTGGAGACCACTGTCAGAGTACAGCAAAGATGGCATTCTACAAATATATACTAAAATTATCTGGACGGATTTGTTGGTACCAATAGAAATAATCCAAAGTAATTGAATTTGTCATGATATTTCAAACAGTTTTCTGTAAATGGTGTCATATGTCTTCAGTCTAGTCTAGCCTTTCTCAACCCTTTTCAACACAGAGGAACCCTTGAAATAGTTTCCGGTCTCAGGGAGCCCTTGCTAAAAATTAGAAATCTACAACTCATGATGCATTAGTGTGATGGTCAGTGGTAAGAATAGTCCTTACACTTATGGTCATTGGGAAGAATGACCTTACAGATAGCTAAAAAGATCAATGGGAACTTATCTGAGAGGCAGAAATTGCTCAATGCTGAAGGAACCCTGGTTAAGAATTACTGGTCTAGTCAGTCAGCCTATTTAAATGGGAGAAAAAAGTAGTCCCTCTATTATCTTTTGCACCACACTAAACATTGGCCAGAGAAATCAAATGAGAGAGTTGAAAGCTGTATTAAAATCTGCATTTGTATTTACAGTGAATATCTCCTAAACATTAGTTGTGCACCGGATCATCACTGATCTGTGATCCAAACGGGCCAACCTGTTTGGATCGGCACACCACACGCTCTGCTGCCTCGGCCTTAGGAAAGGCCGCAGCTTTGGCCTAGCTCCGGGGCGGCGGCCGTCTTGGTACACCTGGCGGCTGTCTGTGTATATACAGTGTGGGAGATGTCTGTGGATATCACAGTGAGTGGGGGAAATGATGTGGATATTACAGTGGGGAGTGTTTTTTTTATTTTTATTTTTTTATTGAAAATGATCCGATCGTTGACTCTGATCCGAGGAAAGATCCGAACCGTGAGTTTTTTGATCCGTCGTTCCCCTACTAAACATGCACCGTTTGCATGCACAGGAGACATTCACTTTTTTGTAGCAGCCAATGACATCACCAGCACATGTGCAATGCTCTCTGAATGGATGACATTTAGAGCGCTCTATCGCGATTGTGACCACCTGTCATCTTTTGAGTGACGGTGGGCTTGAAGAAAGAAGACTGAGGAGAATGTCCTTTTGGACTGATGAAACAAAACTGGAGTTTTTATTTTTTTTATTTTTTTGGCCTTGGATACAGATAGCTTGCTTTTAGGGATGCCGATTAGTTGGCCTGCATACAGAATGCATTATTTGTGTACATATAAGGAAATACAGTGCAGCAAACATACAGTTTAGTACACCATCCATACATGTCGGTAAGTGCCTGAGAACTTGTGAAGGTGTGAGGAGCAATTCCTCACGAGACATGTAGTCCTTGGCAGGAGAAGGAAGAGACTAATTCTAAAGGCAGACTTTTTTTTTTTTTTTTTTTTTTTTTTTTTTAACCTTGCTATAGGGACACTCAGTACTATACTTTAAAGCTTGCTATAGGGACACACGGAAAGCAGGAGGAGCCATTAGTGTCGATGGGGGACCCCAGAAGAAGAAAATCCAGGCTGCTCTGTGCAAAACAATTGCATAGAGCAGGTAATTATAACATGTTTGTTAAAAAAAACAATAAAAAAAAAAAAAATTAATCACTTTTAACCACTTGCCGCCCGCCCTATAGGCAATTGACGGCTGCAAAGTGGTTGCATAATCCTGACCGGACGTCATATGACGTGATCAGGATTATGAGCCGCTGCACGCCCCCGGGGGCGCGCATCGCGGCGATCGTTGTTGCGGGGTGTCAGTCTGACACCCGGCAACTACGATCTCGGTAAAGAGTCTCCGACGGAGACTCTTTACCATGTGATCAGCTGTGTCCAATCACGGCTGATCACAGTGTAAATGGGAAGAGCCGGTGATCGGCTTTCCCTCAGTCGCGTCTGTCAGACGTGAGTAGAGGAGAGCCGATCGGCTGCTCCTCTGACGGGGGGTCTGTGCTGATCGATTATCAGCACAGCCCCCCCGAGGATGCCCACACTGGACCACCAGGGACGCCACCAGACCACCAGGGAAAAGGTAATCCTCCCTAGACCACCAGGGATGCCAGTCAGCACAATGGGTGCCAATCAGTGCCCATAATGGATGCCAATCAGTGCCCACAATGGCCATCACTGATTGGCATGCATTGTTTGGCACTGATTGGCATCCATTACTATAGTATAACACCTGTGCCGCCTATGAGTGCCCACCTGTGCCGCCTATGAGTGCCCACCTGTGCCGCCTATGAGTGCCCACCTGTGCCGCCTACGAGTGCCCACCTGTGCCGCCCATCCGTGCCAGCTATCAGTGCCAATTTGTGCCACCTATCAGTGTCTGTCCGTGTCGCCTATCAGTGCCGCCTATCAGTGCCACTTCATTGGTGCCCATCAGTGCCGCCTTATCAGTGCCCATCAGTGTAGCCCCATCAGTGCCCATCAGTGAAGGAGAAAATTGACTTATTTACAAAGTTTTGAAACTGAACCAAAAAAAACATTTTTTTTTTTCAAAATTTTCGTTATTTTTTTATTTGTAGCGCAAAAAATAAAAACCGTAGAGGTGATCAAATACCACCAAAAGAAAGCTCTATTTGTGGGAAAAAAATGATAAAAATTTCATTTGGGTGCAGTGTAGCATGACCGCGCAATTGTCATTCAAAGTGCGACAGCGCTGAAAGCTCAAAATTGGTCTGGGCAGGAAGGTGTTTAAGTGCCCTGTATTGAAGTGGTTAAAAGAGACGTATAGTGTGTGTGTGTGTGTGTGTGTGTGTGTGTGTGTGTGTGTGTGTTTTGTGTTTTTTTTTTTTTTTTTTTTTTCAGTTTCATACTTGCCTAGGTGGATGCTGAATCTGTCCCCCAGCGCCTCTACACTGAGAATTGAGCAATCGAACATTGCCGATGTCTTGGTTCTCTCAGCTCCCTCAGAAGAGAGCTGCTGACTGTCAAATCAGCAGCTCTCCGCTCTGTTCCTCCCCGCACACTGGAGCGCTGAGCTGTGGAGGGGTGGGGAGCAGCCGTCTCAGTCTCTCAGCGGCTTGCTGAGGCTGGTATTGGTCTCCAGACTCTCATTGTCGGGATGACGCGGTGCGTGGACTGATTCTGTGAAGTCCACTCTCTGCTGAAAACGGGTCACAGGAGTACAAAACAAACTGCACTCTACAAGCTTTGGTTGGACTTCTCCTTTAACCACTCTAGCCCCGGAAGATTTTACCCCCTTCCTGACCAGAGCACTTTTTATAATTTGGCACTGCGCCGCTTTAAGGCTGCTTTCACACTGGGGCGGTATTCAGGCGTTACAGCGCTAAAAATAGCGCCTGTGTAACGCCTGAAAAAAACCGGCCCCTTTAACTCCAGTGTGAAAGCCGGAGGGCGATGCGCTGGCAGGACGGTGAAAAAAGTCCTGCTAGCCGCATCTTTGCAGCGGTGAAGGAGCGGTGTATTCACCGCTCCTATACCGCTCGTACCCATTGAAATCAATGGGACACCGCGGCAATACCGCCGGCAAAGCGCCGCTGCAGCGGCGCTTTGCGGGCGGGTTTAACCCCTTTTCGGCCGCTAGCGGGGGTTAAAACCACCCCGCTAGCGCCCGCACACCGCCGCTAAAACGACGGTAAAGCGCCGCTAAAAATAGCGGCGCTTTACCGCCGACGCTGCTCCCGCCCCAGTGTGAAAGCAGCCTTACTGACAATTGTGCAGTCGTTCGCTGTACCCAAAGGAAATTTGTTTTTTGTTTTTCCCCACAAATAGAGATTTCTTTTGGTATTTGATCACCATTGCAGTTTTTAATTTTTACACTATAAACAAAAAAAGAGCGACAATTTTTGAAAAAAATTTTTTTTACTTTTTGCTATAATAAATATCCCCCCAAATTTAAAAATTTTTTATAAAAAAATAAAAATCTTCATCAGTTTAACCACTTTCAGACCGGACCGTTTTGCTGGCTTAAGACCAGACCACTTTTTGCGATTCGGCACTGCGTCGCTTTAACTGACAATTGCGCGGTTATGCGACGTGGCTCCCAAATAAAACTGATGTAGTTTTTTTTTTTGTTTTTTTTTTCACAAATAGAGCTTTCTTTTGGTGGTATATGATCACCCCTGCAGGTTTTTATTTTTTTTTTATTTTTTTGCGCTATAAACAAAAAAAGGTGGAGGCTGATAGACTGGAGGCAATAGAAGTCATTTTAAAATGTAAAGGTAACTTTTACAAGTATTGTGCTATATATATATATGTATGTATGTATGTATGTATGTATGTATGTGTGTGTGTGTATGTCTAAGCTTTTAGTACTGCTTTTAATATAAAAGATTTACCAGTATATCTCCCTTCCCACAAATTGTATAGCTTCAAGTCTGTCTAGTTAAATGCTCATTTATCCTATTTCTGGGTTTACTTATTATTGGGTGTATATATATAATATATTCTAGAGATTTTTTTTTTTATATTATTATTATTATATCTATCACTTTCACAGTATAAATGAACCCCTTATAGTAGCAAGTAAAATTTTTAGTTTTTAACCCCATTATGACGGTTGATAAAAAAAAAAGCTATGTTGCTGCTAGTAAACATCTTGGGCCTGGTTCACACCTATGCGTTTTTTTTTTTTTGTGCTTTTTGTAGAAACGCACTGCAGTTCATTTAACATGGTGTCCTTTGGGACACAATCGCATCTATGCTGTTGTGGTGTTTTTTGTTTTTGCCGCTGTGTATTTGGAAAGAGTCAAAGCCTTTTTTCAACAAAACTGCTTTTTTTTTTTTTATTCAATAGACTGTAATGGAGAAGCTGCAGAAAAGCATGTAGTGCCTTTTTTTTAATCTGCCCGACAACAAATTGTCTGCAAAAAGCACTGCAGAAATGGATCAAAAGCAAACTGCAAAGGTGTGATCCGAGCCTTATGCTGGCCATACACTTATTGATTTTGGGACAAGAATATCCATAGGAAAAATATTTGTACATTCGCTGAATGAAAGAATGTTGTTTTGAAAATTTCACTTGCTTTTAACATTGTTTTACTTGAGGTGATTGAAGCCGTATTAATGCAATTGTGACAGAGAAAATTGAGTACTGTCTGTGATGCTTTTATTTGTTTGTTCATTTTTGCACTAACATATCATTTTGCATGGACGAGCTTTCGGGGTGTGTCCCCTTCTTCAAGGTCCAAGCAGTATTGAGTAAGGCTGCTTTCACGCTGGGGCGGTATTCAGGCGTTACAGCGCTAAAAATAGCGCCTGTGTAGCGCCTGAAAAAAACCGGCCCCTTTCTCTCCAGTGTGAAAGCCGGAGGGCTTTCACACTGGAGCGATGCGCTGGCAGGACGGTGAAAAAAGTCCTGCTAGCCGCATCTTTGGAGCGGTGAAGGAGCGGTGTATTCACCGCTCCTAAACCGCTCCTACCCATTGAAATCAATGGGACACCGTGGCAATACCGCCGGCAAAGCGCCGCTGCAGCGGCGCCTTGCGGGCAGGTTTAACCCTTTTTCGGCCGCTAGCGGGGGTTAAAACCACCCCGCTAGCGCCCGTAGACCGCCGCTAAAACGACGGTAAAGCGCCGCTAAAAATAGCGGCATTTTACCGCCGACGCCACTCCCGCTGCAGTGTGAAAGCAGCCTAAGGCCGCGTACACACGGGCGGACTGTCCGCCCAACTAGGTTCGTCAAACAGTTTGACAAACAGTCCGTTCAAAATTAGCATGAACGGACTTGACCACACACGACGAACGAACAGTCCGCTGAAAACTTGCGCGATGACGTGAACGGCACGTACGACGGGACGAGAAATTCGGCGTCCGATACACTGCAATGCAACCTTCGCCGTGTAAATTCTTTCTGAGCATGCGCGAGACTTAGTTTGCCGAACAAGCCTACACACGAGCGGACTGTCCGCTCAAACCAAGTTTCAGCGGACAGTCTTACGGAAATTCCGAAAAACTTTGTTCGCCAGACTGTCCGCTGAAACTGTCTGCTGAAGCCCACACACGAGCGGACTGTCTGCTGAAACACTGTTCAGCGGACAAAGTTGGGCGAACAGTCCGCCCGTGTGTACGCGGCCTTAGAGTACTGCTTAGACCTTGAAGGGGGACACACCCTGAAAGCTCGTCAATGAAAAGTTATAAAAAAAAAAATCAATGTCAGTAGATGTAGTCCCGGCAATGCAGGTCCGCGCTGTAGCAGTCATTCGGCTATAGCGCGGATCTCTAGAGGTTAAACAAAAAATTTGATCTCTGAGCCTGATATTTACCAAATTCAACCTGTGATAGTATATACAGTATATCTCTTTTGTCTGTCCTTCTCAGTGGATTAGAGATTTTGCTCCCTAACCATATAGTTGTTTTTTTTATATTTACCACAGCATTTTTCTTTTTCTTCTTTTTTTTATTTTTTTTTTTTTTTTTTTTACTTTACATGTTAACTAAATTATACACCACACTTTTTAAGGTTATTTTCCGATTAATCAAAACAATAATGACCCAACTAATCTGTTATGAAAATAATCATTAGTTACAGGCCTAGTTCTGTTTTGAGGCTGCATTTGGTATGGGGTGCCTTGAGCCTGTGCAGGGCACAATGAAATCTTAAGACTATCAAGGAATCTTGGAGCAACATATATGGCCCAGTGTCAGGTTTGTCCCCAAACAGGATAAAGACCCAAACGGCTGAAAGCACAAAAGAATGGCTAAGAAAAGAAAATGGACTATTCTGAAGTGGCCCTTTTTATGAGTCCTGATATGAAGCCCATCAGACATCTATGGAAAGAGCTGAAACATGCAGTTTGGAGAAGGCACCCTTTAAACCTGAGACAGATAGTGGACCAAACTACCTGTTGGCTGATCCAGCATTCTTATTGGGAACTACAGAAATCATGGGTTGCATGGATAGACTGTAAACCTTGTGCAATAAAATATATTTTATACATACTTTATATGTGCATTTATAATTTTTTTTTTTTTTTTTTTGTGAAAATGAGCCTGCAGAGCATTGCAATCATGATCAGTGGATCGCTGGTGCAATGCCAGGCTCCTGCAGGCTATCACTCCAGCTCTATACCTGTAATAAGGTACCGGCTTTCAGTTAGAGGGCTGGAGGGATGTGTCAATGAGCTATGAGTGCAGTGATCAACAAATTTGTTCTGTTTAAAACAAGTTCGTCTGCCATGGTGGCAGAGAGAACTTACGATTATTCCTTCACATAGATCTGTGATTCAGCGCCCCGGAGCCCCCCTTTTACTTACCCAAACCCTGTAATTTCTGCAACGGGAAGGAGCACCCCAGCTCTGGCTGGTGTCTCGTGTCCTGATTGAATAGATTGCTAGCAGCGCAGCCACTGGCTCCCACTGCTGTCAATCAAATACAATAGCATGGGTGCCAGGGGTGGAGCCGAGTCCTGCTGTCTGTACTGGTACTGCAATACAAGAGACCAACAGCGCCACCAACGGGTGAACCTTTTCATGACAATACCCTTTTCAGAGCTGTCACTACAGGCTGCCTACAGGAGGGGCAGATACAAGACTAGCAACCCAGCACAAGGAGAGGGAGTAGCTGTGACTGGTCTTTATTACTGGAAGCCCCGACACAGAGGTAAAGTTTCACACTATATTACTGCACAGATCTGGAATACACAATGCCCACGAGATTCAAGTAAAATTACACATGGCTTTTGTATTTGGGAAGATATTTCGATTTTGAGTTGGAGTTTGCTTTTAAAGTGATACTAATGTCTCGTGTTTTTGTGTGGGTTTTTTTTGTTTCAAAATATGTTATACTTGCCTGCTCTAATAAGGGGATTTGCGCAGAGCAGCCCGGATCCTTCACTTTTTGGGTCCCTCTTCGACTCTCCTGGTTTCTCCCTCCTGTTGAATGCCCCCACAGCAAGCAACTAGCTGTGGGGGCAGCCGAGCTGCAGCTCCCTGTGTCTATTCAGACGCTGAGCTGCTGCCCGGCCCTGCCCCCTCTCTCTACTCATTGCCTCACTGACTTTGACAGCAGCAGGAGCCAATGGCACTTTGATGCTGTCTCAGCCAATGAGGGAGGGTCTCGGACAGCAGAGTCTCTTGTGCAACATCAATGTATTGAGATGGGGCTCAGGTAAGTATTAGGGGGGCTGCTGCACAAAGTTTTTTGTCCGACCGACACAGCTCCCCTCTGTAACAAAATGGGTCGTTAGCCCTATCACTAGGAGATACTAGGCAAAGTTGTAATACAACACTCAGAACTCTCAGTTCCGGCCAGGGGGGGCGGTCCCTCAGGCTACAATCCCCACACCCTGCAATAGCAGCCTCAGTTTTATTTTGCCTAGGGAAGGAGATAGACCTAGGAACCCTGCGGGCCCATAGGTCCATATTTTTTTTGTATTTTTATTTTTTTTATGCAGAAGCTTTGCTTTGTGCGCAAGATGAATGATCCTGTGATCTTCTATCAACAGCCGGCTGGGTGACAGGCTGGTTCACTTATCCTTGTAGTCTCCCCAGTCCGGCCATCGAGTGTGTGCAGGTCGCAGCTACGGCTCGGCAGGCCACGACATACCTCAGCTCCAGAGGTGGTCGGTGAGCTTTTATGCTCCGGGGCGTACATATGACCGGGCTACTGATGTCTGCGTCACAGTATGCCGGGCCAGTAGCCTTCCCTGTACTGATCAGGAGTTGGTCTACAATGGAATGTCTCCCAGCTCTTCAGGACTGGTAACTACGGCTCTCCTGACAGGGTCGAGCAGCTGGGCATTCCCTGGGAAGTCGATTCGGGGGCCTCCTCACCCCCTCTCTTATCTCCTCTGTTCCTATCTCTCCTCCTTCCCCCCCCCATCACGGGGGGGGCTGTACATGGGTACTGAGCGGTGTGTGTGTACCCCTGGGCTCTCACCTGGGTTCTGGCTGGCTGGTGGCGCCTGGATCCTGCGTTCTTAACTCCTGGGAGGTGTCTGTGAGGTTTGCCTGTGTGTCGGTGCAGCGCTGTGTCCCTGCCACATCTTTGTTTCTGTCTCTCATGGCGCTGGCGGCCATTTTCAGTGTGGGCAAGGGCAGCATGCTTCTGGGCTTCAAGCAGCCATTTTCCCGGCAATTCCCTATTCAGGACACTGGCAGCCATTTTCTTGAAGCCGGAGCACGTTTTAGCACTCTAGCAGCAACATCATGTGCCCTCCGCTTCCTGTTTTGTCATTACTGAGTGCTGGACAGCCTTCTATGTAGTCTGAGCACGTTTTTCAGATCATTCAGCGATCGTTCAGCGATCGTTCTGACAGACTGCCACTGACACAATTTTGGTTCCTCTGCACCTGGGAGCACTAGGGGTCTACAGACATTGCTGTAAACAGCGCGGAACTCTTCAGGGCAATGAGTCCAGCGGGTTAGAACCCCTCAGTCAGCGGCAGCAAGGAGGGTGGGACTGTCACGGTGGCAGATAGGGTAGGGTCAGCAGGGCTTCAGAAACTGGTGTTTCCCCCCCCCCCCCACAAAATCCAGGCAATTGCAACCAGGTCATCTGCGGATGGCACAGTACCCATGGACACCCTGATGGCGGTCCTCAATTTGTTCGTTGCCAAGATGGAGGCGGTGCGTGGGAAGAAAGGTGCAAAAAAGCGGCCCCTGCCCCCCTCCCCGGTTTTCTGGGGAGAGCTCTGACGCAGACTCTGGTCCTGCTGAGGCCGGTGACCCCTGCTCTGTCTTGTCAGGCGATGCTAACCAGGACCGTTCAGACAGTGAGGATGCGGACGCAACAAATCGCTTGTTGGAGCACTTATCACAGCTGTGCGTAATACCCTGAAGATTCAGGAGCCAGCAGATCCCTCTGCTGATGTATCAGTCCCTTTTGGGTCCCGCAAGCCAGCACGTTCACCTATGGTTTTCCCGTATCTGACTTATTTGACAAGTTCACTTACAGGTAATGGGGTCGCACGCAACTGACCTTTTTGGTCCCCAGACACAGGGCGGTGCGTTACCCCTTTAAGGAAAGCCTTCTCACGAAGTGGTCAGCTCCTCCAGTCCTGGACCCTCCAGTATCCAGGTTAAATAAGTAACCAGGATCCTGGTAGTGGGAACTCCTGCATTTAAGGATCCCACAGACAGGAAGGCCGCGGCAGTGGCTCGTTCCTTGTTTACTGTTTTGGGGTCCGCTTTGCGACCAGTACTGGCATCCGCACTTGTCGCAGACACTGAGTGCGCAAAACTTTTGCACCGTGAATTGGGAGAGCAACAGGCTTCCCCTGTCTGCGTGGAACTAGCAGACCAACTAGTGCAAGGCCCTGGATACTTTCCCTCTGTTATCCAGGGCCTCAGTATCAGCTGTGGTTCTAAGGCGCCTAATTTGGCTAAAATGCTGGTCTGCTGACCAGGCATCCAAAAAAGCCCTGACGGATCTTCCCTTCCTTGGCGACCGGCTCTTTAGAGCCTCGTTAGATGACGTTATTAAAAATGCCACAGGTGGTAAGAGTACACTACTCCCATAGGCCAGGAAAGCTAAGGAGCCACGCCGTGGCAAGGGCCCTCTTTTTCCACTCACAAACGGCTTTTTCGTCCGCCCGGAGCTTCACCAAAACGTCCCCAGCCCGACAGGAAGCCCACGAACGGTCACAAACGTCCCTGGAATCGCAAGCCTAACAAGCCTGCGAATAAAAGTGCTACCGCATGAAGGTTTGCCTCCATGGGTGGGGGGGTCGCCTTCGGGAGTTTGCAGCCCGGTAGACCTCCTGGTTATCTGACCAATGGCTCTGCGATCTGATTTCCACAGGCTACAAGATAGTTTCTCTCTTGGCCGCCAAACAGATTCTTCCCCTCCAGCATACCCTTATCCCCGGTTCGCCGGGAGGCCCTGTTGGGGGTGGTAAGGGATTTGCTGACTCACGGGGTGATTGTACCGGTTCCAGATTCGGAACGCTTCCAGGGATTCTACTCCAATCTGTTTGTGGTTCCCAAGAAGGAAGGGGTATGTCCGATATTGGACCTAAAAGCCCTCAATCCCTTTGTGAAAGTGCAGAGGTTCAGAATGGAATCTGTTCGCTCAGTAGTTGCTGCACTCCATTAAGGGGACTCCCTGGCGTCCTTAGACATCCAGGATGCGTTCCTGCACATACCCATATGCCTTCGGCATCAGAAGTTTCTGCGTTTTGCAGTCGGGGAAGCCCATTACCAGTTTGGCTCTTCCTTTTTGGTCTGGCATCAGCCCTCCGAATCTTTACCAAGGTACTGGCTCCAGTTTTGGCGTTGCTGCGACAACGTGGGATCGTGATCGTGGGATACCTAGACAATCTCCTCCTGAGAGCATCTTCCGTCTCAGAATTAGAGGAGGATGTGGCGATCACCATGCAGACCCTGCAAGAATTTGGGTGGCTGTTGAACCTCAAAAAGTCGGTGATTGTGCTGACCCAGCGTCCGGAGTACCTAGGTTTGCTGTTGGACTCCAGGGAAGCGAAAGTTCTCTCCCTTCAGACAAATTGCAGACTCTCAGATCCGCGGTCAAACTGTTGATGAACCGCAAGTGGTCGTCGCTCCGTTTTTTGCATGCGAGTACTGAGACTCATGGTAGCCTCCTTCGAGGCAGTACCTTATGCCTAGTTCCACACCAGAGTCCTGCAGAAGGAGATTTTGTCAAAATGGGACAAATCTCAGTTGTCCCTGGATCGATAGATACAGGTGAGCCAGTCACTCATAGACTCACTGATCTGGTGGTTGAGGTCCCCGGTGATTCAGTGCGAAAAATCGTTCCTTCCTCTGAAATGGACGGTGATCACAACGGATGCCAGTCTATCCGGCTGGGGTGGAGTGATGGGGGTTCAGTCAGCTCAGGGCCTCTGGTTGACGGAAGAATCTGAATTGCTGATCAGGCTGTGTCTCCACATATGGTTGATGAGACTTCAAGGGCATTCGATCAGGATACAGTCAGACAACGCCACGGCCGTGGCGTACGTCAATCACCAAGGGGGAACAAGAAGCTCAGCTGCTGCTCGGGAGGTCGCTCACATACTTCGGTGGGCAGAGCGACACGTACCGGCCCTGTCGGCCATTTAGTATGCGGTGCATACTAGCTCATTATGCCTTTTCTCTTGCAGGTCTGAAAAAAAAAAGTCAGGGTGTTTACTCCTGCTTTAAATGCAAGATGAATGCACCTAAGTGTGCTCCATATGCAAATACTCGGTTCCCTAAAGCCACTCCAGCCATATAGAAAAATACTGGAAAAAAAAAAATCTCCTCTCCTTATAAAATAAACTGGAGCTAGAGGCAAAACATTTTTTCTTCATTTTGGATGGCGTAAGGGAGAGCTATAACAAGGGTTTGCACCAATGCCACTTTTTTAAAACCGAGTAAAAGTACCGATCCTTCTTCCTTTATTTTTTTTTTTCCTCACCGTTACCCATTACCGATACTTTTTTTTAAGTCATGTGACAGTGGCACTGATATGCAGCACTGATCTGTGGCATTTATGGGCCCTGATAGGTGCAAAAGATGGGCAGGCAATGGAAATGAAATGAGAGAGACAAGCAATAACTGACAACTTCAAACTTTCTTGAGTATACAAGTGCAGCGACGCCCATCCTGGTACACCCTGCACTCGGACTCAGTAAGCCAGCAGTTAGAAAGCAGCAGCGGACATCTTGTTACACCTAGCCCATATAGTTGGTGAACTACATGTGCTGAGTGTAACAAGATGGCCACAAACTCCTTGTGACTGTTGGCTTGCTGAGGCAGAGTGCAGGGTGTACCAAGATGGGCATCGCACTGTTTAATCTCCAGAGACTGGGGCTGTCATTTCCATTAATGAATGTGACGGCCCAGGTCAGAGATTCTGACTGCTGCGAATACGACCCGCACCCCTGCCCCCGGCCAGCTTACTTTCCACTGCTGTCGGCCCAGGACCTGCTCTCCATTGGCAGAACTCGCTCTCCGCTACGCCCACTGACTTCTGGGAGCCGCCTCTTCATAACAAAAGGTACCAGGTCAGACATCGGGAGCATTTGTCCGTGGACTTGTGCTCGGGCAAATACTCAGTATTGGCACCGATACTAGTATTATCAGTGCAACCCTAGTTATAACCCATGTAAGGTCCATTCTTGCCATCTGATTTCTCCTCCATCTATTTTTTTTTATTTTTTACTTTCCCTCAGTAAACGGGAGAGATAGAGAGGGTGAACCACAAAGCCTCTCGTACACAGAAGTAAAAAAAAAAAAAAAAAAAAAAGACCAAAAATGACATCTATTAGGAATGTGTTTGTTTGAAAAATAATTTCTGTCCTGTGTCTTCAAATAGTTTCAGTCAAAATTGACGCTTTGACCTCACTAGAGCTTAAAAAAACAAACTAAAAATTGTGAATGACATTTTACTGGTGTCTGGTCAGCTTAACCACTTCAGTACAGGGCACTTGTACACCTTCCTGCCCAGGCCAATTTTCAGCTTTCAGCGTTGTCGCAATTTGAATGACAATTGCGCTATCATGGTACACTGTACCCAAACTAAATTTTTATCATTTTGTTCCCACAAATAGAGCTCTTTTGGTGGTATTTGATCACCTCTGCGGTTTTTTATTTTTTGCTAAACAAATAAAAAAAAAAAAAAGAAAATTTAGAAAAAATACATTTTGGTTTTGTTTCTGTTATAACATTTTGTAAAGTTTTCTTTCACTGAGCACTGATTAAGGCAGCACCAATGAGCGGGTGCCAACAATGGTCATTTGATATGTGGCACTGTTGGGCATTGATAGGCGACACTGTTGGGCACTCATGGTGGGCATTGATAGGTGACACTGGGCACTAAAAGGATGAAAATATGGGTACTTATGGGGGGCACTGATGGGCATTGATACATGGCACTGATACGAGGCACTGATGGGCATCCCTGGTGGTACTGGCAGTGGTAAGCATTGTCAGTGGGCACTGACTGGCAGCTGCTTGGGCACAGATGTGCATTTTCCTGGGGGTCTAGGGAGGGCATACCTGGTGGTCCAGTGTTGCGTGTTACAATCAGCACAGACCCCCCCCCCCTCTTGTCAGGAGAGCCGCCGATCAACTCTCCTCTACTCGCCTCTGTCAGACGCGAGTAAGGAAAAGCCGATCAACGGCTCTTCCTATTTACATCATGATCAGCCGTGATTGGACATGGCTGATCACCTGGTAAAGAGTCTCCATCAGACTCTTTACCTAGATCGGTGTTGCGGGGTGTCAAACTGACACGCCCGCAACAAAGATCGCCGCAATGCACGCCCCCGGGGGTGCGCAGCGGCTTATATCCTGACGTCCTATGACGCCCAGTCGGGATATTGAAACCACTGCTGTGCTCTGCTCTGATTTGGTGGGCGGAAAGTGGTTAAAGTGGATGTAAAACCCTCACATATACCCAGTCAAGTGAACAGTCTCAGATGATGGAGTTGAAACAAATCTCCCTACGTAAGTTTTACATGTATATCTGCTGTCTTGAGCTTTTCTGTACATCTTGTTACAATTTTTACTTCCTCTTTCAGTAGTGGGAGGGGAGTAGGGAAGTTTTGGCATACACTGTGTGACAGCTGATTGGAGGAAAGGCGGCACCACACACACACACTCCACACACACACACACTCCACACACACACACACTCCACACACACACACACTCCACACACACACACACACACACTCCACACACACACTCCACACACACACTCCACACGCAGAGGAAGAAAGAAACGTGCTGTGCTGTGAATAGATCAGCTCTCTGCTAATCTTTTTATAGCACCCTCTCAGATACAAATTTCCGGCTGGTTTTATCTCTTGTGTCTGAGAACTTGTCAAAAGTTGTTATGCTGATAACAGAAACGAAGCAGCAGAAATATACAGGGCTTAGGGCTTTGGAGAGAGATAAGTAAACGCTATAGATATATGCACCCAGGCCTGATTTCATGAATCAGGTTTACATCCATTAAGACAAATCTGTGCTCAAGACACTTTGACAAGTTAGAACCATTGTCATTTCCAAGAGGAAAAAATTAGGCACAATGGGAAATCTATTATTAAACTGGTATAATCCTACATTCAACTGGTGGTGTTCACAAACCAAAAAAAAAAAAAAAATACTAAATTGTAATAGGTTAAGTCGATTTTCGAAATTTTTCGTTTGAAAATCTTATCTAAGAATTTTCGTTCGTATTTTGCACCTTTTAGTGGGCTGCACCAACAGCCAATTTTCGTGCTGCCATCGAATTTGAGAAATTGGACATGTCGGAAATTTTTTGAAAAACAACGATTTTTTTAATTGATGGGAGAATCGTGCGAAAAAATATAATTGAAAAAGAAATGCGCATGTGCAAGAAAAGAAAACAATACGTACAGTAGAGAAGAGCAGAAGGTACGAGGGTGAGCAGTATATATAGCGGAGAATCGAGGAGGTTGTAATGGAAAGCAGTATGGGGGGGGGGGGGAGGGGGGTGTATGACAGTGAGTAACGTGTGTTTAAAAGCAGGCAAAATGTCCTGGAGAGGAGTGCAAAGGGTATGACAGCAGACAATATGTCTTCGATAGAATTGTCAAAAGGTATTAAAGCCCATTTGAACCATTTATTACGGTAATGCAGTTATGTTCTCCACTTAGACCAATCAGAGGAGAGTGCTGCAGGTGCCAAGTGTGACATTTTTGAAGTTCTTTTGAATTACATTCAAGTCCTCAAATGTGCTAAGAATTTTCATACAAATGTTTGTTCAAAAATCTACTAATGTATGGTTTTAGGCTGTCAGCAGATGGTATCTATCTTTTCATCCAGTGCAGATAAGAAGAAACAATATAATGAAGTATCTGGTTGCTATGTGTAACCCAGAAGGAGAAAATCCTTCCTTCCATCAGACACTGGTTAATGAGGCTCAGTGTGGTCAGCTGTTAGTTTATATTGTTTACTGGTAGCCAACAACAAAGGTGGGATTTTTCTCTAGCAGTAGCTTTTAAAAGATTAATGAAGTCTACCTTATGGCCTAGTAAAGTAGCTTCTATTTAACACCTCTCAGGCTGTAAAACATAAGGGAACATAAATAATTAAACGTGATGATAATCTGACTTCCTTTCTGTTTGATTATTAAATGAGGATGCAACTGACGTTTAAGGACTCTTGCACACGGCCATATATTGGTGCATGTGGCTGTACAGTGTAAAATACTACTGGTATTTGTGGTTTCTGGGAGCAACAGCTGCTGGATAATTATGCCCATAGACATGTAATAGAGAATACACCGTTCACAGCTATACAATCATAAATACCATTGCTTAGACGTGAATGGACTTCTGTCCACAAATGTAAATATTTGCATTTAGAAAGAGATGCCCATATACACATAAAGCAGTGTATTTTGTAATGCCTGTCTATGGACAACAGTCGTGGCTCCTGGACACCACAAATACTGGTGTATTTTGCACTGTATGGCCATATGCTGTAATATACAGTCATGTGCAACAACCCTAAAGGGTTATTATTTATATATATATATATATAATTTTTTTTTTTTTTTTTTTTATACACACACACAGTGCCTTGCGAAAGTATTCGGCCCCCTTGAACTTTTCAACCTTTTGCCACATTTCAGGCTTCAAACATAAAGATATAAAATTTAAAATTTTTGTGAAGAATCACCAATAAGTGGGACACAATTGTGAAGTGGAACGAAATCTATTGGATAATTTAAACTTTTTTAGCAAATAAAAAAACTGAAAAGTGGTGCGTGCAAAATTATTCGGCCCCTTTACTTTCAGTGCAGCCAACTCACTCCAGAAGTTCAGTGAGGATCTCTGAATGATCCAATGTTGTCCTAAATGACTGATGGTGATAAATAGAATCCACCTGTGTGTAATCAAGTCTCTGTATAAATGCACCTGCTCCGTGATAGTCTCAGGGTTCTGTTGAAAGCGCAGAGAACATCATGAAGACCAAGGAACACACCAGGCAGGTCCGTAATACTGTTGTGGAGAAGTTTAAAGCCGGATTTGGATACAAAAAGATTTCCCAAGCTTTAAACATCCCAAGGAGCACTGTGCAAGCGATCATTTTGAAATGGAAGGAGTATCAGACCACTGCAAATCTACCAAGACCTGGCCATCCCTCTAAACTTTCAGCTCAGACAAGGAGAAGACTGATCAGAGATGCAGCCAAGAGGCCCATGATCACTCTGGATGAACTGCAGAGCACTACAGCTGAGGTGGGAGAGTCTGTCCATAGGACAACAATCAGTTGTACACTGCACAAATCTGGCCTTTATGGAAGAGTGGCAAGAAGAAAGCCATTTCTCAAAGAGATCCATAAAAATTCTCGTCTAAAGTTTGCCACAAGCCACCTGGGAGACACACCAAACACGTGGAAGAAGGTGCTCTGGTCAGATGAAACCAAAATCCAACTTTTTGCCCACAATACAAAACGATATGTTTGGTGTAAAAGCAACACAGCTCATCACCCTCAACACACCATCCCCACTGTCAAACATGGTGGTGGCAGCATCATGGTTTGGGCCTGCTTTTCTTCAGCAGGGACAGGGAAGATGGTTAAAATTGAGGAGAAGATGGATGCAGCCAAATACAGGACCATTCTGGATGAAAACCTGTTGGAGTCTGCAAAAGACCTGAAACTGGGATAGAGATTTATCTTCCAACAAGACAATGATCCCAAACAAACAAAGGAATGGTTCACAAATAAACGTATCCAGGTGTTAGAATGGCCAAGTCAAAGTCCAGACCTGAATCCAATCGATAATCTGTGGAAAGAGCTGAAAACTGCTGTTCGCAAACGCTCTCCATCCAACCTCACTGAGCTCGAGCTGTTTTGCAAGGAAGAATGGGCAAGAATTTCAGTCTCTCGATGTGCAAAACTGATAGAGACATACCCCAAGCGACTTGCAGCTGAAATTGCAGCAAACGGTGGCTCTACAAAGTATTAACACAAGGGGGCTGAATAATTTTGCACGTCCCACTTTTCATTTTTTTTATTAGTTAAAAAAGTTTCAAAAATCCAATAGATTTCGTTCCACTTCACAATTGTGTCCCACTTGTTGGTGATTCTTCACAAAAAATAAAAATTTTATATCTTTATGTTTGAAGCCTGAAATGGCAAAAGGTTGAAAAGTTCAAGGGGGCCGAATACTTTCGCAAGGCTGTGTGTGTGTGTGTGTGTGTGTGTATGTGTGTGTGTGTATGTATATGTATATATATATATATATATATATATATATATATATATATATATATATATATATATATATATATATATATATATATATATATATATATATATATATATATATATATATATATATATATAATTTTTTTTTTTTTTTTTTTTTTTTGTTTGTTTGTTTTAAAGTAACGAAAATGTTATACTTGCCTGCTCTGTGCAGTGGTTTTGTACACAGCAGCCCAGATCCTCTTCTCGGTTCCCATGCCAGCGTTCCTGGTCCCTCCCTCCTGCCCGTAGAGCAAACCGATTGCTACGGGGGCACCCAAGCCGAGCTGCTGCTCTGTGTTTCCATTCAGACACGGAGCCACATGTCTGACCCACCTTTCTCTCTTCTCATTGGCTCTCTGACTTTATTTGACAGCAACGGCACCATTGTCAAGAGGGAGAGTCCCCAGACTTTGTGGCTCTTGTGCAACATTGATGGATCGAGAGGGAGCTCAGGTGAGTATTAGGGGGGCTGCGGCTAACAGAAGTTTGTTTTTATCTTCATGCATTAAAATAAAATAAAAACCTGACTTTTTAGAAACACTTTTAAAAAATGCTGATTAGAGCATACCAGCAGGGAGCATCATATAATTTATCAAGGGTGTCATAATTTTATCTTGATCTTAAAGTAATACTAAAGCTTTGCTTAGTTTGTGTTGTAAAAAAAAAAAATAAAAAAAAAAATGTTATGCTCACCTGCTCTGTGAAAAGTTGGTTTTGCACAGAGCTGCCCGGATCGGCCTCTTCTCGGGTCACACGCTGGCAATCCTGGCTCCTGCCAGGTGCCCCCTTAGCAAGCAGCATGCTATCGGGGGGACCTGAGCCGAACCATTCACAAATGGAGCCCTGGCTTGGACCCACCCCTTCTGGTTACCTTCATGCATAGAATGCACAGTAAAGAAAACCTTGTGCCTTTACAACCACTTTAAAGGTCAACGCCACCTTTTCAACTTGTTGCACCCATATTTAGGCTTTACCTTGTTGCTAAGTAAACTCCCCCTTCCCATGATAGCATGAGGGGGTTATTCTCTCTTGCAGCCACTGGCACTTTTAAAAACCATGCGGCTTCACCTGAACAGCTGTTGTTTAATTCTTGCCATTTAATAAACCAAAAATGCTGTCTGCAACGAATGCAAAAATATATGTGCGTTTTTATTTAACCATTTGCTGCCCTGGCCAATCCTGACACACACACAAATGTTAAAATCAGCGCATTTTTTTTTCTAGAAAATTACTTGGGGGGGGGGGGGGGGGAATTTGCGCGGTCACGCATCACTAGACATAGAGCGACAAATTTGAAAAAAACACAATATTTTTTGCTATAATAAATATCCCCAATTTAAAAATAAAAACACTTTTTTTTTTTCCTCAGTTTAGGCCGATATCTTCTACATTTTTCATTCAAGCTTATATTGATTGGTTTGCGCAAAAGTTATAGCACCTACAAAATAGGTTATTGATTTTGTGGCTTTTTTTTTTTTTATCGTGACTGTGACATTGCGGTGGACAGATCGGACGCTTTTGACACTATTTTGGGACCACTGACCTTTATACAGCGATCAGTGCTATAAATATGCACGGATTACTAGAGCTGCACAATTAATTGTTAAAAAATCGTGATCTCGATTCACCAACGCCCCCCACTATCTGCTCACTCAACTGTCAAAAGAAAGCATCTGGGCAGTCTGCCAAGTCTTTAACTTGAAACAATGTAACTAAGCTTCCTTCTTAGTTCAAAGGAATAGAACTTCTGTGTAAATCTGGGCAGTCTGCCAAGTTTTGTGTAAATGCAGGAAGTTTAACCACTTAAAGTCTAAATCTTTTTCTGACACTTCTTTAAGTTGAAATCAATATTTTTTGCTAGAAAATTACTTGGAACCCCCAAACATAGATAATATAATTTTTTTTTTTTTTTAGCCGAGACCCTAGGGAATAAAATGGCAATTGCTGCAATATTTTATGTCACACTGTATTTGCCCAGCGGTCTTTTTTAAGTGCAATTTTTTTTGGGGGGGAAAAATACACTTCAATGAATAAAAGTTAGCCCGAATTATTTTTTATTTATTTTTGTTTTAATGTGAAAGATGTTACACCACGAGAATTGTGATCTCTCTTCTAAGCAAAACATGATTCTCATTTTAGCCAGAATCGTGCAGCTCTACTGATTACTGTATAAATGTCCCTGGCAGAGAAGGTGTTAACACTATGGGGAGATCAAGGGGTTAAAAGGGTTACCCAGGGAGTGATTCTAACTTGGGGTTGGGGGGGTAGGACTGACAAGGGAGGAGGCCAATCGGTGTTCCTATATATTGGGAACACACGATCGGACTCCTCTCCCCTGGCAGGATGTAGATCTGTGTGTTTACACACACTGGTCCATGTTCCTGCTCTGTCAGGAGCGATCGTGGGTGTCCGGCGGAATATGTGGCCGCTGGGCACATGCATCTGCTCCTCTGACGTGGCACGCACATCCCCTTTACCGCCCGGAAAGCGAGGACGTCATGTGGGGGCTTATAGTAGCTCATTATGCCTTTGTCTTGCAGGGGTTTTTTTTCCCCCTGGTGGCGGGGGCCTGTCTGGGAACTTTAGGTTGTTTGTATTCTTTCTTAACCATTTCCAGACCGCCACACACCGATATACATCCTTATTTGAAGTGGAATATAGTTGTTATGGCAGCAGCTAGCTGCCACAACCCCGGTATCCTCTTCTTCGGCCAGCGGTCCGCTTTCCGATAAGAGTGGTCTCTGTGGCAGATTTTCCGTGAGATCACTTATCGGCGGCAGGAGAGGGCCCCCCCCCCCCGCCTCTGGGGCCCTCTGCCGCTTACTGGAGCAGTCGGCAGCAGCAGAGGCGATTGGATCCTCACCCTTGCTGGGCATGAAGACGAGTGAGGGGAAGCTGGCCCCCACCCATCTCCATAACATTGCAGGGCATAAGCGAAGCCAAAACGTCACTTCCGCCCATAGCTCTTAAATGCCCCCTTTTTTTATTTATTTTTTTATTGCATCTTAGTGTAAATATGAGATCTGAGGTCTTTTTGACCCCAGATCTCAGTCCTGTAATGCTTTATTTCTATTATAAGGGATGTTTACATTCTTTGTAATAGGAATAAAAGTGACACACTTAGTTTTTTTTAAAACAGTGTAAAAATAAAAGGTAAAATAAATAGGAAAAGGAAGAATTTTTTTTTTTCAACTCTCCCCATCTTGCTGAGCTCGCATTCAGACGCAAATGCATATATAAGTAGCGCCCGCATATGAAAACTGTGTTTAAACCACATGTGAGGTATTGACGCGATCGGTAGAGTGAGAGCAATAATTCTAGCCCTAGACCTCCTCTATATCTCAAAACATGCAATGTGTAGAAACATCGCCTATGGAGATGTTTAAGGGTAAAAGTTTGTCGTCATTCCACGAGCGGGTGCAATTTTGAAGCATGACATGTTTGATATCAATTTACTTGGCGCAACATTATCTTTCATAATATAAAAAAAATTATGCTAACTTTACTGTTGTCTTATTTATTTTTTTTGTAAAAGTGTTTCTTCAAAAAAAAGTGTGCTTGTAAAACTGCTGCGCAAATACGGTGTGACAAAGTATTTCAACGGCCGCCATTTTATTCTCTAGGGTGTTAGAAAAAAAGTATGTTTGGGGGTTCTAAGTAATTTTGTAGCAAAGAAACTGTTTTTAACTTGTAAATAACACATCTCAAAAAGAGGCTCGATCCTTAAGTGATTAAAGTGCACCTTAGGGTGGTCCACAGGCATTGACTGGGTCTCTGCAAAGGCTTCCTGGTTTTTGTTTTTGTTTTTTTCCCCTTTGTTTCCTCTTAGGCCAAAAGCTCTGATTCAGGCAAAAGGAAATGCCCCTCATGCAAAGCCAAAATGGGAGAGCCTTTTGCAGCACCTGCATTGCTTCCTTAGTAAATCGGCTTCGGTTTGATGACTCAGTTGTTTCAGTCAAAAAGGAGCTGTATGCCACGATTCAGTCATTCTGTGACTCAATGGCTAATCTAATGGCTAGTCAGCCTTACACATCCAAGTCTTCCCAAGTTTCTCTTTTGGAAAGCCCTTCTACCAGACAATCCAGTGAATGTTCAGAAAAGGAGGAGGGTAAGGGGGCTGTCTAAATTCAAACTGTCCCTGGAAGAAGTCGATGGGCTTCTTAGAGCCAAACATGTTACCCTTGGCCTAAATGAAGAAAAGAAGGAACTAACACTGCACAACCCTTCCAGGTCTTGCAAAAATAAATTCATTCTATTCAACAAACTTTGTCAAGAGAAACAAATTTATATATAAAAAAGCGCATAATACAGCTCAGTGGTCGCAATACAAAAGAATGGTTGCCTTTACATGTTTCGCCACTATTGTGGTGTCTTTTGGAGCTTTTGTAGGACCTTAATACATTATCACTAAAACAAAGCAGATTAAGCTAAATTCTAATTATGCAAACAATGAAAAAATATAAAAAAAAAATAAGAGAATAAAGATCCTAAGGTCTTTGTTTATTCTTTATTTATTTTTTCATTGTATTAAGTCCTCATTAAAGGAACTGATGCAGCAGGGCATAGTGATTCAAGTGCCACCAAAAGAGTGCAACAGGGTTTTTATGCTCATATTTTCCTGGTAAGGAAGCTAACGGAAATTCCGATTGATCTAAAACCCCTGAACAAATCTGTCGTATACAGAAGGTTCAAGATGGACTCGATTATTTTCAGGCAGAAATCTGCTGACCCCAGAATGTTACATGGCGTCAATAGATTTAAGGGATGCATACCTGCAAGAGTCTCCTTCTCCCTTGATAGGTTTGTTCAGAAGGTTGGGAGCACAATGTCTTGTGAACTCTGGTAACTCCCAGGGCGGAGTTACCAGCGTCTTTGCATCACTTCCGGTTTCGAGCCATGGAACACAACTCATCCCAGCTTCCTGTTTTTTCAAAGTTCTGTATTACTGCATTATATGTGAGTACATTTCCACTTTTATAACTCTTATAGCTCATATCTTATATCGCAAACAGTCAGCTGACACAGAAGATTTTTTTTTTTGCTACACAGTGGCAGATACTGTGAAAGCGCAATACCCCCCCAGTGGGGTGAAGGGTTCCGGTGAGTGCCCTACCTATAGGGCACCCATAAGAAGCAGCGAGCACAGTTTATGAAGAACACCTGTCTCATTTTTGATTTTATTTTTGCATTATAATGGTTTATGGACTTTCTTTGCACACAGCATATATTCTCTTAAAATGTTAATTGATACATGGGAGTATCACCGTAGATTTTATATATATAGCACTAATCACTTTAAGAATGTTTTCAGATGTGTTTTTATATTGGTACATGTACTGTAGTTGACATATGTCCATTATTTTTGCTTTTTGCCCTTATGAGCCACACTGAGACGTATATTAGATTATTGCACCAGGACACAGGTCATTTGCACCTTTGGTTCACACTATATAATTTGCCTTGGTTTTTGGTCTCAAATCTGAGATACATTTTATTTGGGATTTCCTGTAAGCCTTATAGGAGTATATGACACTACATGCCAGAACAGAGATCTACCTTCCTTCCTTCACATATTTACCTTATACATTCAGCTTAGGTGGATGTATTGGTAGAGGCAGCAGTTCTTCTTGAATTTTTTCCATAAGCACGGGGCTCCCAAAACATTTTCAATTAAGGAACCTTACATGTGAGTGTTTCTGGATAGACTTATACCTAGGACAGAACCAAAGATCTTACCCAAGGTAGCTTCAAATTCAATACATATAAACGATGCTTTATTCAAATAATATTTAGGACACAGCAAATGACATCACAGCGAAAGATGCTAACTGCTGACGCATTTTCGCAATAAGGCTAGTGCTTACTCATAGCTCATAACTCACCAGCTATGAGTAAGCACTAGACTTAGTGCGACGTGTCAGCTGTTAGCATCTTTCGTTGTAATATAATTTGCTGTGTCCTAAATATTTGAATAAAGCATCGTTTTAGCATTGGAGTGCAGCCGTCCAGAGTTCTGTCATTATCCACATTATCTGCATGCTGTGGCTCGCACCCGGATCCCTTCACCTGGAGCAATTATCTCTGAGTTCCCAGGTCCTGCCTTTGAGCGGTGGTGTATATCTAGCTTCAATATATAATCGTTCACAAGATATTGGGCTCCCAACCTTCTGTGCAAATCCATCGGGAGGAGAAAACTTTTTTTTCATATGTTGGACATCAAAAGGATTTTTTTATGTTGCCTAGAAATAACAAAGGACTTTAGCCGAACAGACACATTTGTTCTTTTTTCAGGGCAACAAGAGAGGTTGCCAGGTTTCTAAAGGTTCTTTAGCCAGATGGCTGAAATGATCCATTCTGGAGGCATACTCGCATGCAGGTTTGTCTTGATTTCAATGGGGAACAGCGGTGGAGGAGCGGTAAACACACCGCTCCAAAGAAGCTGCTGGCAGGACTTTTTTCTGACGTCCTGCCAGCGCAGCGCTGTAGTGTGAAAGCCCTCGGGGCTTTCACACTACACACAATGGTGCAGCTTCTTTAGGGCAGATTGCAGGCACTATTTCTAACGCTATAGCGCCTGCAAAATGCCTTGGTGTGAAAGGGGTGTTGGAGCACCCTACCTTATACAGTTGCGTGAACTGATGCAATAGAAATGGGAACATTGTCTGCCTTGTCTTTGAATAGGAACAGCGCTTGGCAAATGGTGTGAACAAGCCCAAAACTGCCATCAGATTTTTGTTTTGTGTGTTCAGCCTGTAGGCTTTAAAAAAAAAACGGAATGGTTTCTTCCAGCCACACAATCAAGGTGGATAGAGGAATCCTCCCCGCAGAGACATTGTATGCTGACAGTGGGGACTCTGCTGTAAAAATACACTGATCGGTTGCTGGGGCCGCTGATCAAGAAATTGTTTCCAACAAGCGCATTCAACAAAAGTTGATCCTCAAACAGGAGTGCACACGCATAGATTGAAATTTGGCCAGTGCCTGCTGAACCAGCCAAATGTCACGGCTAAAAACTGAACTCTGGGTAGACACACATTTGACCAAATATCTTGTCATTATGGCTCATTTAGGAGTGGTTATCTTGCACACTGATTTTCAAATTTGTATTATTCATATGTACATAAAGCCCAACTTTATTTTTTTTATTTTTTAGAGTGACTCTGTGGATGACCCTGTTGCAGAGATTTTTCCCCCTTCTTAGTCCTGTATCTGAAAAAAGTGCAGTTGTCCCTGGTACATGAAGGTACAGACAGCAATAAAAATAAGTTGTCGGCAAGCTTTTCGTAGTAAAAAAAAAATGTGCTTTCACTTTTCTGGTCGAAAGTGGGAGTAATCTACCCAATAGGAAAATGGGCAGCAAAAACCCTATAGCTCAAACCCTTATCCAAAACTCTGTAAAAACTTTTATCTGGAATTGGGCTAAAACAATGTACCAAGACAATATCTCCATAGCCAGGCTGGGTTAAAATGATCTAAAAACACCTAATTTTTCCACTCTGAGCTTCGGAACATGTTAGATTGGCAGCAAAGAATTTGATTGCTAATAGGGTACATGGACACAGACATTTGCAGGTGAAAATGTTCTCAAGTGTAAAATTCCCAGCATTTTCCCATGCCTGGGTAGCCCATGGTGGCATGCACAGCTTGTGTTTACCTTGTATGCATATGACCTATGCCTCGAAAGCAGTATAAGCCATATGCACATGCAGTGGGAAAATGTCAGTAATTTTACATTGCAATTGCAAACGTCTGTGTGCATATACCCTAAAGTAGCTATTGTCTCACCATGTTTTTTTTCCCAAGTGTTTTGTTAGGCTTGGTGTGATTAAAACATTTTTTTTTTTGGGGGGTGGGGAGAAAGCAGGAATTTGATATGCTGTAGATTAGGTATAGCTATACTTATAAATTGCTAGTGATTAAAAATGAATGCAAGAAAAAGTTTTCATTTCTAACATAATTGGTCCATCATAATTTCTAGTGTGTGGTGAGGTGTGTGTGTGTGTGTGTGTGTGTGTGTGTGTGTTTGTTTTTGTTTTTTAAAGGGACATCCTGCTATGAATGTTAAACCAGTGAAAACAGCAGTAGCTAGAATCTTAAACACTTAAGCCCCAGACCAATTGTCAGCCTAAGGACCAGAGGTCTTTTTACAATTTCGCACTGCACTGCTTTAACTGGTAATTGCGCGGTCATGCAATGTTGTACCCAAACGAAATTTGCGTCCTTTTCTTCCCACAAATAGAGCTTTCTTTTGTTTGCCTCTGCGATTTTTATTTTTTACGATATAAAAGGAAAAAGACTGAAAATTTTGGAAAAAAAAAAAAAAGATCTCTTCTACTTTTTGTTATAAGAAAAATCGAATAAACTCAATTTTAGTCATACATTTAGGCCAAAATGTATTCAGCCACGTCTTTAGTAAAAAAAATGTCAATAAGCGTATATTTATTGGTTTGCGCAAAAGTTATAGTGTCTACAAACTAGAGTACATTTTCTGGAATTTACACAGCTTTTAATTTATGACTGCCTATCTCATTTCTTGTGGTGCTAAAATGGCAGGGCAGTACAACCCCCCCCCCCCCCCATGACCCCATTTTGGAAAGTAGACACCCCAAGGAAATTGCTGAGGGTCATGTTGTGCCCATTGAATATTTTTTTATTTATTTTTTGTCACAAGTGATTGAATAATGACAAAAAAAAAGGTTTACAAAAAGTTGTCACTAAATGATATATTGCTCACACATGCCATAGTTATATGTGGAATTGCACCCCAAAACATATTCTGCTGCTTCTCCTGAGTATGGGGATACAACAAGTGTGGGACTTTTTGGGAGTCTAGCCGCGTACAGCACCCCTTCAGGATTTCTAAGGGTGCAAGTTTTTGATTTCACTCCTCACTACCTATCACAGTTTCGAAGGCCATAAAATGCCAAAATAACACAACCCCCCCCCCAATGACCCCATTTTGGAAAGTAGACACCCCAAGCTGTTTACTGAGAGGCATGTTGAGTCCATGGAATATTTTATATTTTGCCACAAGTTGCGGGAATATTACAAACTTTTTTTTTTTTGCACAAAGTTGTCACTAAATGATATATTGCTCACACATGCTATGGGCATAAGTGAAATTACACCCCAAAATAAATTTTGCTGCTTCTCCTGAGAACGGGGATACCACATGTGTGGGACTTTTGGGAGCCTAGCCGCGTACAGGACCCCCGAAAACCAAGCACTGCCTTCAGGATTTAAATATAAAACGCGACCAAAAAAAACTGTTAGCGATCACAGGGATCAGGCCTGACTCTGCAAACGCTGCAGTTATGTGTTTAGTGTTTGGTAAGTTACAGTGATCGATCGATACTGCACTTGGGTGGGCTGGGCGGAGGGGCAAAACGCAGGTGCTAGCAGGTATCTGGGCTGATCCCGCTAATGATACGTTTTTTTGGAACCCTAAACTGCTGGGGACGCTAGTATAGATCTGATCAGATATTGATCTGTTCAGATACTATACCACTACGGGAGGTGTATGCTTTGCGCGTGGGTGTTAGCGGTACTGGCACTAACCTAGCGCTGCCTGGGGCGACGCAGACCCTATCTGACCCTAAAACCTAATTGAGATCACCCGCCGGGTGATCAGGGAGTTAAACCTTTATTGGGTAATAAATGGTGGGTGCCCTGATGCTATAAAAAGCAAACTAACTAACCAGTCACCCGTAACACTTATACGGTGATCACTGGTGAAAGGGTTAACTAGGGGCAATCGGGGGGTTAAAACCTTTATTGGATACAATATGCAATCTTCTTTTGTTCTACAAGAGGTGGCAAGAAAAAAAAAAATCTAAAATTATTATTTTTTATTCCCCCCCCCCCCCCCATCAACGCAGTCAGTGTTGACAGGGGAATCCCTCCTGCAGCGTCATTGTGCTCTGCCGGCAGGGAGGGAACGTGGGGAACCTTCCTTGCCGGCAAAACACAATAATTAGTTTAGCTGGCTTATTGCCAGTGGCACTAATCGTCTGGGGGGGGGGGGGGAATAGACAGGCTGGTTGTACACAAGTCGATCGATGGATTGATTTGCTTACAACAAGAGTGGCCATACATGGATCAAAATGTGGCCAGTTTTAGGATTTATTATTGTATCACCCTAATTTGCTAAATTTTTATGTACAAGGAAGTTCTTTCTACTAAACAAATTTTAAAAAAAGATAGGATAAAGGAAAATAATTGTATGCTAAGCAAAATGCACTTGTTTTATCTCGCTAAGCCTAGATATACTGCTAGAGCAAGAAATGCAGATGCAGCAGTTGTAGTTTGTGTCTGTTTAACAAAGAAAGGGAATACCCGACTGGGTTGGAAAATGCTGAATGTTTAGCTGGAACAATAGAAAATACAATGAATGAGCTACTCAGCAATGTTCACAGCTAACTGGCCTGCAAGTTTAGCCAGGATTCTATCCCATAGCCTAAGCTGAATTCTTGTACTGTAATGGGAATCATTGTGTGAGCTGTCACATACAATGTTTCCTCACTGAACAATGTGATCTGGGTTGTTTGAAAACACAAATACCAATGCACATCGCTTTGTAGGTGATTCACAAAGAGCTGGATCATCTACTGACCTTTTGTAATAATCAGACTGCAGTGCTAAATTCTCCCACTGACATTGTACCTGTGCCTTGTTGTGAAAACTCCTTTAGGGAAAGCAAGTGCTTAAAATATGGATAATTCAGCCCCTAGCATTCACCCAAAACTGAAATACTACTTTTCTATGGTATAACTTTAAAGAGGTTGTACTTACCTGACCCCTCGAAAGGCCCGCACTCGCCCCCGATGTTCTCTTCGCCACTCAGCCTGGCCGCTGATTGGCGAGAGTGGATGGATTGAAAGTAGCGCAGCCATTGGCTTGTGCTGCTGTCAGTCACATCCAATGACGTGACACGCCGGGGGTGGGGCTGAGTGATACAGTGAGCGGCTATAGCCGCCGGCTGTATCACGGGAGCGCACCCGCAAGTGCTTCTCACCATGCGAGGGAGCTCGCATGAACGTGAGAACTACTTGCTAGGGGAAGCCGAGACAGCTGCCGAGGGACCCCAGAAGACCAGGTTTGGGACACTCTGTGCAAAACGAGCTGCACAGTGGAGTTAAGTCTAACATGTTTGTTATTAAAAAAAAAAAAAATTTACTTTACAACCCCTTTAAGCATTTGTAGTTAGTGTATGCACACTCCAAATCTATTTCTCTTATATTCACGGACCGACACAGCTCCTCTTATGGGTCTTATGGTCTTTTGGGTTGTTTGCCCTATTACTAGGAGATCCTAGGCATTAGTTGTAACACAACACTCAGAACTCTTATTTTTGCCCAGGGGGTGGTCCCTTGGGCAACAACCCTCCAGTCTGCCAGGCAGACCTCAGTTTTATTTTGCCTAGTGAAGAAGGACCTAGGAACACTGCGGGCCCATCAGTCTGTTGTTGTTTTTTTTTTTTTAATGCAGAAGCGTGACTTTATGCACAAGATGAATGATCCTGTGATCTACTATCAACAGCCGGCTGGGTGACAGGCTGGATACCCTTATCCTTGTAGTCTCCCCAGTCCGGCCATCAAGCATGTGCAGGCCGCAGCTACGTGCTTGGCAGGCCACGACGAAACCTCAGCTCCAGAGGTGGTCGGTGAGCTTTTATGCTCTGGGGCATACATATGACTGGGCTACTGATGTCTGCATCACAGTATGCCGGGCCAGCAGCCACCCTGTACTGATCAGTGAGTGGGTCTGTGATGGAATGTCTCCCAGCTCTTTAGGACTGGTAAGTACAGCTCTCCCTGCCTTGACAGGGCTGAGCAGCTGGGCTTTCCCTGGGAGGTCGATTTGGGGGTCCCTCACCTCCTTCTCTTCTCTCCCCTGTCCATATCTCTCCCCCCCCCCCCCCCCCCCCCGGGGAGATGCTGCATGTGGCTGCTGAGCAGGGTGTGTGTGACTATGCGGGGGTTCTCATCTGGGGGTGCTGCGCTGGCTAGCAGGGTCCTGTTCTTCATGCCCCTGTGAAGTTTTGCTGATGTCTTGTACAGCGCTGTGCTCACTGCTATCGTTTTCTCCCTGTACCTCATGGAGCTGCTTTGGTGGCCGTTTTTAGGTGTGGGCATGGGCTGCATGCTTTCCTTGGCTTCAGCTGCCATTTTCCTAGTGATCTCCTATACAGGACACTGGTGGCCATTTTCTGGAAGCCTGAACACGTTTTTCTTTTTAGTGTTCTCTAGCAGCAGCATGTGCTCTCACAGCCATTTTCCCTGTGTTTTTATGTCTTTGTACTGGACGCTGGGCGGCCATTTTATTGAAGCCTGAGCACACTTCAGAGCGGTTTGGCGCTATTTGCAGCGGCTGCCACCCACACATCTTTTGTTTCCTCTGCACCTGGGAGCCCACAGGGACTACAGGCACTGCTTGTTGGATAGCGCAGAACTCCTTAGGGTGGTGAGTCCAGCGGGAAAGAGCCCCTCAGCCAGCGGCAGCAAGGAGGGTGGGACTGTCACTGTCCTAAGTCCCCTTCGGGTGGCAGACAGGGTAGGGTCAGCATGGCTTCAGAAACCTGGTGTTTCTTAGCCCGAAATCCATGTAATTGCAACCGGGTCACCTGCAGAATGCGCACTGCCCATGGACACCCTGATGGCGGTCCTCAATTTGTTTGTTGCAAAGATGGAGGCAGTGCGTGGGAAGAAAGGTGCACTAAAGCAGCCCCTGCCCCCCCCCCCCCCGGTCTTCTGGGGAGAGCTGTGACGCAGACTCAGGTCCTGCTGAGGCTGGTGACCCCTGCTCTATCTTGTCAGGCGACGCTGACCAGGACTGTTCAGACAGTGAGGATGAGTCCCCGTCCGTTTATGGTTGTGGGGTCAGCTGTGTGTGCGACCAGTACTGGCATCCACACGCAGACACTGACTGAGTAGGCAAAACTTTTTCACTGTGAATTGGGAGAGCAACAGGCTTCTCCTGTCTGCGTGGAACTAGCAGACCAACTAGTGCAAGGCCTTAAGTACATCTGTGACGCAGCCCTGGATACTCTCCCTCTGTTGTCCAGGGCTTCAGTGTCAGCTGTGGTGCTGAGGCACCTGATTTGGCTAAAATGCTGGTCTGCTGACCAGGCATCCAAAAAAGCCGTGACGGATCTTCCCTTCCTTGGCGACCGGCTCTTTGGAGCCTCCTTGGATGACATTATTAAAAATGCCACCGGTGGTAAGAGTACCCTACTCCCACAGGCCAGGAAGGCTAAGGAGCTACGCCGTAGGCAAGGGCCCTCTTTCTGCTCACAAGCGGCTTTTTCGTCCGCCCGGAGCTTCAACAAATTGCCCCCAGCCCAACAGGACGACCACGGACGGACAAAAACGTCCCTGGAACCGCAAGCCTGCGAATAAAAGTGCTACCGCATGAAGGTTTGCCCCCACCCATGTCTCGGGTGGGGGGTCGCCTTTGGGAGTTTGCAGCACGGTGGTCCTCTCGGTTATCCGACCAATGGGTCTGCGATCTGATTTCCACAGGCTACAAGATGGTTTCTCTCTTGGTCGCCAAACGGATTCTTCCTCTCCAGCATACCCGTATCCCCGGCTCGCCAGGGAGGCCCTCTTGGGGACAGTAACGGACCTGCTGAATCGTGGGGTGGTTGTACCAGTTCCAGAATCAGAGCGTTCCTAGGGATTCTACTAAAATTTGTTTGGACATACCCCTTCCTTGGGGACTACAATCTTGGACCTAAAAGCCCTCAATCACTTTGTCTTGGGCCTTCCGACACCAAGCGTCTGTCACTCAGGTGTGTAAGGCGGCGCCCTGGTCATCTGTCCACACGTTTACCAAGTTCTACAAGGTAGACGTCACTGCATCAGCTGATGCCTGTTTTGGCCGCAAAGTTTTGCAGGCGGCCATATAGTTGCAATTGGATATGCAATATGTGTTTCCTTTTTTCCTGTTTTTTTCGATAGACACATTACCGTTAAGTTAATGTGCTGTTGCATTACATCACGCAGTTTTTGATGCGGTTATGGGTAGTCACTATTGTGGGTACCCTGTGTTTTTTTTTTTTTTTCTTTTTTTTTTGTGGTGGTGGTATTCCACGCACTGTTTTTTGTGGGTAAAATTTCACTAGTTCCCACTTGCCATGGTGGATGAAGTTTCTATGCTGTTTTTCCCACCCCTCATTTGGCACTGCTTGGGGATGTCCCAATGGCTAAGAGAGGAGCTGTGTCGGTCGGTGAATATAAGAGAAAATACGATTTTTGTACTCGCCATAAAATCCTTTTCTCTGTGATTCACCGACCGACACAGCACCCGCCCCTCTCTTTTTCTCTTTATGTTATACTGCTTGTTGACGTACTGTGGTCTGCCTGGCAGACTGGAGGGTTGTTGCCCAAGGGACCGCCGCCTGGGCGGAACCAAGTTCTGAGTGTTGTGTTAAAACTAATGCCTAGTATCATCTAGTAATAGGGCAAACAACCCAATGGCTAAGAGAGGAGCTGTGTCAGTCGGGGAATCGCAGAGAAGGTGATTTTATGGTGAGTACAAAAATCCTATTTTTTTCCGTATGTTTTACATCATGCCTCCATGTTTTAGTTTTCGGGAGCAAGCTTTTATGTTCCTGTAATGTACAAAAAATGAATACCAATTGTAGCAGTGCACTACACGTTCATCAGCACAGTGTGTTGGGAGCCATTCAGAATGAGTACATTGCACCTAAGCATGTAATGCATGTTTCCGCAATGCAGTAATGTGAATGGGCCTTAAGCCACCGCCTCACAATAAGTATCAGCATAGTTGGCCTATTGTGTGCTACCAAGTCTATTCAGTTATGGATTTTCTAGTGGTAGTGGTCACCAGGAAAACTAGGGAGGGTGAATTCCCTATTGGGCACAATTTTATCAATTTCAGGCTCTAAAATTCCAGCTTCATCTGTAGTTACTAATCTTGGTGTAAAAATGGATTCCCAACTCGCCTTTTGAAGCACATATAAATCAAGTATGCAAGACCTCTTTTTACCATCTTCGTAATATCTCTAAACGTTGTCCTATTCTTTCCTTTTCCGATAATGAAAGGTTGGTTCATGCCTTTGTCTCCTCTAGGCTGGATTATTGCAACGCGCTTCTCATTGGGATTCCGAGAGAGAGCATGCAGAGGTTATAGTATATTCAAAACTCTGCAGCAAGGATCCTAATGAGTGCGGAAGCATGAGCATATTACTCCAATTCTTAAATCTTTGCATTGGCTCCCGGTTTCTGCTAGGATTGAGTATAAAGTCGCTCTTCTTGCCCATCAATGCATATATGGCCATGCTCCACCTTATCTTAAGGAACTTCTAAGATTACAAAATTTACCTCGTTCCCTACGCTCAACTAATTTGAATTGTTTAGAGATTCCAAAAACTAGATTAAAAACAATGGGAGATGGGGCTTTTTGTGTTGCTGCCCCACATTTGTGGAATGCTTTGCCTGATAGTTTGAGGATTTTTCAGTCTACCGAAAATTTTAAAAAGGGATTGAAGACTTTTTTCTTTTTAGCAAATGTTTTTGAATTAAGTTATTTGTCTGTTTTTTTTATTGTAACTGTGTAGCACTTTGAGGTCTTATGATGGAAAGTGCATTATAAATAAAATGTATTATTATAAATCAAAAATAAAGGTAGTATTTTTAGATACAATTCGAAAATGGCCTCACACCATTATAGTTTCTCCTAAAGTGATACTAACATCTGTTTATTTATGTTTAAAAATATGTTATTACTTACCTGCTGTGCAGTGGTGCCAGCTCAGCTCCTACTCTTCTCGGGCCCTTTGCTGGCACTCCTGGCCCTTCCCTCCTGCCCCCAAAGCAAGCAGCTTGCTATGGGGGCACCCGAGCTGCTGCTCTGCGTACATTCAGACATGGAGCCATGGTTTGGCCCTGCTGCTTTTCTCACTGGCTCACTGACTTTGACAGTAGCAGGAACCAATGGCGATGAACTGCCATCTTAGCCAATGGGGAGTGAGAGTCCCCGGCAGCCGAGACACTTCTGCAAAATTGCTGGCTAGAGATGGAGCTCAGGTAAGTATTAGGAGGGCTACTGTACACTTTTTTTTTTTTTTTTTTAATCTTAATACATAGAATGCATTAAGATAAAAAACCTTCAGATTTTACAGCCATTTTAATTGTACCGTAAAAGGTATCCTTTATGTAATCTGTCTATAATAAAAAATGTTGCTGTCGATGGTGTATATCATTTTAAAATGTCTGAACATATATTTGTGAAAAACAATATGGACTTGAGTATTTTTTGTTTGTTTTTGGCACCCTCCATTAGGCATCTGCTGCCATTTGCATACCTTTTGACAAACCGACTCTTAATTTTAAATTTCAGCAAAAAACGTGCCATCTTACAGGTCAGTCTAGTTTAGGTTATTTTTTTGCATTTAGAAAGAGAACATGCTCTGCATTCACAGTGATTGCTAGCTACTGTTTACACATTAGTGTATGTACTTTAACAAATATCAATAACAACTTTTTTTTTTTTCTTCTCTATTTCAGGTGGTCATCTATGAATCAAATAAGCACATAGCATGGATCCTTTATATTTGAAGAGTTGGTCTCACTTTTCCAAAAGTGTTTCTTGGATGTGTGACCCACACCTTCTTTTACAATGATCCTTTGTTGGAGATGAGGCGGACTTTCTGAGAACTATATGAATCTGGTGTAAACGTTTAAATGTGCAAGCTCCCTAGAATGTATCTTACTAGCAGGAAGTTAAGAAGATGCCAGTTTCTTCAAGTAATGGCCACTTGTTTTGTGGTGTCTTTCATGCTGATGTGGGTTCAGGATGACAATGATATTGTAAACCACATAAAATCTTACTCATACCGATATTTTATAAACAGTTATGGTTTTGTGAATAGTAGCTTGAGTGTTTTGCAAAAGAAATCTGACGGCTCGAGGAACTTCAAGTACTTGATCAATAATAAAGACAAATGCCAGGAGAAGGATGTGCTGCTCCTGCTGTTTGTAAAGACTTCACCAGAGAACCGAAGACGGCGTGATGCAATTAGGTCCACCTGGGGCAATGAGGATTTCATACGTTTCCAGTATGCTGCCAACATCAAGGTCATGTTTGCTCTTGGCATAGATCAGGACCCTATAAAACGCAGTCTGCAACAGAAGCAGCTCGAAATGGAAAACAAAGTGTATCATGACTTGATACAGCAAGAGTTCCTGGACACGTTTCACAATTTAACTCTAAAGTTTCTCCTGCAGTTTGGATGGGTGAATACATACTGTCGCGATGCAAAGTTTATTATGACAGCAGATGATGACATCTTTGTTCATACCCCCAATTTGATTTCATACTTGAAGGATATGGATCTAATGGGTGTCCAAGATTTCTGGATTGGTAGAGTCCATCGTGGATCGCCTCCAATAAGGAACAAACATAGCAAGTATTATGTCCCATATGAAATGTATCAGTGGGCTGCTTATCCTGATTACACTGCAGGGGCTGCCTATGTTGTTTCTCGGGATGTGGCAGCCAAAGTGTATGAAGCATCACAGACATTAAATATCAGCTTATACATCGATGATGTTTTCATGGGAATCTGTGCCAATAAAATGGGGATTGTGCCTCAACATCACTTGTTCTTTTCAGGGGAAGGTAAGGCTCCCTATCACCAGTGCATCTATAACAGGATGATGACATCTCATGGACATGTAGATGATCTTCTTTATTTGTGGAAGCAAGCCACTGATCCAAAAGTGAAAGATTTAACATCTGGCTTCTGGGGAAACACCTATTGCAAGGTGGTTAACATTGTGCTTCTTTGCAAATTTCAATTTGATGGAACGTATCCATGTTCTGCTGCATGGTCCTAATAAATGTTCTGCATAAGTATTTGTGGTTAATTGGCCAATTCTGGTGCTAGACCAGAGAACTGCAAGTGAAATCGCTATATAGCTAAACAATCATTCTTTCTGTGGGCACTATTTTCAAAGAAAAACTGGGGCAAAGACAACTAAACGAATACATGTTTACATTCATAGTTTGCACTAGCACAAGAACATCCAGAATATGATTCCTACAGGGAACACCTACTTGCACAAGTTTTTGCATGTGTGTTGGATAAATGCAAACATTCAGTGCTGTGCTACTTTAAACGAAGGAAATTATTGTTTGCCCAACTAATAGGAAATAAAATTCATGTCTAAAAGTGTTAATTTGAAAGCCAGAGATCTAAGAGATTCTTAATATGTTTGGGTGCAAGTAAACCTGTGGCTTAGATTACATATGATATATCCAGTAAATAAACCAAAGTGCTGCATCTAATAGCTAGTTCATTTTTTACTTAATATTGCCAAAACCCATTCCTGCCTTAACATGGCAGTATCCTGGAAACTAAAATACTACTTCCAAGTAGAGTATGGTAAGATAGTTTCTCCTGTCATGATCCTATTGGAGGGCACCATCTTCTCTGATATAATTTTTCGTGTTAGGGCAGTTTCACACTGGCATGCTGAGAATGTCAGCGGTAAAGCAGCGATAGTTTTTGGGACGTTTTACAGTTTTTGGCCGCTAGCATGCTTTTAACCCCGACTAGCTGCCAAAGAAGGTGAGGTGAGCCAGAGCAGCAACATCAGTCTTAATCTGGTTATTCGGAGAACATTTGCATTTATTAAAGTGGAGCTCCACACAAAAGGGAAAGCTCCTCTTGTCTTCCCCCACCCCTCCGCTACCACACTTGGCACCTTTCGGCTGGGGGGGGGGGCGGACCTGGTTTTGACAGGTACCAGCTCCCACTTTCGGATGAGTTTGCCCATGGCAAACTCAGCTGAAAGTTCGGCCCCCCCCTCCTCCTTCCCCCACCCCTGGGTCATTCACAAAGCGCAGTGTGCATGTATAGTAAGGAACAGGCTGTGAAGATGGTGATGGCAGCACTCGAGAGCCTGCTGAAAAAACAGCTGAGGTGAGGACACAGCTGGATTTGTAGACAGGTAATTGTCCTAATATTAAAAGGTCAGCAGCTACAGTATTTGTAGCTGCTGACTTGAATTTTTTTTCTGAAGGAGCCTGGACCTCTGCTTTAAGAAAAATTAAAGTTGTCCAGTGAATGGTGCCTGTGACAGGTGAGCCACCTCTTGTGGTTACTATGCAGCAAGGCATCTGCTCGAAATTGGGGATTACATAGTAAGTGATTATTACAGTGATTCTCACATACTTACATTGGTCCAAGCTGGACCAATGTAATTGTACAATAAAATCCATACCGGGAGTTCAGCTTCAAGATTTGATAGGCTATATGAACTGTGAACAGCTGCCATCTAGCAGTTGGTATTTTGCTTACACCTTCATACTTTATAGCTGTGGACAAATTTCAATGGTCCTATAAATCTGCAACAACATCTGACTGAACAAGCTGTTTTATTCTGCTGAATGTTGTATGAAAAGCTAGTAAAATGCAAGTAAATAGAATTTCTTAAACACTGGCAGTGTTTTGACCTGAATTAAGTTAACCGAGATATAGTACCCAATTCCTTTGTCATGTTTTTTAATACCAAATGTTCATTTGAAGTTTGGAAATGTGTTGCTGTAAAAAATATAACAAGTCCTAATTTTCATATGGCATACAGCAATGTCTGCTATAGAAAATCCCTGCTTCTCATGTCTATCTGGCAGCTATTTGTGCATTGCATATATCACAGTCCTGCCCAGTTATGCACATAAGTGTATCTAAAATGTCCAGCAGGTGAGGTGGCAGACTGCAGCTATTCAGTTAGGACGAAAGAAAAAACACTTTTTTTTTTTTAAATGTATTTTTAGAATTACATCTGGGTCTTGTTAGTGTTATTCAAAAATAGTGGTACAGTAAATGCTGTAACTTATGACTGAAGATTTTGCTTTTGTCTTTTGGAGGCCACAATCATTTTGCATTAAACATTAGATTCAGTCCTTTCTCACATTGCTTGAGAACTATGCACGTTTCTTCCTTGGAGGCTTTCAACTTCATGGGGACATGAGGATTTACATGTGTTGGGCTGAGAAGCTTTTGTTCCCAAATGGGCATGTAGTGTATATTGGGTGCCGGGATATTGTGGAAAAGAAATGTATGTTCAGCACTAATCTGCAAGTCCCTCTAGCTCTACAGTGAGCTATTAAACAACAGTGATGCAAAACCAAGTCCAGCATGCTGGTTTTTAAACTTCTAATATCAAGCTTTAAGTAAAGATTTTATTTTTCTTAGAGACAGAAAATCGAATTAGTGCTCCAGCATTAATTAACCAGTACCACAGATTGCACACTGTCAAAGGACTGGGCATTTCGTTGCATTAATCGTGATGCGATGAGATGGTTTGTTAAAGCGTAGTTCCACCCAAAAGTGGAACTTCCGCTTTAAGGCCTCCTTCCCCGCTCCTGATGGTGAAATTGAGCTTTTGGGGGGGGGGGGGGTTACCTGATTTTGACAGGATCCAGCAGGCACTTCCATTCCGGTTGCCTTAGGCGATCGGAAGCAGCGGTTCCCCTTCCCCCTCCGTCCTGAAGTCTTCTGGGACACCATGACAGGTCCTAGAAGACTTCAGGGCCAATCACAGAGCGCGGCGCCACTCACACATGTGCATTGGGCACCTGGCTGTGAAGCCGCAAGCTGTCACAGCTGGGTGCCCATAGTACATATACCGGTGCCGCCGAGGGAGGAGAGAGAAGGAAAACTGCTGGGGAGTGAGTGCACCGCTGGACCGTGGGACAGGTAAGTGTGTGTTTATTAAAAGTCAACAGCTACATTTTTTGCAGCTGCTGACTTTTAATAAACTACGCAAATGACAAACTACGCTTTAACATCCAGCACAAGTTTTATGTTGGAGATATTACCACTTCTGTCTAGCCCATTGTTGCTTTTTTTTTTTTTTTTTTTTATATATATATATACTTTGTCAAGCACTGGTTAACTGTGCAATTTTATACATTTGCTATTTTGATAATTTTCTGCTCATAGGTAAAAAAAATTCTTTATTATGAATTACAGCGGGTCTGTTTTCCAAAAAAAAAAACATATATTTTTATACAAAATGGAACTGCTTATTTATTCTTGAAGCTATGAAGACATTGGATGTGAAAGTTGTCTGAGCTTTTAGAAGCAATGATACAGAGTTACCAAACTAGTTACTGTGCATTGGTGAGAGAACTTGCAAAGTCTTCTATGATCCATTCAGAATTTATTTACAGCCCAGAATTCTATAGGTATGTTGGGATTTAATCAACAGCTCAACATAAACATTGAGAATATATTTTGTGGGTTGAATATATTAGGTTGCTACAGTGGGAACAACAGTTAAAGGTGTTTATCGGCTGCCTGTAACAGCATTCAGGGTCTCCAGTCAAAGGGGTATGTGCAGCAAATAATTTGTAACTGTTTATTGGTATGTTTTTGTTATTTATATCAAGTTTACCTAAATGATTTAAGCTGGTTTTGTATTTACAAAGAACTGTTTTCAATAAATTGTCTGAATGTAAACTCGACTTCATAGTGTTAATATAAACTATATTAAAAAGATTTGTCATCTGTAAACATGCAAAGTGCTCATGGGTGTTTTTCAGTGTGCTTTTGTCACCTATTGCTTTTTAATTTGTTCAAGTGAAGGTGGAACAGAGCTGCAGTGACTACTGGTTGTACAAATGCTGCACTTGTAGTGTTTGATAAATGCTGACATGTCCATTGCTCCAGTGCAAAACAAGTGAGAAGAATCCCCCTTGAGGCAAATACCTGGCTGTGATGAAACTTCATTGTCTGTGGTCCATTAAACAATTCCAGCAGTATTAATATTCAGCCAGTGGACTGCAGTAAACTACTAATATATTTCTCCATCCATACGAGTCAGGTTGATTGAGAAATCCCCCTGTGGGGACATCGTATTCTGACTATGGCCCACTGCTGTGAAAATACACTGATCAGTGAGTGGTAGCAGCCGCTGATCGAGAGATTTTCAACATGTCTCTTTGACAGTAGTCAGTCTAGTGTTGACAGGGATGGCCACACGCTAAACAGACCAAATTTTGTTCAGTATATGACCAGCGTTAGGCAAACGCACGATGGATGTTCATTAAATAACTAACACTCATGCCTATGGATGCAGCATTACTGCTCTGCTGGGTGCAGTGTGATAAACCATTAAGTTACATAATAAGTAAATGCAATGTCTTACTGAGATTGATTGACTGCTGCTGCTATCTGTGTTCAGTTTAACATGGCAAAAAGAATGTATGGGTTTATAGTGCTTGTCAATATTTGAGAAGACTTGGCTTGCAGATGCACAAAAGAGTGTCCACAATACCATCCATAGAGCAGACTAGGACACTATATAGGTCAGTAATCTCTATGCTGCATGGGTAGATTTCCTGCACATGTGGAATGTGAATAGAAAGGACCCAAAAGCTGTTAGAGGAAAGCTTAGTATATTCTGCATTTTACGACACTTGCTTCCAGGCTGCTTTATGTACGCCTGAGGTGTGCACAGAACTTAAAACAAAAACAACTATATAAAACACAGTTTTTGTGTAATTACTGTCCTATCCTGCCCCTGCACCTTTTTCCAGTCTACATTTTTTGGCTAAATATATAGACTATGGTCATATCAACCTAGCCTCATCCTTACCACAGTATATTATAGCTTTACCATTCACCTTTTTGTATGTGCTTGAAGTCGCCATCTGGACGCATGTACATTTTAAGCTTCTATTTCTTTGTCAGAAAATGTTAAAATTGTTAGGAATGTTTTATGTTAACATTTGGTATTTGATACAAGGTGAAATAGGGAATTATGCTATTGCGAATGCTTCGCAAAAGTTTTTGATCTGATGCCAAAAATAGTTTGTAGCTTTTACCCAAGGTGAGTATTTTTTATTAATATAAACCAGTTTCAACCTAGCTTGATAAAAAATAAATGTATTTGAAAATTATACCATTCTCGCTCGGGTCGTTCACTTGTTCAGTGACATGAACAGTATCTTTGCCACTTTATTTTTATTTTATTTTTTTTCTATATACTTTGGCCCCAATTTAATTGGAGGTGTGGTCGATACCTATCTTGCTCTATGCTCCCAGGAGCAGTTCTGTAGGGGCATGTTATTGGTATCAAATCCTTTTGCGGGAGGGTGGCTTCTCCTGCCGCCACCTTTTTTTTTTTTTTTTTTTTTTTTTAATTATTTTTTTTGGTCCGGGGCCACCTTTGATGTATGCTGAGGGCCTCCCCCGGGTCCCCTCGGTGCCCACTTGCTATTTTAATTAAGCTGACAGTTAATATTTTACAGTCTGTGTAATACCATAGATGGATGCAGACCCGGTGTCGGGGTCGCCTCTGTGTTAGGACGATGGTCGCCACCCCCAGCTCCTTTTGGTTCTCCTGGCAGGTTCCCGGGTGAGGGGTTACTATAAGTGCCAAAGTCAATAGTTAATGTACTGTTTTATCTTTATTTTTTACTAGGTTATTAGATTATTAGTGCCAACTGTTCGTGTCTGACAATACAACACGCTTTGTGCTCTGTTTATTGACTATCATTGAGTATTCTAGTGCTTATATCTAATGTTTATTTCATTTTTACACTTTTTTTGATATGCCGAGTAGGCCTGGTGGACCACTGCGCCCCCATAGAGTCGGTACTTGCATGGGATTATGGTCCTGCCCAACCACTGATCTCCTGGTGGACCTACCAGTCCACGCTTAGTGGCAATGTTGCTACATTCAATATATTTTGTCCGAGTTCTTCTCTGCTTCTCTGTGCCTGTGCTTTCTGTCTCTCTTTACCATTCTTCTCAGGCCTACCTTGGCTATTCTATTCTTATTTCCTTTCTCCCTTTCCCAGAGTCCATAGGGGTTGCACACAGAGCCAATGACCAGCTTTCTTTTGCCTATTCAATATGACGCTGCACTGGTTGCAATTAAATGTACAGGGTATGAACTCACCGCGGAAACGTATCAAAGTGTTTAAATACCTTAGAAAACAACGCATTGACATCGCATGTCTGCAGGAAACTCGCTTTTCCTCTGCCTCATACCCTAAATACTTCGACTCCCAATATCGCCAAGTATTTCAGGCCAATGGCCCGACCAAGCAGCGGATCGCTTTTCGCAAGAAGTTTCCTTTCCGGTGCAACAAGCAGATAGCAGACCCGCAGGCAGATACTTCCTGCTTTTAGGCAATATTCAGGACACTGAGGTTACTATTTTGACTTAATATGCCCCCAATTCAAACCCGGGCCTCTTCCTGTCACATATCTGCACTCTGTTGGCATCGCACCAGAGAGGGACCCTATTGCTAGCAGGGGATTCCAATGTGGCCCTAAATCCAATATTAGATAAATACCCTTCTGAGAAGATGGCTATCTCTTCAGCTAAAATGTTTTCCCATTCTTTACGTTCCTATGATTTAGTAGACCTCTGGCGAGAATTGCATCCGTCGAGCAGAGATTATACGTATTATTCCCACCCGCATCACTCACATTCCAGAATAGATCATGTTATAATGTATAGAAAACGCCTCCTCCCTTTAGTGGAGTCTGTTTCTATCTTGGCAGCCCCCTGGACAGACCATGATCCCCTTTTAGTAGTCTGCCGGTCCTTAATGCGTAACCCACAACCTTCCCCTTGGGTCATGAACGACTTGTTGCTATCTCTGCGAGACATACAAGACAATTTAATAGAAGCATCAACTGAGAATTTCTGTCTTAATTCCACATCGGTTTCTTCCCCAGTGACTCTATGGGAAGCATACAAAGCCATACTAAGGAGCCACATTATCCAGTTAGCGTCAAAACGCAAGAAAGAAAGACAAAAATTGCAGACAACGTTGGAAGCCCACCTGGACTCCATTTCTGCTATTTTTAAGAAAACCCCATCCTATGCTAATCGTAAGCTCCTGGACCAGGCTCGTATGGAATTAGACATATGCCTAACTGACCAAGCTGAACGCACCTTGCGCTGGTCTTGCCAACGCTGGTACATTAGGGTGAATAAACCCACTGCGATGCTGGCCAGGAGATTACGCACATTTAACCCTAAACCGTCTCCCATAACCTTGTGCACCTGACATAATAAGCTCACGAGTAATCTGGTTCATATACTGGACGAATTCCGTCATAGACTTTCCATCCTATACTCCACCCAGGATCAGAGCGGGACTGAATTTCTCCAGCAAATTTCACTGCCTTCCTTAAGAGGCCCAGAAGGACCTTATGGACAGTGATATCCAAGAATCTGAGGTCAGACAATGCATTAAGGACTTAAAAATAGGGAAGCGTCCGGGCCCGGATGGCTTCACGGCCCTTTACTATAGGAAGTTAGTAGACGTGGTAGCAGCCCCTCTAAAGGCTATGTATAATTCCGTTAAGAATGGGCAGAACCGATCATCTGACTTGCTGACAGCCAACATAGTGATGTTACCGAAGCCTGACCGTGACCATACCTCCTGGACCATCCCTAATCAATATAGACATGAAAATTCTCACTAAATATTGGCTAAGTGTCTGAACTCATTCCTCCCCTGACTAATTAAAAAGGATCAAGTAGGTTTCGTTCCAATGAGGCAGCCTGGGGACACCATCCGGAGAATCATTCAATTGCAGCACATTGCCCATAGTCGATCTCTAGAATCCATGCTTTTGTCGCTGGATGTGGACAAGGCCTTCGATACATTATTCTGGCCGTAACTTATGACCATACTCCGCCGCTATGGCTTTGGAGCTTCGTTCTTGCGTTGGTTGGCAGGACTGTACAATGCCCCTCAAGCTAAAGTTAAATATTTTGGGTTTGAATCCCCCAAGTTCCCTATCCGAAGGGGCACTCATCAGGGCTGCCCACTCTTGCCCCTCTTATTTGTTCTGGCCATGGAGCATCTAGCAGAGTCGATCCGTTCACATCCAGACATCAAAGGCATTGAAGTGGCAGGTTTTTCACATAAAATTTTGCTATTCGCGGATGATATTCTGTTGACTATGACTTCACCCAGACTCTCCCTGCCTAGCATGTTGTCTCTCTTGGAGACTTTTGCATCTTTCGGGCCTACGAGTTAACTCTACCAAGTCCAAAGCAATATCCGTAAATCTCTCGCCTTTAGAATTATCCTCTATAAAAGAAAATTTCCCTTTTCAATGGCTTCCTTCATTACCCTATCTGGGAACTCGTATCACCCCTAGGTACGATGGTTTGTACCAGGCCAATTTTCCCTCTTTTCCGTAAGCTTGATACAGTGCTGTCCTCCTGGTCCCACTGCCCGATCTCCTGGTTTGGCAGGATTACAGCGGTCTGTATGACCTATCTTCCAAAGTTACTATACTTTTTTTAGGGTGCTACCCATTCCAGTTGCCTCCTACATACTGCAAATCCATCAGCGTAAACTATCCCTAAACCGTGTAGGTTTAGGAGATATTTATTGGACCTACAGGTAAGCCTTAATCTAGGCTTACATGTAGGTCAAAGTTGGTTGTAAGGGTTTACAACCACTTTAACTGCCAAATTTAAAAAAAATTAAAAAAAAAAAACCTGCCGGAGGACCGAGAAAAGCAAACTGTATTGTTCCTAGCAACAGACTGCCTTATATAGCGTCTTTGATTTTTGCCTGTAATACCACTTTAAGTGCCTCCAGAGCCTTACATATGATTTCTTTCAAGGTCTTTTAGAGATCATGAATTCAACAAAACATTAGTAATTTATGTAATTTTGGAATGTAAGGGTGTAGTTCTTGTGTCTGGGAGACAAAAAAAGTGCAGCTTTATATATAAAAGATGCTCACTGATAGTCTTATCTTTACATCAAACCCTAGCAAAGAACATGGCACATAAGTGAGACATTTGATAAATGGCTCACATCTGCGTTATCTTTGGTAAACATTTGATTTACCAGGCTAGCTAGGAAGCCAGGACTTCAGCCTTATTTAGAAGCGCTGTGATCACTGATGCACACATTAAAAATTCAAGGTGAATGGAAAAATGTTTCTACGTGTTTTGTAGTAACTATGGAAATGAATATGATGTACATTAAATATTACTGTCTTCCTTGATGAGCGTTGTCCTAAACACATGAGAATCAAAAAAATTAAAAATCAGATGTCTGCTACTATCAAAGATATGGTAGACCACACATTTTCTTGAAAGGTAAAATGTATAGATAATTTCAGAATAATGAAACAGTAACTGAATTGGCATGGATAGTCTTTGTTCTTGCATGGGGTGGTAAATATTGTGTGGTAAATATAATAAATTACTAACATTACACTAGCATGCAGAGCACCTGATTCTCCACTATGAATAGGCAACAGGTTCTCTGTGCTGTCAGAACTTATTTTTGTACTTAATAGAATATTATAAGTTTTTCTGAAAATGTGCAGCCCAGCCATTCTCCCTTTTTACAATGTACCTATGGATATTTTTTGATTTTTATTTGTGCCATTGACTTCAAGATAATCATACATTCACATGCTTCATTAGTATACAGCAGTCCATCTTTAGAAACCCTTTTACGCTTGTCAGTGATTTATAGATGACCTTTCTCAAAGTATGGGTACCATTAGTCTGTTTCCTGGGGACAGTCCTCTTTTTAGAGGGGTCTGCCCCCAGAAAACAAGCATCCCTAGAGTAATTTCTTACTGCCCCATGTCAGAGACATTGCTGGCGCCAGGCCCCTGAATCTTAGAGTGGGTGCCCCAAGTCCTGACACACTGATGTTAAGCTACAGTGCTGATGTCCAGTGTCCCCTGCACTCCATGTGTTTTTCACCATTGAGCACACATTCCTGACCCCTGTGCTCCTGTGCATTACACACTCCTGACTCCTCTGCCCTGTGTGTTAAATTTTCCCGATCCCTGCACCATTCAGTCCTGACCCATTTGTTTTTCATAATAAACTCCTAACCCCTTCAGTCTCTGTGTGATACTCGGGTTTTATTTACCCATACCCCTTGAAGACCTACCCACTGCAAACTTGCCACACCAACAATTAATTATTTTGCGCTATGCACACCACATAATTTTTCTGCTTGTGTTGCCAAAAGCATTTAGTTTTATACTTTCAGTGTCTTATTCCAAAAGTCTATGACCAATTGTTTCAGTATGTGTTAAAAATTTGTGTGGTTTGTAAGATGTCCACTGATTTTAGTTTTGAACACAAACACAAAAAAACACTTTAACACAAAGATAATTATAGACCAGTCTTGCAGAAGTCAAGGTGTTGATTTAATAAAACTTAAGCGTGCAAAATCTGGTGCAGTTCTGCCCAGAAACCAATTTGCTTCCAGGTTTTATTGTCAAAACTTCAGCTTGCTCAATTAAAGCGGAGGTCCACCCTAAAGTGGACCTTCCGCTCATCGGAACCCTCCCCCCCCCCTCCGGTGCCACAATCGGCACCTTTCAGGGGGGAGGGGGGTGTAGTTACCTGGATAATCCAGGTAACTGCACCCACTTCCGGGATAGCTCTCTGCGGAAAGGGGCGTAACTTACGCCCCTTTCCGCAAGTGCCCGCCCCTTCCCGCAAGTGCCCCGCTGCCTGCTGGGAAACACACAGATCCCAGAGACAGCGGGGAGCGTCCTTATTGCGCAGCGCGATTCGCGCATGCGCAGTAGGGAACCGGGAAATGAAGCCGAAAGGCTCCATTTCCTGATTCCCATACCCAAGATGGCGGCGGCAGGACCCGACAGGCGACCTAGAGATCGGCTTCGGGTGCCGACATCGCGGGCGCGCTGGACAGGTAAGTGTCACTATTTTAAAAGTCAGCAGCTGCAGTATTTGTAGCTGCTGGCTTTTAAAAAAAAAAAAAACGCGGAGTCCCGGTGAACTCCCGCTTTAAGTTAGAAGCTGATTGGCTACCATGCACAGCATCATCGGAATTTTGCAATCTTCAGTTTTAGTAAATCAACCCCTTAGTGTCTGGGTTATGTTCCTAGAATATAAGTATAGACCTTTTTATTTTTAGCCTGGTGGTAGCTAAATCATTGACATGGGCAAACATTTCTGGGAGCTAAGACTACAGCTGCACAAACTTTACTCTGCCTACTTTATAAACATACAAGTTATGGCATATTTAATGGTTGTCTAGATTGCAATTTTGGCTCAGCTGGTTGAGTGAAAAAAAAAAAAAAAATCCCCCATCCACACACGTTGTGGACAGGGGAATCCTTCCTACTGAGTTATTGTATTCTGACAGCGAGGAGAATATACTGATAAGTTCTGCTATGATAATGGGAGAAACGGGGTGGTTGCATAAGTCGATTGGCAGATTGACTTCTGTACAACCAGCATTACTATACATAAATCAAAATTCAGCAGGTCCCTGCTAAACTAGCCCAATTTTGATCCATGCATATCTGACTTTAGCTAGAATATTCAGGTGAGATCTTAAATTCCCTTCTTTCTTTCACCGACACAACGCAGGCCTGCCTTCACTCACAGTCGTAGAAACGGCTAGGTTTTTTCCCCCCACACAAGTAAGCAATTTTACTTATCTCATAAAATGTGATGAAATCAGCAGGAGCTCAAGACTTATCTAGACACATCTGATATGTCTGCGTTGTTGGTCACTATGTGCATTTAAACCATAAATTTACTTAATTAGAAAACAAATGAAAACACACACACGTTTTCCATTACATATGATACTTTATAACACTTGTATAGATGGTGCCCAAGATGGAATATGCTACAGCGCTTAATAACCTATCACAATTTCTTAAATATGAACAAGCTTTTTCATTTAAGGTGCATGAACTTATGGCAGACAGTCAGATGTTATCTTTTTCTTCAAGAGTATAGTTAACTGAGTTCTGTTCATATCTTTAAAAAAAAAAAAATGGAGCAAGGACAAGATTTTGCTCAGAGTGATATACTTGATTCCTTATTTAATTTTCCTAGGTATAAAACTGATTGGGCACCATGGGCAAAAACGTTTCCCCGGCCCTCTGTCACAACGAGGGCGGTTGGAGAGAGGCTGCGAGAGTGGAACACTTTACAAGTGCCACCCTAAAAAACAGGTGAAACGTGTACCATGTTCCCAAAGGTGAACGTATCCTTTAAAGCGGGAGTCCACCGGGACTCCGCGTTTTTTTTTTTTTAAAAAGCCAGCAGCTACAAATACTGCAGCTGCTGACTTTTAAAATAGTGACACTTACCTGTCCAGCGCGCCCGCGATGTCGGCACCCGAAGCCGACCTGTAGATCGTCACTCGGGTGCTGCCGCCGCCATCTTGGGTATGGGAATCAGGAAATGGAGCCTTTCGGCTTCATTTCCCGGTTCCCTACTGCGCATGCGCGAGTTGCGCTGCGCAATAAGGACGGTCCCCGCTGCCTCTGGGATCTGTGTGTTTCCCAGCAGGCAGCGGGGCACTTGCGGAAAGGGGCGTAATCTACGCCCCTTTCCGCAGAGAGCTATCCCGGAAGTGGATAATCCAGGTAACTGCACCCCCCTCCCCCCTGAAAGGTGCCAATTGTGGCGCCGGAGGGGGGGAGGATTCCGATGAGCGGAAGGTCCATTTTAGGGTGGACCTCCGCTTTAAGGTCATGTATGCTGGGTATAATAAAATATTCCAGCCCACCTAACGTCACACCCTTTTGGGTGTAATTAGATTTAAAATAAGAGAATTTCCCCATGTCTGCATATGAGGTCCACGGGTTATGGCTGAGCAGTTTCACTGGTCTCACTCTGCTACCTCAGAGGTGTATGATGTTCCCCATGTGGTGTCCATCTTTTTTACTGAATGGGACTTGGTCACCCTTGATCTGATATATAATAACGCAATTGATTGAGGAACGGAAATGCTTTCTTTGAGAACTACAAGCTGACAGCTGCTAAGGATGTTGGGACTTGTAGTTTTTCATTCACAGAGCACTGTGAATGAGTGATACGGCCGGGCTGCGTTTTTGAAAAAATTTGACAGTGAGCAGGGAGGATGATATCAGTAATATATAAGATAGTGAATAAGATATAAGAAAGTGGTAGTAAGACTGAAAAATTGAGGTTGTTCATACAACTATGACTAATATCTATTTCTGTGACTCCAACAAGACTAGTTAGTTTAGTAATTTTCCATCTTCGGGCATGTTTTTTTTTTTTTTTTTTTTTTTTTTTTGCTCTTGCATCTCAGTTTAATAAAATAACTGATAACTGTGCTGGATTTGTTGCAGTTGTTGTGTAACAAAGTTCAGGATTCATCGAACATCCTTGCGTGTAGAAGAGGCGCCAGCAAAAGCTAAGGACACAATCGATATAAACTACTTAAAGTGTGTAGATTCATTTACGCTGAAAACTATACAGGATGTGAATGATTAAAATGACACTTCTCCCCCCTGCTGGATATGTTGGCTTTGTGTTATGATTGCTCATTGTCTCTTACAGCTATAGGCCTAAATTTCAGTTTGGATTATTATTGGCCAGTGGTTACATTAAGGCCTTGGCCACGGCTGTATAAATGGGGCAACTAGTATGCAGGACCTTGCTACCAGCAAGATCCTGCCTAAAAAAAAAAGTGCTCTGTATGCATGTTACTTTTGAGCAATGTTTAAATTTGTACAGTACAAATTGCCCAGGTAATAAGACATACAGTGCATCTGGAAAGTATTCACAGCGCTTCACTTTTTCCACATTTTATGTTGTGGGCTTATTCCAAAATTGATAAAATTCCTTATTTTCCTCTAAATTCTACCAAACAATACCCCACAATGACAATGTGATAGACGTTTGTTTTGAAATCTTTGCAAATTGATTAAAAATAAAAGTGAAAAAAATAACATGAACATAAGTATTCACAGCTTTTACCATGACACTCAAAATTTAGCTCAGGCGCATCCTGTTTCCACAGATCATCCTTGAGATGTTTATACAACTTGATTAGAGTCCACCTGTGATAAATTCAGTTGATTGGATATGATTTGGAAAGGCATACGCCTGTCTCTATATAAGTTCCCACACTTAGCAGTGCATGTCAAAGCACAAACCAAGCCTTGAAGTCCAAGGAATTGTAGACCTGCGAGACAGGATTGTATGGAGGAATAGATCTGAGGAAAGTTACAGAAAAAAATCTTCATTATTGAAAGTCCTCGTGGCCTCCATTTTCCATAAATGGAAGGAGTTTGGAACAGGACTCTTCCTAAAGTGGGCCGCCCGGCCAAACAGCAAAGGCGGGAGAAGGACCAAGAACCTGATGGTCACTCTAACAGAGCTCCAGTGTTTCTCTGTGGAGAGAGGAGAACCTTCCAGAAGAACAACCATCTCTGAAGCACTCCACCAATCAGGCCTCTATTGTAGAGTGGCCAGACAGAATCCACTCCTCCGTAAAAGGCACATGGACAGTCAGCCTGCAGTTTGACAAAAGGCACCTGAAGGACTCTGACCATGCAAAACAAAATTCTCTGGTCTGATGAAACTAAGATTGCAACTCTTTGGCCTGAATGGCAAGCATCATGGCTGGAGGATTTCAGGCACAGCTCATCACTAGGGATGAGCTTGGTGTTCAAGTCGAATGCATGCTCGACTCAAACAGAGGCTGTTCGCCCGTTTGGCAAAGCCAGATCGCTGTGGGCCGTTCGCGCCATATTAGTGTGGCGTTCACAGCCCACAATGCACTGCGCTATTGCAGTGCATTGCTGGCTCATGATTGGCCAAGTGTGCACTGTGACCCCGCATGCTTGGCCAATCACAGCGCCGGAAGCGAGGAGAGCCATAATTGGCCACAGGAATTATAGCTCAGGGGGTTTAGTACACACCCTGCACTATATAAGGCTGCCAGTGCGGCGGCTTTGTGTAGTGTGTTGCAGTGTTCAGGGAGAGAGCAGGATAGGCAGAGGCAGTGTGTTCTTTTCTTGTGAACCTAACGCTGTTAAAGTGGGTGTTATGTGCCTCCAGCACAGTATACACCTGAAGATACCCCTTATTGCTGGTGTTCTGTTTCTGTAACACAGGCAGGCAGCTGCAGTAATTAGTCAGTGTACTGTGTCATCTGCTCAGTGTGCACCTAAAGCTACCCAATTGCTGGTTTTCCCATCTCCCTGCAGGCCATTACTATGTCTGGAAGGCCAACAAGGAGAGGCAGACCGTCACAAACCAATAAAAGAAGGCAAGCAGGCTCTGTGGCTAGAGCCAACAGTGCTGGTCATGGACGTGGTGCATCGTCATCAGCACGTGGCCATGGGACACATTTGTCCTTATTTTCGGCAGCTGGACGTGTTAAGCCGCATCATGCCGAAGACTTGGTAGAGTGGATGACCATCCCTCCTCATCCTCTCACCCAGGCTCAGGGTACTAGCAAAGCAGCTGCCAACACATCCTCTTCCCTCATCTCAATGTCATCAGTTATTCTTTCCCTGGACCCACCATGTCCTCCTGCAGAGTCCCCCAAACTGTTTCAGCACAGTGTTTGGTACATGCTCCAGGAGGATGCCCAGCGTTTTGAAGGCTCTGATGATGATACCCAGCTAGAGGAAGGCAGTAGCATGAACGCAGAGAGAGGGGATGCTCAAGAAGGACAGCAATCTGGCAGTCATGTTTCACCAGCTGCAGCATAATGCCAGGTTTGCTCCAGTGATGAAGAGGGAGGGGATGATGAGGTCACTGACTCCACATGGGTGCCTGATAGGATAGAGGAGGAGGAGGCGCATCTCCAACGAGGCAGGATGCCCTCCGGGGGCCAGCTTAGGGGCAGCACACCGAATGAATCACACCGCAAAGCTCCGTCTGTGCAGGGCGCTGCCTCTGCGCATTATTCCAAAAGTTCTTTGGTGTGGGCCTTTTTTGAAGACAAGTGCATCGGATCACACCGCTGCTATCTGCAACACATGTCTCAAGCGTATCTCGCGTGGCCAAAACATCAGCCGCTTGGGCACCACAAGCGTACCTTAAAGACCCACACCAAAGAACAAAGCGGACCTCTCCTTGCTCCTCATCAGCTGGGATCTCCAACCCCACTAGACCTTCAGTCCTCTCTGAAACATGCACTGAGAGGAATGAAGGTGTAGAATTAGGTGCGTCACAGCCAAGTACTTGCGGACACTCTGCTAGCAGTACACCGACTTCCGATTGTACCAGGCAAATTTCCCTGCCCCAGCTGCTGGACAGTCGAAAGAAGTTCACTCCCAGCCATCCACATGCCCAGCGGTTGAATGCTAGCTTGGCTAAATTGCTAGCACTTCAGCTGCTGCCTTTTCAGTTGGTAGACTCTGCCCCCTTCTGTAAGTTTGTGCAATGTGCGGTTCCTCAGTGGCAGATCCCCAAACGTTACTTTTTCTCACGGAAGGTGATTCTGGCTCTCTACCGGCATGTGGAAGGCAATGTCCGTGCCTTGCTGGACAGGGCGGTCAGCGGTAAGGTGCATATTACCTCTGACTCATGGTCCAGCAGGCATGGACAGGTACATTACCCATCTTTCATAGCCCATTGGGTCACTCTTCTGGCAGCTGGGAAGGATGCAGGACAAGGTGCAGTAGTGTTGGAGGTTGTTCCACCACCCCGCCTCCAAAATGCTACTACTGGTTGTGGCACACCTCTCTCCTCCACCCCCTCTTCTTTTTCCATGGCCTCTTCCAGTGCTTTGTCTTTGAAACCAGTGGTGCTCCGTAGGCATTCAAGGGGCTGCGCAAGTACGCAGGCAAAAAGATGCCATGCCGTGCTTGCGCTGGTTTGTTTGGGGGACAGGAGCCACACTGGGGCAGATATTTTGTCAGCTCTGCAGGGGCAGGCCGGGAGGTGGTTGACGCCACGCCAGCTTAAGCCAGGAATGGTGGTTTGCGGCAATGGTACCAACCTCCTCTCCGCCCTCCGATAGGGACAACTGATCCATGTGCCCTGTGTGGCTCATGTCCTTAACCTGGTGGTGCAGCGGTTCTTGCGCAGGTACCCGGGCTTATAGGATGTCCTGACACAGGCCAGGAAAGTCTGTGTGCATTTCCACTGATCATTTAATACCAGTGCTCGGCTGGCTGAGCTCCAAAAGGAGTTGAAACTGCCCAAGAACCGCCTTATATGTGACATGCCCACCAGGTGGAACTCAACGTTGGCCATGCTGCAGCGGCTGCACACGCAGCAGAGGGCCATTCATGAGTACCTGTGCAACTACAGCACCAGGGGAGCTCGTTTTTTTTTTTTCCCCAGGCCAGTGGGGCATGATCAGGGATGCATGCACTGTCCTGTCACCATTTGAGGAGGCCACGAGGATGGTGAGTAGTGACAGTGCATGCATCAGTGACACTGTACCTCTTGTCCACCTGTTGGAGCATACTCTGCATGGAATAATGGACAGGGCACTTGAGGCAGAACAGAGGCAGTAAGAGGAGGACTTCCTTGCCTCTCAAGGCCCCCTTTATCCAGGCAGTGTTCCTGCTGTCCCTGCCATCACACAGGAGGAGGAGGCTTGTGTCAGCATGGAGGTAGAGCCTGGCACTCAGCAGCAGTCTTTTAAGGATGATTTAGTCCCAAGAAACTCGTGGACTTGTTTGTGGCTGGGAGGAGGTGGCTGCGGATCATGTCCTTCTACACCTTAGGCCCACATTTCTGCAGAGCATATAGGACAGGCCCCTACTTTCAAACATCCAACTTACAAATGTCTCCTACTTGCAAACGGAAGGAGACAACAGGAAGTGAGATGAAAAAAAGATGGACGCCCAAAAAAAATTATACAGGGGTGATAACCCTTCTCTATGTTTTCCAAAAAGCTTAAAAATAGTTTTTTTTGACTGGAGCTACCCTTTAAAAATGTACCACTTCAAAATTACAAACAGATTCTACTTAACACAACAAACCTACACAGTCCCTGTCTGGTTTGTACCGCCTATATACTGCTGTTCTGAGTATATAGGGCCTGGGGCGCCCCACGCCTTTCCTTTTTTTTTAATTTGGGTACAGGGTTCCTCTTAATATCCGTACAAGACCCAAAAGGGCTGGTAATGGGCAGGGGGGCTTCCCATGCACTGAGAGGAATGAAGGTGTAGAATTAGGTGCGTCACAGCCAAGTACTTGCGGACACTCTGCTAGCAGTACACCGACTTCCGATTGTACCAGGCAAATTTCCCTGCCCCAGCTGCTGGACAGTCGAAAGAAGTTCACTCCCAGCCATCCACATGCCCAGCGGTTGAATGCTAGCTTGGCTAAATTGCTAGCACTTCAGCTGCTGCCTTTTCAGTTGGTAGACTCTGCCCCCTTCTGTAAGTTTGTGCAATGTGCGGTTCCTCAGTGGCAGATCCCCAAACGTTACTTTTTCTCACGGAAGGTGATTCTGGCTCTCTACCGGCATGTGGAAGGCAATGTCCGTGCCTTGCTGGACAGGGCGGTCAGCGGTAAGGTGCATATTACCTCTGACTCATGGTCCAGCAGGCATGGACAGGTACATTACCCATCTTTCATAGCCCATTGGGTCACTCTTCTGGCAGCTGGGAAGGATGCAGGACAAGGTGCAGTAGTGTTGGAGGTTGTTCCACCACCCCGCCTCCAAAATGCTACTACTGGTTGTGGCACACCTCTCTCCTCCACCCCCTCTTCTTTTTCCATGGCCTCTTCCAGTGCTTTGTCTTTGAAACCAGTGGTGCTCCGTAGGCATTCAAGGGGCTGCGCAAGTACGCAGGCAAAAAGATGCCATGCCGTGCTTGCGCTGGTTTGTTTGGGGGACAGGAGCCACACTGGGGCAGATATTTTGTCAGCTCTGCAGGGGCAGGCCGGGAGGTGGTTGACGCCACGCCAGCTTAAGCCAGGAATGGTGGTTTGCGGCAATGGTACCAACCTCCTCTCCGCCCTCCGATAGGGACAACTGATCCATGTGCCCTGTGTGGCTCATGTCCTTAACCTGGTGGTGCAGCGGTTCTTGCGCAGGTACCCGGGCTTATAGGATGTCCTGACACAGGCCAGGAAAGTCTGTGTGCATTTCCACTGATCATTTAATACCAGTGCTCGGCTGGCTGAGCTCCAAAAGGAGTTGAAACTGCCCAAGAACCGCCTTATATGTGACATGCCCACCAGGTGGAACTCAACGTTGGCCATGCTGCAGCGGCTGCACACGCAGCAGAGGGCCATTCATGAGTACCTGTGCAACTACAGCACCAGGGGAGCTCGTTTTTTTTTTTTCCCCAGGCCAGTGGGGCATGATCAGGGATGCATGCACTGTCCTGTCACCATTTGAGGAGGCCACGAGGATGGTGAGTAGTGACAGTGCATGCATCAGTGACACTGTACCTCTTGTCCACCTGTTGGAGCATACTCTGCATGGAATAATGGACAGGGCACTTGAGGCAGAACAGAGGCAGTAAGAGGAGGACTTCCTTGCCTCTCAAGGCCCCCTTTATCCAGGCAGTGTTCCTGCTGTCCCTGCCATCACACAGGAGGAGGAGGCTTGTGTCAGCATGGAGGTAGAGCCTGGCACTCAGCAGCAGTCTTTTAAGGATGATTTAGTCCCAAGAAACGCGTGGACTTGTTTGTGGCTGGGAGGAGGTGGCTGCGGATCATGTCCTTCTACACCTTAGGCCCACATTTCTGCAGAGCATATAGGACAGGCCCCTACTTTCAAACATCCAACTTACAAATGTCTCCTACTTGCAAACGGAAGGAGACAACAGGAAGTGAGATGAAAAAAAGATGGACGCCCAAAAAAAATTATACAGGGGTGATAACCCTTCCCTATGTTTTCCAAAAAGCTTAAAAATAGTTTTTTTTGACTGGAGCTACCCTTTAAAAATGTACCACTTCAAAATTACAAACAGATTCTACTTAACACAACAAACCTACACAGTCCCTGTCTGGTTTGTACCGCCTATATACTGCTGTTCTGAGTATATAGGGCCTGGGGCGCCCCACGCCTTTCCTTTTTTTTTAATTTGGGTACAGGGTTCCTCTTAATATCCGTACAAGACCCAAAAGGGCTGGTAATGGGCAGGGGGGCTTCCCATGCACTGAGAGGAATGAAGGTGTAGAATTAGGTGCGTCACAGCCAAGTACTTGCGGACACTCTGCTAGCAGTACACCGACTTCCGATTGTACCAGGCAAATTTCCCTGCCCCAGCTGCTGGACAGTCGAAAGAAGTTCACTCCCAGCCATCCACATGCCCAGCGGTTGAATGCTAGCTTGGCTAAATTGCTAGCACTTCAGCTGCTGCCTTTTCAGTTGGTAGACTCTGCCCCCTTCTGTAAGTTTGTGCAATGTGCGGTTCCTCAGTGGCAGATCCCCAAACGTTACTTTTTCTCACGGAAGGTGATTCTGGCTCTCTACCGGCATGTGGAAGGCAATGTCCGTGCCTTGCTGGACAGGGCGGTCAGCGGTAAGGTGCATATTACCTCTGACTCATGGTCCAGCAGGCATGGACAGGTACATTACCCATCTTTCATAGCCCATTGGGTCACTCTTCTGGCAGCTGGGAAGGATGCAGGACAAGGTGCAGTAGTGTTGGAGGTTGTTCCACCACCCCGCCTCCAAAATGCTACTACTGGTTGTGGCACACCTCTCTCCTCCACCCCCTCTTCTTTTTCCATGGCCTCTTCCAGTGCTTTGTCTTTGAAACCAGTGGTGCTCCGTAGGCATTCAAGGGGCTGCGCAAGTACGCAGGCAAAAAGATGCCATGCCGTGCTTGCGCTGGTTTGTTTGGGGGACAGGAGCCACACTGGGGCAGATATTTTGTCAGCTCTGCAGGGGCAGGCCGGGAGGTGGTTGACGCCACGCCAGCTTAAGCCAGGAATGGTGGTTTGCGGCAATGGTACCAACCTCCTCTCCGCCCTCCGATAGGGACAACTGATCCATGTGCCCTGTGTGGCTCATGTCCTTAACCTGGTGGTGCAGCGGTTCTTGCGCAGGTACCCGGGCTTATAGGATGTCCTGACACAGGCCAGGAAAGTCTGTGTGCATTTCCACTGATCATTTAATACCAGTGCTCGGCTGGCTGAGCTCCAAAAGGAGTTGAAACTGCCCAAGAACCGCCTTATATGTGACATGCCCACCAGGTGGAACTCAACGTTGGCCATGCTGCAGCGGCTGCACACGCAGCAGAGGGCCATTCATGAGTACCTGTGCAACTACAGCACCAGGGGAGCTCGTTTTTTTTTTTTCCCCAGGCCAGTGGGGCATGATCAGGGATGCATGCACTGTCCTGTCACCATTTGAGGAGGCCACGAGGATGGTGAATAGTGACAGTGCATGCATCAGTGACACTGTACCTCTTGTCCACCTGTTGGAGCATACTCTGCATGGAATAATGGACAGGGCACTTGAGGCAGAACAGAGGCAGTAAGAGGAGGACTTCCTTGCCTCTCAAGGCCCCCTTTATCCAGGCAGTGTTCCTGCTGTCCCTGCCATCACACAGGAGGAGGAGGCTTGTGTCAGCATGGAGGTAGAGCCTGGCACTCAGCAGCAGTCTTTTAAGGATGATTTAGTCCCAAGAAACGCGTGGACTTGTTTGTGGCTGGGAGGAGGTGGCTGCGGATCATGTCCTTCTACACCTTAGGCCCACATTTCTGCAGAGCATATAGGACAGGCCCCTACTTTCAAACATCCAACTTACAAATGTCTCCTACTTGCAAACGGAAGGAGACAACAGGAAGTGAGATGAAAAAAAGATGGACGCCCAAAAAAAATTATACAGGGGTGATAACCCTTCCCTATGTTTTCCAAAAAGCTTAAAAATAGTTTTTTTTGACTGGAGCTACCCTTTAAAAATGTACCACTTCAAAATTACAAACAGATTCTACTTAACACAACAAACCTACACAGTCCCTGTCTGGTTTGTACCGCCTATATACTGCTGTTCTGAGTATATAGGGCCTGGGGCGCCCCACGCCTTTCCTTTTTTTTTAATTTGGGTACAGGGTTCCTCTTAATATCCGTACAAGACCCAAAAGGGCTGGTAATGGGCAGGGGGGCTTCCCATGCCGTTTTTTTTTTCCTCAATGATTTTCATCCGTATTGACGGAACCAGATATTACATTAAAACCGCAAGCAGTTTTAAATTACTTTTTTTTCCGTTAAATGTCGTTTTGTGCAGGGACTGTTCTAAACACGGGAAACACATGCCACTTCACAGGCATACTATAGACACTCCCAGGCATGATATTTAAAGGAATATTTCACTTTAATCATCATTAAAATCAGTGCTCCCTAAAAAACAGCCATTTAAAAAAAAAAAAATTGGCATTGACCCATGGGGCAGGAGGTGGGTCCCCAAACCCTTTTCAGGACAATATCTTGCACATTAGCCATTCAAATTAGCACTTTTTATTTCGAAGTTTCGAGTCCCATAGACTTCAACGGGGTTCTAAAGATCCTACGGATTTTCAGTCCGTTCGAAATTTCTGGTGCAAACCGAACCGGTGGGTGTTTGGCTCATCCCTACTCATCACCTAGCCAATACCATCGCTACAGTGAAGCATGGTGGTGACAATTTCATGCTGTGGGGATGTTTTTCAACAGCAGGGACTGGGAGACTAGTCAGGATTGAGGGAAAGATGAATGCAACATTGTTCAATAAGACATCCTTGATGAAAACCTGCTCCAAGCTTGTAGCATCATACTAAAAAAGACCTTGAAGCTTTAATTGGTGCCAAACGTGCTTGAACAAAGTATTGAGCAAAGGCTGTGAATACTTATGTACATGGGATTTAAAAAAATATATATTTTTAATTTACAAAGATTTCAAACAATCTTCTTTTCAGTTGTCATTATGGGGTAGAGGTCGACCGATATGGGTTTTTCTCTGGCCGATGCCGATATTTAGAAATCATGGCGGCCGATAGCCGATATATGATGCCGATTTTTTTGGGCTGATATGTTAGGCCGATTTTATTTTATTTATTTATTTTTTTCCTTTTTTATTATTATTATTTTTTTTTAATCCCCCTTGATTTAACACACCTTTCCCACTGGGCCGTTTTTCAGGCGCTTTTGGGCTAAAAATAGCGCCTGTAAAGTGCCTGCAAAATGGCTCCTCTGCAGTCTGTGTGAAAGGCAGAGTGCTTTCACACTGAGGCGATGCGCTGGCAGGATCTTTAAAAAAAAAGTCCTGCAAGCAGCACGTTTGGAGTGGTGTATACCGCTCCTCCACCACTCCTGCCCATTGATATGAATGGGCACCACTGCCGAAGCGCATGCAATGCGATTTGGCAGCAGTGCTTCATGGGCGCATTTAACCTCTTCCTTGGCCGCTAGCTGGGTTATATGTGCCCCACTAGCAGCCAAATAGCACCGCTAAAATGATGGTAAAGAGCCGCTAAAACTTGCGTTTTACCATCGCCTGCCCTCTCCAGTGTGAAAGCAGTCTTCATAAGTGATACAGAAAATGTCTTACATTTAAACATTTATTAAACAAAACAAACCTCCAATCAGTTTACTTGTATGTATGATTTAGATAAAAAAAAAAACCTATATATTAAATAAAAACAGGTAGTCAAAACTTTTGGACGAAAAAAAAAATGGGCTAACTTTACTGTTTTTATTTTATTTTTATTTTTTAAATAGTGTATTTTTTTCCCAAAAAAATGCATTTGAAAGACCTCTGTGCAAATGCCGTGTGACATAAAATGTTGCAACAACTGCTATTTTATTCCCTAGGATCTCTGCTAAAAAAATATATATAATTTTTGGGGGGTCTAAGTGATTTTCTGGCAGAAAATACAGGATTTTTACTTGTAAGCAACAAGTGTCAGAAAAGATTTAGTCTTTAAATGGTTAAACTGAGAACTTCTACACACAGAGATGACTTCATTCATTCAAGTGTAAACATTGTATCTTTCTGTTCTTTTCTTGGCAGACTGCCCAGAGAGGAGGAAGACGTTTCTATGACGACTCAGGCAACTTACACTGACTTCTATTACAGAAGTCATTTCAAAGTCCCGCTGTAGTTCTAAATCGGCTTTTTATCAGCACAATCGGCCGATGCCGATTATTTAAAAAATGGCAAATATCGGCCGATATATCGGTCGACCTCTATTATGGGGTATTGTTTCATTTGAGGAAAATAAGGAATCCATTTTGGAATAAGGCTGTAACATAACAAAACGTGGAAAAAGTGAAGCGCCATGAATACTTTTTGGATGCGCTGTAGTTGGCTTCTGAAGAAAGCCACCTAGTGTCCTTCTGTTGCTAGGACTTAGCCTAGAAATGTTTTTTTTTCCAATTTGACCAGTAAATGTGCATGTAATATAACATTTACCCTATTATAAATATTACAGTGAGCAACTTTTCCCATTTGAAAAATGTCAGAGACTATTATTTACACCCAGCAAATGTTTGTCAAAATGTGTTTTACAAATATAGTGTATGTTCAGCAAAAGTACAAGGAATACTTTAAAAATATGCCCCTATGAGTAGTTTACCATCACTCCCTTTGTGGCCAAGTTGTTCCGAAACTTGAGAATTACACCAAGCCATGGCCAGCTTCTTTTAGTGGCTAACTACAAAGATTTTTATTTCACACAAATGACAAGCATGCTTGTAAAAAAAAAAGTGAAAGTGATTATAAATTACTGTAAATACTGCAATAAAAACTCAATGTGCTCATGGAAAATGCATCATACTCTCCCCTTTAATCCCAGTGTGTTAAGAGGGTCAGGTAGACTTGACACCTCATCCCCAGTGCTCTACGATAAAAACAAATAGGACATTTTGCTTTGATTTTATCACTTTACCTATTCTTTTTAAAATAAGGATATAGCAAAGTTTATTAAAAAAAAACCTTCAAGTGTTTTAACAGCACACATCATACAAAAACACAAAACACTTGCATAGATATTATCTTACCTTTTTCTTGTACAGAGATTTTCCTCACTTTCACTCATCGCTAGTGATCTACTAGTTCCACCTTGACTTGCTTCATGCATTACTTCAATCTAAAATTAAATGCAAATTAAATAGCTGCTTGTAATACAGTCAAAAATTCTCAGCAGCATAGCATCTTAAGTTTGCACAATGATTAAATCTGTGTGAATGTATTTCTAACCACTCATATGAGGACAAAACTTAAGAATTTTATTGTAGGAAATACAGCTTCTGTTTATTCATTAAAAGCACATAATGAATGCAAAAAAAAAAAAAAAAAACAATATGAAGGCAATACAATCTGTTCCTAAAGCTAAAATTTTAAGTTGATGGGTTTTTCTGATTCTGTTCCTTATAAAATAGGATGAGGGAAAGATGACCATTGTTTCCTATTTTTTTTAATCTTTATCAGCAAACTTAAGAAATTTGGCTCCCTAACAGATTTAAAAATGGGCTGTGATGAATCGAAATTTCTCAACATAGGTATTACCGTAAGAGAAATCACATACTCAGCTACACTATGAATTCCAAATCTTGGGCAAGCCCAGCAAATAGGCTAAATTAAAGAATGACTTGAAGAAATTGCTAAATTTGTCCTCACTCAAGGAAAATGGTGCCTGCAATTTGGAAAAAAATAATCACTGTTTCTTGAATATTTGATGCCTCCGGTCTGCTTCTGAAATTAAAACGTTTATTCCATCATAGCATTTTAATAAACTTATTTTCAAACATATTTTGAAGTTGTAATCCTGTGCCAGACTAGTAGGTTTTATTACAATGCAAACAATTTGGTGAGAGATGGCATCTTATATAGAATAAACGTTATATACACCATTTACTGTGTTTTATTGCAAGATCTATTATTCATATTTTATATCAGAGGGTTTACTACTACTTTTAATTTTCATTAAAAAAGAAAAAAACAAGATAATGTGGTAAAATTAATAAATGAACAATGTACATTCTTCTATACTGTGTACTTGCCTCTATCAAACCATTGACTGTATTTTCACTCTGCTATTAGCATAAGTGACTTCTGACAGGTTTTCCAGATACCAGGGGAGGAGAGCTCCAACATACAGCCTGTCACTTATATCGACAGCACTGCATGTTCTCTGTGTACTGTGTGATAAAGTGTCTTTTCCCTCCAATCAGGGCTCAGAGCTCCTCTCACTTAAATTTGCACTGTGCGGCTTCAGATCCCTACCCACTGCTGCTGGAACTAGAAAAATCATTTGATCTGTGTTTTTAAAATGATCCATAGAAGAAATGGCTGCAGATAAACTGGTACAACTTATGTAGGAGGATTTGTTTAATCTCTGTGTATCACCTGAGGCCAGTTGCTTCACTGGGTATATGTAAGGGTTTACAACCACTTGTTTTCGCTGTATTTTGTTCTTTGTTTTTTTTTACATGTATGTGTCTGTAAAAAAAAAAAAAAAAAAAAAATGTACAAAAAGCTGCTTGTAAAACAGCCCTCAATGTTATCAACCTACTTGAAGGGAACTTTTCAGGTCAACAATACAGAAGCTACTATTGCCAAATTGCTTTTGAAATCCCTTGCTGCGGCCTGTCATCTTTGCATGGAAGCTGCCATTGTTGTTAAAAAGTACATGCTCCACACCATATCCTTCCATGGAATCTGTCATTGCCACATTGCTTTTAAATGTGCTTACGCCAAGCCCGCATTCCTAAATATTTTTTACCTGAATGTCTAAAATTGCTCTGGGTCAGTGGCTAACCCCGTAAAAAGTTTTCTCTTCTCCCAAGCTTGCAGCTTAAAAAAACAAATAAGCAGGTCCCATATTTCTACCCTGTGAACAAATGGCAATTCCCATATTTCTATCCGGACAGTTTCCCCAACCATATCCTACTTGGCGCCTATAACCAGGGATTTGCTCCTGGTGTTTCAGCGGAGGTTCACTGTGTATGTGCCTAGTGACATACAGTTACTCGAGCTCGAGTCTCTAAATTGGTAGCTGAGCGTTAAAGCAACAGACTCTGTTTTCTTTACAGTACCTGGCCGAATTAAGTTTGTGACTCACAATCTCTCATGCAGACTTGAGCTGAATCGTTGATCAATAGTCAAATGAATACAAGATTTTGCCAAATTTTACATAGGTTGAAAAAAGACCATCTAGTGCTACCAACAGAAAATAAATAAAATAACTTTTGTGAACAAAACCCTATACCCACAACTGACCCAAAGGAAAGCAAAAAAAATCCCTTAGACCCCTTTCACACTGAGGTGGGCAAAACAAAAAGGGAAGGCGCACTGACCTAGTGCATTACCATAAATAGAGCTTTATTGAAAACAGAACACATAGCAAAATGGCTACTCACAAACAAGTACTGATAAAAGGCATAATCAATACAATTGGATTCATCGCACCGAACATCGACACATCCAGATCTGATGTCAGATAGATTGATTGATGAATACCCCAACGTAAACGGCTGATGCGTTTCTGGGGAGAACCCCTTTCCTCAGAGCCAGGTTCTTTTCTTATATCAGGGGACACAGAGCCATAGTAATAACTATGTGGGTTATATCGGACCATCAGGTGCTGGACACTGGCACGCCCCTTAAGGCGTGAACTTCCCCCATATAACCCCTCACACTACTGGGAGTCCTCAGTTTTTTCGCCAGTGTCTAAGGTGTTGGGCACGTGTAAGGATGTGTTGTAATGAGCTCCACGGACAGTAATCCTTTGATGAGAGCTAGCAATCCTGACCGGATCCGTTCTGATGTCTCCGTAATGGACTAAATGAATGGTACCCGGGCCTCGTCATCCGAAGACGCAAGGTTTTGCTTGCGAATGCTTTAAGAGCTGGGCCCTGGGATCCAGTACTTTTTGGTAGTAAGGCCAATAAAAGTTTACTGGCAGGGTCTTCTCGCAGGTCCAGGATTGTGGGATAACCTGAGTGTTCCCCGATTCCTGAAGGTTTCCTTTTAAGGTCTCGGAGCCTACCGTGAAGGGCGAAGATTGGGTTTTTATCTCTGATAAACCCTGCTGCGAGATAAGGTAGAGGAGATTTTCTCAGGAATCTCTCCTTCCATGTATTGTGTTGTCATGTCATGTCTATGTGTCACCACTGGAGGCGGTATTGAGTACTCACCATTCTGAAGCTGGAAACAGCAGAAGCTTCACTCTCCTCTGCGTTCAAGCCGGTTCAGACCCTCAGGTATGAAGGGGGGCCTGATCACTTCCTGGGCCCCCAGATTGGCGATTTTTGTCTGACTGCCAGCCAGCCGCCTTTTTTTTCCTTTCACAAAATTTTTTTTTTCTTGACAAGCTGCAGAGGAATTACCCCCCCCCCCCCCCCGCCACCCACTATGATGCCGGCGCTCACATGGGAGATTCAACTTCCCTGTTTGAAAGAGGAAGGTGGGGCCAGCCACACGTGTAGGAAGTAGTTTGGAGTTCTACAAGAAAAGCTGCTGCCTGTGGGGTCCTTGGGGCTGCTGATGTGGCAGTCTTTATGCAAGAGTGTCCGTCTCCTCAAAGAATGCTCCTAAGGTTCCTGGTCTCTGGATCAGTTGTTATCCCAGTTGGCGATATCAGAGATCCCCTTAGTGGAACAGTTTTTTTTTTTTTGGCTCAAACCTTTTAAGGTCCCAGAGCCAAACAGAGAGGAAAGACCCATTCTAGATCTCGGAGATCTGAACCGACACTTGAACATCCGATCCTTTCATAAATCGATCTGCTGTGTCCATCCTGCAAGGAGGGGAGTTGCATATCTCCATGTGCCAAAGTTTCCCGCTTACCAGAAATTTCTGCAGGTTGAAATATAAAATTATTTTTTTCAATCATGACACTGCCATTAGGCTTAGCCACAGCACCACGAGTGTTCTGAAAGATTCTGGCACCTCCTTTAGCCAGGTTAAGGGCTCAAAGCATAATGGTCCTAGCCTATTAGAAGATCTAGGATCAAAGGACAGGAAGGGAAATTAGGGATTTTCGCGGTGCTGATTAACAAAGTACAATTAATTAAAGTACAGAATTAGTAGTACAAAAATGTATTAAGTTTGAAGTTAAAATCAGTAGCAATATATGCTTAAAAGATTCAGAGTAATGCAATACAGTGGTTATTCTCGTCAAGCACACATAGTCCCGACATGTTTCGCATTGGATTGCTTCTTCAGGGGATGTGTGAATGTTTGGACAAGATCTAGACCAAAAATACAAAAATAATAATAGAATATATCACAAAATTCATAAGTGCAGAAAATGGGAAAAAAAAAAAAAAAACACACAGACACACATCAAACCCACCTTCAACCACTACGTTGATGGTAAAGTAGGGGAATTGTCCACCTCGGGGGTTAACTGCAGCAGTGCTGAATCGCAGGGGGCTAAAAAGCCAACCCAAGGAAACTGATAACAAAAAAGTATGTAGTAAAAAACGAAATTTGAAATTTTGGGATAATTTAAAGTTCTTTAGTACATGACTTAATTTTAAGGTTGCTAAAATAGAACAGCCTTTTAGGGGTAAAAAACCCTCTAAAGTATAAAAATTGAGAGAGGTAGTAAACAGATATTTTTTAATTTCAAAATGTATTACTTACATAGGTTGGATAGTTGTAAGAAATGGGGACGCTCGTAATTTGAAAAAAATCTTTTTAAGCACTCAGGGAGACACACCTGCACAGAAGTACCAGCTGGGTGGCCAATCAAAGAGAAAACAAAACGAAGATTAAAAGGGTTAGAATGGATAATAAAGTATATCTCAGAAGGGTGGTGTGTACATCACAAACTGAGTGTTATAAAAACACAAACCCTCAAGCATATAGATATACACTAAGAATTACACATTAGCATCCCAAAGCATAGAATTTAAAGCCAGGGAGTCAATGCAGACATACAAAAAAAAAAAAAAAAAAAAAAAAACATGGACAATAGCCCAGGTCTAAAGAGTTGAAAAACCGGCAGAAAGAAAAGTGAACGTTTGCAAATGGGAAAAAAAAAAACGAACGAGTAAATATAAAAAGATATAACAGTAAGCTTACCAAGAAGTACAAAGTCTGGAGGATCAAGCGTCACCCTTGGCTGCGACCCGCAAAGGAATGACGGTATTACGAAGGCTTTTTATATGCCCCGCCATCAAGCCGGCGTCTGACGTAGTCGGCCTGATGCGGACAAGAGGAGCGCTATTGCGCATGCTCACCAATGGGACGAGACTAAGTAAGCCTACAAGTCCCATAATGCCTCAAGCATGTGGGCGGAAGAAAGAGGGGAACAATCGATGCCTTCGTAAAGGACGACGGCATAGACGACCGTAGCCACCAATCCGACCGCCCAATCAGGCGTAGAGGCGAAAACGATGGATGGAAAAAAAAAAAAGGGTCGGAAAAGGATGGCAAAAAAAATGGCCAATCCTTCCGACCGATGTAAGGGGAGCGTCGCAGCGCTAAAGAGGGGCAGTGGCACACAAGGCGCCTATGCCCCCGGGCGTCCGTACGAACAGCACTGATGGGGAAACCGAGGAGGTGGACCATTCGGGTGGGAAATCATAAAGGGGGAGGGCAAAAAATTATTTCTCTAAAAGCTGCACATAACAAAACATAATAATATCATAAACATATAAACATATACATAATGTATTCTTATACTCAAAACAAATCAATACAGAGAAATTTCAAATAAAACAATGGAAAAAAAAAAAAAAAAAAAAAAAGGGGGGGGGGGGGGGAGAAGGGAGGGGGAAATGGGAACCCAACCAGGTTCCCTCTCAGAGGGGCGGTCAGCAGGACTGAAGGGCCAGAAAAAGGTTTCTATATCACAAAAAGGGTTTAAAGCTTAAGTTTTCATTAAAGCCAGGTGAAATTGTAGCCCTTAGATTAAAAATCCATTCAGCTTCATGTTGAAGTAAGATATTATCCACACTGCCCCCTCTCACATCAAGGGTTATGTGTTCAAGTGCGGAAAAGGTGATACATTTGGGATTGAAAGCATGGAAGAGGCCAACGTGTCGACTGATGGCCGTCTCCATTTTCTTTTTAATAATGGGTTTGAAAATGGAGACGGCCATCAGTCGACACGTTGGCCTCTTCCATGCTTTCAATCCCAAATTTATCACCTTTTCCGCACTTGAACACATCCCCCTTGATGTGAGAGGGGGCAGTGTGGATAATATCTTACTTCAACATGAAGCTGAATGGATTTTTAATCTAAGGGCTACAATTTCACCTGGCTTTAATGAAAACTTAAGCTTTAAACCCTTTTTGTGATATAGAAACCTTTTTCTGGCCCTTCAGTCCTGCTGACCGCCCCTCTGAGAGGGAACCTGGTTGGGTTCCCATTTCCCCCTCCCTTCTTCCCCCCCCCCCTTTTTTTTTTTTTTTTCCATTGTTTTATTTGACATTTCTCTGTATTGATTTGTTTTGAGTATAAGAATACATTATGTATATGTTTATATGTTTATGATATTATTATGTTTTGTTATGTGCAGCTTTTAGAGAAATAATTTTTTGCCCTCCCCCTTTATGATTTCCCACCCGAATGGTCCACCTCCTCGGTTTCCCCATCAGTGCTGTTCGCACGGACGCCCGGGGGCATAGGCGCCTTGTGTGCCACTGCCCCTCTTTAGCGCTGCGACGCTCCCCTTACATCGGTCGGAAGGATTGGCCATTTTTTTTGCCATCCTTTTCCGACCCTTTTTTTTTTCCATCGTTTTCGCCTCTTCGCCTGATTGGGCGGTCGGATTGGTGGCTACGGTCGTCTATGCCGTCGTCCTTTACGAAGGCATCGATTGTTCCCCTCTTTCTTCCGCCCACATGCTTGAGGCATTATGGGACTTGTAGGCTTACTTAGTCTCGTCCCATTGGTGAGCATGCGCAATAGCGCTCCTCTTGTCCGCATCAGGCCGACTACGTCAGACGCCGGCTTGATGGCGGGGCATATAAAAAGCCTTCGTAATACCGTCATTCCTTTGCGGGTCGCAGCCAAGGGTGACGCTTGATCCTCCAGACTTTGTACTTCTTGGTAAGCTTACTGTTATATCTTTTTATATTTACTCGTTCGTTTTTTTTTTTTTCCCATTTGCAAACGTTCACTTTTCTTTCTGCCGGTTTTTCAACTCTTTAGACCTGGGCTATTGTCCATGTTTTTTTTTTTTTTTTTTTTTTTTTGTATGTCTGCATTGACTCCCTGGCTTTAAATTCTATGCTTTGGGATGCTAATGTGTAATTCTTAGTGTATATCTATATGCTTGAGGGTTTGTGTTTTTATAACACTCAGTTTGTGATGTACACACCACCCTTCTGAGATATACTTTATTATCCATTCTAACCCTTTTAATCTTCGTTTTGTTTTCTCTTTGATTGGCCACCCAGCTGGTACTTCTGTGCAGGTGTGTCTTCCTGAGTGCTTAAAAAGATTTTTTTCAAAATACGAGCGTCCCCATTTCTTACAACTATCCAACCTATGTAAGTAATACATTTTGAAATTAAAAAATATCTGTTTACTACCTCTCTCAATTTTTATACTTTAGAGGGTTTTTTACCCCTAAAAGGCTGTTCTATTTTAGCAACCTTAAAATTAAGTCATGTACTAAAGAACTTTAAATTATCCCAAAATTTCAAATTTCGTTTTTTACTACATACTTTTTTGTTATCAGTTTCCTTGGGTTGGCTTTTTAGCCCCCTGCGATTCAGCACTGCTGCAGTTAACCCCCGAGGTGGACAATTCCCCTACTTTACCATCAACGTAGTGGTTGAAGGTGGGTTTGATGTGTGTCTGTGTGTTTTTTTTTTTTTTTTTCCCATTTTCTGCACTTATGAATTTTGTGATATATTCTATTATTATTTTTGTATTTTTGGTCTAGATCTTGTCCAAACATTCACACATCCCCCGAAGAAGCAATCCAATGCGAAACATGTCGGGACTATGTGTGCTTGACGAGAATAACCACTGTATTGCATTACTCTGAATCTTTTAAGCATATATTGCTACTGATTTTAACTTCAAACTTAATAAATTTTTGTACTACTAATTCTGTACTTTAATTAATTGTACTTTGTTAATCAGCACCGCGAAAATCCCTAATTTCCCTTCCTGTCCTTTGATTCATGTTTCAAATTTTCAGGGATGAGGTGCCATCTTTGTTAGGTGTTGTGTGATGCTGAACCATCAAAATTATTCCTATTAGAAGATCTACTTTTAATAGATCATTCAGTCTCAGGTCTAAAACCAGAGTCTGATCTCAGCTGTAGATATCTGAAATCTCTAGGTTGGATTCTCAGCCTAGGAAGATTCTCCTTAAAACCATCAAGGAGGTTACTTGGGGGCTGGTTATAGATGCCATACAGAAGAAGGTATTCTTACCCCAGTCGTGAATCAGTTCCATTGTAGGACTAATTCACCTTATCAGGATAAAGGAAAATTCCTTCATTCGGCTGCAGGAGATTTTTAGGGGAAATGGTGGCCTTCTTCAGGGCCATCCCTTACGTGCAGTTTTATTCAAAGACTGCTTCAAGACACCATTCTGTCGGTCTGGAATAAAGAGGATTCAGGCCTTGTTTGTTTCCAATACGCTTGGCTCCCACCATAGGTCAGAGCCTAAATTGGTGGTTGTTATCCAGCAGGAGGGAAAATCTTTATCCTGCAAGGTGTTAACAGATGCCAGCCTTCTAGGCTGGGGAGCAGCCCTGGAAGAAGATTCAGTCCAGGTTAGAGGCCCTTGCCTATCAACTTTGTTGGAAGTTTCAGGCAGTACATCTGGCCATAGAATCTTGGCGGCCAGATTATGGGACTGTCCTGACAGGATTCAGTCTGACAGAGCCATGGCGGTGGCTTACATTGATCACCAGGGGAGGCACGAGAAGTCGTGCAGCCCAAAAAAAGAGGTGAATAATGTTCTAGCTTTGGCAGAACACAACACTCCTTGCCTATCAGCAATTTTAATATTTCAGGCGTATTAATTGAGACGCCAACAATTATTTCCGGGAGAATGATCTCTTCACCCCAACATCTTCCTAGCAATATGTCAGATGGGGTGTTCCGGACATGGACCTATTCGTGTCCAGATTCATTAATAAGGTTGACAACTTTATGTCAAAAAGGGGTCCGCTAGCAGGCGGAACAGACGCATTCGTCTTCCCAGGGGATCAGTTTTCACTGATCTATGCATTTCCTCCAGCTCTGCTACTTCCACGCCTTCTCCACAGGATTAAGCAGGAACAGGAGGAGGTGATTCTGGTGGCCCCAGCAGGGTCCCAGAAGATCTTAATTTATCGAGATCATAAAGATGGCAGTAGGAGTCCTTTGGACTCTGCCATTATAGCCAGACCTTCTTGCACAAGGTCCAGTATTTCATCCTACTTTATGGACAAGGAGTTTAACAGGTTTGACTGTTGAATCCCACTCTATAAAAAATCGTGGGTGATCTCCTTCAGTAGTGTCTACTTTGACTAAGCTCAGGAAGCTGGCTTCCAGAATCACTTACTATAGAATCAGGAAGTCATAGGTTTCTTGGTATGGATCCAGGGGTTGGCACCCCAGGAAGTATGTCAATCGTCAGGATTCCTGATTTCCTGCATATGGGATCTGAAATTAAGCTGGCCTTGACTTTTATCGAGCCAGATCCAGGCCGTGTCAATGTCTTTTCCTATGGCCTCTTTCTTCCCACCCTTGGTGCGTAGCTTATTCAGGGGGTAACACTGTTTATTCCCCCTATCAGGGCACCGCTAAATCCTTAGGATTTAAGATTGGTCTTATCGGCTTTGTTAAATCAGCCGTTTGAACCTTGCGAGAAATTCTCTTGGTTCTTTGACAAGAAAGATAATCTTTTTTTGCTTGCCATTTCTTCTGCTAGAAGAGTATCGGAACTAACGGCTCTGTCTTGTAAGAGTCATATTTCATCATGCATGAGGATGAGGTAGTTTTATGTCTTCATCCTGAATTCTTACCAAAAGTGGTAACCGGTTTTCATTTAAACCAAGATATTATTCTTTCTTCTTTCTCCCCAGAAGCCTTAACCTGGGGAAGAGAAAGCACTACAGTTTCTTGATGTAGTAAGAGCGATCAGAATCTATTTAAAGGCTCAGGTTCACAAAACACAGGTTTTGTTTGTACTGCCAGAGGGTCCAAGATATGGACAGGCAGCGTCAAGATCCACTATTTTCCAAATGGATTTGTCAAGTGATTGATCAAGCTTAAGCTTAAAGAAGAAAATTCTTCCTTCTCACGTTAGAGCACACTCATCCAGGGCGATTAGTGCCTCTTGGGTGGTGCATCATCAGGCCTCTATGGCTCAGATCTGAAAGACCGCAACTTGGTCTTCGGTTCATACGTTTATCCGATTTTATCAAATTGATATTAAAGGTAATGAGGATATTGGCTTTGGGCACAGCATACACTGCAGGCTGCAGTATGAGTCTTCTGGCCTCCTGTTTCCTTGATTCTGTCTCCCCCTTCAGTTGCCAATGCTATGGGACATCCCACATAGTTATTACTATGGCTCTGTGTCCCCTGTTGTAAGAAAATAAAATAAGATTTTTATAACAACTTACCTGTAAAATCCTTTTCTTTGATGTACATCAGGGGACACAGAGGTCCCTCCTTTCTTCTTATACAGTTTGATTGCTTGGCTACAAAACTGAGGACTCCCAGTAGTGGGAGGGGTTATATGGGGGAAGTTCACGCCTTAAGGGGAGTGCCAGTGTGCAGCACCTGATGGTCCGATATAACCCACATAGTTATTGCTATGGCTCTGTGTTCCCTGATGTACATCAAAGAAAATTATTTTACAGGTAAGCTGTTAAAAAAATCCTATTTTTTCAGTGCCTGAAAAAAGCCTCAGCACAAACCCTGTGTGAAAGCACAAGTGCTTTCACACTGGGGTGCTGCGCTGGCAGGCCGTCATGATAAGCCAGCAGCTTCTTTGGAGTGGTGAATACACCACTCCAGCCCATTGAAAACAATGGGGCAGCACTGCTATACTGTCGGCAAAGTGCCACTACAGCAGCGTTTTGAGGGTGGACTTAACCCCTTTTCAGCCGCTAGCAGGGGGGGTTAAAACCGCCCCGCTAGTGGCCAAATAGCGCCACTAAAATGATGGAAAAGTGGTGTTAAAAATAGTGCCACTTTACTGCTGACGCCCGGGGCGGCTCAGGGTGAAAGGGAGAAGAGCTCCACCCAAGTTCTCCTCTCCTCCTCCCTTCATGTCACAGTTCCCAAAAGATTGCCCGACCATTGAGGAAGTGCAGCGAGACTCGCGTATGTACAGTGTGCACCCGGCTGTGAAGCCGGAACCTGTCACAGCCAGGTGCCCACACTTGTAATGCTGGTGCCAGGGAGAAGAGAGGGAGAGATCCGAGGGTTTGCGTGGCCACATCGCTGCATCCTGGGATAGGTGTGCGTGTGTGTTTATTAAAGGTCAGCATACATTTTAGTTTTTTTTGTTTGCTTACTTTCACTTCTCATATCTCAGTTGAAACTTGCGCCATATTGCAACTTCTCTTCCTTATCCAGCTTCTACTCTCTCTATGATGACAGCTTACCCATGTGCATTATGAACTAGCCAAGCCTCCCTTTTCAGTTACTGAACATATCCCATAGCTCCCATGATCGCCGCCAATGTTTACACCCCCTCACGTAGAAAGTCATATGAGGTGCTCAAGTTATGAATAGGGATGTACTCTTGCAGGATTGCAAAGCTACTGAGAGTGGATGATAGGCACACAACATCCTACAGCAAGAACTCACAGCACACAGAGCATGCGGGAAATCGTGGCTAAAATGCGTATGCGCAGGTGACATCATTGGATTGAAGTTTGCTCGATTTTTTTTAAAGAATGGCACACCATGTACGTTGTTTATTAACTATTTAATGGAGAAACATAGAAAATCTGAGTTTACTACCACTTTAAGGCATGGTCCAATTTTCTTCACCAGATGATTCAGTTGCGTAATTGGGGGGTGTGTCCTGCTCCAGGTGCTGACTGTCTGGTGGTGCTCTAGCTGCCCAACTGTTTGTTTTTATTCTTTTTTTTTTACACGGAACTGCACTGTAGCACTGTGCAACCCAAAACAAAAAAAGTCAGACAGCCACAGCACCCCCAGAGGGTCAGCAACCTCTGCTACCCAGGCAGCTGCAATTCAGAGCCAGCCTGCTTTGGGAATATGACAGAGCCTGAGAGGGAATTCCTCTCACTCTGCTGGTGCATCTGGTCTGGGAATTGACTTTAGGAAGTGGGAGATCCATACCAATAAATCTGCACTGGGGAGTGAGGTCTGTACTGGAGGAAGGGGGTGCTGGTGTCTGTACTGAGGGATATATACTGGGGGGAGGGGGGTGAAAGTGTCTGAATTGAGGGGTCTGTACAAAAGGAGGGGGGTGATGGGGTCTGTACTGGGTGCGGGGATGAAAGTGTCTGAATTGAGTGACTTATACAAAAAGTGGGGGATGATGGTGTCTGTACTGGGGGGAGGGGTGTCTGTACTGAAGGGTCTGGACCATACATACCTTTTTGAACGGAGCCACTGTGGTTCCTTTCAGGATGTGGCAATACTATCCCAATTATAAAACTGAGCTCCACCGTTTTCTTCTCTATACACAGAGCTGAACATGGTATCTAATATCTTCTCTTTATTTTCAGTAAATCGCCTACATGTTCAGACCTAATCTTTTTACTATTAATATATTTAAACAATCTTTGGGGGTTAGTCTTACTCTCTTTTGCAACCTGTTGATTGTTTTGAAATGTATATAGATGCATATAAAAAAGCCAATTCACAGTTAGTTTGAACTATCAGATGGCATTGAGAGCAGTTTCAGACACTCATATCATACATCATTGTTCTATCTTTGTGATCAGTGTAGATCAGCAGCCAATGCACAACTAAATGTCCCACCTAAGTATGCTTGCATTTGTAGAGCAGTAAAAAAAAGATGGTTGAAATAGCATTTTAAGGTGGCTCATTGGTTAAAACTTTACTGGCAAACGTCAAAACCTTCTAATGTCTTTCCTTATTACTTCAAATTATCTAAATCTCTAGATACAATGTATTTGTTGTTAAGTTTACAAATAATTTTGGTATACTCATTTGGGTAATATTTACTATAACAACTTAATAATTATAACTTTATTAATGTTACAATAAGCTATGGGGAGTAAAGTATGGTTGCAGCTTTAGTTGCACGCAGTGCATCTGTCACCTTGTGTTTCTTTCTACCTATAAGGAGTAGGTATGAAATGAAGATGTTAGACTTTGCCTGTGCTCCAGGCTGCAAGCTTAGACCTGAATGGAAACAAGGGAGTAGAGCAGAAGAGCCACATGCAGGCCTCAGGGCTGCCAGTTGGACATCAATATTTAAAAACTCCAAGGCTAAGCTGCATCGAACACACCGTATCATTTACCTTTATTCCACCTTTTGTCTTCTTATTGTTCCTTTTTCTGGCCAGATCAGCTTCAGAGAGAGATTTTGGAGGAGCACAGGGGACATCTGGTGCTCTTCGTGTTGTGGCTGCAAATTGAATTTACATTAGAATCATTTTTGTATATAATGAAAACAAGAAAACTTACCTAGTTGCCCAGATTGTAAAGAAACATATCTTATAATATGAAACAATTTTGTAAGTTTGTCCCACAGGTACACTTGATTCCAAGGTTTTATGATCAGTTATTTAGCATTAAGGCCCACTGTATGTGGCCTAAACAGTCAGATGGTACTGATGCATTCCTTTCAGCTCACATTGAATCTGCATTGCCACTAGGTCCAACTCTCTTCTTCCCTTTATTCAAACCTCAAGTAAGGCCGATCGTGAAGACCCTTGCGCCCATAACTGGCAGAAATTCTTATTGTATTTCATGATACTCAGTTGTGATGTTTGCTACTCTTTGTTAACGATAGCTACTGTCATCTAACGTAATGCTGTTACTGTCGTATTATTCTAACACTTTATTTATTTGATAGATGGGGTTCATGGAAGAAATAGAACATTAGAAAACAAATAAATTCAATTAAGGTAAAGCTGAGCTCTGGAATAAGCAAAATGCGTCTACGTACAATTCACATACAATGCCACTTGTACAATGTGTATTCTTAATTGAATTTAGGTGCACTTTGTGTATTTTTTCAGATATCTGCAGTAATCCAGTGTAGCAACTTGGCTCTGTGCAGGAGCTTCCTTTTAATAAATATATGTTTCTATTTCTTTACTCCCTTTCTGAGGTTTTCTACAGGCAACTTGTTTTGCGTGGGGCTGCTGAGTCAGCTCTACTGTCTGTACAGGCTTATAGCAGCACAGTGATGATATCGCTGCCACTTTTTGCAAGAATAACAAATGGGTTTGCAAAAGCATTTGGCGCGTACAAAGTGACGTTATATCCTTTGTGGCCAATAAAGAATATATTCAAATAAAGGTTTTTGTGCCTTTTGTGTTCAGCTTTAAGAGCCGACCAACACTGAAAATTAAACTGAGTGCCAAACCTTAGAACATCAGGTATGAATGAAGCTGAAAAGACAAATAAAAGATACTGCCAAGGATATACTATTTTATTAGTAGCAATATTTGGAAAGATATGACTGAGAAATCTAGTAAAATATCACCCATTTGGTTAGCACACCACTAATGTCATCAATGCCTGCACAGCAAAACACAATAATTTCAATTTTCAATTTCAATGTCAATTGAGGTAACTGGAGCAAAGGTAGGAAGGGGGCAGTATAAAATAATTGTATGTTAGTGCAGCAATTATAGCAATAAAGCAGAAGGCAAGGTGCCAAAGACATATCATGGGCAGGATTGTTTGTTTTTTTAACTCCCTGGAGGATCAAGCTAATAATGGTTGTTTATGTTAATAAAATACTGTGCCCTTCCTTAGATGACAGAAATAAAAAATTCCGTCTGTCAGAAGCACTCATTATACACAGAGATGTTTCATCATTTAAAAAAAATCTCCATGTGAAAGAACAACCATTCACTTTTGGACAATGTGTACCATTTTTATATCAATCAGAAAGGAGATTGTGTGAATTCCCAACAGTCTAAGTCAAGAATATATCTCACTACTTGGAGGGGGGGGGGGTACTTTGCATGAGGCAAGTGACAGACAATTGGGTAAGAAATGTATAAACATATTTATTGTCATAAAAGGTAACCATAGCATATTGCAGTTGATACACGCAAAATTTCATATATATATATATATATATATATATATATATATATATATATATATATATATACACACACACAACATGAATACATTTCCTATATTTACACATGGATAGTAAAGCAGCACATTCCAATTACTGATATTAGATGTTCCGTGTTATGAAGTAATTGATAAATACATAGTCTGTAAGAACAGTAATGGTGTATTAAAAGCATGGCTGCATCCTAATATTACCAAAGTGTTTTTTGTGGCATAATCCACTTCCTCAGGGGCAGATGCATCAATGTGTCTGAAACAGACATAGGTACCAATAAATCTAATAAGTAACTAAACATTAACAGGAGAATAGCATTAAAAAGGAATAACCAATCCAAATGACTTCAAGGATGGAAAATGACCCAGAGGTTCTAGTAGATGATAGTGCATGCCATTGCTGAGCATATATATATATACACACACAACATGAATACAATTTTATATATATATATATATATATATATATATATATGTATATAGATAGATAGTAAAGCAGCATATTCCAGTTACCGATATTAGATGCTCTGTGTTATGAAGTATTTGATAATAATAGATAAATATGTAGTGTATTCTGTAAGAACAATAATGGTGTATTAAAACCATGGCTGCAGCCTAAAATTCCCGATGCGTTTCATGGTAAACATCCACTTTCTCAGGAGCGGATGCATCAACATGTCTGAAAAAGACATGGGTATCAATAAATCAAATAAATAACTTGCGCATCAACAGGAGAATAGTATAAAAAAAGGAAAGCAATACCCAATCCAAATGACTTACATGGGGCTAGAAATCGATGACATGTGGTGTTAAAGGATAAGGGGCCCCTAGGATAGTCTGTCATGGAAGCTGAGTTAATGAGACCTGCAGGCGGCACACGCGCACACCAAATGTTCCCAAAGAATAGAAATCTCCATATAAACTGAGTGGTAGTAGGAATAACTCCAAAGGTATCTGTAAAATTAATAAGAGGTAAGAGACTCTCATATAAGTGGTGCTGATATAAACCCTTATACCATTTATGAATATGGAAGAAGGGTTCATTAAGGGCTAGTTTACACTTGCTTCAAAACATGGCTTTGAACATGCTTTGTTAAAGCTCTATAAATGCCAGTCAAAGCTCCTGTCACTAAATAAAATGGTTAGCTTACAGTCCTGTTTACATCTTGCTTTTGCTTGATGCTTCGATGAGGCTTTGTTGGAGCTTCGATGAGCCTTTGGTGGGGTTTCGGTGGGGCTTCAACCAAGCTTTGCCATAGACTTCTATGGAGGCTCTGAAGATGCTTTGAAGCACCACTAAAGCTACATGGAGTATAATTTTTGAAGCAAAACAAAAGCAAGGTGCAAACAGGACTGTAAGATAACCATTTTATTTAGTGACAAGAGCTTTGACTAACATTCAGAGAGCTTTAGCAAAGCCTGTCTGAAGCCTTGTTTTGATGCAAGTGTAAACGAGCCATTAATGTGTGTTGAAGCCAAAGCCAGTGTAAATGAGCCCTTACACTTGCTTTGGCTTCAACACACATTTCCAGTACATCCTTCCTGAGGACTGGTGGCCAGAACTGGACAATATACTTTAGGTGTGGCTGGACCAGAGTCTTGTAGAGAGGGAGAATTATTGTTTTATCTCTGGAGTTGATCCCCTTTTTAATGCAGGCCAATATTCTGTTTGCTTTGTTAGCAGCAGCTTGGCATTGCATGCCGTTGCTGAGCCTATCATCTACTAGGACCCCCAGGTCCAGTTCCATCCTAAAAGTCATTTGGATTGGATATTCCTTTCCTTTTTTATGCTATTCTCCTGTTGATGTTGGAGTTAATTATTCGATTTAATTGGTACTTATGTATTTTTCAGACATGTTGATGCATCCGCTCCTGAGGAAGTGGATTTTATCACAAAACGCGTTGGGAATATTAGGATGCAGCCATGTTTTTAAAACACCATTACTGTTCTTACAGGATACATATTTATCAATTACGCCAATAACTCCATAACATGGAGCATCTAATATCGGTAACTGGAATGTGCTGCTTTATTATCCATTTGTATTCATGTTGTGTATGTATATGAAATTTTGCATGTATCCAGTGCAATGTGCTATGATTACTTTTATGACAATAAATATGTTTATACATTTCTTACCCAATTGTCTGTCACTTGCCTTGATATAGGGATGGGAGCATATGTTCATATATGCTTCATATAAAGTCCCACCTACCTTTTCTCTTCATATAGCACTACTTATCATTTTTGGTTCTTAAAGCACTTTCAATACATTATATCTGTATAAATTGTCTCAACAGTTTTTGCAGTCTGAACTCTGTACAGCTGTGGCCAAAAGTTTTGAGAAAGACACAAATATATATTTTCACAAAGTCTGCTGCTTCAGTGTTTTTAGATCTTTTTGTCAGATGTTCCTATGGTATACTGAAGTATAATTCAAACATTTCATAAGTGTCAAAGGCGTTTATTGACATTAGGTGTATGTAAAGAGTCAATATTAGCAGGGTTAAACTTTCTTTTTTTAAGACCTTTGCAATTTGCCTTGGCATGCTGTCAATCAATGTCTGGGTCACACTAACTGATTGAAGCCCATTCTTGTATAATCGATGCTTAGAGTCAGAATTTGTCCCGCCTCTGGAGGATGGACCACAAGTTCTCAATAAGATTAAGGTCTGGGGAGTTTCCTGGCCATGGACCCAAAATTTCGATGTTTTGTTCTCCAAGCCACTTATTTATCACTTTTGCTTTATGGCAAGATGCTCCATCATGCTGGAAAAGGCATTGTTCTTCACCAAACTGTTCTTGGATGGCTAGGAGAAGTTGCTCTTGGAGGATGTTTTTGTCCTATTCTTTATTCATGGCTCTGTTCTTAGGCAGAATTGTGAGTGAGCCCATTCCCTTGGCTGAGAAGCAATCCCACACATGAATGGTCTCAGGATGCTTTACCGTTGGCATGACACAGGACTGATGGTAGCACTCACCTTTTCTTCTCCAGACAAGGTTTTTTCCAGGTGCCCCAAACAATGGTAGCGCTCACCTTTTCTTCCGAGACAAGGTTTTTTCCAGGTGCCCCAAACAATCGGATATGGGATTCAGAGAAAATGACTTTACCCCAGGATACAGCAGTCCAATCCCTGTACCTTTTTGCAGAATATAAGTCTGTCCCTGATGTTTTTCCTGGAGAGAAGGGGTTGCCCTTCTCAACACCAAGCCATCCTCCAAAAGTCTTCTCTTCACTGGGCATGCAGATGCACGCACACCTGCCTGCTGCCATTTCTGAGCAAGCTCTGCATTGGTTGTCCCCCGATCCCGCAGCTGAATCGGCCTGTCCAAAAAAAACAACGTCTGACATTCGGCCCGTGTGTATGCCACCCTGTCCAATAGAAGCAGGCAGTTTGGCCGGCTTCTGTTCGGGCATGCTCGAAAACCAGCAGCTGACTGACTCCCGATCAGCAGTCTCAGCCAATGGCGGAGAGCGCTGATCAGAATGTATTGGCGGGGGGGCGCCCCCCTGTCAGAACACAACAGCTCAGCAGCGGAGATCACTGTACTAACTTTGCATAGTTAGTACAGTGGCTCTGACTGGAGCTGACAGTTTTTGTCTATCTGGCTTCTTTGCTATATTGGATCATTGCTGGAACATTTTATTTGTTTTTTCATTTTATAATGTACACTGGGCAGCCATACCTACACATTTACATAAGTAGACCACTCCCTGTTTTTAGTGCTGCATTGAAATACGTATATGGGAGTTTCCAATGACAGATTGGGTTTTCAAATCGGAACTGCTCACCTATAACCTATTTCAAGCAGACTAGCTAGTCTGACTAGCTTTGACAACAATGCAATTTATGACAGTTTCCATATTTGCACATGTTGCCTTTCAAAGTGTGGTTTGGCAGCCACAGAATGTCAAAACTAGGAATAATAAAAATGAAGTCCTCAAACTTAAACCTGTATATTTTATTAGTACACATCGTCAGCCGGTCCAGGGGCACAGCCGCCCTAATCTCCATGCACTGGCCCCTAACCTCCATGCGGGGTGCTGGACGCATTGATTTCTATAAGGGTTTTTTTTTTTGAAGCATAAGAAGCCTAATGCCACGTACACACGACCGGACTTTTCGAGGGACTAGGTCCGACGGTCTTTCCGACGGACTTTCGGCAGAGTTCCGACAGACTTTACGAATGAACTGACTTGGCCACACACAATCACATCAAAGTCCGACGGATTCGAACGTGATGACGTACGACGGGACTAGAATAAGGAAGCTCATAGCCAGTAGCCAATAGCTGCCCTAGCGTCGGCTTTTGTCCGTCGGACTAGTATACACACAAACGGATTTCTCGGCCTGCGGAATTCCAGTGGAAAAATTAAAACATGTTCTATTTCTAAAGTCCGCCGGATTTTTGGCAAGCAAAGGTCCGATGAAGCCCACACACGATCGAATTGTCAGACGGACTCGTTCCTTCGGACCTTTGCTGTCAAAAAGTCCGGTCGTGTGTACGCGGCATTAGGCTCTAATTGGCTTCACAAAGGTTGGGCTCAGGGTGCAAAGCATTGTGCCCTGAGCTCACCCACTTGTGACATTAGCGAATCAACATTGTCTTCCTGCTTCACTTCCCAGTCCATCAGGCCAGGAAGCGGGTCCTAAGACCATATTGGCCAGGAGGAGAAACGTCTGGATTGGCCGGGAGAAGAAGCCGGGGAAGCTGCTCATGACCTGGATGGGGTAAGTGCAAGGCTGGCGGGTTAGGAGTTTGTTTGCTACTCCCCCCCAAACAAAAAAAATGAAGCATCAGCCGCCACTGTTACAATACGTTAAGTACATTTGAGTCAGCGGGGAAGGCCAAATGAATGTGTTTTCTTCAAGGGTGCAATGGGCTTTAAATGGCTACTGATATTTGAGGAAGCTCCTCCGAATTATCCTAAACATGTTATTGTGGAAAAGACATCAGCTAATTCGTCTAATTCTTTTTATATGATTTTCACACAAAGTAAAAAATTGTGAAAAAAAAAACAAAGCAGCATCATACAAATAGTGATTAAATATAAAATAGTTCATATTTACCTGTTCAAAAAAAGTATTTTTTTTTTACTCTTAATAGACAAATGGAAATACAAAAATGTGTTTAAAAAAAATACAAACACATTATACATTACTACATTTATTCATTATTATTTACCTTTACTGATGCATAAAGCACAAAAGGGTAGATTCAGAAGGATGCATACGTTATTTTAATTGCATAAAGATATGTCCTCCACAAATTGGATTTAAATAAGTTTGCTATTCATAGCTTTAAAATTCCACAGCAACGTGTGCAAATTTTCCGAGTCAAGGCATGTGTGAAATTGTAATTGAATGCAAAATCGTTATATTGCTAACGTAAATACATAGGTGTGAATAAGCACTATTTTATGCAAAAAAAAAAAAAAAAGATATTTAAAGTGGTTGTAAGCCCGTACAAACCACTTTGACCTACAGGTAAGCCTAGATTAAGGCTTATCTGTAGGTCCAAGAAATATCTCCTAAACCTATACGGTTTAGGATATATTTACATAAAGACAGCCACCGCTGTCTGCGGTGCATGCGCGGTGCAGGCGCACTGGGACGGCCGCAGATCACGGCGAAATGCTGCTCATGTCGGCTCCCGTGCACATGCGCGGGAGTGACGTCATCGCGGCTCCGGCGAATCACAGCGCCGGAGCAGTGAGACCCGCAAGTCACTCCGGGATACATGGCAGCGGCGAACATGAAGACGGAGAGCCGCTTTGGGGGCCTTGTTCTCAGGTAAGTTATTCATAATGAGCTAGTATGCTATGCATACTAGCTCAATATGCCTTTGCCTTGCAGGTTGCATTTTTTTTTTTTAAATAGCCTTTACTAAATAGCCTTTACATCCTCTTTAAGTGCTGAAAAACCTCTACCTCTAATAAATCTGTATTATATTACGACCGCACATGGCTCCTTTTCCTCACAATTATCTCCAGGCAATAAGCTAATATTTTATGGAGCAGCAACATGGGTGATAACCTTTTGTGAATTGGCTCCAAAGAGATCTTTTTTTTTTAATACTTTTTATTATCCTCTAAGGCAAACACATCTCATGATGTATGAGGTCACACTATAAACTCAGCTGTGTATAATATAAACATGTGTAAATATGAGCATTTGGTTCAATCAAAGGAATATTGTTATGCTCATGAACTGTTTACATTTATACCATAATTAACCATAAACTTCCCATATTTACAGTGGGGACAGAAAGTATTCAGACCCCCTTACATTTTTCACTCTTTGTTATATTGCAGCCATTTGTTGAAATCATTTAAGTTATTTTTTTCCTCATTAATGTACACACAGCACCCCATATTGACAGAAAAACACAAAACATTTGACATTTTTGCAGATTTATTAAAAAAGAAAACTGAAATATCACATGGTCCGAAGTATTCAGACCCTTTGCTGTGACACTCCTATATTTAACTTAGATGCTGTCCATTTCTTCTGATCATCCTTGAGCTGGTTCTACATCTTCATTTGAGTCCAGCTGTGTTTGATTATACTGATTGGACTTGATTAGGAAAGCCACATACCTCTATATAAGACCTTACAGCTCACAGTGCATGTCAGAGCAAATGAGAATCATGAGGTCAAAGGAACTGCCTGAAGAGCTCAGAGACAGAATTGTGACAAGGCACAGATCTGGCCAAGGTTACAAAAAAATTCTGCTGCACTTAAGGTTCCTAAGAGCACAGTGGCCTCGATAATACTTAAATGGAAGATGTTTGGGATGACCAGAACCCTTCCTAGAGCTGGCTGTCCGGTCAAACTGAGCTATCGGGGGAGAAGAGCCTTGGTGAAAGAGGTAAAGAAGATCCCAAAGATCACTGTGGCTGAGCTCTGGAGATGCAGTCGGCAGATAGGAGAAAGTTGTAGAAAGTCTACCATCACTGCAGCCCTCCACCAGTCAGGGCTTTATGGCAGAGTGGCACGACGGAAGCCTCTCCTCAGTGCAAGACACATGAAAGCCCGCATAAAGTTTTCTAAAAAAAAAAAAGTTTGCTGAAGGACTCAGATGGTGAGAAATAAGGTCTGATGAGACCAAGATAGAACTTTTTGGCCTTAAGGGTCCGTTCACACAGGGGCAACATGACTTGTAGAGGACTTGAGTGAGGCAACTTGGACACGACTTGAGTTTAGATCACAGCGCGACTTGGGACGACTTCAACACGACTTGTGATGACTTCAACCTGACTTGGGACGACTTACAAGTCGCCCCAGGCCAGGCGACTTTTGCCGTGGCCAATCAGAGAATGAGCTCTGAAGGGGGAACTCCACGCCAAATTTCTGAAAAAAATTTGGCGTGGGTTCCCCCTCCGAGAGCATACCAGGCCCTTAGGTCTGGTATGGATTCCAAGGGGAACCCCCCTACGCCGAAAAAACGGCGTGGGGGTCCCCCCAGATCCACACCAGACCCTTATCCGAGCACGCTACCCGGCCGGACAGGAAAGGGGGTGGGGACGAGCGGGCGGCCCCCCCCTCCTGAGCCGTACCAGGCCACGTGCCCTCAACATGGGGGGGTGCCTTGGGGGAGGGGGGGCGTGCGGCCCCCCCACCCCAAAGCACCTTGTCCCCATGTCGATGAGGACAAGGGCCTCTTCCCGACAACCCTGGCCGTTGGTTGTCGGGGTCTGCGGGCGGGGGGCTTATCGGAATCCGGGAGCCCCCTTTAATAAGGGGGCACCCGGATACCGGCCCCCCACCCTATGTGAATGAGTATGGGGTACAATGTACCCCTACCCATTCACCTGTAAAATAAAAGTACCAAAAAAAACACAACACAGGGTTAAAATATTTTATTGCACAGCTCCGGGGGTCTTCCGGGGTCTTCTCGCCGGACTCCTCCGCTATCTTCTTGTAGCTCTTTTACTAGCGGAGGAGTCGGGCTTTCTTCCTCCCCGCCGCCGGCCTCTTCTCCCGACTTCGGGGGTCTTGTCCCCCTCTTCGGTTCTTCTGCCGGGCCACCGCGCCTTCTTATAGCTCTTTTACAGGCGGTGGCCCGGTCTTCTGTCACCGCTGTCCCCGCCGCCCCTGCCTTCCGTTCTTCTTCTTCTTCTCCAGGAGATGTTGCCTCGACGATCTCTCCGGCCGGAATGCCAGAGCCGCGCTGCGCGGCCACTTATATAGTGACAATGGGGCGGTGTCACATGGTATATGTCACATGGGTTGGTCACATGGGTTGATGTCACATGGGGACTATGACATCGTAAGGGGGCGGGGTCACCATGTGACACCAACCTATGTGACATATACCATGTGACACCGCCCCATTGTCACTATATAAGTGGCCGCGCAGCGCGGCTCTGGCATTCCAGCCGGAGAGATCGTCGAGGCAACATCTCCTGGAGAAGAAGAAGAAGAAGAACGGAAGGCGGCGGGGACAGCGGCGACAGAAGACCGGGCCACCGCGCCTTCTTATAGCTCTTTTACAGGCGGTGGCCCGGTCTTCTGTCGCCGCTGTCCCCGCCGCCTTCCGTTCTTCTTCTTCTTCTTCTCCAGGAGATGTTGCCTCGACGATCTCTCCGGCTGGAATGCCAGAGCTACAAGAAGATAGCGGAGGAGTCCGGCGAGAAGACCCCCGAAGACGGAAGACCCCCGGAGCCGTGCAATAAAATATTTTAACCCTGTGTTGTGTTTTTTTTTGGTACTTTTATTTTACAGGTGAATGGGTAGGGGTACATTGTACCCCATACTCATTCACATAGGGTGGGGGGCCGGTATCCGGGGGCCCCCTTATTAAAGGGGGCTCCCGGATTCCGATAAGCCCCCCGCCCGCAGACCCCGACAACCAATGGCCAGGGTTGTCGGGAAGAGGCCCTTGTCCTCATCAACATGGGGACAAGGTGCTTTGGGGTGGGGGGGCCGCGCGGCCCCCCCTTCCCCAAGGCACCCCCCATGTTGAGGGCACGCGGCCTGGTACGGCTCAGGAGGGGGGGGCGCACGCTCGTCCCCACCCCCTTTCCTGGCCGGCCGGGTAGCGTGCTCGGATAAGGGTCTGGTATGAATCTGGGGGGGACCCCACGCCGTTTTTTTTGGCGTAGGGAGTTCCCCTTGGAATTCATACCAGACCTAAGGGCCTGGTATGCTCTTGGAGGTGGAACCCACGCCAAATTTTTTTCATAAATTTGGCGTGGAGTTCCCCCTTCAGAGCTAATATTTCTGTCAAAGTCGCCTCCGTATAGACAGAGATCCGACTTGAAGGCGACCTCCATTGAAATCAATGGGTACCGGTCGCCTACAAGTCGGATTGAAGTAGTACAGGAACTTCTTTTGAAGTCGGAGCGACTTCAGTAGCGTGCATTAAGACAGCTCTCATTCACTTACATTGGTTTTTAAATGTTGTCCGACCTGAGGCGACTTGGGGCGACTTGAAGTCGGATCCCAAGTTGCCCCTGTGTGAACGGACTCTAATTCTAAGCGGTATGTGTGGAGAAAACCAGGCACTGCTCATCACCTGGCCAATAGAGTCCTAACAGTGAAGCATGGTGGTGGCAGCATCATGCTGTGGGGGTGTTTTTCAGCTGCAGGGACAGGACGACTGGTTGCAATCGAGGGAAAGATGAATGCGGCTAAGTACAGGGATATTCTGGACGAAAACCTTCTCCAGAGTGCTCAGGACCTCAGACTGGGCCAAAGGTTTACCTTCCAACAAGACAATGACCCTAAACACACAGCTAAAATAACGAAGGCGTGTCTTCACAACAACTCCGTGACTGTTCTTGAATGGCCCAGCCAGAGCCCTGACTTAAACCCAATTGAGCATCTCTGGAGAGACCTAAAAATGTCTGTCCACCAAAGTTTACCATCCAACCTGACAGAACTTGAGAGGATCTGCAAGGAAGAATGGCAGAGGATCCCCAAATCCAGGTGTGAAAAACGTGTATCTTTCCCCAAAAGACTCAATGGCTTTATTAGATAAAAAGGGTGCTTCTACTAAATACTGAGCAAAGGGTCTGAATACTTAGGATCATGTGATATTTCAGTTTTTCTTTTTTAATACTTCTGACTGCTTTGTGGGATATTTTTTTATAGTAATAGTGTTATAATAGTTAGTTATAATAGTTAGGATATTTAGCATATAATATATACACTATATCGCCAAAAAGTATTGGTACGTCTGCCTTTACACGCACATGAACTTTAATGGCATCCCAGTCTTAGTCCGTAGGGTTCAATATTGAGTTGGCTCACTCTTTTGCAGCTATAATAGCTTCAACTCTTCTGGGAAGGCTGTCCACAAGGTTTAGGAGTGTATCTATGGAAATGTTTAAACATTGTACCAGAAGCACATTTGTGAGGTCAGGCACTGATGTGGACGAGCAGGCCTTGCTCGCAGTCTTCACTTAAATTCATCCCAAAGGTGTTCTATTGGGTTGAGGTCAGAACTCTGTGCAGGGAAGTCAAGTTCCTCCACCCCAAACTCGCTCATCCATGTCTTTATGGACCTTGCTTTGTTCACTGGTCCAAATAATTTGGTGGAGGGGGATTATGGTGTGGGATTGTTTTTTAGGGGTTGGGCTTGGCCCCTTAGGCCGCGTACACACGCGCGGACTGTTGGCCCAACTTTGTCCGTCCAACAGTTTGAGCGAACAGTCCGCTCAAACTTAGCATGGACGGACATGGCCACACACGACGGACGAACAGTTTGCTGAAACCGTGCGCGATGACGTGAACGGCACGTATGACGGGACGAAAAATACGACGTCCTATACACTGCAATGCAACCTTCCGACGTGGAAATCCTTTCTGAGCATGCGCGAGACTTAGTTGGCCGAACAAGCCTACACACGAGCGAACAGTCCGCTGAAACCTTGTTTCAGCGGACAGTTTTTCGGAATTTCCGTAAGACCTTGTTCGGCCAACTGTCCGCTGAAACTGTCCGCTGAAGCCCCACACACGAGCGGACTGTCCGCCCAAACACTGTTCAGCGGACAAGGTTGGGCGAACAGTCCGCGCGTGTGTACGCGGCCTTAGTTCCAGTGAAGGGAACTCTTAAGGTCGTCAGCATACCAAGACATTTTGGAGAATTTCATGCTCCCAAATTTGTGGGAACAATTTGGGGATGGCCCCTTCCTGTTCCAACATGACTGCACACCAGTGCACAAAGCAAGGTCCTGACCTCAACCCGATAGAACACCTTTGGGATGAATTAGAGCGGAGACTGCGAGCCAGGCCTTTTCAACCATATCCGTGCCTGACCTCACAAATGCACTTCTGGAAGAATGGTCAAACCTTCCCATAGACACACTCCTAAACCTTGCGGACAGACTTCCCAGAAGAGTTGAAGCTGTTATGGCTGCAAAGGGTGGACCAACTCAATATTAAACCCTACGGACTAAGACTGGGATGACATTTAAGCTCATGTGCATTTAAAGGCAGGTGTACCAATACTTCTGACAATATAGTGAAAGAATACAATGGGGTAAATGTGAATAACTGCCTACCAGTGCTATCACAGACATTTGTCTATGCAATCACCAGCTGTTAAAGAACATATTGGTTCCCAAGGTTACAAACTCCCCTGGTTTGCTTTAATAATATCAATTTAGCCTTGAACACTTTGCCCTTAATGGCAAAAGCAACAGAAGTACCTGTAAGATACAATGAGCAGGCATTCTGACTTACATAGATTGAAATTTGCCCGGTTCAGCAGGCACCAGACAAATTTGTTAGTGCAAATAAAGTATCAAGGACAGTACTAAACCATATTTTTGGATAGCAACCATAAACCTAAACAGTTCATGAAACAATCTGAGCAAATGGCTTTTTTATGACATAAATGCAATGTTATACACGTCACAAGGGGTGGGCAGGAGGGGCTGCTGCCCTGGCACTGTGCCATCATGTGAAGGAGGGGCCACAAGGAGATTGGTGGGGAGGGGATTTGTGTTGGAAGGGGGGATTTGGGGGCAGAAGCTTTGTTCTAGGAGGGGAAATTTTGGGGGGTTGCTAAGAGTGGTGATTTAGGGGGATTTGTGTTGGGAGGGGGGATGGGGGGAAGAATATTTGTGCTAGGAGGGGAGATTTTAGAGGTGTTTTTGGGGGGAGGGGGGATTTGAGCTGGAGGGATTTGGGGGGTGGGGGCAAAGATTTGTGCTGACAGGAATTTCAGCAGGGGGTGGATTTGGAAGAGGGGGAATTTATGCTTGGGGCAAGCATGCAGATTAGTGCTCAATGTTTTTGTGGGGGGATTTTTGCTGACACAATACTCATACATCTTGGGGGGAGGGGGGTGCAGTTTGACATGTTCGCCCCGCAACATTAACAAGAATGTTCTACTAATACTGCATTAATGAGCAACATAAATATTGTCATTGATGATTTTGTCTAACTTTAGGACAGTTGTCATATTATGAATTGTCTCTCTGCCTCAGTGCAACCTTCCTGGTAAAATATATACCTTTTTTCTTGTTCTTGCAATCTTCTGTTTAGCCCTGCTTGGTACTACAGAGTCTCTGTGATGGCTGTAGAACTAGGGGCTGACTGACCATTAGGGCATTACCCTAGGGCCGGGGCCAGTATGGTGCCCCATGAGAGTACCTCTGTCCCAAGGAATATGTGCTGATCCCGGAGCCCAGTGCTGGGACAAGTTCCAGCACGGAGCTCCGGTATATGGCCCCGCATCTCTTGCAGGGTGCCCGAGCTACCTCATACAGAGGTCATCGGCATCTCTCCCTCCTGAGCTTGCACACCACAGAGAGCCTCCTCCTGGGCTCTGATGTACACAGACGAGAGGAGCCGGGGAGGAGGGATATTAAACTGCAAGAGCCGCGCTGATTACCTGAGGTTTGTGCATACTTTATGGATAGAGGAGGGGGACACAGTAACCAGGAGGGGGGGGGGAGGAGCAGGTAACAAGGATGCACACATGGAGAAGTGATGGGAGAGGGGGCAATATGATATGTGCTTGGTAGGGGCGGGTGCTTTTGGAGGGGAGAGGACTTGTGCTAGTAGGGCGGTGGGTGATTTCAAATCTGACCCCCTAGTAGCAGCACAAGTCCTCTACCCTCCAAAAGCACCCCCAGCACATATCCTTTTGCCCCCTCTCCCCCAAATCACCTGCCACTCTCTGCCCTCATTCCAGGGGTCCCTGTCTGCTCTCATTCCAGGGGTCCCTGTCTGCTCTCATCCCAGGGGTCCCTCTCTGCTCTCATCCCAGGGCCCCCCTCTATGCTCTCATCCCAGGGCCCCCTTCTCTGCCTTCATCCCAGGGCCCCCCTCTCTGCCTTCATCCCAGGGATCCCTCTCTGCCCTCATCCCAGGGATCCCTCTCTGCCCTCATCCCAGGGATCCCTCTCTGCTCTCATCCCAGGACCCCCTCTCTGCCCTCATCCCAGAATCCCTCTCTGTCCTCATCCCAGGACCACCTCTCTGCTCTCATCCCAGGACCCCCTCTCTGCTCTCATCCCAGGGTCCCCCTCTCATCCCAGGGCCTCCCTCTCTGCTTTTATCCCAGGGTCCTCATCTGCCCTCATCCCATGGCCCCCTCTCTGCTCTCATCCCAGGGGCTCCTCTTTGTCCTCACCCCAGGGTCGCCTTCTGTTCTTATCTCAGGGGTCCCTCCATGTCCTCATTCCAGGGCCCCCCTCTGACCTCATCCCAGGGGTCCCCCCCTGTCCTCATCCCAGGGGTCCCCTAAAAACCAACTGTGATGGGGAGCTCAGGACAGTAAGGGCTTATTTACATTTACAGTTTGGGGGTGCTTAAATCTCATAGTTTAGCCTCATTTTTACCCAAAGTCCCTTTAACTGCAGGGCCTGGGGGATGTACACATGTTGCAGCCGCAGCAGGAATTATACACCCTGGGGCTGCTCTGCAAAGGCCGTGCAACCTTGTGCAGTGCAGCGACCAAGTGGTTAAAGCGGTCAATAAGGAGGGGTTGTATTGCCTCCTCATCACCTGCTTTAACCCCTTGGATCCTGCACAAGCATGCTGCAACTGCATGCATTGCACGTGGTTGCAGGGTGTTTGCAGAGTGACCCTATTCACTTAAATGGGTTGTGATCACCCACCAAAAGCAACAGGGGGTATAATTCCTGCCGCAGCCTGTGTACATCCTCAGCTGCTGCTTCTGTAGCTAAAGAGGGTAGGAACCAACGTATGTAATGTGGGCAAGTGTGGCAAAGACACAGGGGGGCCCCATGATCTTTGATTGCCCAGGGGGCCCCATGAGTTGTCAGTCTGCCCCTGTGTAGAACTCAATCCTACAACCCCGCATTCTGCATTGCTCAAATTGGTGCAACACTATGTATAACCTAATCTAAGAAGTGGTCACATGACTTGCAGAGGCAAAGTCAACTTTGGGTTTGCTGATGACAGGGTCAGTTTAATGCTGCATATAGGACATTATTTACAGCTTCATCTCAGTTAGAGTATGTATAAATCCAAAGAACAAAAATAGATTATGTTGCAACTTAGCCTTCCTTGGATAATTTTTACAGTTTTTTTTTCTTTTTTTTTGCTTTATTTCCGCACAGTGATTTTGCCAGTAATACACTTCCTGTTCTAGAGTGGCAACACTCCCTTCCTGTACTGTATCTTTGGAGTAGCAGAACTGTCACAGAACACCTCCCCCTCTATTTTTGTCCATACCACAGGGGGAAGTGTTCTGTAGTCCAAACAGATAGCTAGGAATAATGTAACGGATGACATAAAGCAATAGTAGAAAGCACAAAGTTATAAGCTCGTTTTTTTTTTTTTTGTTTTTTTTTTGGTGGGATTAACAGATTTTTTTTTTGTAATTATGGAACCAATATAACAAAACATTTTCAATTATATATTTAACAGACCAAAATGGTGCACATAAGAGAAGTTAAAGCGGTTGTATAGTATATTTTTTCTCTTTTTACTTACAGGTAGGCCTATAATAAGGCTTACTTGTAGGTAAAAAATATGGTTTATGGTCTTTAACCCTGTCCTCAGGGCCCACTAACAGGCCAGGTTTTATGTATTACCTTGGGGGAGACGCAGACTAGAATACTGCAATCACTGAGCAGCAAATGATATCACCTGTGATGTATTTCAGTTATCTTGCAAACCTTGCCTGTTAGTGGGTCCTGAGGACAGGGTTGATGACCACTGGTTTAGGAGATATTCCCCTGGCAATGAGCTGCTGATTGCAGTGGTGCATGTGCACAGGGGTTTCTCGGCTGGCTGGACCCTGCCTGAAAGAAATCTCCCGCGCGCGTGCGCGGTAGTGACGATATCGCCCCTCCGGCCACTCACAGCGCCAGAGCCGCAATATCCGGAAGACACGCCGAGGGAACATGTCAGCTCCCTCGCCGTGTATCGGGCGAGATGTCGGGGCCTCGTTCTAAGGTAAGTATTTCATAATGAGCTAGTATGCAGTGCATACTAGCTAATTATGCCTTTTCCCTTGCAGGTATGAAAAAAAAAATATTTCAGCGGGTTTACTACCGCTTTAATCGCTAGGGATTATATATTATATATATTAAGCAGAGACCTACATTTTGTATGACTCTAACTCTACATGAAGAATTCACACAAAACAAAACTGTAACGTAAATTATTTTTTAGTCTGGATTGCTGCAATACAAGAACACCTTAGTTGCTCTTGATAAAGCGGAGTTCCACCCAATTTTTGAAAGTCCAATTACTGTCATCCTGAATGCTGTAATAAACGGCAATACGTTTTGTCTTTGTAAATACCTTTTTTCTCTTTTTTCGGCCGCCTAAGCGATTGCGTCACCATGCGATATGCAAGGGCTCCTGGAATAGCGGCATCATGTATCCCAGAAGTCCTTGTAAATAGCCTAGTGACGAAATCTCATGTAATTTGCACTCTGGGAGGACCGGGATGTCATGTTTGACAGGTTGTAATAGCAACAGGGTGGGAACTTCCACCGATGCCGGAATTGCTATGGCAGCCTGTCGGGAAGAGAGAGCGCCGCTCAGTGGCTTCACTGCACAGGCGTGAGTAGCCAGCTGCACCAAATCCTGAAAATCAAGAGAAGAAGGCTTCAGATGCCCACAGATGACATGGAACCTGTCTGCTTCTGAGATCTGGTTAGTCTTCAAATATTTTAACACAAACTACAAGGACTACACATATGACATTTTCCAAATGTTGCTATATATGTTTAAACAAGTACGGAGGAATGTTTAAAAAAAAAAAAAACAGTATTGGTGGGACTGGAACTCCACTTTAAAAACATAATGTTATGATAGTCTGCTCTGGAATGTACAAGCTAATCGCATGATTAACTTTGTCTGTAAAGATAACCCATTGGAAATATTTAAATTCATACCTTGGAGCTACCATAATTCTAATATAGGAGACATCAAAAAATCTGACAAATTTAGATGCCAAGAATGTCTTCAAAGGGGCTTTATGGCTTTATGTGCAATTAACAAAGAAGTGAGAAGGAAAGGGGTGTATAGCACTATGTACAAGTTTGCTTGAATATCTTTTGGCAACAAGCAGATCTAGAGCCTTTTTGTTGTTTGCCTGGATATGTATTTTAACTGGCAAATGATTACAATTCATTGGAAATAATGTATTGCACACATTTTTGGAATTCATTTTGAACCCAACATCGGTAGTTTCTTTGAAGTGAAATTTTAGGCAAAACGGTTTAATTTTCATTTTGAAAAAATCTGAGACATTCTAAAATTCCATGCTGTTTTTTTTCTGAAATTCCTCACTGTTTTTATCCTAAAATTTCTCGCTGTTTTTATTTTGAAATTCCTCAATGTTTTTATGCTAAAATTCCTCACTCTTCCCCATTTTATGTTACAAAAGTGGCACCTATTGCATCATACTGATGCCTGATGCTACTAATTTTCTGAGGAATTAAATTCAGCGTACAACGCTCGCTGAGCTTGACCTGGTTTTGGGCTCTGCTTTTTTCTTGTTTAGTTAGCCCCCAGTAATACAGCCAAACAAGTAGCGGCTTGAGCCTGCAGCCAGCGGAAGTCTTTACGGTCCTCTAAGAATCCTCTTTTGTTCTGTTAGCTACCCGTTGCTGATTCTAACAATTGTAATTTCATGCATTGTTGACAGTGTTGTTGTACTCCATTGTTTTTTTCATTGCATATGTGCCCCACTTTTCCATAAAAATGTATTCTTTAAAAAAATCCTCACTGCTTTTATTCTATGATTCCTCATAATTTTTATTCTAAAATTCATTGCTGCCTGTATTCATTCATATATGACGAAACGGACATAGGGTGGTCTTGACGTGTTGAAGCTATCACGTGACTTTTGGGCGCTCATTTTGCCGGCCGCCATTTAACGCTGTTTTAATGATTTTGTTTTGATCCTACCATTGGAAGTCATTTGGAAGGGTGTGATGCTGTCCTGATTTGATGGTCCCTTGGGAATCTCAATCATATATGCCCAGATTTCTTTATGATTTGGTAAGCGCGCATTAAAACTGTTAACCAGCACAGTGGTGGTGAAGGAAGCCTATACTCTACACTGAGTTTAACTGGAGGAATATCTTCAATTTAATGGACTGTTGCACTTATTTTTCGTTTATCTGAGAACACTTTATTGGGCACGTGTGTTTGTGTGTTTTTTAATTTGATGTTTGCACATTTCTATCTTCAAGCACCTTATAAGTTATTTAATTGTGTAAATTTATTTATGTTTATATTTAATTTATTTTTAGTTCAATGAATTTTTATAATTATTTGTTTGAGTGAAATTGTTTACACTGTATATGCACTAATTATGTATATGTATAACGATTGATTTTTATTTGTTCACTATTATTTATTTTTGTTAGTCATAGTAGATGGTGGTTGAGTTCCACTGGGGTTTATTATATGGGAGAGAGCGGTTGTAATTTTTGTTTTATGTGCTTTGTGGGTGTGTATCACACCAGAATAATCGCTGTTTCCGGGTATTTAGATTAATTTAGTTTTTTTTGTTAGGTTAGCGCAGTATTTTCTCCTTTTTTCCATGTATTCTAAAATTCCTTGCTGTCTTTATTCTGAAAATCCTTGCTGTATTTATTCTGAAATTCCTCGCTGTATTTATTCTGAAATTCATCTGTTTTTTTTTATTCTAAAATTCTTTGCTGTTTTTATTCATAAATTTCTCATCATTTTTATTCTGAAATTCCTCGCTGTTTGTATTCTATAAATCCTTAATTATTAATTTTTTTATATAAAATTCCTGACTTTATTTTTTTGGCTTTCCTTCCTGTTCTGGTGACTGGTGACCATGAAGTTCGATTTTAAAATGTGGGTTATTGTGAATGATGAGAAAAGAAAAATTGGTGAAAATTTGCATGATATACCCCTCGTTGACAAACCTCCTAAGGGCTTCACAGAACAGCTGTATTTATACGAAGATTAAATTACACACAGGTTGACTCCATTTACTAATTAGGTGACTTCTGAAGGAAATTGGGTCTGCTGATTTTAGTTAGGGGTATCAGAGTAAATGGAGCTGAATACAAATGCACAACACACTTTTCAGATATTTAAAAATTGAAAACCATTTATCATTTTCCTTCCACTTCACAATTATGTGCCACTTTGTGTTGGTCTATCACATAAAATCCCAATAAAATACATTTGTGTTTTTGGTTGTAACATGACAAAATGTGGAAAATTATGAATGAATGTATTAATACTTTTTCAAGGCACTCTATGTACTAATTAAATGTTATATATTAGATTGCTTTGTACTAATAACTACACATCTATATATTTTAAATTGACAAAACCTCAATAGTCCAAAACATGTCAGGTGTCCACGCCACCTGGTATGGTAGCTAGTCTGACATCATAACATGGGTAGCCTCCATGTACCATGCTTGGTGCAATGTCAATGGTATCATATGGTATGCACGTTGAAGCTTTTTGTATACTATTTCAATATTGTTTTTAGATCTGTTTGTATATTTTTTTCAATATGATGTACAATTAAAAAATGTTTTTACTTTAAATATTGGTCTGTCTCTAAAGTCAACGAGGGGTATATCATGCAAATTTTCACCGATTTGTTTTTTTTTTTTTCTCATTTGTTATTTAGGACACGACAGACCAATCCTTCACACACTTACCACATTCCTCATACTATAGTATATACTCGAATATAAGCCAATTTTTTAGTCTGAAACCCCCCCCCCCCCTCGGCTTATACTCGAGTGAGGGCAGGGATACCGGACATTAGGCGGCTTGCCCTGGGGCCGCTTTTAACTGTGGCTGCAGCGCTCCCATCTCTCCCTCCCTAAGCCCTTGTACACATGGTCGGAAATTCCGACGGAAAATGTCCGATCGGACCGTGTTGTCGAATAATCCATCAGACTGTTTCCGTCGGAATGTCCGACGGACAAAGTTTGAGAGCTTGGCAATAAAAGTTTCCGACAACATGATCCGATCGGATGTCCGATCGTTTGTGGAGAATTCCGATTGGACAAAGTGTCATGCATGCTCAGATCAAATTACAAGACCAAAGCTATTGGCTACTAGCCTGAACGTAGTCCCGCCGTAATGAACGAATGTCATCACGTTCTGAACGATCGGATTTTCCAACAACTTAGTCCAACCGTGTGTATACAACACCAGTTTCGGACAAAATCCTACGGATTTAGTTGTTGGAGTGTCCGACCGTGTGTACAAGGGTTACACAGTGGAGACCGCTGTCTCTCTGAGCTGACTCTGAAACTTTTGGCCGCGCTGTGACAAAAGTCCCGCCCTCCTCTTAGACCAGCTTGACAGAACACTGCGTCTATCACACGAGCTGTGTCCATGCAACTGCTGCACCTGCATTCACTTCTATAGGCTGCCCGCGTGCAGCCAGAGGAAGAGGCAGGCATGATAACAAAGGGGGCCTGTACACAGGATGGTTGTCATCACCCATCTGAATAAAGCCTTATTAAATGGTAACTCCACTTTCGTGGGGTAAAAAATAGCAACTAAAGAAAAAATAAAATAGCGTATACAATTGTGACACAAGTCATGTTGTAATCGAATGTTATTAAAAATTACCTTTCCTTTTCAATCTGCAGCCGCTGTAATTTTCTGATAATGCAATGAAATGTGACTACTTTTAGGTGTTCTGTACACAGTATGTGTACTGGACACACCCCAGAAACATAATTTCCTGCTTGTGTGATTGGCTCACACAAGATACAAATCTGATTTCAGGCATCCCCTGGAACAAAAATGTAATTTTTGGTGAGATACTCCCAATAGAAGGGAATGCAGGCCCAGCAGCTTTCCTCGTTCGTGCTCTGCAGGTGCCACAGCTGATTGATACTTATGAAACCATGCCCATTAGACTCACTTTCCCACATGGACACAGAGAAACACACAGGGATTTCTTCAGAAAAACTAAAAGTTAGGAATCTCCAACAATGGTTGTTATAATCCTTGCAATGTACATAGATCACCCAGAGGGGAATTTTTTTTTCTCAACAAAAGTGGAGTTACACTTTAAAGACATCTACAATTTACAGTTACAAATGTATCCTTTCCGGTAATAAACAAATGACCCTGTCTGAGCATAGAAGAAACCCCTGATACCTTGGTCATATAAGCCAAATATGAATCCATATAAAATTCACTCATTAGTGACACTCTTGGACTCCCAGTTTTACCCCAGATAGTTTTTTTCCCCAGAAGTGGAGGAACTGATATGCAATGAATGGGGCGGACATTTGAAATAATGAAGTGGAGAAGGAAGCGTATTTGCTTTTTGTTAGTTGAATGTGCTATTATCTTCTATCTGTATGTATGTCATGAAGTCCATCTCTCTCTTTGGTAATATGCTGCCCCTGGCATGGTGACTGAATATGCACAGAAAAAAACTACTGTATTTAGATGATATTGTACATATAGCCCTAAAAACCTCTCTTGTTTAACCATGGAACTGTTTCTATGCAGCCCGTCAAGGTTAATGTTCAAATGACTGGGTTTTCAGTGTTAAATTCAGTATAAATACACCAATATAAATGTATTCACGGCTGCCTGTCTCTTATGCCTTGAACACACGGTCGGGGACATTCCGACCACAAAATCCGTCAGATTTTTTTCTGATGGATTTGTCTGAAACTGGTGTTGCATACACACGACAAAGTTGTCAGAAAATCCGATCATTTGGAACGTGGTGACGTTCGTTGCGTACGACGGGACTACGTAGAGGCTAGTAGCCAATAGCTTTGGTTTCGTAATTTGATCTGAGCATGCGTGGCACTTTGTCCGTCGGAATTCTCTACAAACAATCAGATTTTTTTGTTGAAAAATTTTAGATCCTCCTCTCAAATTTTTTCCGTCGGAAAAAGTCCAATAGAGCCCACACACGATCGGATTTTCTGACAATATAATCCGATCTGACCTTTTCCTTTGGAATTTCATACCGTGTGTACAGGGCATTCGATTCTTATAATGGCATAAAATGAGTAAAGTATATCTAAAGCCAAAACTTTGTTTTCATTGTGGTAGGGGAGGATTAAAACCACTGTCAGTTCTTTTTTTTACATTTTTTGCCATCTGTTTCTTGACTCAGCAGGAAGTTTGAAGGAATCTATTCAATGCAAGGAATATCCCTTGTAACGCTGGTCATACACGAGTTGATTTTTGAATAATCCTTCATACAAACGTGTACAAAAATTCATGTGAAAAACATTTGCTTTTAACATTCGATGATGACGCAAACAGGCTTTCCCGAATGAAAACTGCGTTCACTGTTAGAAATTTGTTAGTTTGAGAAACATTTTCCATCCTGCCACCTTCGCATTTTCGCAAATGTCGATTTTGACCCCACCAATGATTAGAAAACCGAACAATTGTCTTTAAAGTGGTTGTAAAGGTAAAGTTAAAAAAATAACAAACATGTCTATACTTACTTGCTGTGTGCAATTGCACAAAGCAGCCACGAACCCCCTCCTCTCAGGTCCCACCCTGGTCCTCCTGGCCCCTCCTTTGTAAATGCCCTCATGCATGCTCGCAATTGACATTGACACACGCGCTAAGCATTTTTCAATGTTAAAGTTATGCCTGAACTGCAGTTTTGGTTTGGGTACAATTGACTAAATTTTGACTTCAGCATCAGTCTGACTGGACTGTGAGATGTTCAGCCTGGCCACAGGGGGCATTGTCTCTTCTGGCAGGCATAGAACTATGGTCTGGTTAGGTGCTTAAGTTACTCTCTCGAGCCCGCCCAGTGGGAGTGGTGCTCTCGCTGTGCTTTCTGGCAGAGGGTATTTAACCACTACAATACAGGGCACTTTCGCCCCCTTCCTTCCCAGCCCAATTTTCAGCTTTCATCGCTCTAGCGCTTTCAGTGACAATTGCGCGGTCATGCTACACTGTACCCAAATGAAATTTTTATCATTTTGTTCGCACAAATAGAGCTTAATTTTGGTGGTATTTATTCACGACTCTGTTTTTTATTTTTTGCGATATAAGCGCAAAAAAAGCGGAAATTTGGAAAAAAAAACATATTTTCTTTTTTCTATTTTAAAAGAAATCCAATAAAATCAAATTTTGTCATAAAATTTAAGCCAAAATGTATTCTGCTACATGTTTTTAGTAAAAAAAATTCCGTTAAGTGTATAATAATTGGTTTGTGTGATCACAGACATACGTACGCAAATGATCATGTACATATGTGTGCAGGTGATCACGTACATATGTGTGCAGATAATCATTGGGACATGTGATTTTAGTGGGACATATGTGGGGGACATGTTTTTATTATTAGGGACATGTGTTTTTATTATTTGGGGACATGTATGTTTTGGGGACATGTGTGTTTTGGGGACATATGTGGGGACTGTGTTTATACTGTGTGGTGTGTTGTGTGTTTACACTAGACTGGTGATCAGTGAGTAAAAAGCTGTAAAAAACAGATTATACTCACTGATCATCAGCCGGCTGCAGCGATCTGCTCTCCTCTCCTCAGCGACGACTTCTGTTTGAGGAGAGGAGGAGCCGATTGCCTAGCAACCGGCTGTTTGTTTACATCACATGACGGCCGTGATTGGACACGGCCGTCGTGTGATCAGGAGGGCCAATCACAGAGCCCTCCTGCCGATCTGAGATGTGCCGTGTCCGGGTGACACGAGCACATCGGGATCGCGCCGCTGCGCGGGCATGCGCGCGATCCCGCTCCTTCTGAAGGACGTTCCTGAAAGTCCTATCAGAAGTAGACGGCTCCCACCCGGCCGTATATGTAGATTGGCCGGGTGGGAAGTGGTTAAGATGCGGACATCACGTGGTTCGGCGTTCCGGTCCAGAATGTTTTACTGACTTCATGGTCCTGGTCCTCCTGACCAGCCCCCAGGAAGGCTATGACCTGGGGTGCGGATCCACCAGATTTTGATGTCTCGGGCTGGCTAACCCGAGGCAAGGAAACTAAAGGAGTATTCCGAGGTGGTTGGGTGCCGTCTCCGGCTTGGGAGAGACCCAGTGACTTCAAGCATTCCAGGGGAGGACTTTTCAGAAGAAGACCACCTCTGGGTTGGTTTCTTAGTAAGTGCCTGGAAGGGCTGAAGTACCCAAGAGAATCCGGTGTCGTGGATATCGGCAAGCTGGCTGAAAGATCCAGGTATCCTACGAGTGTTTTTCAAGTTTAGTTTCTCTACGTGTTCTACAACGTCTGTGGCAGAGACATATCTTGTATGTTCTACAACAACGTCTGTGGCTGAGACTTGTTCCTGAGTAAGCACCTTGTCAGAGAGGGACTGTCCAACTTGCGTGAACATCCAGTTGTGAATGGCTATTCTCTGGATGCAGTCAAAGTAAGCAAGTTCTTCAACATTTGACTTTGACACTTATGCCGCGTACACACGACCGGACTTTTCGAGGGACTAGGTCCGACGGTCTTTCCGACGGACTTTCGGTGGAGTTCCTAAGGACTTTCGAATGAATGGACTTGGCCACACACAAACACACCAAAGTCCAACGGATTCGAACGTGATGGCGTATGACCAGACTAGAATAAGGAAATTCATAGCCAGTAGCCAATAGCTGCCCTAACTTCGTTTTTTTGTCCGTTGGACTAGCATACACACAAACGTATTTCTCGGTCCAGCGGAGTTCCGGTGGAAAAATTTAAAACATGTTCTATTTCTAAAGTCCGCCAGATTTTTGGCAAGCAAAGGTCCGATGGAGCCCACACACGATCGAATTGTCCGACCTTTACTGTCAAAAAGTCCGGTTGTGTGTACGTGGCATAAGCGTACATGAACTTCCTTTCCAACCCTCTGATCCCAATTTAAGAGACTGTTCATTGTCTACGTTTTGCAAATAAAATCCATTCAAGTGGATCTGTTGTCAGTCTCTCGAGTTACTGGGCCATTTACCACAGGACACCCCTAGACATGAAACGAGGAGAACAGAAGAGAAGGTAACGGTAAGCCCAAATTTAACCAGCAGCTCCTTCGGGGGTAGTGCTACAACTGATTTTGGAACATCTAAGCATGGAAATATGGAAATGTTGATAAAAGTAGCATTTTGCTTCAATGGTACCTTTTGTTCTACATACAAATAGGTCCAAAATATGTCTACTCTTCAAGTGCCATTTGAACACAATACAATAAGAAAAAAAATATTTTTGCAGTGTATTAAATGTTTGTAGTTGTTAAGCCCCATACACACTATCACATTTTCTGCAGATTTTTCCTTCAGTTTTACCAAAACCTTATAATATGAGGTCAAACCTTAGGAGTTTCAATTTGTATGCAATCAGGCAGGCCCTTGCACTACGTGGTTTTGGTAAATCTGAAGACAACAATCAGCAGAAAATCTGATAGTGTGTATGGGGCTTTAAAGTCTGTGCAGTGAGAGAGTTGTTTAGCAGATTCAGTGGCCTCAGGTTTTCAAACATCAAAAAAATATTCAATATAGACTTCCTCTTCATATATTTCACCAGTTAACATTGCCCACACGGATACGTACTGCAGGACTGTTGTAAAATGAAAATACCTGTTCAAATTATTTGCTAAACAAATATACAAAGATTACCATACAGGATGCTAGAGTTGTCTTAATAACTTTAAAACGGACCTTGGATCAGCAAGAAAAATGAACTTTGGTAATAGGTGTGGACCTTCTCAGACTTCCCAAACAATCTGACAAGCAGCAACTGTGTAAAGTATATTGTTTCCACAAAGCTAAGAAAGTTCCTAGTGTTTGCAAATGTCCATGTGTTAGATGATGGACAAACACATTGGAAGAGATTTACAAAAACTGGTGCAAGCAGAATCTGGTGCAGCTGTGCATAGTAACCAAACAGCTTCTAGGATTTATTGTTACAGTTTACTTGAACAAGCTGAAGTTAGAAGCATATTCTGTGTACACTAGTTTTAATAAATCTCCCCCACTGTGGCTAGGTGCGGTCTTTCGTCTAGTCTTTTAGTTTATTCAGTATAAAAGGTTTGGCAAATGTGGGGAAAGTGATGAAAAAAGTTAGGCTGGCCACACATGCATCATTTTTTTTATCAAAAAGCGGGCTGATTGAAAAAAATGGATGAAGGAATCCTACCTGCTTTGCTTTTGTGTTCTGACAGCAGGGACTCCTCCGCTGTCAGAATACACTGATCAGGGCTGCAGCCCTTGATCAAATTAAAGTTATCCAACAGTCCCGTTCGAGAGAAGTTGTTCATTAAGGCAACTTCTGTCAAGTGGGAACGGTCATAGATCGAAAATTCGGATAGTCCCTGATGAACCAACTGCATTTAGATCCATCTGTGACAAGCAAAACATGGGCTTTATGCATTTAAAAAAAAGTACAGATGTACCTCATGAATTTTATGTTAAACTAATCTTTTAAACAGAAGCATAGAGGAAGCCAATCCAGATCTGACTGAGGTTCTTGATGGCCCTGGTCATTGCGTGTCAGGCAGAAGGGCTGCCATACTAGAGAATATCTTACTATTATGCATAGACCATCACATATTGGCTTTTGTATAGTGGCCATTGTACCATTACATGCTGATCCACTGAGTACAATTACGTAATGACCATTATTACCAAAGATTTGTAAAAGTTCTAAGTTGCCCATAATAATTTATATAAGCCCTTGTACACACGGTCGGAAATTCCGATGGAAAATGTCCCATCAGACCGTGTTGGCAGATAATCCGACCATGTGTGGGCTCTATCGGACTTTTACAGTCGGAATGGCCAACCAACAAAGTTTGAGAGCTGGATATAAAATTTTCCGACAACATGATTCGATCGGACTTTATGCAATCGTTTGTAGAGAATTCCAATCGGACAAAGTGCCATGCATGCTCAGATCAAATTACGAGACCAAAGCTATTGGCTACTAGCCTGAACGTAGTCCCGTCGTAACGACCGAACGTAATCACGTTCCATACAATCGGATTTTCCGGCAACTTTGTCCGACCGTGTGTATGCAACACCAGGGTAATAAAAACTAAATGAACCCCAGTAGTAATGCATGGAATACATCCTGAAATAGTTTATCATTAAACAAGTATATCTAGTACAAAGCTAAGTCTGTTTCCAACCAAATAGCTATACCAAAGCAAATTGCTTCCTTATGATCAAGGAAGAAATGTTACTTCCTGTTTTTTTCAGATTTTTGATTAATGCTTTTATTTACATTTGTCTGCTGAATAGAAAAGTAAATAATTAACAGAAAATTATGCTTTGAGGGTTGATTTCAAATTTTTTTTAGTTAATATTAACTAATATTAACGAATTCACTTTAATCTACATTTTAAGAGTTCCTGAATAGCTAGCATCTCATCGGGCAAATCGCTGCCATCAACATTACAGCAATGCCAAAATTCTTTGCATTATTCTGTTTTTCCGTTTCTGAAAATTCACCTGAGAGATGGTCCATTCTACATCACCTGCCCTTTTTCTACCATGATCAGCCAAAACCCAGTTTCTCCAAGGATTTGATTCCTCTGTACAGGTAGTGTTGATCTGCTTGTAAAAACCATCATGGCAGGCAGCTCTTGTGACAGATAGGGAAATCTGATATAGCAAACAGATCAGAAAACATGGAGTACACTGGCCACAGGAAACACAGTACCATTTATTAAAAATATAAGACTAATTATACTTGCAGACATTTCCGGCACCTCATCTGGATCTGGGGAACACATCCGCCATTTGTTGTAATCATTATGGGTTGCCACTTGTCAATGCTGGACATGCACTTTGAATACCTTATCCCTTTCATTCACACTTTCAAGCAGGTTTTATTGTGTTGGCTTACATTTTATGTTTGTGAGTATTTTTCATCCTATATTTTAAATAAATGGTGGTGCATACTCAATGAGGCCAGTGCACTCTCTGTTTTCTGCTTTATCATGCCTTTCAGCACTAAAATAAATCCAGTGGGTATTCACAAAGAGATCCAGTTTCAGACAAACAGAAAACTCATATGCCAGCCCCAAGTATAATCCCTCCTCTTTCCACCATGCCTTGGTTTTCTGGTCAGTAAAACAGTATTAAGGGCATAAATATAAGTAGATGAGGTAAAACCTGTGGAGAGCATGGGGACTCAACCTGAAGCTCCAGACCAAAATGGAGAAGATCACCACATAAGGAGAATGACTCCATATGGAAGAAAATACTGAACCTAAGCCAGCAGGAAACTGATTAGCCAGAAGCCACCAAAGAAATGCGGAGCAAAAATGAAACTATCGAAAATGGGAGAAAGGACCCATAAACTCAGTAAAAAAAAAACACTGGGGATTACCCCCACAAGGAAAAGGTCATATGAGCAAACCTATTCCAAAAAAATGTCCAGGCAAGAAAGACTAGGTTGTCTTTGCAGAATGCCGTAAGCTTGATATCCCTAGCCATTAGCAGCAAGGGAGATAGAACTCCGAAACTAAAGGAGACTGCCTGGCCAGACAACCAACCTTGCTAAGTGAAGTACACCAGAGAATATACAACCCAAGTCCCAAAAAGTTTGGATGCTGTGTAAAATCCACATTAAAACAGAATGAAATGATTTTCAAATCTCAAACCCCATATTTTATTCACAATAGAAAACATATCAAATGTTTAAACCGAGAAAATTTATAATTTTAGTAAACAAAATAAAATCATTTTGAAATTGATGACAGCTACACGTCTCAAAAACCTTCTTTTATCTGGGAACTGAGGAGACCAGTTGCTAAAGCTTTGGGAAAGGAGTGTTGTCCCATTCTTGCCTAATATAGTATTCTAACTGCTCAACAGTACCGAGTTTTCTTGGTTGTATTTCTGGTTTCAAGATATATTTTCAGTTGATGAACGGTTTGGACTGCAGGATAGTCAGTTACAGTGGGTACAGAAAAGAAACACCCTCTTTAAAATAATGACATTTTGTTGCTTTGCAGCCTGAAATGAAGACAGACACATTTTTTGATTTATCCAGCTGTATTTACTCGATATAATGTTTAACACCCAAGTGAACAATATAACACCAACATGTCAGAATCTTTTTTTTTTATTATTCAAAAACAGAATCACTGAGTTGGAAAAAGGATCACCACCCCCTAAAAATGACTTATAAACTCAATCAGGTGTAGCTAATCACTTTCTCAATGACACACAAAGCCATTTGACTTTCAACTATAGTCATTTTGATGAGCTCAGCATGAAAAGGGCTTTCTTTGAGCATTTTAGTCCCTGGTAGTGCAACTGAAGAAAACAATCAACTATGGATGGCAAGACAGAGTCAAAAGATCTCCTGGATAAAGTTGTAGACAGGCACAAGTCAGAAGATGGGAAAATGGCTTTATCAATGCCTAGAAGCACAATGAAGTCTATTATTAGGAAGTGGAAGGTATTTGGTACAACACAGACCCTCTCTGGATCAGGACGTCGCTACAAACTGGATGAAAGGGCCAGAAGGAAACTGGTCAGAGAGGCTACCAAGTGGCCTACAGCAACTCTGAAGCAGCTGCAGGAATTTATGACAGAGTGTTCATTGTATGCATGTGACAATAATATCAAAAATTCTCCACAAATGTGGCTTGTATGGGAGGGTTGCACAAAAAAAGCCAATCCTAAAGAAAGGCCACATACACTCAAGACTGAGCTTTGCCAAAATGCACATTGAAGATTCTGAGGCATATGGAAAAAGGTGTAATTGTCAGATGAGACAGAAATGTTATTATTTGGCCTCAACACCAAACAATATGTCTGGTGGAAATCCAATACAGCTCACCAGCCAAATAACACAATTTCTACAGTAAAGCATGGAGGTGGTAATATCCTGTTATGGGGGTGTTTCTCTGGACCTCAGTGGGACAATGCTGGGTCTGCTGGATGCGTGAGTACATGAAATGTGAAGATACCACCTTATGGTAAGTAAGGGTGAAAAACAAAACGTGGAGGTGGGGGTGGTGGATGTCGATCTGCTTTATCTTATTTTTGGCATGGCATAGAAAACTGACGTGATTTTTGGAAGTATTCTTGAGCCCATGCAGTGCCATCTGTAAGAGAATCATGCATGTTTTCAATGCAGTGCCGTCTGAGGGCTAGAAGATCACAGGCAACCAATATTGTGTTTCAGTCTTGTCCCTTGCACACAGAGATTTCTCCAGAGTCTCAGAATGTTTTGATGAGAATATGTACTGTAGATGATATATTTAAAGTTTTTGCGATTGTATTTTGAGGAACATTATTCTGAAATTGTTCCACCTTTCACAGATTGATGTACCTCTCCCCATCTTCACTTCTGAGACACTCTAAGTCTCTAAGATGCTCTTCTTATACCCAATTATGTTACTGACCTGTTGCCCATTAACCTAATATAGCGCTACCCCCGAAGGAGCTGCTGGACTTCGGGCTTACTTTCCCACATAGCAACCACAGCTAGGCAAAAGGAATTTTCCACACTCTTTCCTCCAATGGCTCAAGAAACAGTCCAGGGGTTTTGGTTTTAAGTGTTTATTTTGGGAACATAGATCTTGGATGGGGTTTAGGGGTACCTGGGATGCCCAGAACTGAAGAAATTACGAACTCCAAACAAACTGTTGAGGACCTGCTAAAGTCTTTGGCTGCTATAATCCAAAGTGAACTGTGAGTAACGGCGAAGCTGCAACAGGCAATAAAACCCCCAAAGACACAGCACCTGACTATATTGTGTAGCACCTGGCCCAAAGTTAGAGGTGTGTTGGTGCTCCTAGCTGTCTGCACTTAAGTTACCCCTGATCCCAGACACATTAGGTATTGTACTTCTCTCTCTCCTACTTTTGGGTGTATGGCTGGCCTGTACTCACTCAGTCTCCTTAAGTAGCTTTGAGAATCCAGAAGGCTGCTGTACTGGCCTTTTGCTGAACAGGCTGCTTCTGGCTTGGCTTAAAGTTTTCAGCTGAGCTTAGCTGAAATTGTAGCTGAGTAATGTCCTGGAACTTCCTTTCTCTTTCTCTCCTCTTGCGCTTTCTATTCTGCCTCAGGGGGGCAAAGCCCCCCAGCACAGGGGTCACCTCTAGATGGCTAGACCCTGCACTCTGCTTCTAGATTGCCAAGCTTCTGAGTATGTGGGGGCTGCTTCCCCACCTTCTTGGCTCCCAGGGATTGGTGGAAGCTCCATGAATATTCAGGCTGCAGTCTCTGTCCCTCTGCCCACTACATTCTGGAAACATCCAGTGAGTTTCAGAAGACAGGGAGGTAACAGAGCCATGGCCTATGAAGCACTGTCCAGTCTCAATTACCACATTATCCTTTGCATACAGGAGGGGGGGGGGGGCTAAATTTACCTACACCAGCAACAGTGAGGACGCTACACTAATTAATTCAAAAAAGGTTCCTCCAGAGTTTCCTTGTTAGTATCACAGATTTTGCCAGCTTTTTGTTGCTCTGTCAACTTTTTTTTGAGACGTGTTGCTGCCATCAATTTCAAAATCACTTTATTTTTTTCTTAAAATGGTACATTTTTTCAGTTTAAACATTTAATGTTTCTATTGTAAATAAAATATGGGTTTATGAGATTTGAAAATCATTGCATTCTGTTTTTAAGTAGATTTTACACAGTGTCACAGCAGTGCATGAAGAGACCTCTAAGACCATTGGTGAACATAAGGGTTGATCATACAAAGTCAACATGATAGAAGGAAGACACCACCACAAGGGTAGGCAGGAATAAAAATCAGACCTCCCAGATTGGTGAGCTTGGGCTCACCAGAAAACATTCAGGATGAAGGTAAAACATCCAGCCAGGAAACCTGAAGAACCTGACTAACCCTGACCCCATCCATGTGTTGATCCTGTGAAGCATCAACAGCTGTAGAGCAAGGGACAGGAATCTTTCCAAAATGCTAAGGGAATTTCTCTGATTAAGGACCATGCAAGCAAAGGTATCTGGTGCACCTCACCCATGAAGATGCTGACCACCCAAAGAAGGAGGGTTAATTCTCAGGTGAAAGGGACCCATGAAGTCCTCCAAACAAAATCTAGGGTGATCCACCCGCCAAACTTTTCTCATTGGAGCTAAAGAAAGGACATCTACAGTATACCCCTTAGAACACTAGCAAAGTCTGAGACATGCTGGGTAGAGGAGGGCTTATATTGATGGCTGGTTTACAACTTTTCTGTTTGCTATGGTCCAAACTTTTTGTAGGCTGCAACGTAACTCAACTGTATCTGAATTCCTGAGTCCTTCAGATGACAAGAAGGAAATCATGTTTACTTTTTCCTTTGTAGGTAGATACTTGGATTAAGGTGTGATGGACACTATCAACTTACCTAGAGATGTTGGCCTGGCTGTCTTAGGAGAAGCTCTCTTTGGTGAAGACTCAGGATGTGGAGCTACAGGCTGTACAGGTCTAGTTTGTTTGGCTGCTAGTTTTTTTAAGCTTGCTTGTCTCTTTTCAAACATTTCCTGAACATCAGTCAGCTTCTGTAGTACTTTTTGAACACTTGCCTGGAATAAAGAACAAGTTAAACATCAATCAGTATTTTTTAAAAATATTATAATTATATTCTTTTTGAAAATGTACTGCTTTACAATAATTTATTTACATATTCATATACAGTACATCAGCAACAACAGCAATCAGCCTTGTTCAAGCATGTAGTTAAAGTTGGGTTTCAGGCAAAAGTGGTTAACATACATACAGACCCATACAGTAGAAGTAGATTTGGTGAACTTTTCTTCCTACAGTTAGGACGACTTCACACTGCCCTAGTGCAGTCCTGCTATGCTTTGGGCAAAGTGCAGCTAACCTGCAGTTTTCAAATGGGTTGGCTGTGCTTTCCCCTTTCTCATAGACTTCTATGATGTCCTGCTGTTTTGGTTCAGTTTTGGAAAACACATCAATGATGCAGGCCTCAAAACACATCAATGATGCAAATTGGATGGGGGTTTCGCTGCATCCAATTTGCATAGCAGGAGAACGAGACCGACTCTCTATGGAGATAGTTCACATATCTCCGTGTCGGCTGTGGAACGCACTGCACACTGCTCCATTTCAGGGCAAAATTCAGGCAAATATTTGGCCCTGATTTGTCCCAGAAACGGAGAATAGGGACACATATATTTTTATAGGTTAAGAAAAGGAATAAAATGCAAAAGAACGCAGATCCAGTTCGTTTAATTCATAACATATTTTATATAATTAAAGATGAACTTCCACCTCCTAATGAAAATACTTTTCTCCTTAAATTTAGGTGCTTTTTACTTATATGCCCAGTGGATCAAACGCAACTCTCTTCTCCTGTGTCACTCTTCTAATCCAGGTCCCGCCCTGCAATGCCAACTTACTTTTGGTCATGGGGAGATGGCGATCTCTTTCTGGTTCTTGCAGTCGGCCCCTACTGTCTCAGACAGAGATCTGGCACTCTGGCACAAGTCATTTGTATACATGTTTCCATCTTGGAGAGTTTTATGAATTGTAAAATGAATGCCACCTGAGATATCTGACATCCAGGCATCCCAGGAGGCAGTGGGAAGGCAGTGCAGATATCATCCTCGTCTAGGTGAATAATAAGGAAGTCGGAGGGCACTAGCATAATAAGGGGAAAACTGTATTTCTATTTTCATAACATAAAAAAGTATCATGTTATTTTCATAAAAAATCTTTTTTTCTGAATACAGGGACCCCAAGTATGTATAGATGTTGATACATACAGTAGTCCTGTATGCACAATAAATATATGTATAGAGAATTTTCCGGTACAATGGCTGAAATTTACAGATAATTTAAAAATCCTACAAAATTAGCTGAAATACAACCAAATTATAATTTACAATTATAATGTTACAATAATTTATAATTATAATTTTACAAACCTTTACTGCTCTTACTGTGCTCGCTATGAATGGTTAGTAACTGTCATCCTTTGATTGCTAACCATTCAGGGTGGTTACTGATTACACTGCTCTACTCCCCAGAGACCCTGTGCAACATGATCATTGGGATAAGAGCAATCTCCCAAGCATGCTGCAGCTGGGGAACATGGACTTTTATTAATAATCTCTTGGCATGAGGTACTTGCTGAAATTATATTAATTTACAGTGAGGGAGTGGGGTTGGGATAAACTACAAAATGGTTATGATAGTAATATAGTGTTATTGTACAATATGACTTATGTTTTCGAATTTTTTAACATGACACTTACCTTTATCTCAGAGGAGAGAATCATTTCATATTTGTGGTAGAGTTCTGTTGGATTGGACAGCTGGTGACCCATTGAGCGACCAATAAAATTTTCAATGTCCTGGAGTGCTGACTCTGCTCCATCCTGTGACTGGCACTTGTCTACAGCTTGAGAAGCTAAGAGATAGATTCCATCTTCACACCACTGGTTAGCCTGGTAATCATATAAAGCAATAAAAAATATCCTTGTAAGGGTCACGTCAAGTTAAATTAATCTACAGCCAAATATTTATCTGCATCGCTGTTGGGAAGATTTTGTCTCATTTCCTATCCTGGTGACTATGTTCGCACAAATCCGGGATGTGATGCAATATTTCCTCAAAAGCAATTTTAAGCTTACCCAATGAAGTAGCAAACAGTACTAAAAGCCTGAAATAGGATCCAAACCTTTCCTGCTGTTTCCAAAACTAGCTGGAGACACTCTTTACTGTGTGACACATACCAATTTTGCCTGTAGCAACATGATCACTAGGTGAAAAGCACAGGTAAGTTTACCTAATGGGTTAGCAAACAGCACTAAAAGCATGAAATAGGATACAACCCTTTTTCTAATCTTTCCAAAACTAGCTGGAGATACTCCTTACTGTTTCACATAAACTAATTTTGCCTGCTATTGCATGGAATTAATAACGAACTAATAGAACAAAAAAAAAAATGGTCCCTCAACTTAATAAAAATGGCCAGTACATTAGAAGGATCCAGGTAGCTACCAGCATAGTTAAATCATTATGCATGGTCTTCTCACCTTGTCAAGTTGCTGGTGCAAATCCAGTGATTTCCTTAGTATGTCATACTTTTTCTTGGCCTCGTTGGTGAAGTCATCGCATATACGCCGCAGCTCTATACATTTTGGCCTGATGGAGTCAACAGCATAGTGGTTGTTCTGAATCAGCTGATCCCCATGAAGAGCATGTAACTGGGCTTTTTCCAATAACTCCTTGGAAGTAATCAAGAGGACAGAATATAAGTAATCAAAAGAGACTAATGCTATTTTAGAATATCAACCTAGCTCTTATAATTGCAAAGGATATTCATGTATAAACCGACCTAAGTGCATTGGTGTAAGAACAGGAGTCACAACATTCAAAGGATTTGGGAAGGGCAGGGGCCCCGCAGTGCTACCCTTTGCTCCTCCACCACAGTTTAGGGCTCCCACTTTAGAACCCCCTCCTCTTCTTTTTGCAGCTGCCTATCGAGGGCCACAGAGACTCATGCTAGAAATCATCATATAGTAGATGCATTTCCATGATAAAAAAAAATATTCTATAACTTGTTCTCTATCCTTTCTACACAGTGCTCCACTAGTTGTCATATTATGTACTGTAGGCATATGACCTTTTTATTACCGGCTTCTTCAAGCGCTTATCACATACAGTAGCATATTTTCGGCACTGTATATAATGCATCAGATCAGATAATAACCTGCTCTATTGGCTTCCTGCCTAGTCAGTAATAATATTAAGTAATGTGTAATTGCAGACCTTTCTGGTATGTATTGCCTCCTAATCCCCATACACATGGTTGAATGCCGGGTGACATTGGCCAGTTCAATAAAAACGTGTTGGCATTCAACCCGTTTCAAAAACCATGTAGTATGTCACTACATTCATGTTTGTTGGCTGACAATTCCTTGCTGTTTGTATGCAAGACAAAATCCAGGCACACGCCTTCGGACAGAAGTCTGAGGTTTCCTCTGCGGAAAATCCGATCGTGTGCACGAGGCTTTAGGCTAAGTTCACAGTGCTGTGACCTGATTTTTTGTGTGATTATGTAGTGCAACCTAAATGCTACTTGGATGTAGTTTGCATATTCTGTGGGGCCAAAATCACACTGGAATCGCAACAAAGTAGCACAAGAACCTTTACAAAATCTTGCTGTGCCTGCAAGTTATATTGAAGTTAATGGGCACTGTTGAAAACAAATTGATTTCCATTGCCATGGGATTCTATGCTGTATCTGAAATCACACTAGTGTGAATGGAGCCTTAGTCTCATCCACCATATATTTATTTTTATAAAGGTGGTTAGCAGTAACTCCAAGGAATGAGAAAAGATAAACATACAGATAATACAACAATCATGAATTATATTATTCCTGTGAACAGTTCCCTGTAAGGATAGGTCCATTTGTCCTATATGAAAAGTTGATTGATACTCATTCTATAAATCCAAATAATATTGTAGTATATTGATTCATAATTTTTATATATATATATATATATATATATTTTTTTTTTATTATTTATGATTTACCTGTCCTTTTTCTTCCAGCTGCTTCAGCTCCTTCAGAAGATGTTCTACACGGGATACGCTATCTCCAATGTCTGTGAAAGCAGCTTGAGTATCCATCAGTGCATCCAGAGTAAGCTTTAGCTATGGAAAATCAAACCGAGATTAAGTCAGTCCTGTGCAATTACATTTTATTACAAGATCATAGCTCCCAACTGTCCCTCATTTTGAGGGAATGTTCTTCAAAATTCCTCTGTCCCTCTTTCCTGCTCATTAGTCCTTCATTTTGGTCTAAAAGTAAAGACCTCCTTAAACAATGTATTATTTATCTCCCCAAACTATTATATGTTGTACTATGGTAAACCTTTCATCCATCCTCTGAATTCTTACATTTGTTTTGACCGGCCGTAATGAAGGTAAATTAGTGGTAAAAAGGACAGAATTTCCATGCATATTCATTCCTTCTGATCTGCATAACTGGGGGTGTGTCAGGGGTGTGTCCTTTGGCAACATACCTTGGGCTAAAGGTGTCCCTCTTTACCATCTCAGAAAGTTAGGAGATAGATACGATTGGTAAAGAAGGATGCAGATTGAGGCCTGGTTCACACTTATGCAGATTGCAGTTTGCATATTCCAGATGCAATTTGCATTTTTCAATACACGCTTTTGATTCATTGAGTCTATGGAACCAGAAACAAAATTCCCTGGCCCTTTGCATAAAATGCACAGACGTGAACGTGACCCATAGGAAACCATGGTAAATGGACTGTAGTGTGTTTCTGCAAAACTGAAAATACACTAAAAAATGCATAGGTGTGAACAAGGCCTACTAAATTTAGAGCTACTAAAATTACTTAATACAATCAGTTAAAAGCTTTCCTTCTTTTTTTTCAAATGGGAGAGCTGCTAATTTATAGATAGTGGCTATTTATAAATTAGCTTAAAGTTCATTATGTTTAAGGCTGGGTTTAGACTATCTTCACATGCGGCTCACAGCAGGAGTCTGGTGTGTCCCTGTTCACCGTTTTCAGGTCTGATTTCAGCCCAAATTTTTGGCTTAATTCGGACCTGAAGCAGACCAAAAGACGCACGGGACTCCTGTGCATATTTGCACTGGAGCTGCTGCGGAGATATGTGAACCGGCTCAAAATCTTCTACTATTGTGAAATGGATGTGGAAAACCCCGCACTCAATTCACAATAGTATGAACCTAGCCTTAAAGTGGAGGGCCACCCTAAAATAAAAAATAGCATTAATATTCTTAATTTTTTTTTTAAAAAGAATTTGAAACAAAACTTTTTTTTTAACTTACCAGAAGCCCCTGTTGCTAGGCAGTCTTCCCTATCTGCCTCTTCCTATTCCTCGGCTCTTCTTCCTCTTCAGCAAGTGGCCCCGTTGCCTTCTGGGATATGTGTGTGTCCCAGAAAACAACGGGGCCATTCACAAAGCGATGCGTGACTTGCGTATGCGCAGTAGGAGACCGGCAGTGAAGCCGCAAGGCTCCACTGCCTGTTTCCCTTGGTTAAGATGGTGGTGCTGACAGCCGATCCGATGGACGGATTGGCCCCAGGGGACTGACATTGCGGGCTCGCTGGATAGGTAAGTGTCCTTATTAAAAGTCAGCAGCTACAGCGCTTGTAGCTGCTGACTTTTAAAAAAACCACATTGCGGCCAGAACGCCCCTTTAAGGCTTTGTTCACCATGTTAGTTTTTCTGCACCTGTTTTTTCAAGAAGACAAAGAAAATAACACTCTATGTGCCCTGTTCACACCATAACACTGCAATCAAGTGAGTCTTTTTTGTTTTGCACAGAAATAAGTAACATAAATTCTCTGCAAGGGAACCAAAATACCCTTTTGATTTGCCAGAAATGCACTCAGCCCCTGTTCGAATCTAATATTAATCAATTAACAAATGAATGAATGGGTGAGATTGTTTCAGAAAAATTGAGTTGAATATATATATATATATATATATATATATATATATATATATATATATATTTATATCTCTTCTATGTATGGATAAGGTAAAATTATATATAGACTTTTATATTTGTGAAAATATACATTGTTATAGACTTCATAAGCAGTTATATGTAGAGTCAACATGTGTTAGTAATTAAGAGTGAGTTGAGTTCTCACCTCCTCCCATCACAGATGGGAAGGAAGGTTTTACATTACTTAAGATGAAAACGTTTCAAAGTTTTAGTTAAGATCATCATTTCTTTATACTACAATATTTCTTGATTAGGATCTTTTTATTAACATTGGGTTTTCAATGAATATAAAATACATATAAATTTATGTAGTATTCGTTTTAGAAAGTTAGGAAACGTATGTTGTATATGTAAAATATGTTTACACACCGTTTTTGGTCACTCTTCAGGAATATCAACCCCCACCCTTGTGTGAGGAGAGAGGGTAGCTATGTCTCATTAAAAGCCTACAATTTTCTGTAGGACTATAAAGCTCAGAGATACTATAAGACAAGCCAGCCTTTTCAGGAGAAGGTGGGGGCTGAATTTAGGAATAAAAAGCTAGTAACAGAGAGATTTGCTGCAGACACATCACAAGACTTTTCTGCCACATCTACATACACACAATCACACATCCGATTCAATCTTCATCTTAAGAATATAATACATTATTAATGAAATTCTATACTTTGATATTGTTCTTGTAATATTTTGCTATTTTTATTATTAAATCAATTTTTGAGTTTTTACACGAGAACTGAACAAACTTTCTTGGAATTTTCCTTGTCAATATGAATTTTTGAAATATCGATATTATTACTCTAAAAACAAGAGTTTTGTCAGCCCTGCCCAGTGTCTTTTTTAAACTGACTATAACCTCCCACTCTCAGATCTCCACAACATAAATGCTAATTATTATGTAATCCTAAATAAAAACTAGGGTTTTTTTTTTTTTTTAAATAACACAGGAAGTATGGGAAGAAAAAAGGACAGCTCTGAATTTCTGGCAAACCAATACAACAAAATACTTCCAAAGGTATATGCCCTCCTAACCCTCTTGTCTTGATAATACTTAAAGGGACCCTGATGCATCTAGCAAATGTGGGTGCGGTTGAGGCCACCATAATTTATATTACCACTGTACTATGTGGTTTGGTGTGTGACAATTTTGTGCTTATCGTACTTTATGTGCATTTCCACACGTTTGGCAGACAGGCACAAACTGTGCATTCTTGGATGCACCTATATAGTGTGAACAAGCCCTAAATGTCTCATCAGACATGGCACTGAGCTAATGTCCTTCCTTCATAATAAAGGTATATAAATAATACAATTAGTCCAAATCTTCAGATTAGTCATGGGAAGATGAATCTAACTATTTCATATTTTGTCATTTTTGTTAGAATGTTGTTCTCTTCCGAATTTAAAAGGAAAATTTAAGTTTGTTTAATATTTGTCAGTTTGTAATTTAATATAATTAAAATTACTTTCCATTTCAGTTTGCAACTATTAATGATAACATATTAACTGTCAAAATTTCTCAAGCACATCTTTCAAGAAACAAAAGCAACAGAAGTCAACAAACAGACTGGATTTACCAGAATGGTTTCCCTTGTTTTTGTATTTGGATTATTGTCCTTCCTGGAAGTTTGGTAAATCAAATAACAGCTAACCCCAGAAAGATTTTTTACGAAACAGAAAATTCACCTTTGGTGACATACAGCTCATATTCACGCCCATGGAGGTGAATGTTTCCTTATTACAACTTTGAAACTTGTGTGCTTTATTTATAGCAAAACGCCCTACTACAAGATTGACACAACTTTACCCGAGGATTCACGTACATTTACAATTGAATCCAATTAGTCTGAATCCTGGGTGAAAGCTCTGTGACAAAAAATGTATAAATAGATATGTTCTCTGTTGAGTTTACTTCAACAAATGCACTTGTGTAGCCTCATTATCCATAGAGAGGATGTACGTAAGGATGCACAATGAAATTTGAAAACCTTGCATGCAAGATCCACTCTAACGAGAATATTCAAAATTGGCATTGGCCAAGCATAAAACAGACCCTAATAACGACATGCACAAAGTAAGTGCCGCTATAGTTTTGGATAGTGTGTGGCAAAGTTAAAACCTTTGACAGGTTTATAGTGGTGTTTGTACCCCATTAGAAGATGGTCCCTCTCTTCATGAGTGGTCACTGTGACAAAAAAAATGATGTGAAATTTTCCAACTGCGGACATAGCAGCAATAAGTTGTAACCTTTTTCAATTTCTTTTAATTGTAGAGACAATGGGGTTCATTTACTAAAGGCAAAAAGACTATGCACTTTGAAAAGTGCAGTTGCTCCAGAGCTTAATAAATGAGCAGAAGCTCTGCTGACTTCCATCATCCAATCATGTGCAAGCAAAAATGCATTTTTTTTAATTTTACTTTCACGTGATTGGATACTCTTTGCAAAGTGAAACCTTACCTCATTTACAAAGCTCTGGAGCAACTGCTCTACTAGTGTGCGGCCTATCAGGTATCTGTTCAATCATTGTACTCTTTTTTTATGTGTCCTATTTATGTGATCAGTGAAGATGAGACAAAGAAAACAAATACATATTATTTTACTAAAGGCCAATAGATGATAGGCAGCATTAGAAAAGGACATATCTATGTGTCCAATAATACCATAATAAAAAAGTATACATTGTACTGTTGCTAAGCTTTTGCTAAGCTGCTAGTCAACAGAGGACACGTATTTGCATAATGCTCTAAATAAACCTTCAGTCAGACTGATTTAAGGAATGCAAGAGAATATGATTGTAAGATGGCAATTTTGGTTTCTAAGCTATTAATACCAATGGCAACAATTCATGTGTGTGTATCTATAATTACGGGTGTCATTCTTTGCTGTTGATGGTTACTAAAAGCATGAACAGAATACTTACCATGACACATGCTCTTTGAAATAATCTCCTATTGACTTTGTTTACTGTAGGTAGCAATGAGTGACGAACACTATACCAATGCATATCTGTATTGTTTGAATAAAGTGACTTTCTGGTTCTACCACATACTGTACCTGTCTGTGAGTGTGCTATATGAGGAGGGCTCTTAAGTAAGAGGGGCTTTGATGGAGACTCTGATGATGGAGTCTCTGATGATTGAGCCCCTGAAAGGCTCAATTTTATTTGAAATTTCTTTGCTTTGTTTTACTGAAGTATTTTCCCGTTGTTCTAAATCATATCCTGATGAATTTAGAACTCAAAGTACTGTATTAATTCATTTAAATCAATGGTCTCTAAACTTTCTAAACAAAGGGACAGTTTATTTTCCTTCAGACTTTAGAAGGGCCAAACTGTGGCCAATGTGAGTGGAAATGTTCCTGGCATTAGTGGGGTAAACACCACCACATTTGGGGGAGGAATAATGCTCCATAGTTGGTATCATAGGGAGGAATAGTGCCCCATTATTGGTGTCAGTGGGAGAAATGTGTCCCAATGTTGGTGTCAGATGGTACAATAGTGTTTTGTATCAATGGATGGATCTGATTTTTTCCAGCCCACAGCTATTTGTAAAAAATACATTGTGGCTGTCATACTGAAAAGTTTGCTCTGCCTTACTCTTGCCACATCCCATATCCAAATTAACACTCCCCAGTATTGAACCACTATAGAGAACATGCATACAATGTCATATTAACTGGTATAACATACCTCTCTGAAATCATGCTCAAAGTGTCGCAGCTGCAAGCATTGTTCTAACTTTAGCTGATGGCGACTCCAGAACTGGTTGAATGCTTTTTCTGTCTCATCCAGCTGGGCCAGTAATCTGCAGAAAGCAAATAGATACATTAAAGAGAATATTCATGTGTGCTTAGCACCCAAAATACAAAACTTTCATATTAGTACATGTAACCTCTTAACCTGGATAACATTAACAGCCTGTGTCAATGTGCTTTTGTTTGCTTCAGGCAGGTTTTGCCTTCCCACACAAGTCTTTGAGAATGCAAATCCCACCTGAAGCAGGTCAAGTGCAGGTCAGATGGAGATTAATTGCAGATCAAATGCCCCTATCAGTGAATCCTGAATAATTTCAGAAGCATCTTGTACAACCGGTCGGACATTCCAACATAAAATGTCCGATCAGACCGTGTTGTCGGATAATCCGACCGCGTGTGGGCTTGATCGGACTTTTTACGTTGGAATGTCCGACCAACAAAGTTTGAGAGCTGGATATAAAAAATTTCCGACAACATGATTCGATCAGACTTTGTCCGATTGTTTGTAGAGAATTCTGATCAGACAAAGTGCCACGCATGCTCAGATCAAATTCCTAGACCAAAGCTATTGGCCCGTCATGATGAACGAACGTCATCACGTTCTGAACGATCGGATTTTCCGACAACTTTGTCTGACCGTGTGTATGCAACACCAGTTTCGGACAAAATCAGTTGGAAAAAATCTGACGAATTTTGTTGTCGGAATGTCCGACTGTGTGTACAAGGGCTTAAATTTTTTGTAACAAAACACTGCGCTATTCTTACCAAAAAATGAAAAATGAAACACACAGGAGAGCTGCTAACACATCACTAGGGTATCGAGTGTGAAGTAAACAATGCTATATAAAAGTGTAGCGCTTCTCAAAACTTCAAACACCAAACATAATTATGCCTTCCTTACATAAGCATAATAAGTGCAAAATTATACCAATGCATTCAGTGAAAAATTCCACTATGAAGTGGTGCACATAACACATAAAATCTTACGTAAGTATTGATTACTATGTAAACATATATTTGTGACTATAAAGTGAGAGAAAAGAATTTTCCAAAAAATCCAGGAGACAAAAAAAGGGAGAAAAAAGGAAAAAGGGTCCCAATAAAACAGTACAGAGTCCTTTGTGTATAGTATCCTTCTATGGTCCACAAGTGTGCAGGAAATATGTTACACCTCCTTCATGAAAAACTCGTGCATTAACCACGTGAAGTTCCCATCATCAGGCGAATTGAACGCTTACCGGAATTATTGGATCCTCACAAATTTACATTTGGGGGATCATACAGACTCTTGCAAACATATGCAGATTCTTACAGCAACCAGTTATCCAGGGGGACCTTGAGTATAACCAATTCCTTCATATGTTGAGAGGTATTTTAACTCCAGCCAGATATATCCATAGGCATGATTAAATACATATGAAGAAGAAAACAGGGACCAAAAATAGTGTAATTCCGTTTTTTATAGAAAAATAAAAGATAAAAGTACAAAACTCACATGTGTACAGTAGTTTAAGCGCTTAGCAAGATAAAACACGATTGCAGTAGAGTCCCGACGCGTTTCGTCGTAGAAGACGTCATCTGGGGTCACTACTGCAATCGTGTTTTATCTTGCTAAGCGCTATAATACTATACACAAAGGACTCTGTACTGTTTTATTGGGACCCTTTTTCCTTTTTTCTCACTTTTTTTGTCTCCTGGATTTTTTGGAAAATTATTTTCTCTCACTTTATAGTCACAAATATATGTTTACATAGTAATCAATACTTACGTAAGATTTTATGTGTTATGTGCACCACTTCATAGTGGAATTTTTCACTGAATGCATTGGTATAATTTTGCACTTATTATGCGTGTGTACAAGGGCTAACTGATGGAGCCCTGATGGCTAGTTATCGAAAGCAGTAACAATAAACATGCTTTTTATTTTATTTTTAAATGCTATTTTAACCCTTTTTGCATTTCTTACTTCTGATCTCCTATGACCTCTTTGCAGCCACTTCCGGGCTACACACATTCTAATGTTTGTCATTGCTAAGTGTAAGCTCCCTGATTATGCAATCAGCACAGCTGCTTATAATTATAGACTATGCTGACAGCACATGTGATAAAACAACAATGCAGGATATCAATTGGGAGACAGGAACAAAGAATTGTCACCCCATAACAGGAAGTGCCTGAAAAAGAATGTTCATGTCAGGATTACAAGTTATTATTTTCATGAAATTTACAGATGTCAAAATATTACAAATGGCTTTTAAACTAACATTACCATATTATATGTGTAGCCAGGTACTGGACTACAACAACATAGAAAAGGAGACATTGCCCTTAGTTGCTTCAATCTCTACTTAGATGCTGGACAGCATGCCGCACTATCCCCTCCAGCCAGCAGGGGAAGAGCTATAACCTGGAAGTCTATGGCCTCCTATGCAGGGTGCTGAGAATAATGGGAGTTGTAGTTCACGATATCAGCCATAGAATAGGGCCAATGGATCCTTTATACTACAGTTCACAGAGGACGTTAAGAAGAAGAGGGAGTGGCAAGAGGCCTTTTACCAGACTGCATAAAACCTCTTAATCTTGGCGCAGTGGGAACTGATGAGAGCACATCTACCTGCATGATGACAGGGCTACTGGGAGGCCAGACCAGCTTGAAGCCTGGGAGCATAGACACCCAGCACAGAGCATCTGCACCATTGCCATAGGGAGACCTCAGCGTCCTCTCACCCTCTTACTACCGGTGATCACAAGAGGTATTCAGTGGAGAGGCAGAGGGGGGGCCCCCCTTTCACAGCGAGAATTCAGAGGCACACCACAGGGGCTGGTGAGAGGACTCACTGCCCATTTTTTGCAGGGGCTGAGCCACAAGAGGCAGGACACTGGTTATATGGCACCTCTACTGCAGCTATACTGCATCCATCCAGCATCTATCCAGTACCTATACTTCATCCTTACTGCATGCTGGTTTATTAAGACTTTCAATAAGTGCACCAAGGCTTCTTAAAGGTCCCCAACAATAGCTGGCAGAAGAGCAACCTAAGGGACTGCCCCCTTTGCCAAGCCATTCTTCTAGGCCCCTACTCATTATTCAATTAATGTGTACCTCCACCCAGTGAACCTAGGCCTAACAGTCACCAATAAGGCACCATTGCAGTAGCAGAGCAATACAAGCAATTGTATTCTAACATTTGTACAGTATTTAATGTATGCTGTTAAAAGTTTATAGAAGGCTTGGTTGAATGAAACAAAATAAACAATTTCCAACTGTATAGCTGAACAGTACTGCTGATTCGTGTTGTATGCAAGATTTTGCACTAGTAATACACAGAGTGCAGGGGTCAGAAGAGCATAACGTACAGGTCAGTAGACAGAGTACCCCAATGCATTTCAACTCTGGCCCCTGGAGCTTAATCATGGGGATCTGTGGGGGCGGAGTGAACCGCTTTGGGGCATGGCCTGATCAAAGTCCAGGCTGAGGTTGCCCCTCCGTTCCCCTCTCTAGGACACCTTAGATGTGCAACTTGCAGGGGTTACCCCTTTTTACCTTGAACTCTTCCAGGAGCCAGGACGGGCTCCATCCCCTGTCAGCACTCTAACAGCAGCTGCGGATGTACCATCTAAATACCCCCTCTTTACTGAGCCTGAGTGGCACACATACACTTTCCAGGTCACAGCGAGTACAGATCTCCACCAGTAACACCCCCCCCCCCCCCCCCCCCCCCCCAAGTATAGTTATCCCCTCAGTCACAGGAGACCTGCTTAATTGGATAAAGGAAGTTGGAATAATTGTGTCAATGTGTGTTAATTGAGAAAACCTTGTTGCAGTTACTGTAAGTGTTATTGAAATGTGTACATGGTAATGTTCTAATCTACACCAGGGGTGTGCAACCTGTGACCCAAGACAGCTATAAATGCAACCCAACACAAAATCAGAAACTTTCTTTGAAATTTTTTTTTCTTTTTTTTTTTTTGTAAAAAAATGTATTTGCACTTAGAGAACACATGTGGCTAAAGAAAAAAATAGACTGTCTCTTTACCGGACTTTTATAAATTTTCTCTTCCCAAAGAAAATATCCCACTCTTCACAATTATGCCTTATTCATGTCATCAGTTTTCAGCAGCACATACATTAAAGCCCTATACACACTATCTGTTTTTCTGCTGAGTTTTTCCTTCAGATTTTAAAAAAACCATATAATCTGAGGTCAAACCTCATGTTTGTATGCAATCAGGCAGGCCCTTGCTCTACATGGTTTTGATAAACCTGAAGGAAAAACTCCGCAGAAAAACTGTGTATGTATGGGGCTTAAAACCAACATTTTTGATGAGAACCTTAAGAATTCATTAAGAATTGCTACTACATCCATCAATCCAGATACTGTTATACCGTGTACACACGGTCGGACTTTCCGGCAGAAAAAGTCAGAAGGAATCTTTTCATCTGATATTCCAATCGTGTGTGGGCCTCATCTGACTTTTTTTTTTTTCGAAAATTCTGACGGAACTAGAAATAGAACATGTTTTAAATCTTTCCGACGGAATAAATTCCTATCGGGAAAACTGTTCATCTGTATGTTGTTCCGACAGACCAAAAACAACGCATAGGCAGCTATTGGCTACTGGCTATTGAACTTCCTTTTTTTAGTCCCGTTGTACGTGTTGTACGTCACCATGTTCTAGACGATCGGACTTTGGTATGATAGTGTGTAGGCAAGACTGTTTCAGCGGAACTCCGTCGGAAAAAAAAATGTCAGAGTTTATTCTGACGGAAAAAAACAGTTGTGTGTATGCGGCATTAGTTTATCCTATTGTTAGTGTATTTTATGTGTGGCCCCAGACAATTCCTCTTCTTACATTGTGGCCCAGGAAGGTCAAAATTTTGGACATTCTGTTTTACACTTTCCCTATAAAACACATCTGCGGATTTTTTAAATCAAGTCCAGCTCACAGGACAAGATACTGCCTCGCTGCTGTCAATCACATCCAATGACACGGCACGCTGGGGGGTGGGGCCGAGTGATACAGTGAGCGGCTACGACCACCAGCTGTATCACGGGAGCATGCCCGCAAGCACTCCACATCATATGAGGGAGCTCGCATGAAGTCGTGGAGTCCTTGCGGGAGACAGCCGAGACAGCCGTCGAGGGACCCCAGAAGAGCAGATTCGGGGCCACTCTGTGCAAAATGAGCTGCACAGTGGAGGTAAGTATAACATGTTTGTTATTTAAAAAAAAAAAAAAATGCCTTTAGTGGTCCTTTAAGACAGCACTAATATATAATGTTCTAGAAGAGACGATTATATACAAGTGCTGTGAGTAGCACTAATACATGTAAGTGCAATGGTGGGTTTTTAAATAAATTTGGCTTTAAGAAAAACTTCACTATTTGGAGTCTGTTTATATTCTATTACTGCATTGCTGATGAGGTAACTTTACTGTGCAGGAAGTCGATCAGGGATTATGATGATTGAAAAAAGAAGATACACAATATATATACACAATAAAAATGAAAGACTTTGTTCTCTGTTTGGGCCCCTTCACATGGGTACCCTCTGTTTTGTGACATCGGTGTCCATTCAGTTGTTTCTTGTCAAAACTGGCCCAGTAGCTTTCTATGGGCAAGCAGATTTAAATGGATGTGTGTCCATTTACATTGTTACCTCCAATCTATCATATTTATGTCCCAAATAAAAACAGAAAAGGCTACAGACCTTTTATGTTTTTCTTGGACCTACCTAGATAGACTCAGAATTTAATATAAATTGACACACATCCGTTTATGTCTGCTTGACGATTCACAAACCTGGAGCTTTCATTCAGATCTGCTTGAAAAAACTGACAGGCAGATGTGATCAGAACACCCAGGTAAAAGGGCCCTAGATATGCACATATCTATTTGACTTTTATTACAAGGTATAGTTCTTTCTGATGAAGTCAGATTGATGAAACGTGAGCAACTTTTTGTCTCGAACGTCCGGTCAGTGGAACCCACGTCGGTGCCAGGATATGAGCAGAGCAGCGGCGTTCTTACTATTGTAAACAGGCGGGTTACATCTGTGTCGATGTATGGGCACTTTCCTGTCAGCAATATTTTTATTTGCTCTTACGATTTATAAATAAAATTACTACACAATACAATATACTATTACCATCTCTTGGTTTACATGGTGGAGTGGAGGAAACAGTATTGGATAGATCAGGTACCAGTGCCTAAGTAGGAGGATTTCTCTGATACAAGATCGTTTGCCCACACCTAAGGGGCCAGCATGATAAAAGGAGAGTGAGGATTTACAGGAACAAAGCATTTAGTGACCACCTTTTTACAAAAGTTGTCATCATTGTCTAGTGAGTGATCCATTCACATGAGCACATTGGGTGTGAAGTAAATAGCACGGTGGAATTGATATTATTGGAACACATAGAAGAACTTAAATGATGGATACTTTATTTAATAACTTTAAATAATAATCAGAGTATCATGGTATATTCACTTATTGTACTGGCTATTGTGTTTTGGATATTTGCATAATATTGTTTGAGTAGAAGGATTAAGACCAGTTGGGGTATTAATATTAATTAATAGCACCCCCTCTATATTTATTATTTACTGTCTAGAGTGAAGATCTACACTATAGTGTGGCAGCTTGTTAGAAATCGGTTTAAGGATTTTATTTATTTATTAATATTCACAAAATTTTGCGCAGGGATTTACACATTTATATATCTCTAGCCTCAACCTTTTCTTTTTCACTGACTTGTAAAAAGTGTATAGTATATAAAGTCAGCATTTGTCCCAGGTCATTGACTCGGAGAAATAAAGCCACTTGATCAGTGGGCAATTTGCACTGGCAGCAACTGAAATTGCATAAATGTGACAATGACACTACACCTGAATGTTGCAAGACAAAATGGAAATTGCAGAAAGAAAAATAGTACACACCAGGTGTAATTATCTAAGGAGAAAGGAAACAGGAGTTCAGTAGGTAATATGAGATTAGGTGAAGTGAACCTGGAGCTGATAAACTAGAATACACACTGAGTTGAAGTGAACCTGTGTCCAGAAAAAATTCCAAAACATGTCACTTTTCTTGTCATGATGGGATGCTTGAACTGAACACTGACCTACTTCACCTCACTTCACATAATATTAAATTAGACCCTGGTTGTCTTCACTGACCTCCCTTCATCTGTCTTTACATTATAGTAGATTAGGCCGTGGTTCCCTTCACTTTGCCTCTCTTCACTTGACTTCACCTCACTTTATATTATAGTAAACTGGAAAAAGATTCTCTTCACCCGACTTCACCACATTTCATAATATAGTAAACTGGGCCAGGATTCTGTTAGTTAGGCCTTGTACACACGGTAGGAAATTCCGACGGAAAATGTCCGATCGGACCGTGTTGTCAGATAATCCGACCATGTGTGGGCTCCATCTGACTTTTTTCGTCAGAATGTGCGACCAACAAAGTTTGAGAGCTGGATATAAAATTTTCCGACAACATGGTCCGATCGGACTTTGTTTGTAGAGAATTCCGATCAGACAAAGTGCCACGCATGCTCAGATCAAATTATGAAACCAAAGCTATTGGCTAGTAGCCGCAAAGTATTCCCGTCGCAACGAACAAACGTCATCACGTTCTGAACGATCGGATTTTCCGAAAACTTTGTCCTATCGTGTGTATGCAACACCAGTTTCGGAAAAAATTAGTCGAAACAAATCAGACGGATTTTGTTGTCGGAATGTCCGACCGTGTGTACAAGGGCTTATACTTCCACCTACAGGAGAAACAGACATTATGCACATAAAAACAGAAGGCCTTCCCTTTTAAGGCTATAAACCCTACCACCTCACACTTTAACAGTTATATTTAGTGTCCTCTGGAGAATGAATGTCGCTTTCCTCTCCTAGAATTTTCAAATGATTGTGAAAGATTTTCTAATATCAACTGCTGCTGGTAGATTCATGGTGGATATTTAGACTCCAGGAAGTCTCTCCAGTGAGCCAATAAGTACTGGGAGATTCATGCTGGATTGTGTTAAACCCTTATGCCGCACACGATCCAAATTTTGGTTGGAAAAAGCTCTGATGGTTTTCCCGATGGAATTCCGACTGGATTTTTGCTCAAGCTGTCTTGCGTATACACGTTCACACCAAATTCCAACCGCCAAGAATGCGGTGACGTACAACCCGTACGGCAGGACTAGAAAAAGAAAGTTCAATAGCCAGTAGCCAATAGCTTCCATCTCGTAGTTGAATCTGAGCATGCGTGAGTTTTTGCATGTCAGAATTGCATACACACTAACGGATTTTCGGATAGGACTGAAAAATTGAGAACATGCTCCCAATCTTTTGCTGGCCGAAATTCGGCCAGAAAGTCCGATGGAGCATACACACAATCATATTTTCCGACCAAAAGCTCTTATCGGTCTTTTGCTGCCCGAATTTCTGATCGTGTGTACGCAGCATTAAAGTCTCACCAGTACTCAAAGTGCAGGTTTTCCCTAAGGACAATGGTGTTCTCTCTGCAGCGGTCTGAATTCCTCGTGGTGACAACCCCATCTGTGTTCCAACTATCACAGAACTCTGCATTTAAGGTGAGGCCAGCATTTGTCAGTCATTCCTTATTGGGTGCCAGGGCCATGGCATATCCTGAGTGTTTCTAGTTCCAATGGCGGTGCTGGAGATATTTCTGATATATATTATTACTGAAGAGGGCAGCACTTTGTTGGTATTGTGATTTCTGGCTGGAAAATGTGTGGGGGGCTGGGCTATTTTCTGTTTTATTATTACTGAGCAATGTCTCTGCACTGACAGCTTGGCAGTGTCTATTCTGTTCCATGCTACAGTTTTCAATTCCTCGCCATTTGCATTGCAGCTGTGACACTTGCGCTTGAGTGCTTTATTTGTGCATGTTCTCTAATGAGTGCTCACCACTCAGTTTCTGGTTCATTGTATCAGCCCTGAGAGTATTCACAAAAGGTCCTTGCACTTGTTCTGGGCCTTCATGGCACAAAGATATCCCAGCCATCAGATACTTGGATGAGCCTTTGCTTCACCAACAGACCTTTTTGGCCTTAGCCCTTGTACACACGGTCGGAGATTCCGACAACCAAATCTGTTGGATTTTGTCCGTCGGATTTTGTCCGACGGATCTTGTCTGAAACTGTTGCATACACACGGTCGGACAAAGTTGTCGGAAAATCCGATCTTTCAGAACGTGATGACGTAATTTAGTTACGATGGGACTACGTTCAGGCTAGCAGCCAATAGCTTTGATGTAAGAATTTGATCTGAGCATGCGTGGCACTTTGTCCGATCAGAATTCTCTACACATGATTGGAGTATGTCCGATCGGAGCATTTTGTCGGAAAATATTTCCGGCAAGTTGGAAAAGTTGATCCAATGGATATTCCGACGGAAACAGTCCGATGCAGACTACACACAGTCCGAATATCCATCAAAACGCTCCGATCGGACACATTCCGTCGGAATCTCCGATCGTGTGTACAAGGGCTAAGACTTCAAATTTTCAATCATATAGCGGAACTTGGATGGATCCTAATTACCAAAAGGTCAACTCTGGCAGTGCTTGAAATACCTGGAGCTTCTCCTGGATTCCTTTGATACCAAGGTCTTAATAAAACTGCAGTGCAGCTCTGATCCCAACATCAGTCTTTCCTATAGAGCCACTTGTGAGTGCTGGGATTGATAGTATTCACCTCTTAGGCAGCTCCTTTTGCTTAATTACACTCCAGAACTTTACAGAAAAACATTCTCACGATGTGGAGAAAGTCCATTGAGTCTCTAGATAAGATGGTTGGATGGTTGAACCGATAGCTTTGTTGTGGTGGCTTCTGTCCCTTGCATTGTTGAAGGGCAAGTGTTTTATTTCTTACATTGTAAGTGGAAGCCTTGGTAGAGCTGTGAAATCAGCATGAATTGATCTTTGTCTTTCCATCTGTGAAGCTTCTACCATGTCTGCTTCAGGATTGAAAGAGATGGCATTCCAGTCATTCTAGTGGCTCCAGATTGCCCACACAGAGTGTGGATGCCAACCACCTTCATCTTTTAGCCAGTGCTCTGTGGCCTCTGCCAGATTAGCTGGATCTGTTATCTCAAGGACCAATCTTCCACCCTGCTTCTTGGTGGTTGACTTTAACAGTTTGGCTATTAAAACACAGGTTCTGGGAAACAGAGGCATTGCAAATTATGTTATCCCAACAATGATTAAAGATTGAAAATCTACTTCCTGCATGGTTTATCACCATACGTGGAAGGTTTATTTATGATGGTGTGGTCCTTCAAGGGTTTGTCCACGTGCCTTTTCTTCAGTTGAGAGAGCAATGTTTAGCCTTTAGCACCATTGAGGACCAGATGTTGGCCTTGTTTGTTATTTTTCAAAGTTCTGTTTATGCTAATTGATTAATTTTTGCTTTCATTCATGAGGTTGCACTTGTTGATTCATTTGTTCTCCCCCCATCCTAAACCATGGGACATTGGTTTGTCAGTGTTATTTACAACCTACTTGAACCTTTTCAGGACAATCATTTATTGTTGTTTTCCAGTAAGGTAGAATTTCTTGTAGGCATCTTTTCGGCTCGGGGGCCCTGCAAGTTATTAGTATTGCAAAACTGATGGTCCACAAGTGCCTGCCCTCTAACTCGTGCTAACCCCACCGCGCTTATAGTTTGATGAAAAACTAAAACTACAGTAGCCGCCTACAACAACTCAAACCTATATCTGAATTTATGCTTCTAATCACCATGGACTAAACAGCGGCACTCTAATAAACACTCCTGTGCTGTGTACACAGTGACCTCCTATTATCTAAATAATGTGCAACAAATGATAATAACATTTGCTATACACATCTCAAAAAAGTGTGACTCATACCATATTAAGTGATGATATCAAACACAAAGTATCAAAACACCACACACTCCCTGTGAAGATTGTGAGGAACTTCAATAAAAAATAAAAAATATATATATAATCATTCATTAATTGAGAAAGTGAATAAATAAATCACTAAATGACTAAATAAGTAAGTGTCCATAAACGATCAAGTGATTGGATGAATGGTGTAGAATATTAATGTTATCCTTCTGCACGTCCACCACACCTCAGTAATTGTGATTCCACTCCCACTTAAGGACTTGCACTCACCAACTACATTTGCCTCCCACTGTTGTGTTTGGCTTAATACGCTTATAACCACTTTTATCATGGCTTCAATTGTATCTCCAGTAGCAATCGTGACTAGTGCAGACTTTTCCTCAAATATTAGTTAATCCACCTTAAGTGAAGCGATTGGATATCTCGGGGTGGGTAATTCGATTCAAAGGAGATTTCTCCTCATTGTTTGGATATCTAGACGGCCATTGGGGTTTTTGTTCACATGAGTTGCTTGGGTGTGCCCAACCCTCTGTTTGAACTACATTAAAAGTCCCTTGCTCAATACCATTGGATTGAAATTACTGTGAGATTCCAACCCAGTCTTCTAAGTGCTAAGAAGATTCTAGACTAGAGTTTACCAAATGCTATATACCGTTACAGGTAAATCCTTCCCGAAAGATGTACCATAGCTGAATGCCAAAGATAAAGTATATCCTTCACAGCAGTGGTTTGGATCTCCCCCTCTTACGACACTACTATCAAGTGACCTAACTTACTCAGCTGACCAAATGGCAGGCACCTAAAGGGGCCTCTGTGGGTCTCCATAGAATCCTATCTCTGTGATCCTATCTCAAGCAGCAATTTCTTATGGCTAAAGAGTAGAGAAAGAGGACCGATCTCGTGTCCAATTACGAAGCACTCCTTAAGATTTTGAGATAAGATAAAACCTAAACACAGAATGTTCTCACCCCTTACCCCATCACTTTCTATATTGCAAATTCCTGTCTTTAACTATCCTCTTCTTGAATGACTTAGGCATCCTTCCATTTGAAAGTGTAAAGGAGACATATAAACTTAAACCTAAGGGCAGGGCTGGCCCTACCATGGGTACTGGTGGGACCAATGGTCCCAGGCAGCACTTTAAGAGGGGCAGCAAATTGACGGACAAACTTTTTTTTTCACCAGTTTTGTGTGCAGGGGAGCCGGAGGTGCCCCCTCCTCACTGGCCAACTGTGCGGGTGTCAGAAACCATGAATCAGACTGAGACAGAAAGACAGTTAAATAACATTTGTTTAATAATAATAAAAAAAGGTAAACAGAGTAAATGTAGTGAAAACTTAGCCAGAGTTCAGGAACTGGAACAGATAGTCAGACAAGCCAAGAAGTCAGGGAGCCAGAGAACAGCGTAGTAGAACGAGCAGGATTTGAAGCCAGAAGGAATGTCAGCCAAGCAAGTCTTTAACAGGAACACAGGAGAGCATCTCTAGAAATGTGACCAAGGCGAAGAGATCATCTGGACTGGACGGCTTAAGTAGGCAGGACTGAGCAGGATATCATCCACAGGTGAGTCACTGTGGAGAGCTAGGAGTGGGCAATTAGCAGACATCTGAGTGGCCAGCTCAGAGAAGGAAAGGCTGAGCCCAGCCCTGACATTACCCCCTCCTCAATGACCCCTCCCCCTTGGAGGACCACCAGGCTTAAGGGGAAAACATCTCTGGAAATCACAGAGGAGGACAGGGGCATGTATGTCCAAGGATGAGACCCAAGAGCGTTCCTCCGGACTGTACCCTTTCCAATGCACCAGGTACTGCATGCGCCAATGGAACCTACGGGAGTCAACAATGGACTGTACTTCATACACCTTATGGTTCTTAACCTGTGCAGGGTAAGGACAAGGCACGTTGTGTCAAAGTGGTTGCAGACCAAAGGTTTTAATAAGGAGACAGGAGGAAAGTCCCAATAAACCGAGGTGCGAACTTCAGAGGGAACACAAAGTCGGAGATTGCGAGATGACAGCAAGACCCGGTCTCAAACCTGGTAGGAAGGTGCAGGCAGGCGTCTGCGGTCAGCATGGAGTCTGTACCTATCATTAGCATGTCGCCAAGCCTCCTGGTCTTGTGCCCAAGTGGAACAAAGTCCACAGAGATGCTCCTCTAACGCAGGAATACTCTGAGGAATAAATGAGTCAGGACACATGGAAGGTTGGAAACCATAGTTTGCCATAAATGGGAACAATCAGGAAGCCGAATTCAAGGCACTATTGTGAGCAAACACCACCCACGGTAAGAGGTCTGACCAGTTGTTATGATGGTCAGAAATATAGCAATGTAGGAATTGCTCCAAGGACTGATTGGCTAATTCTGCGGCCCCATTGGACTGGGGGGATATGCAGAGGAGAAAGCAAGCTGAATTCCTAACTGTGCACAAAAGGCTCGCTAGAACTGGGACAAAAACTGAATACCCCTGTCCGAGACAATCACTTTGGGTAGCCCATGTAAGCGAAAGATCTCCCAAGCAAAAAATGGAATTCAGTTCCTTAGAAGTGGGCAACTTCTTAAGTGGAATACAATGAGACTTTTTGAGAACCAGTCAAACACCATAAGGATAACTGTGTTGCCCTGGGAGTTGGGTAACTCCACAATGAAATCCATAGACAGGTGGGTCCATGGCCTCTCTCAATTGGGTATGGGTTGTAGGAGGCCCACTGGAAGGTGTTGTGGAGTCTTACTCTGAGCACACATGGAACAGGCAGCTACGAAGCACGTAGACTAAGCCACAGAATTGTTGGGAAATGGCCCAAAAGCGTTGATTCTTCCCAGGGTGGCCAGCAGCTTTGGGAGAATGGTAAGTCTGGAGCACGGCAGTACGTAGACTCTCTGGGACAAAGCAGTGGTCACAAGGTTTCTCAGGAGCAGGACCTGAGGCAGTTAAATAACTCCATAATCAACAGAATCGGATAGGCATTCTTAATTGTGAAACGATTGAGACCCCTATAAGCCATACAAAGTCTCAGTTCACCACTCTTCTTCTTTGCAAAGAAGAAACCAGCACCAGCAGAAGATGAGGATTTGAGGATGAAACCTCGAGAAAGTGCAACTGCAACATACTCCATACTCAACGCGGGCCACGGGGGGGTATGGCACCAGGTTGAAGGTCAATTGCACAATCACACGACCGATGCGGAGGCAAACTATGGGCTTGACCTTTGTCAAAGCGCGGCAGGGAGGAGAGTGAAGAGGTGCACAGGACCTTGGCTACCTTCTGGAAGCCTGTCTTACTGCATTGTGGCGACCAGGACAGAACCGATTAGAGCCTATATCTCGATGGACGACTCAGCCAAAAAAAGGGCAACCGAAACCAAGGGCTTATCCTTCTGGATAACTGGGGACAAAACAACGCCACCTAAGGTCTGTCCATGATAGGACCTTAAGGTTCGAGTGTTCCCTGGACGGGTAGGACAAGACTTCAAAAAGTGACCTGCCTGGCCACATTAAAGGCACAATCTCTCCCTCCTCCTAAGGGTTCTCTCATCTGCAGAGAGACATGTGAAGCCCAAGTGCATGGGTTCATCTTCACAGACCGACTCGGTACCAGGAGGCATGGGAGGTGAGGGAGGCAAGGGTGGGACTGCAAAGTTCGGAGACAAATGTACAGGAGGCTTCCGCAAGCGCTCCTTAACAGGGAGTCTTTCTCTGAGTCCGGAGTCAATTAGGATGGCAAACGTGATCAACTTCTCCAGCTCAGTGGGTATATCTCGGGCTGCTATCTCATCCTTGATGGAACCCGAGAGACCATAAGAAAAAGCAGCCATGAGGGCCTCATTGTTCCAAGCAACCTCTGCTGCCAGAGTACGAAATTCAATGGCGTAGTCGGCAACAGTTCTCGTACTCTTTTTTTAATATAATTTTTATTTTATTTTTGCACAGATATCTATTAAAAACAGTACATTCAGTATTTACATAGGTCCATACAGAAGGAGAAGGATAATCATTGCCTTGCAAATAGTTACAATTTAGTCGCTTATAACCTTAATCTATTCAATCCAACATATTATACATACCAATACCTGCTTTTTACCACTTGCCACCCCCCGTCCCCCCCATACCCTTCTATTGTTTATTGGACACCCATTTGGTACCTCATTTATTCCCATCAGCTCCCCCAACCTCGCCGAGCCAGCACCCCCAGAGTCAAAAGACTCCCGGGGGGGGGGCGAGGGGAGGAGAGGGGGGGCCAGCAGGAGAAACAAAGGTGAAAGAAAAAAAAAGGGACAACGGGGAAAGAATAAAAAAGAAAAAAACAACAAAGAGGAAACCAACGGGTTCAAAACAAAAAGGACTCATTCAACCATTATTATCGGATCTGACGTTATCTTTTCACTTATGGTAGGAGTCCCAGTCTTTCCAGCCAAGCAGTGGTCACAAGGTTTCTAAGGAGCAGGACCTGAGCAGCAAGAATTTTGTCACCCAAAGGAGAAGTGAGACTGGTGCAAACCGTAGCCAGAATACGATCAGGAGGGATCACAGGAACCGGAACCGACTCCATCTTGGAAGTGGAGAAAATTGTTGTGACAAAGTGTCAGCTCTTACATTCTTAATACCGGGTAAGAATGAGACAATGTAATTGAAACTAGACAAGAAAAGAGCCCATCGTGCCCTTCTGGGAGAGAGGCATTTAGCCTCAGTCAAGAATATGAGATTCTTATGGTCAGTAAGAATGAGAACCGGCACAGTGGTACCTTCGAAGATATGGAAAATATGAGGATATCATCAAGATAAACCACCACACATAACTGCAACAAATCACAGAGGACATCGTTAATAAATTCCTGGAAAACTGATGGGGTGTTACAAAGGCCAAAAGGCAATACCTGGTACTCATAATGGCCTGTTCTGGTATTAAATGCGGTGTTCCACTAGTCGCCCGCCTTAATCCTCACGAGATTGTATGCCCCTCAAATCAAGTTTTGTGAAAACCGTTGCTCCCTTGAGGCAGTTAAGTAACTCCATAATCAACAGAATTCTTAATTGTGAAACGATTGAGACCCCTATAATCCATACAAAGTCTCAGTTCACCACTCTTCTTCTTTGCAAAGAAGAAACCAGCACCAGCAGAAGGCCCCCACAGTCTTATAAATTTGCCGTGGTTGCCTTGCTTTACAAAGAAGACTCTCTCATTTCCCATTATTAAATTTACCTCTGTCAACCACATCTCGACGCACCTGCCAGTGTTGGGCAATCAACTTTCTTGCCAAGAATAGGCACCTAAGAACTGGTTCTACCTTTTTTTTTGGGGATACTACAGCCTTCAAAAAGACCTAGAAGGCAGATCCTGACCATTGTATCCAAGGTGATCGCAAAGGTTTTATTTATCTCATCAATTACACTCGTCCAATATCTAAACAGCTTTGGGCACCTCCAAAACATGTGGATGAAGTTGCTCACTAACCCACATCTAGGACACTGATCATTGTCTCGCAAACCCATCTTTACCATTTTCTTGGGGGTATAATATACACGATAAACGAAGTAAAGATGTGATACTCTATGGGAGGGGGAGATTGAGACCAGTTTGCCCTGTTTAAGAATTGATTCCCATTCTGCGTTTAACAGTGGCCCTCCTTCCTGCTCCAAGCTTACTCTATTCTTAATCGGACCACCATGATCCATTGCTAAGTCTCCAAGTCTGGCGTATAGTTGAGATATTGATCCCTTGGATGATTCCAAGTATATTGTGTCAGTTCTCGTACTCAGACATTTGATGGACATGAGGCACTTGCCAGCAGAAGTGGAGCGTGCAGGAACTTCAAATACCCTTTAAAAGAAGCCACAAACTCAGGGTAAATCAAGACAACAGGTTTTTGCCTCTCCTATAGAGGGTTTGCCCAGGCCCAGGCTCTCTCAGAAAGTTAAGATATCGCAAAACCTAATGTGCTTCTGTCTGTGGGAAACACCTGGGGTAGCATCTCAAAGTATATCTCAACCTGGTTGAGAAACCCTCTGCATTGGACTGGATCACCACCAAATTGCTGGGGAAGCGGAGCAGAACCAGACATACCTCTTATAGAGGTAATACTCAAGGTGGGTACCTGCACAGAGAATGGAGCAGCAGCAGAGACAGCCTACAACACAGGTTGTACCGGAGCAGCCACAGTGGGAGATGCCAGGTGAGCCGTGCGACTCAGGAGCGTTTGTAACGCCATGGCAAACTGATCCATGCGGTGATCCTGCTCATCCAATCTGGAAAAAATATATTACCAACAAGTGGATTGACTGCATCTTCTGAATTCATGGCCTTAGCCTACTGTAAGAAACCATGAACCAGACTGAGACAGAAGTACAGTTAAATCACACTTTTTTGATAATAATAAAAAAAAAGTGTAGAGTAAACGTTGTCAAAACATAGCCAGAGTTCAAGAACTGGAACGGATAGTCAGACAAGCCAAAACATCAGGGAGCCAGAGATGAGCATAGTAGAACAGCAAGCAGGATCTGGAGCCAGAAGGAATGTCAGCCAAGCAAGTCTTTAACAGGAACACAGGAGAGTATCTCTAGAGATGTGACCAAAGTGAAGGCAGAGATCATGTGGGCTGGACAACTTAAGTGGGCAGGGCTGACGAGCAGGCTATCATCAACAGGTGAGTCACTGTGGAAAGATAGGAGCTGGCAATTAGCCAACAGCTGAGTGGCCAGCTTAGAGAAGGAAGGGCTGAGCCCAGCCCTGACAATTAGTCGCATATATGTATCCTCATGGCAACAAAGAGAATTATAGCAAAAGCCTGGGAGTTCCAAACCATCCCCTTTGCTGAAGTCAAGCACTGAGTTATGATTTATGAAAAAATGACTGCCAGACAAAATTACTACATTTCATAAAATATGGGAGCCATGGATTGAATCCTACATGCCGCCCACTTTTAATTCTGACTCTCTGCTCTTGTGAAGGGCTGAGGTGTGTGGCGCATGGGGAAGAAACAAAAATTGAATGCTAGTACTGTTACTCCTTTCCTTGTCTAAATCCTTGGGGGTGATAGGGACTTGGACTAAGGCACAGTTACTGTATTCTGATCTTCCTCCACCCACTTGTATACTTTATCCTATTTCCTATTGTATAACCCATGTGGCACACCTTCAATACAGATGCTATTTCTAGTTACTGTATGTCTCCTTTTACTGTAAACCCATAAATGACTGTGTTACATGTGGCATATTCTAATGCACTGTCAATGTGAAAGTCTCTTACACGTGTACTTTAACCCCTGTAAATCATTCTGTAAATCATTTAACCCCTGTAAATCATTCTGTTTTACTTGTATAAATTCTACTTTTTTCTAGTATTTCCTTTAATTCTGTAAAGTAAATTCTGTAAATGACTTTATTAGTGAGAAATTAACATCCTGCACTCTCACGCCTCAGATCAGCCCCAATTCCTGCAACTCCACAACTCAGATCACTGTCCCCCCTGCTCATCTGCCCCACCACTGTACCCCCCTATTCATCTTCCCCACCACTGTACCCCCCTACTCATCTTCCCCACCAGTGTACCCCCCTACTCATCTGCCCTACCACTGTACTACCCTGTACATCCACCCCACCACTGTACTATCCTGCACATCTGCCCCACCACTGTACCCTTCCTGCTCATCTACCCCACCACTGTATCCCCCTGCTCATCTGCTCCACCATTGTAACCCCCCTGCTCATCTGCTCCACCACTGTAACCCCCCTGCTCATCTGCCCCACCACTGTTACCCCCTGTACATCTGCCCCACCACTGTACTATCCTGCACATCTGCCCCACCACTGTACCCTCCCTGCTTATCTACCCCACAACTGTATCCCCCTGCTCATCTGCTCCACCATTGTAACCCCCCTGCTTATCTGCTCCACCACTGTACCACCCCGCTCACCTGCCCCACCAATGTACCCCCTTTCTCATCTGCCCCACGAATCTACCCCCTTTCTCATCTGCCCCACCACTGTAACCCCCTGCACATCTGCCCCACCACAGTTTTACCCTCCACATCTGCCCCAACACTGTAACCCCCTGTACATCTGCCCCACCACTGTACCACACTGCTCTTCTATCCCACCACTGATGCTCTTGAAATCGTTGGCTATACTCCATTTTAATTACAAGCTTGTTTTATCGGATTTGCTGTAAGTGTAAACCCCCTTTTTTACAATTAAATGTCAAACAGTATCACACTATGTGCAGATCATTTGTTTTTCATGCACACCATTTGATGTGATTCATTGCATGTTTTGGAGTCCATCATGGATATCTGACAGTCCTCATTCAACTTTGGGTGGAACCCTTTTACCGTTTTTCCAGTGGTGGGAGCTCCTGTTTGAGGTCATTCCCTCGAGTGCCTGTTTCACCCACGTGCTATACGGTACGTGTGTCCATTGAATCTATCAAGCGTTTACCATTTTGACTGTATTTTCAAGATTCATCCTGGATTATCCAAGAAAGATCTTTCACTTTATTCTGAACTCTAATGGACCTTCTATAGAGGTTTATTATTCACTTTGGACTTTTATGTTTTGGTTTTGTTCACATTCAATTTAGAGTTGCCTATTTTACCCTTCCAGCTTCACACGCTATTCACTTGCTCACTTAGCGCCACACTTGTTTTTTGTAACCACCACTGTACCCACCTGCTCATCTGCCCCCCCAATGTTCGCCCTTTCTCATCTGCCCCACCGCTGAACCATCTTCTTATCTATCCTAACACTGAACTTATCTGCTCATCTGTCCCACCACTGTAACCCCCTTTCTCATCTGCCTCACAAGACTGTACCTCCAGCACATCTGTCCCACCTTTGTTAGCCCTGCTCTTCTGCCTCACCACTGTAAACCCCTCCCTCATGTGTTCCATGTACCCCCTTTCTCCTCTGCACATCTGTCCCACCAATGTACCTCCTTTCTCCTCTGCCCCAATACTGAACCCCCCTCTGCTCACCTTTCCCACCACTGTAACCCCCTGCTCATCTGTCCCACCACTGTAACTCCCTGCTTTTCTTTCCCACCTCTGAACCCCCTTCTCCTCCCTCCCTCCACTGTACCTCCTACACATCTGCCCCACCACTGTATCCCCTTGCTCTTCTGTGCCACCACTGTAACCTCACTGCTCATCTGTTCCATCAATGCACCCCTTTTCTCATTTGCCCACCACTATACCTCCCTGCACATCTGCTCCACCACCGTATCACCATGCTCTTCTGTCTCACTACTGAATCACCTTCTCATCTGTCCTAACACTGAACCCATCTGCTCATCTGCCGCACCACTGTAACCCGCTTTCTCATCTGTCCCACCAATCTACCTCCTGCACATGTCTCACCTCTGTACCCCCCTGCTCTCATGCCCCACCACTGTAACCCCCTGCTCATCTGCCCCACCAATACACCTCCTTTCAAATCTGCCCCACTGCTCTACCCCTCTGCTCATCTGGCCCACTGCTGAACCCCCTTCTCATCTCTTCCACCACTGTACCCCTTGCACATCTGCCCCATCACTGTAACCCTCTGCTCATCTGGCCCACTGTTGAACCCCCTTCTCATCTCTTCCACCACTCTACCCCTTGCACATCTACCCCACTACTGTACCCCCCTGCTCTTCTGTTCCACCTCTGAGCCCCTCCTGCTCATTTTTCCCACCACTGTACCCTCTTCTCATCTATGATATGCATGATATGCAGAGTGGTGAAAGAAAGCAGAGATGAGACACATCTACCTGTCCTGGCATAATCATCCTGTTGATCCACCTCTCGCATCCAGCCCACATGCTTGTATGTGATGTCACATACAAGCATATTGAATGGATGCGCAATGATGAGCTCAGGTCAGGGGCATTTTCTGAAAGCAGTGGGACTGTGTGCAGGATCATAAATTGGGCCACCACAGCTAAGAAAAAGTGGTTGGGTGTGATTTTCATTGCGCTGAATACGGGCTGTGGCTTAAAGGGGCACAGAGTGCCGGGGTTCAGTAGTAAGTGACGCAAAGGTTCAGGAATAATTTAAACAAAGTTCCCAGAAGCTCAACAGTAATTCCACAAACTGTCACCTGATTGTGGTTTTCTCAATAACAGTGAAATCCCTTCTTTCTGAGATTGGTAGTGGCAACCAAGCGAGTCATCTTCCTCCAGACAATCGACAGGGCTAGCAGGGCTGTGGTTGGCTTTAGCAGTGGCCAAGACAGTCCTCCTCTTGACAACAGGGACTGCCCCCCCCCCCCCCAGCAGAACTGCACCCAATCTCTTCCCCATCACAAAAGCTGACGATCGCAGCTACAGCAAAGTTAGAGAACCAAACAATGTTTCCCATCTTTTACAATGTGTGGGGGCACAGTGCCTCCCCCTCAGTACAAGTGTGGGAAATTCTGAAATTGGAATGCATTAGTGTCTCACTGACACTTCCCTGCACTGCTCTGCTGATGGGGAGGGAGTCGAGTGCCTTGCAAAAGCTTGTGGCACCAGTGCAGGGGGATGCCTACCCCTGATCTAGGGAATCTGGCTTGTTTGTTTTTTTTGCAGCTTGAAGTGTGTGGTTGTTGGGGGAGTTATATTTTTTTTATGGAATTTATTATATTAGTGATCTGTTGGTCGCTGTGATCTTCAAGTAGTAACTATATACTGTAACTATTGCAGAGTTGGCTATCCCATTTGCATCACAAAGATAACTTTGTGGTTTTCCTAGTAACCAAATGATCAAGCATAAAGGTTACAGTGTGCTACAGGGATCTCATACAGAGCATATTATAGCACAACTAATAGCCCCAGCGTTGATCATTCAGCTGGTAGGCTCTTGCCTGCATACTGGCTGTGAAAGCTGGTGGTTTTAGCACCAGTCTACATTAACTTTAGGTTTGTGGCTGAGGGCAGGTTTTGCAATGCCTGTAAAATCTTTATGTTGTATGTTGGATATCTGTATGTGTTCTTAACACCAATAAAAAGTAAAGTAAAAAATAAAATGATAATGAAAGCATGACTAATCTGTTTTGAAGCCTGTCATAATAAATGCCAATTTCTTACAAATTCTTTCTTGAGAAACCTATGAGTAACCTTGTACCTTGTACTTCAGTAAAACATAGTTTAAATGTCACTCAGTTCCTTATCAAATGAACAGTGCTTCAAAATACAGAGAGTTTATAATGAGCCAATAGGCTTCAAGCAGTATACATCCTGTTTCTTGAATAAGCAGCCCCTACCATGCTGGCTTTCTTCTACAAAATGAAAATCTTCTGCTTTATGTTTGAAAAAAATGGTGTGGGGTCCCCCCAAAAACCAAACTTTAAGGCGTTTCCCCCACAAAAAATCCACACCAGACCTTTTCTCCCAAACTAACTATACCAGGCCACATGCATCCTAAAGGTCTGCTATGGAATTTGGGGGGGGGGGGGGGGCTCCGGTAACATACTTTTCAGTACCTTGTCTAAGATGAAGGTTTGCTATACTGTACTGTAGATAAAGGGAATCCCTAGTCTGTTGTTTACAAACAGAATGAAAGAGGCCAAAGCTGTCATTTGCTGATGTAAATGGCATTTTGTTTTCTTTATAAATGTCAGTTTTGCGGCAGTAGATTGTTTACATCATACAGATGCACCACCTTGCAGGCAGGTGAAGGGCATCTCCCAGGCATATTATTTAAATACATTTTACATCTTTAATGCTGCCCTTAAAGCATTATTAAAATTGCTGCTCCCTACTAAGTGGAAATGAAAAAAATTTATTTTGCTTTGGTACATTTTCCCCAGGGCAGTGTTCAGGCCCCTTAACATTTAATTGACAATCACTTGCATATTAGCCTAAAAAATGGACATTAATGTTTTTTAACCACTCGTCAACCACGCTATAGTAAAATGACGGCTACAGCGTGGTTGGCTAGTTTTGGGACTCCGTCATATGACGACATCCTGTGATCGCGCCTGCTGTGGGGTGCAAGCAGCGCACTCTATGATCGCACTGTCTGGAGGACACTGTTGGTCACATATTGAGGTTAAGAGTCAATCAGCAACACTTTACCACATGATCAGCTGTGTCCAATCACAGCTGATCACGCATGTCAACAGAAGCCAGTTATCGACACTCTTTACCTCATGCTGACAGCATGAGGAGAAGAGAGTCGATAACCAACTTCCCTATAAGAGACATCTATACTGATAATCAGGGTGCTAGTTCTCAGTGTCCTAATTATCAGTGCAGTCCCACCAGTACCGCAAAACTTTGCTCACCAGTGCTGCCAATCAGTGCCTCCTCATCAATGTCACCTATCAGTGTCGCCTACCAGTGCTCATCAGTGCCCCCCATCAGTTCCACTTATCAGTGCTGCCTATTAGTGCCCATCAGTGCTGCCTATCAGTGCAGCCTCATCAGTGCCCACCAGTGCCGCCTCATCAGTCCAGCCTCATCAGCGCACATCAGTGAAAGAGAAAAATTACCTGTTTGCAAAATGTAATAACAAACTATGAAAAAGTTTTCTGTATTTTTTTCAAAATGTATTTTTTTGTTTATTTAGCAATAAATAAAAAACCCAGTGATGATTATATACCACCGGAAGAAACCTCTATCTGTGTGAAAAAATTTTGAAAAAATTAGTGTTGGTACAGTGTTGCATGACTGCACAATTGTCATTCAAAATGTGACAACACTGAAAGCTGAAAATTGGCCTGGGCAGGAATGAGGTAAAAGTGCCCAGTAGGCAAGTGGTTAACATTTACCACCAACTGACTTCAATACGGTTCAGATTAGGCAACAAACTGTAATCATGTTCTGAAAACCTGCCTTAAACCAAACCCAGATACGTTCGGCTCATTCCTAATTGTAATAACTATTAAAATATGCCTGAATCACATAAGAGATATAACGATTTGAATACTCTTGCTTTGTATACTGTATACTGTAGGTGACCTTATGCCGCGTACACACGATCAAATTGTCCGGCGTACTTAGTCCGCCGGACCGCATTTCATTGGACAATCCGATCGTGTGTGGGCTTCAGCGGACTTTTTCACTTAGAAAGTAGTTTTGCAGCCCAATCTTTCCACCGGACTTGGGTTTCAGCGGACAATACGTTCGTGAGTATGCTAGTCCGGCGGACTAAGAATGAAGCATGCTCAGAAGCAAGTACGAAAAGGAAGCTATTGGCTACTGGCTATTGAACTTCCTTTTTCTAGTCCCATCATACATGCTGTACGTCATCGCGCTAGCAATCGCCGGACTTTCCGTGTGTCCGTGTGTGGACAAGTCCGTTCGGTAGAAAGTCCGCCGGACTATCCGCCGGACTAAGTACGCCGGACAATTCGATCGTGTGTACGCGGCATTATTGTGTATTCAAAGGTTGTCAGACCACCTATTGTAACACCACTTTTTTCCTACAGCTAACCACTACTGCCTACAACTGCACTGGTTACACATAAGATGCAACCAACTAACTGATTTAATATAAGATGCAACCAACACTGAGATCACTTGAGGCTTGATCGCGTCATCGTGACACACTTCCGCCCACCATTTGCTTCCGGGATTTGAAGAACCACGGGAGCGGTCCACCATTGTTTATGGGGATATTTCGCAGAAAAATCACCTGCTATTCACATCGACTGCCAGGCCACCGCCAATCCTACATGTGAGTTAAACTATTTTGTTTTAAGATTTTTGAATAAACCTTTTTAAACTGCATTGCAAAATGAAGTCCCTCCTTTCAGATCTACTTGCACGAGGTATATCCACTCCAGGAACCGTCAGCAAAAAGACGTCTTCAGGGGTCTCCCCACACGCTTATCTGACCACACTAGAGATAGTTGGTCCATAGTGAGGGGTAAGCTTACATCCATGTGGGGGCACCTTGTCTGAAGCACGGATTTTGTTACACATGAGCACCAACTATCACTCGACTGGGATTTTTATTGACTGACTACAGTGTTATCATACAATGTTATGTCATCGGTTTATTTATTAACATTTAGTATTTAGCACAATGTATTGATATATCTTTAATGTTTATTTGCAAAGCAAATTTTCCACTGCAGCTGTTAATTGAATTTACCAGTATTTTTTCACATCTTTGGCGCTTTGGTTATATATTTCTTCTAAACACTGAGATCATATCTTATTTGTTAAACCTACATATTGCTGAGCTATGTCAGTGTTTATTATTTACAGCAGATCCTGCACATGTGGTTTTCATTTAAAGAGGAGGTCCAGCCCCCCCACAAAAAATTTTAAGTCAGCAGCTACAAATACTGCAGCTGCTGACTTTTAATATATGGACACTTACCTGTCCACGGAGCCCATGATTTTGACACTACAGCTGATCTTCGGATCGGCTGTCGGGTGCAGCCGTCGCCATTCCTGGTAAGGGAACCCGGCAGTAAAACCTTTCGGCTCCACAGCCGGTACCCTACTGAGCATGTGCGAAGCGCACTGCTCTTTCTAATTTGTCCCAGGGACGGAGGAAGGAGGAGGGGGCCGAATGGTACATTTGAAAAACAGGTACCCATTTCCCCCTCCCCCCTGAAAGATGCCAAATGTGGCATCGGAGGGGGGGAGGAGACAGACAAGCCGAAGTTCCACTTTTGAGTGGAACTCCGCTTTAAGGAGATAACAGCATACCACTCAGTCCAAAGTTCCATTCCATATTTATTAATGATCCAAAAATATAAATCGATAGGACTTTCAGCCAAAACATGCAGAGTTTCCATCAATGTAATATAATTTGTGATGGGCAAATGTGACTTCTAGGGCATCACAAAATTGATCACCCAGTTATTACATGGCTACCCAGTTCTGTTTTACTTCTGTAAATGCTGCTCTTTAATGCAGTGGTCATCAAACCTGTCCTCAGGGCCCACTAACAGACCAGGTTTTATGTATTACCTTGGGGAGATGCAGACTTAGAATACTGCAATCACTGAGCAGCAAATGATAACACCTGTGATGTATTTTAGTTATCTTGCAAACCTGGCCTGTGGGCCCTGAGGACAGGGTTGATGACCACTGCTTTAATGGATATTAACCATGCATTAACAGATGGTTAAAATCCCCCCCACCCCACCCCCAACAAGCTAAAAGATGGGTTTTGTGGCAAATTTGGTCAGCTCCATTGCCAGGGAAAAATCTCCTATGACCAATTCTAGAAACAATGGACTACAGGCATTAATATATCCTGGATATGTGCGTTCTTTGAATAGAGTTGCAATTATAGTGCACCTTTAATTTTGTGATATGTATTTGTGCGAAAGATAAGGATATGTGATCATGTGATAAAAGTTTTAATGTATTTATGTGTGAATGAAACAATAAATTACCCGTCTCTGAACCCTCCTATGCAAGCAATAATTTTATTGCTAGTTCCACAGACATATACCGTACACATGCCTTCAGAGGATCTAGAAGCAGTTGCTTCATATGCAAATTCTGTTTCTAAACCAATAGAAAGAAATATTAGGAAGACCCCCTATGTCGTTTAGTTTGTCTTCAGGAAGATTTTCCCAAAAAATCTATATCCCCTGAATAGTACATACAGTACCAGTGCTGCTCCTCTTGTTTGTTGTAAATGGTGAGGAATGTTTGGAAAATCTTCCTGAATGTGGGCTTATACTTTAAACTGAAAATTAGTTTAGGTTTAAGACTCCTCTTTATTGCAGAAAAACAACAGATTAAACTCCAAATACGAAAATGCTTCTCCACAGTAAGAGCTGTGAAAATGTGGAATAGACTCCCTCAAGAGCTGGTTCTGTCCACTCAGTAGATTACTTTTAAAAAGGCCTTGCTTCTTTCTTAAATGTACATCATATACTGTAACTGGATACTAACCTTTATAGGTAAAGTTGATCTAGAGAATATCCAATTGCCTCTCGGGGGATCGGGAAGGAATTATTTCCCCTGCTGAAGCAAGTTGGATCATGCTTTGCTGGGGGGGGGGGGGGGGTTTGCCTTCCTCTGGATCAACTGTGGGTATAGGATTGTATATACAGTATAAGATTGTAAAAAAAAAAAATGTCCCCTTTTATTTGTTGAACTAGATGGACTTGTGTCTTTTTTTCAACCAGACCAACTCTGTAACTAAAGTGCCTTGCAAAAGTATTCACCCCCACCCCCTTGGATTTTTACCTATTTTGTTACATTACAGTCTTTAGTTCAATGTTTTTTTTATCTGAATTATATGTGATGGATCAGAACACAATAGTCTAAGTTGGTGAAGTAATATTAGAAAAATATATACATAAAACTATTTTTCAGAAATAAAAAAATGATAATTGAAATGTGCATATGTACAGTGGTGTGAAAAAGTGTTTGCCCCCTTCCTCATTTCCTGTTCCTTTGCATGTTTGTCACACTTAAGTGTTTCGGAACATCAAACCAATTTAAACAATAGTCAAGGACAACACAAGTAAACACAAAATGCAATTTGTGAATGAAGGTGTTTATTATTAAAGGTGAAAAAAAATCCAAACCATCATGGCCCTGTGTGAAAAAGTGATTGCCCCCTAAACCTAATAACTGGTTGGGCCACCCTTAGCAGCAACAACTGCAACCAAGCGTTTGCGATAACGTGCAATGAGGCTTTTACAGCGTCCTGGAGGAATTTTGGCCCACTCATCTTTGCAGAATTGTCCTAATTCAGTTACATTAGAGGGTTTTCGAGCATGAACGGCCTTTCTAAGGTCATACCACAACATCTCAATAGGATTCAGGTCAGGACTTTGGCTAGGCCACTCCAAAGTCTTCATTTTGTTTTTCTTCAGCCATTCGGTGGTGGACTTGCTGGTGTGTTTAGGATCATTGTCCTGCTGCAGAACCCAAGTTCGTTTCAGCTTGAGTACACGAACAGATGGTCGGACATTCTCCTTCAGGATCTCTTGGTAGACAGCAGAATTCATAGTTCCTTTTATCACGGCAAGTCTTCCAGGTCCTGAAGCAGCAAAACAGCCCCAGACCATCACACTACCACCACCATATTTTACTGTTGGTATAATGTTCTTTTTATGAAATGCAGTGTTCCTTCTACGCCAGATATACTTGGACACACACCTTCCAAAGAGTTCCACTTTTGTCTCATCGGTCCACAGAATGTTGTCCCAAAAGTCTTGGGGATCATCAAGATGTGTTGTGGAGAAATTGAGACGAGCTTTGATGTTCTTTTTGCTCAGCAGTGGTTTTCTCCTTGGAACTCTGCCATGCAGGCCATTTTTGCCCAGTCTTTTCCTGATGGTGGAGGCATGAACGCTGACCTTAACTGAAGCAAGTGAGGCCTGCAGTTCCTTGGACGTTGTTGTGGGGTCTTTTGTGACCTCTTGGATGAGTCGTCGCTGCGCTCTTGGGGTAATTTTGGGCGGCCGGCCACTCCTGGGAAGGTTCACCACTGTTCCATGTCTTCGCCATTTGTGGATAATGGCTCTCACTGTGGTTCGCTGGATTCCCAAAGCTTTGGAAATGGCTTTATAACCCTTTCCAGACTGATAGATCTCAATTACTTTCTTTCTCAATTGTTCCTGAATTTCTTTGGGTCTCGGCATGATGTGTAGCTTTTAAGGATCTTCTGGTGGACCTTACTGTGTCAAGCAGCTCCTATTTAAGTGATGCCTTGATTATGAACAGGTGTGGCAATAATCAGGCCTGGGTGTGGCTAGAGAAATTGAACTCAGGTGTGGACAACCACAGTTATAGTATGTTTTAACAAGGGGGGCAATCACTTTTTCACACAGGGTCATGATGGTTTGGATTTTTTTTCACCTTTAATAATAGACACCTTCATTTACAAATTGCATTTTGTGTTTACTTGTGTTGTCCTTGACTATTGTTTAAATTGGTTTGATGTTCCGAAACACTTAAGTGTGACAAACATGCAAAGGAACAGGAAATGAGGAAGGGGGCAAACACTTTTTCACACCACTGTATTCACCCTCTTTGTTATGAAGCCCATAAAAAGCTCTGGTGCAACCAATTACCTTCAAAAGTCACATAAATAGTGAAATGATGTCCACCTCTGTGCAATTTAAGTGTCACTAAGCAAGAGACACCACCAACCAAACACAGCCATGAAGACCAAGGAACTCTCCAAACAAGTAAGGGACAATATTGTTGAGAAGTATAAGTCAGGGTTAGGTTATAAAAAAATATCCAAATATTTGATGATCCCTAGGAGCACTATCAAATATATCATAACCAAATGGAAAGAACATGGCACAACAGCAAACACGCCAAGAGACGCCCGCACACCAAAATTCACAGACCCGACAAGGAGGGCATTAATCAGAGAGGCAGCATGGATATCTAAGGTAACCCTGAAGGAGCTGCAGATTTCCACAGCAGAGACTGGAGTATCTGTACATAGGACGACAATAAGCCATTTGGGGCTTTATGGCAGAGTGGCCAGAAGAAAGCCATTACTTTCAGCAAAAAACAAAATGGCACATTTGAGTTAGCGAAAAGGCATGTGGGAGACTCCCAAAATGTATGGAGGAAGGTCCTCTGGTCTGATGAGACTAAAATTAATCTTTTTGGCCATCAAATAAAACGCTAAATCTGGGGCAAACCCAACACATCACCCAAAGAGCACCATCCTCACAGTGAAACATGGTGGTGGCAGCATAGTTATGCACATTGACTTTTTCTGTTATTTTGTTCTATTTGTTATTTGCAAAAAAAAAATCTTCAAAGTTGTGGGCATGTTCTGTAAATTAAATGATGCAAATCCTCAAACAATCCTTGTTAATTCCAGGTTGTGAGGCAACAAAACACAAACAATGCCAAGTTGGTGAATACTTTTGCAAGGCACTGTATGTAACATAGTGGGTCTTTTTACAATTTGTTTTCTGTGGTATTGAAACAGAGTTAGCTTAGGTAGCAACTGCTACTAGATCCTTAAAGTATAAACACCTTCAGCATAACATATTCAAGGTAACTACTTGCTTTTGATATGCACCAATTTGTAGTTCGAGTTTGTTGGCTGTTTAATACTTTCAGCACCATTTGCTTATGCAGCAATCTTTACTTTGCTCTCTGAATGTTTATCCGCTAAAATTTTCCCTGGATCTCACAAAGCACCATGTCATCCTAGTATTAAAGTGAGAAAGGCTCAGAAAGCAGACTTATGCGCTTTATACAAACCTTTCAACAGTAGCCATGTTCTCCAGCTCATCCGGTGTCAGCTTGCAGCTTGGGTCTTTGGACACTGGCTCCTTTATACATGTCAGCAGAGTCCCACCTTGTTGCACAGCTAGCTTTAAATCATCCTGAAAGATAAATATAATGTTGTTACAAGGAGGTTACTTATTTAGTTTATACATTGTCTCTTTATCAGGCTCCATGGAAAATTCAGTTTGGGTGACAGCACACTTGCAATATTCATGAGGAGGAATTTAGGAGAAAAGCTGAGCAGGGAAATGTGTCTCTTCTAAGATTAAAACATCCCTTTTTCATATAAATGCCCGAAGCTGGAAAAATTATTTTTGTTCTCATATTTACAAGCAGAAGTGAACATGGTACACACATGATGCTCTAATTTCTAAAGGGTGCTAACTTCTTTATGCACTAACCCATGAAAAACAAACAAACTCCACTATGTACTGGTCGGACTACAGAAGAGTGAAGTCTGGTTGACCGAAATTAAGAATTAGCGCTCTTTTATTGAATAAAGCTGATTGACATATTTGTTTTCCTGCTTAGCAGTTGAAGCCCTGTATTATTTGTTACAATAAACAATTTGAATCAATAATCAGTGAGTGTTCTTTTTTATATATTTTTTTTATCTTAATCTGACAATAAATGTGACTGCAACAATTGGCCAATAAGACAATGCAAGAAAAACAATAAATAGTTTGTTAGTATAGTTTGAGAACAAACTAGCAGTGCTGGTTAAAGGTTATTAAATTATTGAATTGATGCGGATCGGTTTAAAAAAATAAAAATTGAAGGAAAGGAGAAGAACACTCAAACATCAGGTTAGGAGTGAGCGTTTTTTTTAAAACAGAAGGTGTCAATCTATATGTCTCACTATCATCATAAATCCCAAAAACTAGGATGGTAGGTTGTGGCATGCAAATTATTCCTTTATGCCAACTGTAAACCCAAATTATTTTTATTTTATACTGCATGCAGCTGTTTCAGGCTAGTTGTCTATTATCAGTGTAGTACATAGAAACAGTGGCTTCTAAGGAGTTGGTCCTGAGATAACCTGATGAAATAAATCTAATAAATTACTATTAAAAATTGGTTGTGTTGTTTTGCCTAAAGACTCATGTTCACAAAGTGTCTAGCTCTGTCAGCTTCTATGCATATTCTTGTTTGCTGACCTTAAAGCCTAGTTAGAACACATGATCAGAAAACTGCATGAAAAATACTGATTTTGAAAGCAATAGTGTGATAATCTGATCATTAATACACAGCTTTTGAGAGCTAACCACAACAGTTCATGCAAAATTATCTGAAAGGGACAAATGCAAAAAATGTTCTCCTACAATACCAGAACATACGATTTTCGTTTCATCGGTACAGTATTCATCCAACAATATTGGAAGACCAAGAACACGCATGCTTTGAAACTAGAGAATACATTACAACACATTACATCACTTCCGAAGTTGTATTCTTTCATACGGGAATTTTTGCAACTTTAGTAACCTCTTCATTTTAGATATGAGACTAGCAAGCAAAAAAAAGATGATGATTATTTGTCTGATTTTCTCATCTTATGTACGAAGCTTAATTCATGTCTTACCAAAATGCATAAAAGTGCCTTGGGCAGTGAAACTCAGTAATTCTGTTAACAAAACACACACTGCAAGTAGGCATACATGATACCTGGTAATAGCAGTGGCACCATAATCTCCAAGTGTGCAAATTCCACCAGGAAGCACCTAGACAGGGCATGACTGCTAGGGTGCAGAAGCCATAAAGATGCTCATAGAGAAGCAAATATAAAGCATCTCTTGTTAAACAAAATTCTAAAGTAGTAGGAGCATGGCTCTTCATTAATAAAAACAAACAGAGAACATTCCAGCGTTCAAGGAATCTCTAAAACTAGGTGTTCCAAAGGGAAGCATATAACATTATGCCATGTGTAAGCAGGTAGTCAGCTGCTGCCCGGCAGGGAGGGAAAGGGCTAACATATTTGCCTGTTTTTTTGTCAGGCTGCTGCTGGTTTCCTCCTCCCCCTCCCATTGCATTTCAAATCAGGAGGGAGCTCTTCCCAGATGAGTCCAGCTGCATGGGAGAAGGAATGACTGACAGTTATCATGTGACTTGATCCTCCGTCACACCATCTGCCTGGAAGGGCTCTGCTTAGCTCTCCTTCTGCTATCTGTCATTACTGACTAAAGGTATGCTGGGGCAGCACACAAGGAATGTAGGGAAAGGACTGTTTTTAAAATTCAAGTTTTGCACCTTGCTAAGTAAAGCTTTCAACTTTGCCTTCTGCCTGTTCTGAAGTTATTAAATCGGAGTTCCACCCAAAAGTTCTCTTCTTCCCCTCTTCTGGGACACATCACAGGTCCTAGAAGATGGCCCGGCCATTCAGGAGGCGCAGCAGGACTTGAGCATTCGCAGTGCGCATACGGCTGTGAAGCTGCAAGCTGTCACAGCCAGGTGTCCACACTAGTGATGCCGGCGCCAGGGGAGAGGCGGGGGAGAGAACCGAGGCTCCAGGCAGCCACACTGAGGGCCGTGGGAAAGGTGAGTGTGTGTTTATTAAAACCTGCACCACTCATAGTCTCCAGCGTGTGGGTCAATAGGCACATTGGGGTATGAAGAGTCAGCACTGGTGCAGTATTACATGTGGTTGCCATGGGCAATGGAAGTCTACAGTCAGTCAAAGCAGCCTGTGGTAGCATGTACCTATGTCATGTGGGACAGCCTCTAGCAGTGAGGGAGATGTTTGTTGCTTGTACTCCTTAAGTGGTCTGAGTTAGGGAAATTAAGAGTGTGCATATGGAGCCCACGCTAGGGGCACGGTGGGGCCCTATTCCACTACTGGGGAGAGGTAGTGGCAAATGCTGGACAGGTGGATGTGGACATAAGCTTAGTGTGTCCCTCCTAAATGAACAAGTGTTCGTGTTGGTGTACATGATATCAAGAGAGTTTACTAGAGTTTGTTCATGTTTGTCATCTACAGGGTTGTGAGCATGGCTCAAGTAAAGGTACCCCATCTGCATGGCAGTGACTCTGTTCAAGTGTCTAGCATAGCCCAGAAGAACCCACCTCAGGGGTAGTCCTCTTATTTGACCCACACTTTGTGCCCAGTGAGTTAGTGGGGAACATGAAGGAAGGTCCACCATCACCCACCTACCCCTTACACATAAAATGAGGCATACCCATATCATACTGTATGTGAGATCTTGCAGGCAGTCCTAAATAGCCACCTGACCCATTTTATGCAAGATACTAGGAGTAGGGCACGTTTGGTAAATAATTTTAGAGCTCAGCCACCTTGTGTAGTGCTGAGGAAAATACAAACTCTGAAGAACTATATGTCTCATTTGAGGGTTGTTTTCCCGATGTTAGATTCAATAAGATTTAAATATATATTAGAAATTAAACCACAATGACCTTTCAATTTAAGCTAGATCTAACTTCTGCCTGATATCTAAGTTGAGCATTTAAAGGTAGTTATCTGTAGAAGAATGTATGTAGTAGACCGAATCTTCCAAGTAACTACTCAAACATAAAACTTTATTAGTGTGTAAATCAAATAAGGCTTTATTGCCATATGATTGTAATATGACTGTATAAAAGGCACGGTGGACAAAGTTCTTGAAATGCAGAATTCCCTTGAATACCAAGACTGCAGGTTTATGGATTTAGAATTGTTTCTTCCAGCCTAGATGTCTTGGGCCACGTACACACGCGGGGACTGTTCGCTCAACTTTGTCCGTCAAACAGTTTCAGCGAACAGTCCGCTCAAAATTAGCATGGGCGGACTTGCCCACACACGACGAACGAACAGTTTGCTGAAACCGTGCGCGATGACGTGAACGGCACGTACGACGGGACGGAAAATACGACGTCCTATACACTGCATTACAACTTTCGGCGTGTAAATCCTTTGTGAGCATGCGCGGAACTTAGTTTGACGAACAAGCCTACACACGAGGGGACTGTTCGCTGAAACCAAGTTTCAGCGGACAGTTTTTCGGAATTTCCGAAAAACTTTGTTCAGCAGACTGTTCGCTGAAACTGTCCGCTGAAAGCCCACACACGGGCGGACTGTCCGCCGAAACACTGTTCAGCGGACAAAGTTGGGCGAACAGTCCCCGCGTGTGTACGCGGCCTTGAACAATACCACAATGGTCACAAATGACAGATGGAAGGACTCTGAAGTCTATCCAGCCAGGGAACTCAACTGTCCAGTCTCATAACAAAGATAAATAACAGAGATAGACCAATTTATTTTTTTAGCTTTTGGAGAGTTTTAATTTTGGGCACTTTTTTCCTAACATATAATGGATCAGCAAGGAGTTTAGCTCTTTTAAAAAGAAAATAGGAACCTGTGTGGGAATGTGCTTTGCAATATTTCATCATATAGGAAGTAAACTCAACCCAATAAAATTGATTCTGTCTGCTACAGATAGTCCAAGTTTTCCCAATGCATGAAATGTATCTTTACTTTTACTAATTAAAGATGTGGATAGATATAAGTGAATGTGCCTGGGTTTGGCTCATGGAGCATAAGGTTTATAAACTACAAACCCGTCCAAACCAAGTCCCAACCCCAAATAAAGAGGAGCTCTAGTCATTTTTGTGTTCATTAAAAAAAGTCAGCAGCTTCAAAAAGTGTAGCTGCTGACTTTAAATAAACACTCACCTGTCCCACGATCCAGCGATGTGGTAACCCAAACCATTGCTTCTCTCCCTCTCCTCTCTGCGGTGCCAACATTTTACCTGTGGTCACCCGGCAATGCACTGCTTGCTGTGCCTCCTGAATGGTCCGGTAGTCTTCTGGGACCTGTGATGAGACCTGTGATGAGTCCCAGAAGGCTGCAGGGAGGGAGGGGGAGAAGAGACCTTCCACTCAGATTGCCTAGGCGATCCAAGCGGAAGTGAGAGTGGGTACCTATCAAGACTAGAATACTAGGTACCCCCCCCCCAAGAAAAATTGCATGCCAAATATGGCAGCGGAGGCATGCCTAAAGTGGACCTTCCCCTTCTGGGTAGAGCTCCGCTTTAAAGTCTATGGGACAATTCTTGAAAAATTAATTTTTAAGGTTAATAGAAAAGGAGATGTCAAGCACAGTCTTGGAAAGCTTGTCACTTTCATGGGGGACATGTGGCAATACAAATAAAAAAAATAAAGTAGGCGCCCTTCTTTTTATGCAACTTCAAGAGGGACATGGGAAAAAAAACACCATTTACATGCTTGGGAGATGCCTTATGCCGCGTACACACGGTCAAACTGTTTGACGTACTTAGTCTGTTGAAACACATTTCAGCGGACAATCCGCTCGTGTGTGGGCTTCTGCAGACTTTTTCAGCGTGCAGTCCGGAGTACTAAGATTTTCGGTTTTTCCAAAAATCTGTCCGTCGTCTTTTGGTTTCAGCGGACAATACGGTCATCAGTATGCTAGTCCGACGGACTAAGAATGGCGCATGCCCAGAAAGGATTTACAGGGCTTTGCTGTGTCTTGGACTTCCTATTTCTAGTCCCGTCGTACGTGCTGTACGTCATCGCGCAAGCTTTCGTCGGACTGTTTGGGTATCCGTGTGTGGTCAAGTCCGTTCAGTGGAAAGTACGACGGATTGTCCGTCGGATTGTATGACGGACTAAGTACGTCAAACAGTTCGACCGTGTGTACGCGGCATTAGATGCCTTTAAGCTGTATGTGGTGTTTATGGAAGAGTATGATTTTCCCAGACAGCGTTAGTTGCACTGTATTCTGGCATGATATCTTGACATATAGACATTATATAATCATATTTATTTTATGACAGGATGACTTGATACATATTTCTTGGTAAATTTTGTTGAATTGTCTAAACCAGCCATTCTCAACCAGGGTTCTGTGGAACCCTGTGGTTCTCCACAGGTAGATAGGGGTTCCTTGAGCTGTGGCTGATGAACTACCTATTTGATGATGCCTACAGTGCTGAAGGTTCAGCACCACTTAGCAAAGCCAGCACCATGACACCAAATATCTTTTTAGCTGCCTTTAAAGTGGTAGTAAACCCGCTAATGTTTTTTTTTTTTTTCCACCTGCAAAGGAAAAGGCATAATGAGTTAGTATGCACCGCTCCTTGCCCGATCCATGCCGAGGGAGCTGACATGCTCCCTCAGCGTTTCTTCCGGGTATCTTCCCGGCGCTGTGAGTGGCCGGTGCCGCGATATTGTCACTCCCGCACATGTGCGCGGCAGATTTCATCCCGGCTGGGTCCGGCGACTGCCGGGCTTTCAGCCGAGAATCCCCTTGTGCGCATGCGCCGCTGCAGTCTGTACCTGTACGGTTTAGGAGATATTTTTTTTACCTACAGGTAAGCCTTATTATAGGCTTTCCTGTAGGTAAAAGTAAAAAAAATGAGTATACAACCACTTTAAGGGTGGCATTCTGAACACCACCATTCTTCCTATTGACCACCAATATAAGGAGCATTGTTCCTGTTGAGCTTTAATGATTTGGTTTTAGTAAGGGTTTCCCGAGACATGAAAATTATTTTTGTGGTTCCTCTAGGGTTAAAAGGTTGAAAAAGCCTGGTCTAAACAAACAATTACAATTGGTAAGCTGTCCTGGATGGCAGATAAACGTGACTGCATAAATGACCATTCACATGTTGTAACAGTACCCAACTGTTGGGGCTAGTATTTGTATTTAATAATATAAACCTTTTGAAGAATAAAACATTTAGGTTCTCTATGTTCTATCACATGCATTTTTTTTTGATGTTTGCTTCCATTAGTGAAAGGATGAATTTGATTTTATGTACGTATATATTATATTATTGAATAAATACAATGATGAATATATAGCACCTACTTTGAGCTTGGTCTGGCGCTCTGTATGTGACAAGAGTAGCTCCTCAGTGCAGATGACATCATTTGGGAGTTCAGTTTCTGCCAGGCTTGTGCCAAATGTCTGCAAACTCTGTGCTGTAGTCTTCACAACCTGAGCAAAGCTCTCAATAGCCTGTTATGGGGAAAAATAGACCATAAAGTGTTTGGGTATGTGAAATACTTGTGTTTACTTGGAATGGACACAGATGTAGCTTTCATTTATTTGTACAGTAAACCCTTCATATCATTGAAGTGGCAAGCTTGTTACATTCAGGCAGTATTTTACTTTCACAGAACCTCATTCATTTTGTGTAAGTCATCGCTTACTACTTAATGGCTCACTGAATCCACTGCTTAAGTGAAGACTGTGGTTTATATAAAGGCCGTGATGTATCTAGACTCCTGATCATTGTAAAATGTTAATCAAGGCTTCACAAGGCATCTCCTAATTAGTTTGTATAAATGCTCAGTACAGTACATAATGGCAAACATGGCAGTCTTTTCTACCTTCTATATATTCTCATCATGATATTAATATGACCTTGCCATTATTGCAAAGAAAGAGGACATTCATTTTTGAATCATAGTCCCAGATATGCCCCTGCATAATTGGCTAAGTAATTGTTCAAACCCAGTTTCTCTATCAGTGTATAGTGTGTACAGTGTACACACTACACATGTACAGTGAAGTCAACAAAGCACAAAATCCTTAGCAACGGTACATTGTTAATCAATAAAGCAATGCAAGAGAGCAATTATGATGTTCAAAAAAGGAAACTCATAATACAGGATCCACCAAAAAATGAAATCAAATTACTTTGAGTTACTACATCTTGAACAGTATCACTATTGAAAATGTCAGATGACCTACAAATTCTAGTATTAAATAAGCTTGGACAGAGACATTAACTGCAGAAAACTGTTTAAACTAAATGCTGCTGTTCTGGTTTGACAGATCATATAAAGAAAGCCTATGAAGAAAATTACTTTAGGCCTCTTGCACACTGCAGCTTGAAAAAAGCTCAGGACAGCTTTTTTTTTCTTTACTGAGCTAAAATACAGCCCATTAATTGTATTGTGCTTGTGTAAACAAGCGCCGTGCATTTCTCAGTAAAAATAAATAAATAGAAAAATCAGCTTTTTTGGTCAGTAATTTTCACGCATTTGCACAAAATTGCGTGAGTGCACACAAGATTCCACGAATGCAAATATGTGAAAATGCGTGTAAATATGTGCAAATATGTACACAAAAAAGTCTGAAAAAGTAGATGAAACAGGGGTTATATGTGCGATAGGCCTTAATGAAAACGTATAGTTATAGTGAGCATCATAAGCTGGGTGTAACCTGGGTGTTTCTGCACATCTGTGTCCCAGTCTTCCTCATACGTAAACCCCAAAGCTACTACCAGAAAGTCATCTCTTCAGCGCAGTTGTGGTAGTTGTTCCTTAAATACACAGATGATGGTTTCTCATCCTATACATAATCCCATGCCTAATGAAGGATAAAAGTGTGCTGGCAACATACAGTGTGTGTTATTTATAGGGATGGCGGAACTGTTCGCCCGGCGGTCGTTTCCCAGCGAATTTTGCGTGTTCGCGATTCGCCCGATCAGCAGACTGATGTGCTGAGACACTTCAGCACATGGACAATTGGACATTCCCCCTACCTTATAAATAGACCTGATCTGGCGGCCATTTTACATTCTGTCTTATTTCAGTGTAGGGACAGGACGCTGTGTGGAGCAGGGAGAGACTGTAGTGACACAAATCGCTAGCTATTAGGTCCACAAAAGTCCTTTTAAGGACTGGTATGGTGTAGTACAGCATATAGGGTTGAGAGCACTGCTGTGCTGGTGATTGCAGCAGCCTGTCTTTTGTCAGTGCAGGGAGAGACAGGACACTGTGTGCAGCAGGGATAGTCAGTTTAATCACTAGCTATTACTATTAGGTCCACAAAGGTTTTTTTAAGGACTGGTATAGGTGTACAGTATATAGGGTTGTACACGTATAATATACTTTCTTCCAAATATAGAAAGAATATTATACTTGACTGCTGCCCTATTCTGCAGCAGTCCTTTATCAGTGTAGGGACTGAGGTACGGTCTGCAAATCACTAGCTACTTGGTCCACAAAGGTCCTTGTAAGAACTGGTATAGGTGTACAATATATAGGGTTGTGGTGCACTGGTGCAGATTGCTGCCCTATTCTGCAGCAGTCCTTTATCAGTGTAGGGACTGAGGTACAGTCTGCAAATCACTAGCTACTTGGTCCACAAAGGCCCTTTTAAGGACTGGTATAGGTGTACTATTTGGAGGGTTGTGGTGCACTGCTGTAGATTGCTGCCCTATTCTGCAGCAGTCCTTTATCAGTGTAGGGGCTGAGGTACAGTCTGCAAATCACTAGCTACTTGGTCCACAAAGGTCCTTGTAAGGACTGGTATAGGTGTACTATTTGGAGGGTTGTGGTGCACTGCTGCAGATTGCTGCCCTATTCTGCAGCAGTCCTTAATCAGTGTAGGGACTGAGGTACAGTCTGCAAATCACACACAAACACAAAATGGCAGAAATGTTACCACCATCACAGAGGGCTGTCAGAATGGAGCACTTCCAGGCCTTGCTTTGAGAAATGCTGCATTCTGCTTTTGCGTGCGCTGGGAGAGGAGCAATTCCCACTCCCAGAGAGTTGTGGGTACCAATCCAACAGCGCCTGCAAAAAGAGGGCGGTTTGAAGATGTGTTGGTGACTTCTGATATGAGGTCATTCTTTCAGCCAACCCATCGACAGGTCTCACCCGGATCCAGCATCAGGGAACGCCTAGACCGACAGGTGCCTGACAACATCGGGTTAACGGCCGATGTGGACGCTCTGAGGAGTGATGAACCCCTGGACTACTGGGTGGGCAGGCTTGACCTCTGGCCAGAGCTTGCCCAATCTGCAATGGAACTGTTGGCTTGCCCCTCGTCCAGTGTCCTGTCTGAAAGGATGTTCAGCGCAGCAGGGGGGATCGTGACCGATAAGCGCACTCGCCTAGCTCACGACAGTTTTGACTACCTCACATTTCTGAAAATGAATGAGGCATGGATCTCGGAGGAATTCAACACATGTGACCAGTAGACCATGTATATCTCTATAAACAATTTATTTAATCGAGCACACATACCTTTTTTCTACATTTGGCTCACTTCCTTGTACAAAAAAAGCACACCGTACTATATGCTCCTACCCTCTTGTTTGAAAAGATTGAGCGGTGTCATATTTTTGGGGCCCAGCAGTGAGTTGCTGGTATCAGTGCTGCTGTCAGTGCTCTATATCACGGTGCTGGTGTGGTGTCAGTGCTCTATATCACGGTGCTGGTGTCAGTGCACTCTATCACGGTGCTGGTGTCAGTGCACTCTATCACGGTGCTAGTGTCAGTGCACTCTATCACGGTGCTGGTGTCAGTGCACTCTATAACGGTGCTGGTGTCAGTGCTCTATATCACAGTGCTGGTAATCATCTCCTGCACCTTCGTCATAGCCTACTCCGACCTTTCCTCTCCTCCATTGCCTTCATGTGCTCCTGAGTCCTGTATTGTCAAAATTTCACATATAAAAAAAGAATGCTTGTAGTTGTCGATCCCAGATTCACCTCATACAAGTGTTATGTCAGTGGCCATGTGGTGGGACTATGTGTGCACAGCTAGTAATTCTTTTGTGGCTGGAAATATGACCTGTAGGTTTTTAAAGTTCGCCTGTCATTGAAGTCAATGGGGCCCGCCGCGAACTTTGCGGTTCGCAAACTTTCGGCTGCGTTTGCGGTTCGCGGTACATCCCGCCGGAAGTTCGTCCATCTCTAGTTATTTACGAAAGGCAAATCCACTTTGCACTGCAAGTGCACTTGGAAGTGCAGTCGCTCTAAATCTAAGGGGAAGATCTGAAATGAGTGGAAGCTCTGCTGATTTTATCATCCAATCATGTGCAAGCTAAAATGCTGTTTTTTTATTTTCCTTGCATGCCCCCCTTGAATCTTCAGTGACTTTACTTTCAAGTGCACTTGCAGTCCAAAGTGGATTTGCCTTTAGTAAATAACCCCCAGTGTGTTCTTCTTTGATTGAACACACTGTGGCTTCATGATTGAAGCGCCAACACCAGCCATTGCCCCGACAAATTGCCTGCAAAATTTTCTGGCAGTGCCCCTCTCGAGACTTGGCTCTGGTTCTGCCCCTGCACCTTACACTACTAGTAGTACATTTTCAGGGGTACAGACCACAGTGAGAAAATTGTAACCCGCTGTTCCATTCTTATGGAACTGGAAGTCAATGTGGCTGTAATTAACATTTGATTTTTCACAGAAATGTGTTACTGACAATCAAGGACATTAGTATATATGGCTGTACGCCACTTTTGCAGGCCTGCCACTATAGTAGCTGGCTTATGTATCTACTGTATGTCCAAATCTGTCCCTGGTGACCACACTGCAGCAGTAATTGGTTGTAATAAAAGCTATAATAATTTATTGCTCTGTGCCCAATGTCATTATCAAAAGTCCAAAAACTAAAATCTGCACGTATCATGTCAAATCTGTGCAATTTACTAAACAAATATTAATAATTCCCTTTCTATCTGTAAAATAAATACAATTTTTTTAAGGAATACAGTGCCCTTTAAAAATCTTGATAAGTGTCAGGTTATAAATTTTAGCTACTCACAGTTCTGTGCTGTATCCATTGACTATGGCTGTATTCCAGAGTGCCTCCCAAATCATTAGTTAACTGGCCTTTGTCAATGTATCCAAGGAGATCCGAAACAGAGTTTAACATAATAATCTGTAATTGCAGACGATTAGATACCACAATGTTAGTCTTTATTAAAATTAAATTTAGCGGTACACAACAAATATATGGACACGTCAGGTTAACTTAGCAATGAGTTAGATACACACATTTCAGATGACAAACTTGGGACATATATGATACATTTTTAATGTCATGGCATTCCCAGAAACAAAGAACAATGCTTTAAAACAGAAATCCAACTTAAAAGGAACGTGAGTAGAGGACAATGATGATCGGAATGAGAAAATGATACTTCTCTAACTAAATGACAAGTCTTAAAAACCTCTATTGCTTTGTGCTATTGTTGCCTGTACTGCACACTGGTTTTTCCCATTGAAGTCAATGGTTCAACTCACTGAAAAGGCAGGCAAACTTTTGCAAGCAGATTATGAAGACAATGGGAGAGAATGTTGTATTGGCATCTACAGTGGTGTGAAAAAGTGTTTGCCCCCTTCCTCATTTCCTGTTCCTTTGCATGTTTGTCACACTTAAGTGTTTCGGAACATCAAACCAATTTAAACAATAGTCAAGGACAACACAAGTAAACACAAAATGCAATTTGTGAATGAAGGTGTTTATTATTAAAGGTGAAAAAAAATCCAAACCATCATGGCCCTGTGTGAAAAAGTGATTGCCCCCTAAACCTAATAACTGGTTGGGCCACCCTTAGCAGCAACAACTGCAACCAAGCGTTTGCGATAACGTGCAATGAGGCTTTTACAGCGTCCTGGAGGAATTTTGGCCCACTCATCTTTGCAGAATTGTCCTAATTCAGTTACATTAGAGGGTTTTCGAGCATGAACGGCCTTTCTAAGGTCATACCACAACATCTCAATAGGATTCAGGTCAGGACTTTGGCTAGGCCACTCCAAAGTCTTCATTTTGTTTTTCTTCAGCCATTCGGTGGTGGACTTGCTGGTGTGTTTAGGATCATTGTCCTGCTGCAGAACCCAAGTTCGTTTCAGCTTGAGTACACGAACAGATGGTCGGACATTCTCCTTCAGGATCTCTTGGTAGACAGCAGAATTCATAGTTCCTTTTATCACGGCAAGTCTTCCAGGTCCTGAAGCAGCAAAACAGCCCCAGACCATCACACTACCACCACCATATTTTACTGTTGGTATAATGTTCTTTTTATGAAATGCAGTGTTCCTTCTACGCCAGATATACTTGGACACACACCTTCCAAAGAGTTCCACTTTTGTCTCATCGGTCCACAGAATGTTGTCCCAAAAGTCTTGGGGATCATCAAGATGTGTTGTGGAGAAATTGAGACGAGCTTTGATGTTCTTTTTGCTCAGCAGTGGTTTTCTCCTTGGAACTCTTTTTGCCCAGTCTTTTCCTGATGGTGGAGGCATGAACGCTGACCTTAACTGAAGCAAGTGAGGCCTGCAGTTCCTTGGACGTTGTTGTGGGGTCTTTTGTGACCTCTTGGATGAGTCGTCGCTGCGCTCTTGGGGTAATTTTGGGCGGCCGGCCACTCCTGGGAAGGTTCACCACTGTTCCATGTCTTCGCCATTTGTGGATAATGGCTCTCACTGTGGTTCGCTGGATTCCCAAAGCTTTGGAAATGGCTTTATAACCCTTTCCAGACTGATAGATCTCAATTACTTTCTTTCTCAATTGTTCCTGAATTTCTTTGGGTCTCGGCATGATGTGTAGCTTTTAAGGATCTTCTGGTGGACCTTACTGTGTCAAGCAGCTCCTATTTAAGTGATGCCTTGATTATGAACAGGTGTGGCAATAATCAGGCCTGGGTGTGGCTAGAGAAATTGAACTCAGGTGTGGACAACCACAGTTATAGTATGTTTTAACAAGGGGGGCAATCACTTTTTCACACAGGGCCATGATGGTTTGGATTTTTTTTCACCTTTAATAATAGACACCTTCATTTACAAATTGCATTTTGTGTTTACTTGTGTTGTCCTTGACTATTGTTTAAATTGGTTTGATGTTCAGAAACACTTAAGTGTGACAAACATGCAAAGGAACAGGAAATGAGGAAGGGGGCAAACACTTTTTCACACCACTGTACAAGCTGGGCTTAGGAGAGCACCATTATTTTACCTCTGTGGCAGATTGCCTGCCACAATACTTTTTACTTTGGCAATTATGGTATGTATTTTCCATCAATATTAAAGTTCTCAGGGATAATATGAAAGTAACCCTTTATGTTTAGAAACTGCTGTATGCAATGAAACCTGTTTAATATCACACTATTAATGCTAAAACTAGCACATGTGTTCAGTAATACAGTGCATTAAATAAAGTGCTGATTGCAAAAATCAGTGCCCATAGCACCCAACAGGTCTGAATATAGGAAGTGGTCTAGGGCTCCACTGCCATTGAGGGTGCCTCTGAGTTCAGGTGTACTAAGTGTCATAGATACCACAGGGCTGAACTGTAGAATTCATTACACTCTGCAAATTGGAAGCAGATGTCCTTTTGCAAGAGTACTCTTTTCCCCACCCCTTGCAGTAAAAAGAGCCCCCCAGTTCCCTGCAGTGCCCCCAGTCCTATCCAGATCCTGCAGTTTCGTCATGCCCCCTCCAATGTCCTCTAGCTACAACCAGCTCACTTCAGTCTTAATGCTCCATAGCCCCCTCAGAGTTTTGAGCCCCACGACTGTTAGTGTATGTTTGGGAGGAAGGGTTGGGTGGTGCACAAGCTAGTTGGCTTAGAGGAGAAAGAAGTATATCTGGGAACAAAACAGAATCTATCCTGTTTTATTGCTAAGGGTTACTGCGCTATGCACCCAGAGCTATGCATCAAATAGGCCTTTATAGTAAGTAATTATTAATACAATGTAAATAGCATGTAACCTTAGCTATTGCTGGGGTTCTACAACTTTTAAAGGGCCATACCACCAGAGAAGTGATACAAATGCTTTATAGAATTCCCCCCAATGTAGCCACAGTTTGTTAATCACCAGGCAAATGTTATACACCTTAATGAAAAAGTGCTGATATTAATGTACATATATCAACCATATGAACTGGTTTGTAGTAATGACTACTGTATGTTACATGGTTTTTATTCACATGAGCCATATGATACACAGGTTAATAGTACGGGAATCCAAATATGAGCATTATCCCACATACCATTTTATCTAATTACTAGTCAAGGCTTTTCAGTCATTAAACTGTATTTACTTAAACAGGAACTTGCAAGATTGGATAACTTAAATCGGAGTTCCACCCAAAAGAGCAACTTCCACTTTAAGGCCTCCTCCCCGGCTCCTGTTTGTAAAACTGAGCTTTTGGGGAGGGGGGGGGAGGTACCCGATTTTGACAGGTACCTGCTCCCACTCCCGTCCTGGTCGCCCTTGGCGATTAGAAACGGAATTTCTCCCTCCCAAAGTCTTCTGGGACGTGACAGGTCCTAGAAGACTTCAGGATCAGTCACACAGTGCCGCGCCGCTCACGCATGCACAGTGGGCAACCCGCTGTGAAGCCACAAGCTGTCACAACCGGGTGCCCATATTGAAATGTCGGTGCTGCCGAGGGAGGACACAGGGAGAACACAGGGCAAGTGAGTTCATCTCTGGAACATGGGACAAGTGAGTGGCTGTTTATTTAAAGTCAGTAGCTACTGTACCTCCGCTTTAAGTAAAATGTATTCACAAACTTTTTTTTAGTAAAGATTCACACAATTTTTACTATTTTTAGCACAGATATGGGAGTGATGCATCAGTGTTGTTTTTGGAAGCTGAGTTTCTCTTATTCATATGCTAACAAACCTGTTGGACTGGTTTATGAGTTCAGGACAGGAAGTTCTGCTTTAATTACAGACTGAAGTTCATTCTTTTGATCTAAAAGAACTAAATGATACAATGTTTCCCTTTATCTCAGCCTAAGCCAATGTTGTGATAAACTTGACATGCTGCCTGTTTTTTTTCACAGCTGTTAGCAGTGATCAGAGAAGATCTGCACTGAATCGAAGAAATGCTGTTTTAACCCTTTCATGACTAAGCCTTTTTGTGACATTTGGTGTTTACAAGTTAAAATCCATATTTTTTGCTAGAAAATTACTTGGAAACCCCAAACATATATATTTTTTTAGCAGAGACTCTAGAGAATAAAATGGCGATTGTTGCAATATTTTATGTCACACGGTATTTGTGCAGCGGTGTTTTAAACGCAACTTTTTGGGAAAAGGGACACTTTCATGAATTAAAAAAAAATGAAAGAGTAAAATTAGCCCAATTTTTTTGCATAATGTGAAAGATAATATTACGCCGAGTAAATAGATACCAAACATGTCAGGCTTTATAATTGCACGCACTCGTGGAATGACAACAAACTACGGTACCTAAAAATCTCCATAGGCGACGCTTTAAAAAAAAATTCCGGTTACCAGCTTAGAGTTACAGCGGAGCTCTAGTGCTAGAATTATTGCTCTCGCTCTGACGATCATGGCGATACCTTACATGTGTGATTTGAACACCGTTTACATATGGGGGCGTGACTTCCGTATGCATTTTCTTTGCTGCGCGAGCTTGCAGCGACAGGGGCGCTTTAAAAAAAAAATTCTTATTTATTTTAAAATTAATAAATTGTTTTTTAAAAAAAATAAAAAGATTTGATCACTTTTATTGCTGTCACAAGGAATGTAAACATCCCTTGTGACAGTAATAGGTGGTGACAGGTACTCTTTATGGGGGGATCGGGGGTCCTTTACACTTCAAAGTATTAAAATCGCCATTTTCTGCGATTCTGAATACTGTATTTTTTTTTTTAAACTGGCGCCATTGGCAGCCGAGTAAACCGGAAGTGAGGTCATGAAGTCGCTTCCATATTTATGATTAGGAGACTGGAATGAAGCAGCTTACGGCTTCATTCCAGTCGGTCCCTTGCTGCCGGAGGCATCAGATGTTCGATCGGGGCTCCCGATTGAACGGGAGCCTCAGTAAGAGCGGCGGGAGGTGGCGGGAGGTGGCGGGAGGGGAAGTGTCCCCTCCCGCTCCTCCGGCATAACAGCCCAGCAGCTTTTAGCCGCATCGGATGTTATGGCTGGAAAGCTGATCGCCGGCTCTGAAAAACGGTACTGGGATTATGCCTGCAGGTGCGGGCATCATCCCGGTATACCCCCCGAAAGCCGAGTACACACATCTGCGTACGGTCGGCGGGAAGGAGTTAAGATCGTGAGGGGGGTTCAATCGAGATCTCGATTCTTTAATGATTATTCGTGCAGCTCTAGTGCATACTGTAGGTTTGGACGCATATATACTATTTAACCAAACACATATTTTGGCTGTCCCCAAATAAAAGCTTTTAAAACAGAAAAATAGAAATGTACCTACTGCTGCTTGGGACTTTTATGCTTAAGCGCTGGCCATACAATCATCACTTTTTTCTTTTTTTTTTAGTCTGCAGATTTCTCCACCCATGATAAATAGTGTGGATAGATAAATTTCCCACTGTGGCTATTGTATTGTGACAGCTGACACCACTGCCTGTCAAAACAGCCAAACAGTGCCTGCACCTGATTGGATGCAAGTGCTCTTCAGCCAGCAATTTACAACCTGACAACTGAGGGATGTCAGATGGGAGGGTCCAACTCCGACTGCTGACCATAGAGCCACTAATATGAAATGTTGATGTTTTAAGTATTTATGTAAAATGTAATGTTATAGAGTAGCGCATGCAGGAAGTTGAACACAAGATGAAAATATACGCTTACCGGTACCTTCATTTTTAAGTCATCTCTGTAGAGTTTAATGCCAATGTCAGAAATGGCCCTTTGAATAAGCCGAGATGGCCGCAAAACAAACACCAGCTGCAGGTTCCCAGGAAACGCCCCCTAGAGAAAATAACATTTGTATATAAATAGTAAATGATGGCAGGTTTATTGATGGCCATTTTTCAGATAACATTTTTTTTTTCTACTTCAAATGACTGCAATTAGATTATTTCAGGATATTAATTTTTTTTAATAAACATCACTTAAAATGTAAAAGTTTCTCAAGCAGTGTTCATGTACCACAGCAAAACGTTCAGATGAGAAGACAAGAAGATAGTATGCTAACGGCTAGTACAGCAACACACAGAGATCCCCATATTATTATTATTTTTTTCTTGAATTTATTAGGAGTAATGCCCGGTACACACGATGATCGTAATTTTTTTTTGCATGCTAATCTCACATCAAAAATTAAGAAGTTACAAAACTTATGAAAATTCTCATACGACAGAATAAAATAAATTTAGAAGTGATGTAATGTATTTCATTGTATTTGTATTGTATTTTTGGATGACAACTGTACTGATTAACCACTTAAGGACACCCCTACGTACATGTACTGCGGCAGGGCAGCCCTTAAGTGCATAATCACGTACCTGGAGGGCCGCCAGTTTGAGACGCCTGATGTACAGTATACTGAATGATGTACACATTATTGGGCAACATCCACCATCAAGGCCAGTCAATATTTTGTTGCCAACATTTACATATCGAGAGTAGTTTCTAGGAAGTTCACTATCACCTCAACCCAACAAGCATATTACCTACTCAGTTAAGAACAAATGGAAAAAGTAAATCTGAAAAATGTTTAATGCTGAGTAAAGACCAAATCAGAGTGTAGATAGAAAAAAACTATACAACTCTAATGGGCTACGATAAAGTATAACCATACAAGATATGAAGACGTGGGTTAAAAAGAACTGAAAACTCTCCACTAAACAAGTGTGAACCACAGTGTAACTTTTTTTTATAACATAAGATATCTGCAGTTAAATCAAAAGTCCAAAATTTTTTGTTTTATTCCACATTTTAATATAGTGGGTTTAGCCATGTAAGCTATTCCTTTATTATACCCCTGGGCCAGCATCCAGAACTGCTGGTTTGCATTGGAGATGCAGCCTTATATTAAAGAACCATTTTATCCACACTGCATACAGCTCTTTCTGCCTTACAGAGCTGAATTGTCAGTGCAGTGCATTGAAATAACAAGTTGTGACACAGGAATCAATTAAGGTACCAGCAGCAATCATAAGGGCAATCAGAGGTCTGGGTACAATTCCCTACACTTAAGAGTTGTAGAGTGTGACAAAGAAGCCACTCTTACCACTCCACAAAATGTTTCCTAAGAAATTAAATTATATAGAATAATGAATGATTAGTAATGGTATCTTTCTCTAGATTTTCACAATTAAGGATCAGTTTGATTCAACAAGTAGACACAGCAAAATTGCTGTATTGTATAGAGCGCATATTTATTATACTTTATATAATAAATCACATAACCCCATACTAGTAGGGATGGGCCAAAATGGGGAAATGTTCTAACCCGAACGGCAAACCCTATTGAAGTCTATGGGAGCCTAACAGGATAAATCAAAAGTGCCTATTTTGAAGGCCTACATGCAAGTAATTGGCCGTAAAAGTGGTATGGGGGTCTGGTTACTGCCCTGGGGGACTTCAATGAAAAAGAAGAAAAAGAAAAACAATAATTTTTTTAAAAGCAATGATTTTAATTATGTTTAAAATAAAACAGGCTCCAACATGGTGACACAGATGGAAGAGATGATCCTGCCCTTCTGGAACAGAGTAACTTCACCGCTTTCATGCAGGCCATCACGGACTGCAAATCCACCCTGACAGGGAAGTACGATTCGCTGCAGCTGGAACTCGGCTTAATCTGGAAAGACGTAGACACTATCCATTCCACAGTGACTACAGTCGAGCACCAGGAGAGTGACTGAAGACATGCTGCATGACCATGCGGCCTCACTGCACACACTCAAAGCCAAAGTTAAAGACTTGGATTCTCGAGCTGAAAATTGATGTCCTGAGGTATGAGGCCACTAAGCTCATGATCCTCCCTGATTACACCTTTGACACCCAGAGGCAGAGGAGGTCCTCTGATCATATCAAGCTTAACCCCAGCAAGACTGCGGGTGCAAGATGGCGTTTCTTCACGTCTCCTGAGGATGCCTCCCAGTGGCTGGATAGCGTTCCTAGAGCCTGAGAACCTCCAGATCCTGTCCCCTTTACTTCACTTGCTTACACCTTCGGGCTACTTTAGCCCTGCTACCATGGCTATATGGTGTAGTGTTGGGACCTTGCTCTGTGTATGTTGCCTGAACGCTCTGCTGATTCAACTGCTTTGGTTCCTGCTCCTTCCTCTAAGAAATATAGCACCGCAGCAGCTGCCATATGCCCTACCCACCTACAGACTAGCGATAGCAAGGATCTCACCTACCCTCACCTGGTATAAACTACATGCTCTCTCTGTCATGTACATTTGAGGCAGACAAGAATTGAATTTAAGCACCCTTTTTTTTCAGTTTGCCTTTTTTTTTTTGTTTATATGATTGGCCCATACAGCTATATTTGTTCTGTAATGTAAAAAGTATTAAGTTGTGTGCCCCCAGGTCCTCTGGGTGAAAACGCATCTGCAGGAATGTTATATCCTGTGTCTCTTTTTTGTCTCTGCAGAATCTCCTATGGATAGGCTGTGCTAGCAAACGCTATCTCCTCTGGTGCACTACTGTACATGACCCCAATTGGCAGTAGCAATGTTTAGTTTTGGAACTGAGGAGTTCCCTGGTTTGAGGGGTGGTGCGGGGTCGGGGAAGTTGTGTTGGAGTTACTTTGTTTTTTTTGTTTTTTTGGCTTATAGTTTTTATTTCCATGGTACACAATTTGCTATATACATATTACTGCTGAAAGGTTCTCACCTTTCCTGGTCCCAGTCCTGCAATGTTATCATAAAATGCTATATTTTCTTGTTATGGTGCCTAATGCGATACAGGTGGAGATTTGGAACAAGTATGCAACTATTTCTCACACTAAATTGCCCCCATTACCATAATTTCCTGGAAGGTTTAAACTCTAAAATTAAACATACCCTGGTGTTTAATTTCCTGAAACGTTACCATCCCCATATCTGTATATTGCAGGGAATACATTTGACGGGCAGCAGGGTAATGGCTCTGGGTGGGCTCCTGCTATCACTCCGTATACTCTTCCTATGCAAGAGGAGTTAGCATCTTGATTCAAAAATCCCTGCAATTTACTCTCCTGAATCTCCACCTGGATACTGAAGGGTGGTATGTTGTGCTACACGCACTATGTGTTAGCCCTTGTACACGGTCGAAGAATCTGTCGGAATGTGTCCTATCGGACCGTTTTGTCGGATAATCCGACTGTGTGTGGTATGCATCGGACTGTTTCCGTCTGAATATCCGTCGGACCCAATTTTCCAACTTGTTGGAAATATTTACAGACAAACTGGTCCGATCGGACATACTCCGATCATGTGTAGAGAATTCCGATCGGACAAAGTGCCACGCATGCTCAGATCAAATTCCTACACCAAAGCTATTGGCTACTAGCGTGAACGTAGTCCCGTCGTAACGAAATAACGTCATCACATTCTGAATGATCGGATTTTCCGACAACTTGGTCCGACCGTTTGTATGCAACAGTTTCGGACACAATCCGTTGGACAAAATTAGTCGGACAAAATCCAACGGATTTGGTTGGCAGAATGTCCGACCGTGTGTACAAGGGCTTAGACTTGTCATTGTAGGGGTCTATATAACCCCCTATTCTAACATGACATTTTTACTTAAGCTGGCCCCTATTATAGTACAATAACCTGCCACACAGGTCCTCCTAGCTGGAGATCTTAATATGCCCCCAGTTCCCAGCATCGAAAAGCTGACACCTGACCCCTTGATAGATTCCCCCCTCTCTAGATGGGCGCTAACTTATGGATTGTACAATGTATGGAGATGGAAGCACCCACGGGAGTGACAATTCACATGTCACTCCGCTACTTATGCAACATTCTCTAGTATAGATATTATATATCTGAGTGATCAGCTGCTATCTGGCACCCTGGCTGCTTCTATCCTGCCCTGCAGTACTTCTTACCATGCCCCTGTATGTCTGCAGCTTGAAATAGGCTTAGATTTTGGCCTCTCTTTGTGGCGGCTGTCACGCTTCTAGGTCTAGGTGGCCATTTCTCACCGCCAATGGCCTCTGAGATAGCTGACTTCTGGCTGAGAAATAAAGGTACAGCGGAACTTGCGGTGGTTTGAGACACCTTCAAAGCCCATACTCACAGCCAGTATCAGCTAGCTATTGGCAAAGTGAGGAGGGAGTCATCCCTGGCCCTTGAAGAGGCGGAGGCTAGATCACCGGAGTTGGAGGCTCAGTATGTAAACACTGGGAATCAGTATGTATATGGGGACCTACAAGTGCTATATAAAGAACTAGCCTTTCTCCGCAATACCTCCTCCATTCTCTTATCCCAATCTCAAAGAATTTTTGAGCAGGGTGAGAGGCTGGGTAGATTGCTGGCCTGGCACAAAATATACTAGATGCCCCCTTTACCTTAAAAGCAGTACAGACTGCTGTTGCCTCACTGCAGACTGCAAAAATAACGGGTCTGGACGGTCTCCCGGCTGAATTTTACAAAGAACATACTGATGGTATAACCCCCCCCCCCCCCCCCACTTCCACACATTACTCTTACTATGTAAGAGGAGGACTGCATCCCACAGGCTTTGATGGGAGGCGGTCATTGTGGTGGTGCCCAAGCCAGGGAAGAACCCTGAAATGTGTGTGTCCTATTGCCAGATTTCACTGCTAAATGTTGACGCCAAGGTTTTCACCAAGATACTGGCCAATCATCTTAACTCGGTGATATTATCCTTGGTGCACAAAGACCATGCCCGGCAAGGGCACTGACATCGATGTCCGCAGATTATAAAAAATACCAACATTGCTCATTTTAGTTACAGTAACCCCTCTGGGGTGGTGGCATCTCTAGATGCACAGAAGGCCTTCTACTCTGTTGAGTGGCCCTTTCTGTGGCAAGTCTTGGCTAGGTTTGGCTTCGGCCCTAACTTCATATCCTGGGTGCAGCTGCTATACAGATCCCCTACAGCCAGAGTTAAAACGAATTAGATACTTTCACCACCCTTTCCCCTCCCCCTCAGCCGAGGTACCAGATAGGGATGCCCACTGTCCCCTGGCCTGTTCGCACTGATCGATGGAGCCCCTAGTCATCCTGATCCAAGCTTCCCCATGGATCCCTGGCATCCAGATTGGTCCCATATGGGAGAAGATTTCCCTATATGCGAATGATGCCCTGCTATACCTACCTGATGCCTTGGAATCCCTCGACGTGGCTCTGGAAGTGATAGACCACTTTGGGGTATTCTTGGGAATCAAGATAAATTGGTCTAAGTCCCTCCTGTTCTCCCTATCCCGTGTACCTCCGCACCCTCCCCGAGTTGGGTACCAGCTCTCTTGGGTCTCTAAATTTCGCTATTTTTGGAATTGATGTGCAGACCAACCTTTCCTCCTATCTAGATGATAATTTATACCCAGTGTTACATCAATTAACTCTTAAATGCCAGGCCTTGAAGTCACTACACCTCTCCCTTAAAGGCAGAATCAAGTTCCCCAAATTTCTATATGTGTTTTGGAATACCCCAGTCCCTATCGATGGACACTATTTTTTTACTTTTTATTAAAGGATTTGTCAAAAACTCTCGTGTTTGTTATTCTGATGAACCCCTGCCCGCAGACCCCCACAAACCAGGCCCAGGGTTGTGGGGAAGAGACCCACCCCGCCCCTAAGCATCAACCCTGGGCCCCAATGTTGTAGGCATGTGGCCTGGTATGGTTCAGGGGGGGCGCTCACTCGTCCCCACCCCTTTCCTGACCTGCCAGTCTGCATGCCCAGATAAAGGTCTGGTATGGATTTTGGGGGGGGGGGGAACACCGTTTTTTTTATTATTTTGGTGTGGGGTTCCCCCCCCAAATCTGTACCAGACAGGAAGGGTCTGGTATGGACTGGGGGGCCCCCCAATGCTGTTTTTTTCCTTGTTTTTTTTACCGTCACTTTAAAAAAAATTATTGTTCAGCTGTCAGTGGGCTAACCCACTGACAGCTGACGACTCAACGGTTGTTAAGGATGCCACGGTCAAAATCAAGCTTTGCCTAATCAGGGAGCAAAATGCACTGTAGCTCGGGCGAAAAAATCGTTGGGGTGAAAAATCATTACTATATACAACTGCTATGTCCAGCTATTTGACAGCAACTTGCAATAATAACAATCATGAATACAATGGATATGGATACATACTGCCTCTCCTCTGCCTAGGGCCTGCTAAAGTCATACTTTGAGAAAACCAATTGGGGCACAACACATAAGGGTGGGCAGTGATGTCATCAAGTTGAGTGGGATCAAGCCGCCATCTTTGAGAATAGCATTTGCTGGCTTTATTATATGCCTGTCTTTTATGGAATACATGTAAATGCAATACCTATTTGTTTAATAATAAACTTATATGTCTGTGCTTCCCTTTTTGGTTGACATGCACCTGCTTCTGAGGGATTGTTTATCTGAGGTTAAGCATAAGGAAAGGATGAGCAACTGAGCTATTTATTCTACTGTGGTCCACAGTACCAGGTGAGAGAATGCCCACAATAGTTGGTGAAGGGCACTGCGGTGTTGTTTTCATATATGAAGAGAGTACACAGATTTATGGAAATTTCTCAGATATTATGCATTGATTGCACAGAGATTGTATGGTGTATGGTAATTTTCTCAATTCCAGTCCTCATGTACCCCCAACAGGTCATGTTTTCAGGCTCTCCAATATTTTTCACAGGTGATTCAATCAGTTTCACTGCCTTAGTAATTACCACAGTCATTTCATCTAATGCCGTGTACACACAATTGGAATTCCGGCCAGAAAAAGACCGATGAGAGCTTTTCATCGGAAAATGCGACCATGTGTATGCTCCATCGGAATTTAGCTGTCCGAATTTCCGCCAGCCAAAAATTGATAGCATGTTCTCAATTTTCCCGATGGAAAAACTTTCCATCGGTAATTCTGATCGTGTGTATGCAATTCTGACACGCCAAAAATCACGCATGCTCAGATTCAACTACGAGACAGAAGCTATTGGCTACTGGCTATTGAATTTCCTTTTTCTAGTCCCGTCATACGTGTTGTACATCACCGCGTTATAAACGATCAGAATTTGATGTGACCATGTGTAGGCAAGACAGTTTGAGCCAAATTCTGTCGGAATTCCATTGGGAAAACCATCAGAGCTTTTTCCGACGAGAATTCCGATCGTGTGTACGTGGCATAAGGGAAATCCTAAAAATATGACCTGTTGGGGGTACTTGAGGACTAGAGTTGAGAAAAATTGGTTTATGGGACTATTACATGGACTACACATTTATTTTTGCATTTTTTTGAACTTTTCCGATACACATTACAGTATGTATGATTTAATACACATTTGTATATCCCTTAAGGACTATATTTTTCAAGTGTGCTGACTGATCTGTTTCTAGATTTTTTAACTATTTATTGCATATGAAAATTTAAGTTGAAACACCATTTGTTAATGACTGATTTGCTCCCTGTTCACTGCTGGAGCTGCATGCTCTGATCACTCTGTCCCCTCCACCCCCTCTCCCTCTTTGGGGCTGAGTGCCAGAGGTAGGAAGAGGGCTGTGCAGCCTCTGCTCATGCAGTGTTATCAATACTTGAGCAGAGAATGGAATGTGATCTCTCTGCAGACAGCTTACATCCTGTATATAAGGTATGATCTGGCAGAGATCTGTGGCAGTTTTTTATACTGAAAACTACCACAATCTCTTATTAATTAGATGTAGAACCTGTACCAGCTTCTATCTCACTCTGAAAAAGAAACTGGTACATGTGACACAGACCTAAAACAGGTCTGCTCTGTTAATGTGGTGCATGGTACTTCCCATTGTAATGACACAGGAAGCTTAGTTCCCCGATTGTTCTTACCGCTATGCGTGTCAAAGACGCCTTCACGGAGCTCCATTTATCTTTCCGCCTATCTATGATTACGACAAACCCAATGCTGGCTGCTTCCAGACTGTAAGAGATAGAAAGCACATATCATATACCTTGAAAAAAGTATTAAGGCACAAAGTATTATGGAGCCAGAATTGACAAAGTGAAAATATCTAAAATACACATAGCTATATTGGTTACTTCAGTTTACTGTAAATATGGTTCGTTGTGACCAAGTGTCTTCAGGAAGAGCAATGAAGCGTCTGGCAGGGGGAACTGCAGCACGTAACAAGGAACACAGACATTTGCATACGTCCCAACTTTTTGACATGGGAATAAGGGACACCTATCAGCAAAAGTATGCAGGCATAGGACACACACCCCGGCCACACCCCATTAAAGGAGAATTGTACAAAAAACGAAATTGGTTAAACCCACAAGTGCTTTTTTTACCTCTATTATTCCATTATACTGGCTTTTGGAATTTACAAATGCAGCAATTTAGAAATCAGATGAAAATTTTAGTGCTGGAAAGCACTTTTTGATAGATAGAAAGTGCATTTTATATACATCTTTATAGATCAGACCAAAATGAGGGACACATACAGTACTTGAACCTGCTGACAATGTTTTCTGAAGCAGTATGGAGCTACTTTTCAACTACTTCCAGCCTTTATTTTATCATAACTCTTTAATAATATTGTCACATTACAATCCAAAACGTATGCATATACAGTAGAAGCATAAATGAATTTCTAGTGACATGTTTTTAGTATGTATGTACATCAACATTAAAAAACATCACCAATAACAATCAACTTAATAGGAACCGTGTTAGCGTTATACAGTAATATGTATCAAGAAAACCAGATCAAAAGGCGATGACGCAGTGCAAGTCCCCATCCATCCTCTACATGGAAAAAAGGATGGTTTCCTAAATTTAGAATTGTTTATATGGATAGTCAGGGCAGATCAAAGAACAGAGGAAAGTTGGGGAGTACAGGGGTAGGCTGACCCCCTCCAGGGGGTGTATAACCATGGCATGCATGTTGTTCTGAGTTGTTCCCTCTGCATTGTGAAGTGTAGAGGTTAGGTGCACCATTTGGAGGATGTCATTATTTTCAAGTACCACAGTTGTTCAAAGGGGTTGGGAATTCTGCTTCCACAAATGTGGTATGCAGGCTCTTGTTGCATTCAGGAGGTAGACCATTAAAGAAGCCTTGTATTTAGAGGGATAACTGTTCCTCAAATAGAGAAGACAACCTTTTGTATTTATTTTTATTAAATTGCAAACCTATTGTAATTTTTATTTGTTTTGTTTGTCAATTTCTATAGTGTCACAATAAATAAAACCATAAAATTGAAAAGCATCTTTATCTGATTTGTGATTAATTTCAGCAAGCTTTTGTTCCAGAAACACAATCTTACAGTCATTGTAAGTGGGACAAGTGAGAGAATAAACTTTTCACTTTTAATCTACTGAAACCTTAGTCGTTTTAAAACTAATACTGGCCAAAATAAATTAAGCCATACAACAAAATAGTTAGGCCATCTCTCTGCTCTTTTTTCCTGTCAGCATGTTCCTTGTTATCACTTCTGATTGGTACCTGGTGCTGCCCCTCCTTCCAGACTGTGTTCCCCGATACAGGGGATTATAGGAGGCTACAATCAACTCAAACTCAAACTAGAGTACAAATATATGTATGTTAGCTGCGTTTAAAGATATCATACAAACCATACATATATCATACATAAGTAATTTGTCTTTCAAAGATTAAGGTGAACTCCGGGCAGATATAAAAAAAAAAACACAAATAAATGCAGTATATCTATCTATCTATCTATCTATCTATCTATCTATCTATCTATCTATAACTGCATTTATTTGTGTTTTTTTTTTTTTATATCTGCCCGGAGTTCACCTTAATCTTTGAAAGACAAATTACTTATGTATGATGTATGTATGATAAGTAATTGCAAAGCTACTACTGAATCTTAAAGCATTTGTTACCCCAACACTTTATATTCCTGATATGTACTTGCTGTATCATATACTTGTGTGAGAAAGTATCCTATTGTGTTTGTATTGCTTCCCTTGTGTGAAATCCCTAGTGTTCCTGCCAGTCCCTCTGTTTTCCTATTAAAAACTGACCACCCTAGCTATGCTGGGAATTCAGCGTACTCTCCCCCAATGATCAGACTTGTCCTGGCACATCCCTGCTGCACAGCCATTCACTGGGAATCTCAGTGTGCTGCTGCTTCTCCTCCCTCAGCTCTTATGCAGCTGAAAACAGAGGGAATGTGATCACTTATAAAAAAGGGAAAAAAAATAGATTTTTTTTTATATCTTTACAAAAACGTTTTGCCTTTCATTTCTATTTTAAACTGAATGGGTTGTTTTACAAGGTGATCATTTACAATCACGTTAAGGCTCACAGCCAAAGTGTAAAATTTGCTCTGGGTCATAAGGAGTATACAGGTGCAAGATCTCAATTGCAGACATGAACGACATCGGTGTATGAGGAAGCTAACGGTGATCAGGCAAGATTTCCAAACCTGTAGGATCACTACTCCCCCTTACCACTGGAAGCGGGAGGGGGTGTACTTTGGCATCTTCATCTTGGCTGCAATAAGTCTTTCTCAAGGCACTTCTTGCAAATATACCTTTTTATTTCAAATAGACCTTACTACATGAAAAAAAAGGTACTATGTTGCTGTGCCTATACCCTTAACTTGTGCATTAAATAATCGATGTGTATAAAATCTTCAACAAATATTGCTGCACCTGCCCCTTTAAATGTGCATGTGTGTATCCTCTTAGTGATATTTGAACAAACTTAGTTACTGCCCTTAATTTTGTGATACAGAGAAAAGTAATATTCGTATTTCACCAATTAAAAAATAATTATAAACATGGAAATCAACACTGATTGTAATAAAGGTTACTAATGTCCAATTAATATAAATGTCCTTTTCACTCCAATCAAGAAAAGCGTTTGTGCATGTTAATATAATCCACTATGTGTACTATTCTCCAAAAAATGTTCAGTGACTCCCACCACCTTTCAACATTTGCGCTCAGCTCCTTAAAGTGGTTGTAAACCCTCCCTAGTGACTTTTAACTATAGGTAAGCCTAGAATAATGCCGCGTACACACAACCGGACTTTTTAGGCAGACTAGGTCTGACGGAATCAGTCAGTCGGACATTCTGTTCGTGTGTGGGCTAATCCGATAGTTTTTCATTAAAAAAAAAATTTAACGGACCAAGAAATAGAACGTTTCAAATCTGTCCGACTGACTCAATCCTTATCGGGAAAACTGTTTGTCTGTATACTGGTCCGACGGACCAAATACGATGCAAGGGAAGCTATTGGCTACTGGCTATTGAACTTCCTTTTTTTGATCCCGTCTTAGGTCATCACGCTCAAAACGAACGGACTTTCAAACTGACTTAGTCCGTTTGTGTGTGGTCCGTTCATTCGGAAGTCCGTCGGAACTCCGCCGAAAGTCCGTCTGACCTTTTCTGCTGGAAAGTCCGGGTGTGTACGCAGCATAAGGCTTACCTATAGGTAGTGAAAATATCTCTTAAACATGCGCCGTTTATGAGATATTTCACTTGTAGTGCGCCGAATCATGTGCTGTGAAGAAACGGACCTCCGTGCCATTTCTTCCACCAACTGAGTCCATGGCCCCCGAACGGAAGACAGGTGAAGTATGCGATGCATACTAGCCCATTATGCTTTTAATTTGCAGGCTTTGCAGGGAGCAAAAGAGGAAGTAAAACCCATCAGGGTTTACTTCCTTTTTAATAGACACGTCATACCAGGTCACAACATGTTTTCTCCACTCTGGGGTGCAAAGAAATCGATCCAATATGCTCTCAAGTGTGCTGGGATGCCTATCCAAATCGCGTGTATTGCCCTTTAAAGCCACGATTCCAACTCTCCTCTGCTGCCAACTTCAGCAATGTTTCCTCTCTACTTCCTCCCCCCCAGATTTCTTTGCACCCCAGAGTGAGGAAAGCGTGTTTTGATCTGGTATTGAGGAGGTGATGGGAAAGGTGATGGGAGTCACTGAGCATCACTTTTTTGGAGAATAGTACACAGCGTGGATTATATTAGCGTGCACAAACATTAGCAACCTTTATTACAATCAGTGTTGATTTCCATGTTTATATTTTATTTTTTTATTTATTATGTTTATAATTTATTTTTTATTGGTGAAATACAAATATTACTTTTCTCTGTATCACATAGTATACTTTTTCTCTCTCTGTTTCAATAAATAAAGATTATATAAAAAAAAGTCATTTATTTATATATTCATCAATCAATTACTCTATTTTTAGAACTATGGTCTCTTTCCGCATATACCCCTGAAGAAGGAGGCAACTTAGCACTCTGAAACGCGGCCGGCGCGAGAGACTATCAAATTGTACTGTATGGTTTTTACAGGTATAGCAGTGTATAGATTCATAGATAAGCTCTAACATTCCTTGTTTTTACATATGAATATTGCTTCTGTTTACATATTTTCGAAATAAATATTTTTGAAATCATAAATATACCTCACTAAAATCCTTTGAAACAATATAGTGCCTTAAAAGTCCACCAAATAGGGGATTTTTTCATTTTTTCTTGTTTATTACTGGATGTGGCACTACCCCCTGCACAATATCATTGGCATAATAATCCCGTCTTTGTTTACCCTTACTACATGACTGACTGAATTACTGTGGATGTTCACATACTGTATGACTACCAGCATGATCATTAGAATGGAATCTGCTACTGAATAATTTTGGAAACTGTGATGTCATACAAGAAAAAAAAATAGAATTTAGTATTTAAGGACAAATATGCGTTCATGAGATCATAATGAGGGCGTGATCATAAAAATGAGGTTCACTGTAAGTAATATAATTGATACCAGGAACATGACAGCATCTAGGGCTTATCTATTGGGAAACAAAGCTTAGATTAATAAAATGTACTGTCATCTGAACCTTTCGGTCTAAACAAAAGCCTGTGAGGAGAAGTGCTGGTTTTTGCATACGTCAGACTATATTTAGAAATGAATACACACTGCTGAAATTCTGGTTATCTCGGGGTGTGTAAACATAATCCCATATGTCATCTCTTCTAGTTGGTTATGACTGTTGATCATATTAGAACTAGGAAATGACTACTGGACTTTGCAGTGGTTACTTACCTGGGAATGCTTGTTAAGTAGGTAATAACATTCACAAAATCATCATCGGGAATTTCTGTGAAGTTGGGATATTCCGGGAATGTTATTATGGGTGCTCCATCCTTTCCTCTCCCCCCTGAAACCAAAAATATCATTTGGTAAACCTCTAATATTTTCACATCACCACCAAATATTATATGTAATAGACTAGGCATAAAATACTAAAAAGTGATCCATGCAGACACAATCTGACTAGAGACCGCTCATATCCCCCCAGTGTGTGCGTGCTTTAAGAAATGCATTGTATAAAGTGGAAAAGACAACAAATATATATATTTAAAAAAAAAACATAAACCATTGGGGATGGAGGTATGATTTACTGTCTGTGAACTGAATAGTTGAGCCCAATAACCTGGATATAAAACGCAGTGCTATAAGTGTACTTGGGATTGAAGGCAGTATCACTAGGGTAGCTGGCCAGAAAATATAATGTAATAATTTCAATTTGATAGATATAATAGTCATATTAGAGTATGTATTACCCCACATATTTGACAATGTACATGTTGTAATAAAGCAAACTACTCTCACATATAACTAGGTGATATATAACATGTTCAAATACAGTACAGTAGTCTGTATGGTCTTTTTAAATGAAATATTTATTTATTAATTACATGTTGCAAAACACGTTAAAAAAAAGTTTTATTTCTCACTCTATTCCCATAAAATGTATTTTTCAAAACTTTTTCACATAGTTTACACTTATATATATATATATATATATATATATATATATATATACACACATACACACACACACACACACACTTAAAAGCCATAATTATTTACACAGCACCATTTTGTCTTACACATGTGGCTTTAAAACTTTTTATTTTCCTTTTTATCAGTTTCAATATTTTTGCATAACTCCTGCTAGTAGACCTCAAGACAAAAGTAGTAGTTATCTTATTATGGCCATAAGTAGTGCCAGAATTGGAACTGTGCTGCCACCTAGTGTATACACATGAGTAAATTAAGTGATTCGGCCATAAATTTCACTGCTTAGTGCTTACACAATCTCCTATCCTGTGTTGTTGAAATACATACTCCAAGGAAGGCTGAATACAAGATTTTAATTGCAGCAAGTTTCAGTATGTATAATAATAATAATACTATATATATATATATATATACAGTGGTGTGAAAAAGTGTTTGCCCCCTTCCTCATTTCCTGTTCCTTTGCATGTTTGTCACACTTAAGTGTTTCGGAACATCAAACCAATTTAAACAATAGTCAAGGACAACACAAGTAAACACAAAATGCAATTTGTAAATGAAGGTGTTTATTATTAAAGGTGAAAAAAAATCCAAACCATCATGGCCCTGTGTGAAAAAGTGATTGCCCCCTAAACCTAATAACTGGTTGGGCCACCCTTAACAGCAACAACTGCAACCAAGCGTTTGCGATAACGTGCAATGAGGCTTTTACAGCGTCCTGGAGGAATTTTGGCCCACTCATCTTTGCAGAATTGTCCTAATTCAGTTACATTAGAGGGTTTTCGAGCATGAATGGCCTTTTTAAGGTCATACCACAACATCTCAATAGGATTAAGGTCAGCACTTTGGCTAGGCCACTCCAAAGTCTTCATTTTGTTTTTCTTCAGCCATTCGGTGGTGGACTTGCTGGTGTGTTTAGGATCATTGTCCTGCTGCAGAACCCAAGTTCGTTTCAGCTTGAGTACACGAACAGATGGTCGGACATTCTCCTTCAGGATCTCTTGGTAGACAGCAGAATTCATAGTTCCTTTTATCACGGCAAGTCTTCCAGGTCCTGAAGCAGCAAAACAGCCCCAGACCATCACACTACCACCACCATATTTTACTGTTGGTATAATGTTCTTTTTATGAAATGCAGTGTTCCTTCTACGCCAGATATACTTGGACACACACCTTCCAAAGAGTTCCACTTTTGTCTCATCGGTCCACAGAATGTTGTCCCAAAAGTCTTGGGGATCATCAAGATGTGTTGTGGAGAAATTGAGACGAGCTTTGATGTTCTTTTTGCTCAGCAGTGGTTTTCTCCTTGGAACTCTGCCATGCAGGCCATTTTTGCCCAGTCTTTTCCTGATGGTGGAGGCATGAACGCTGACCTTAACTGAGGCAAGTGAGGCCTGCAGTTCCTTGGACGTTGTTGTGGGGTCTTTTGTGACCTCTTGGATGAGTCGTCGCTGCGCTCTTGGGGTAATTTTGGGCGGCCGGCCACTCCTGGGAAGGTTCACCACTGTTCCATGTCTTCGCCATTTGTGGATAATGGCTCTCACTGTGGTTCGCTGGATTCCCAAAGCTTTGGAAATGGCTTTATAACCCTTTCCAGACTGATAGATCTCAATTACTTTCTTTCTCAATTGTTCCTGAATTTCTTTGGGTCTCGGCATGATGTGTAGCTTTTAAGGATCTTCTGGTGGACCTTACTGTGTCAAGCAGCTCCTATTTAAGTGATGCCTTGATTGTGAACAGGTGTGGCAATAATCAGGCCTGGGTGTGGCTAGAGAAATTGAACTCAGGTGTGGACAACCACAGTTATAGTATGTTTTAACAAGGGGGGCAATCACTTTTTCACACAGGGCCATGATGGTTTGGATTTTTTTTCACCTTTAATAATAAACACCTTCATTTACAAATTGCATTTTGTGTTTACTTGTGTTGTCCTTGACTATTGTTTAAATTGGTTTGATGTTCCGAAACACTTAAGTGTGACAAACATGCAAAGGAACAGGAAATGAGGAAGGGGCAAACACTTTTTCACACCACTGTATATATATATATATATATATATATATATATATATATATATATATATATATTTATGGTCCAGAGACCTCAGACCGATACGGATAAGGATGACAAACAAGGTTAACATAAACTCGCTTCCTTGAAATGGACCTGAAAGTGTGCCCTGGTCTAACGTACGGTATGCCAAAATAAGGGGGCATACCTTAAAATGAAATGAATATGAAATGGGTGAAATGAGTACTCACTTGAGGAGTATGCTTAGAGAAATGCCCTGACAAAGGGGATGGGTGGGCGGGTATCGCGCACCGGAACCGACGAGGAAGACGGGCGGACGGCTGGTTACATACTCCACCGGGCTCCTCCCATAATTTCAGGCCACCATACTGGCCTTTCTATTTATGGTCCAGAGCCCTCAGACCGATACGGATAAGGATGACAAACAAGGTTAACATAAACTCGCTTCCTTGAAATGGACCTGAAAGTGTGCCCTGGTCTAACGTACGGTATGCCAAAATAAGGGGGCAAAACATCCAGGTAGGGGTTGCACTTTATTGAGACAAGACTGTCACTGGGTGAGTTTGACAAAGGCCTGGGCCATCTCTATTTGCAGTTTGGGTATGTAACGGGCAAAACAGGAGGACTTCCATCTACCCAATTTCTTGATAACATGGACCGGGACCCCTTGGCGGGAGGCAGTAGAAGCTGCTTCGATACGGAATAAATGTCCGGAGTAGTGAGCAGGATTGAGGTGAAGGATGCCCAGGAGTATCCTGACATGCTCCATGAACTGGGCTGCGTCGAGAGGTTTCGTGTGAAAAGGCAGAAGCGGGCCAGTTCCTGGTTGGTTGGCCAAAAGGGTCAACAAGCGGATGAGAACAGTGACCGGGCACCAGCGGTTGTTGGTTTTATAGAAGTGTATGTCCATACCCGAGCCAAGCTGCTGCGTCTTGGAGACTGCTAAGTGTAAGATGAAATGGTCTTCGTATCGGACCAGGTGGTGCTTGTACAGCATGCGTGCTGTGAGGCTACTACAAGTAAACTGGCTTGGCCGTAAGAAGCCGTAGAAGGCCAGGTGTATGGCTGCTTGTAAATGCCACTCATGTGGAGACCGAAAGGTGAAGTGGCCAGGATATCTGACATAGTTCTAGAACGTCTCCTGTGAAAGGCGGTGGTTTGGTGCCGGCCATCGGCTGGCGCTTCTGGACACTGCGCATAACAGCCCGAACGGTGTGGTAAGAAAATAAGGAGGGTACGGTAGGGTCCTGGAGGGACGTGGAATGTTGTACACCGGTCAGGTATAGCCGGATCGTATTAACGGATAACACCAACTGCGAGTGGCAGTAGGAAATTAAGGCTACGACTCGCTTGACACGGGACGTCACTGTGCTGTGATACGTGATGAAGCGGTTAAAGGCCCTCCAGGCTGACTGATAGGCCTTGAGGGTATTGCGGGAAAGGGAGTGATCGATAAGTTGGGTAGCCGCTAGGAGGTGAGGGGCTAATCCAGGGTTAGTTGAGACCAGTCCGGGATAGCTGCTGATGTTGGTCCAGCTCCAGGTACCTGATCGGAAAAGAGACAAGGTTACAGCGGGAGAGGGCGTCCGCTGCCTGATTGAACTTACTGTGGATAAAGGAACAATAGATGTTGAACTGAAACAACAACAAGAGCTGGACCAGTAGACGTAGGAAGGACATAATCAACCGAGAGGACGCCTTGGCGCAGCCAGGAATTGCCAGTAACTGGGGAGGCCAGGGAGCTGCGAGCCGGAGGTGGCCAAAAAACAGCCGCAAGCCCGTGGAGGCCGCTGCGTCGGTCATCACCTGGGGCGAAAGGGAAGACACGGAGGGAATGAACAGGGAGACGCCATTCCCAGACGATAGGAATTCCTCCCGCATAGCAAGGACTGCTATTGCCGCGGGATCCAGGCTGAGGACTTGCTCTGGATCCTGTGAGAGGGACAGTAAAACCAATAGGTGTGACACAAGGCGCGACCCTGAGGGATGATGCGCATAGCGAACTCAACATGCCGTGTAGGGACTGTAGGTGTCTTTTGGACGACTAGACTGGAGAATATGCGAGGATATAATATGCCCCTAAAGATGGCAGTTGTGATGGCGAGCGTTTGCCGTTGGCTATGGGCTGATGCCTCTGGATGCCCCGAGGTGGGGATCTTGCTGTATGGGCCGTAACGACAGATGGCTCTCCGTGCACTGTAAGGATAAGAAATGCTGAACGCTGGCTAGAAATAGCCTGGGCGTGCTACAGGAAGAAGCCAGTTGCGTGTGACAACATGATCCTGGTGCGGGACGGAAGCTGAACTCAACTGTCCTAAGGAAGAGACGGATAGACAGACAACAGTGAATGGTTTGTAAGAAAGCCACGGGAGACGAGAGGCCAATTAAGTGCTGCTGAAAATGACGTGTAGCCAGTTTGTGTGCCACTGAGAACGTGCTTGCCAATGAATGATTGCAAGAAGTTATGCTAAGTCACGAGCCTTGGCGTGACTAAAAGTTGTGTTTAAACATGTGCTTGCGACAATTGCCCGGGAGTTTGTCACTGGAGATGTATACGTAGTGACTGTGAGCCATTCGTGTTACCGCATGTGCACTGCGAAGACTACAGGAGTTGTGCTTGAATGCATGTTTGGATGCGTGCTTGCGATGATTGCAAGATGTTACCCAGGATGCGTGCTTGCCATGACTGCAAGATGTTATGCTAGGATGCGTGCCTGCAACTAATGCAAGGAGTTGTGCCAGGACTCGTGCCTGCAACGACTGCAAGGAATTATGGTAGGCTTCATGGGTAGCCAGGCCGGAAAAGACAGAAGTCCATCCGGTCCAACCAAATCAAAATAAATAAGGTATCACACAACCCGACACCCAATTCTACGCCCGCAGCTGATCCAGAGGAAGGCAAAAAAAAAACAACAGAGCATAGGCCAATTTGCTACAGCCGGGGAAAATTCCTTCCTGACCCCTCGAGAGGCAATCGGATTTTTCCCTGGATCAACTATACCTATAAATATAAGTACCCCGTAATACAACGTACATTTAGGAAGGTATCCAGGTCTTCCCTAAAGCAATCTATTGAGCAAGCCAGAAGTGCCTGCCAGCAATGATTGCAACAAGTTGTGCCTGGACACCTGCTTGCAACGATTGCAAGAGGTCTATGCTCAAATGCGTGCTTGCCATGATTGCAAGAGAACTATGCTCGAATGCGTGCTTGTAATGAGTGCAAGAGGTCTATGCTCGAATGCGTGCTTGCAATGATCGCCAGAGGTCTATGCTCGAATGCCTGCATGCAACGATTGCAAGAGGTCTATGCTTGAATGCATGCTTGTAATGAGTGTAAGAGGTCTATGCTCGAATGCGTAATTGTAATGACCGCGAGAGGTCTATGCTCGAATGCGTGCTTGCAGCGATTGCAAGAGGTCTATGCCCGAATGCGTGCTTGTAATGAATGCAAAAAAAGGTCTATGCTCGAATGCGTGCTTGCAACGATTGCAAGAGGTCTATGCTCGAATGCGTGCTTGTAATGACCGCGAGAGGTCTATGCTCGAATGCGTGCTTGCAGCGATTGCAAGAGGTCTATGCCCGAATGCGTGCTTGTAATGAATGCAAAAGGTCTATGCTCGAATGCGTGCTCGCAACGATTGCAAGAGGTCTATGCTCGAATGCGTGCTTGTAATGACCGCGAGAGGTCTATGCTCGAATGCGTGCTTGCAGCGATTGCAAGAGGTCTATGCCCGAATGCGTGCTTGCAACGATTGCAAGAGGTCTATGCTCGAATGCGTGCTTGTAATGACCGCGAGAGGTCTATGCTCGAATGCGTGCTTGCAGCGATTGCAAGAGGTCTATGCCCGAATGCGTGCTTGTAATGAATGCAAAAGGTCTATGCTCGAATGCGTGCTCGCAACGATTGCAAGAGGTCTATGCTCGAATGCGTGCTTGTAATGACCGCGAGAGGTCTATGCTCGAATGCGTGCTTGCAGCGATTGCAAGAGGTCTATGCCCGAATGCGTGCTTGCAACGATTGCAAGAGGTCTATGCTCGAATGCGTGCTAGTAATAAGTGCAAGAGGTCTATGCTCGAATGCGTGCTTGTAACGATTGCGAGAAGTCTATGTCTGGATGCATGCTTGCAACGATTGCAAGAAGTCTACGCTTGGATGTGTGTTTGCAACGATTGCAAGAAGTCTGCGCTTGTATGTGGAGAAAACAGCGAGACACGCCTAAACGAAGCTGTGTTTCCCTTTTGAAGGCAATCTATAATGAAATGAGGCCGAGGAGCAAGACCCCCCGGCAGGCATCCAAACATTGAAGAATCAACTGGACCCAAGCCGGGAAGCGGTATGTGACAGTGAAATGAGAGAACCTGCCATGACAGAGATCCGGATCGCCATGCCACAACTTGCGACCGAGCACGAAACGGATTCTGGAGCATGTACTGAAATGAGGCCATTCCTGGGGCACGCCGAGACGAATTTGGTACACCGATGTGACTATTCGTACCGGAACGTGATAGGTGAAATGAAATGAAAAACCCATGACAAAGACAAGAATCAGAGGACGAGCCCATGAACCAAACAGATGAATCCTGTCTTTGGAGCATGTACTGAAATGAGGCGTAGCAGCTGGGCACACCAGAACGAATCGGTGCATAAGGAATGCGACATTATTCGAATTGGCGCGTAATAAGTGACAGAAATGATATGCCATGACAGAGACAAGATTCAACGACTGGACTGATGGTTACAACAAAGAACCCGTCTCTGGAGCATGTACTGAAATGAGGCGTAGCAGCTGGGCACACCGGGACGAATCGGTGCATAAATAAACGCAACAGGATTCGAATCGGAGCGTAATAAGTGACAGAAATGATATCCCATGACAGAGACAAGATTCAACGACTGGACTGATGGTAGCAATAAAGAACCCGTCTCTGGAGCATGTACTGAAATGAGGCGTAGCAGCTGGGCACACCAGAACGAATCGGTGCATAAAAAATGCGACAGGATTTGAATTGGAGTGTAATGAGTGACAGAAATGATGTCCCATGACAGAGACAGGATTCAACGACTGGACTGTAGGTTACAAAGAATCCGTCTCTGGAGCATGTACCGAAATGAGGCGTAGCAGCTGGGCACACCAGGACGAATCGGTGCATAGAGGAATGCGACAGGATTCGAATTGGAGCGTAATAAGTGACAGAAATGGTATGCCATGACAGAGACGAGAATCAGGGACCGTGCGTGAACCTGCGAGTGATTCAGTCTCTGGAGCATGTACAGAAATAAGGCCGAACCCTGGGGCACTTCAAAGCGAATCGGTGCACCAGAGGTGCGACAAGATTCGCGCCGGAGCGCGACTAGTGACAGAAATGATTTGAAACGGTAGAAATGACTGGGAGTGAAATGATTTGACATGAGATAAAATAAGATACATAACATAACTGCATGAATGAAGAGACATATATTCGAACTGGAGCAGACAAAGCGAAACGTGCGGACTGCTTGCCTTGTCGTAACAAGCAGTCGGCTGTGAGTCGAACGATTCGACCGATACTAATAGAAATGCTCGGGCAGACGAATGGTTTCGAATGCCGTACCTGCGAATGAATCGCCTGACGTGGCGTAATCGAACGTGTCGAAAAGTGATAACGACTACATCGAAAATAGAAAATAGTGACATGCGTACGAGGGCCACAGTAAAACATTCGATTTAAAAGAAGCGAGCGGGTCGAGAGTACAGGGAATGCTGATGGTACATCGAAATACATATTTGAAAAGGGGATGCCGAAGCCAAACCTGCGACAGCCGGCCCAACGTGAAACGACAAATTCGATGGGTACGACGACACTCCGACGGCGAAACCCACGGACGCTGATGTACGGGAAGACGAGCTGTCAAGACGGAAACGAATAACGCGGGAACTCACGAACAGGCTCACTGCATCTGGTCTGGATAGTCGGCCCTTGATGTCTGACGTATCAGATATCGCGCACCGGAACCGACGAGGAAGACGGGCGGACGGCTGGTTACATACTCCACCGGGCTCCTCCCATAATTTCAGGCCACCATACTGGCCTTTCTATATATATATATATATATATATATATATATATATATTTATATATTTTATCTCACAAAAGTGAGTACACCCCTCACATTTTTGTAAATATTTTATTCTATCTTTTCATGTGACAACACTCTATACTGGAGAGGTATGAATAGGCCCTCACTGATATATATTGGCAGCATTTACACCGTATTTTCATTAAATTGTTGTCTATGCTTCAGCATCCCTCACCACTTTTATATATATATATATATATATATATATATATATATATATATATATATATACACACAGTGTCTCACAAAAGTGAGTACACTCCTCACATTTTGTAGGGGTGTACTCAATTTTGTTGCCAGCAGTTTAGACATTAATGGCTGTGTGTTGAGTTATTTTGAGGGGACAGCAAATTTACACTGTTATACAAGCTGTACACTCACTACTTTACATTGTAGAAAAGTGTCATTTCTTCAGTGTTGTCACATGAAAAGAGATTACAAAATATTTACAAAAATTTGAGGAGTGTACTCACTTTTGTGAGATACTGTGTGTATATGTATATATATATATATATATATATATATATATATATATATCTATATATCTATATATATATATATATATATATATATATATATATATATATATATATATATATATATATATATATATATATAGTGGTGAGGGATGCTGAAGCATAGACAACAATTTAATGAGAATACAGTGTAAATGTTGCCAATATATATCAGTGAGGGCCCATTCATACCTCTCCAGCATAGAGTGTTGTGGGAACACAAGTTTTTGTGCAACATGAAGCAAAACAAGTTAGTGCTTTGTGCTGCTATTCATTATCAATGGCATCCCAATGCATTAATCCAAAACACATGGATTGAAACAAACCACAACACAGTACTACTACCAAGCAGTGTGTTGTGCTGCATTACCAAAAATAGTGAGTGCCTGTCTGATTTTCTATTTTTTGTCAGTTTTGGTGTGTTGAGGTCTACTTTAATACAATAGACATTAACTAGCGACATGACAACACACGAAATTGGACAGGAGTGAATTCAGCCTTGATGTGCAGTAAATCTGAGTGAATCCAGGCAGGCAAATGGTTCTGATTTTCGCCCAGACCTGAGTGAGCTGTTCAGGGACAATGGTGGGCCCAAGGCTAATATCTCATACCATATTTTCTTCTTGAAAACACAAAAAGAAATGTACTTAAAACATAGCTCCAGGCTCCCACAGAAAAAATTAAAACTCAGCGGCTACAAATACCGTAGCTGGTGATTTTTAATATTAGGACACTTACCTGTCCATGAATCCAGCGCTGTCCTCACCCGAGCCGATTTTTCAATCATCTCTCAGGCACTGCTGCCATCATCTTAGCTAAGGGAAACCAAAAGTGAAGCACAGCCGGCTCCCTATTGCACATGTAGGAAGCGAGCTCTGCTTTGTGAATGGCCTGGCAGAAAGGGAAGGAGGAGGGGGGCTGAACTTCCGTCTGCGTTCGCCATAGTGAACTCATTCGGATTTTGGAGTGGGTACCTGTCAAAACCAGGTACCCCCTCCCCCCCAAAAAAGGGGCCAAATGTGGCAGGGGAGGGGGGAGGAAGACAAGCAGAGCTTCCCCTTTTTCAGGGGTACCCCCAGAGTAGGGAGTACCCCTCATAGCCACTGACAGCCTCCTCAACACTGACTCTCTATCTTCCACTGACTGCTCTGCTGGCATGTCCCATGCCTATTTATGGGATAATCTCTGCCCCTTGCCAGCCCACTTCTGGGGATTGGCCGAGGTACCACAAATATTCATAGCAGCCCCTCCTAAACTCCACCCTCTAGTTTTAGAAGGTTATCCAACCTTCCCGACCTAGGGGATGCACCAAAGAGAGCTGCCAAGATAAGTCATCCAGCCCTGGCCTCTAATAACCCTGACCCAATTGAATGACTTGTTTCCTGGCCAGAATATGCTTTTTGTCCTACCCTCACACTAGTAGCACACACTAGAGCAGCCTTTCTCAACCTTTTAACCCTGGAGGAACCCCAAAAATAATTTTCAGGTCTTGCGGAACCCTTACTAAAACCAATTTATCAGGGGTCAATAGGAATGCCCCTTATACCGGTGGCTAATGGGAAGAATGTACCCCTTAAAATGGGGCTCAGAATGCCACCATTAAAGACAGCTCAAAAGGTATTTGGTGTCATTCTGCTGGCTTTGCTAAGTGATGCTGAACCTCAAACTCTGTAGGCACCATCAAAAAGGTGGTTCCTCAGCCACAGCTCAAGGAACCCCTAACAACCTCTGGAGGAACCCCAGGGATCCACAGAACACTGGTTGAGAAAGGCTGCACTAGAGGATGCTATACATTATACATTGTATTCTGATGAGGAGGAGACCTCCCCACCATCAAACTTCACTATTCTGTGCTGCCAGCTGGCACTGGCTGATCAGGAAAACCCGACAGGGTGGTTGTAAAGAAGTCGATTGGTAGATCGACTTTCTGTACAACCAGCCTGCCCATACATGGATTGAAATTCTGCCAGTCTCTACTGAACTTGCTGAATTTTGATCCATATGTGACTGGCTTGAGGAATTGACTATTTTCAGCTATTGCAGCTAGTGTGAGAATTGCCTGCTTCAGCAGCTACTCATCTTATTTAAAGTGGTTGTAAACCCTTACAAACCACTTTGACCTACAGGTAAGCCTAGATTAAGGCTTACCTGTAGGTCCAAGAAATATCTCCCAAACCTATACAGTTTAGGAGATATTTGTCCGAAGACGGGCACCGCTATCTACGGCGCATGCGCCGTAGACAGCGCCGCGCAGGCGCACAGAGCGGGGCATTGTCGATGACGGCAATGCCGCGAGTCTCGGCTCCCGTGCGCATGCGCGGGAGTGACGTCATCACTGCTCCGGCGAATCACAGCGCCGGAGCAGCGAGACCCACGGAGACCCACCAAGAAGATGGACGCTCGGAACTACAGGGGACAGTGGTGACTTAGCTGGCTCCTGTGTCAGGTAAGTGACACATAATGGACTACTAGGCGAACGATAGTAGTCCATTATGCTTTGCCTTTACAGGGAATGAAAGAGAAAGTAAACTCATCAGGGTTTACTTCCTCTTTAAGGCAGTTGGTAATGATCATTGCACAGTAGGGATTTGTAGCTACATAGATAAACATTTGTAGTCAGCTACAATATCAACTCTGTATCCAAATTTAAATTAACAAAGAAAACCATAAAAAAATAACATGGTTTTGCAGCACCTAAAATGTGACCATATCTAATATCACAAAATAAACAAACACAAAAAAGACAAAAATTGTGCAGATAAATCACAAAAAAGTGAAAGTAATTATTCTTTATATCAAAGTGCATCCCAGTGAATATAACTCATCAATCCTGTGACATTCGCCACTTCTAATCGTGAATCAGAAGCTTCCAGTGTGTGCTATCCGCTAAACCACCAAGTGAATCACACACTCCTCGGAAATAATGGCTACAAAAGCAAAAACAGCCTGATTAAACTAAAAGTGGTTAGCTACCTTATCATGCCAGCTCCAGCCTGTGACAAATGCAACAGTCTCTCCTCCTCTCCTCTACATCACCACCAAAAGCAGTAGGACCGACCAGCAACTTTATTAACAGGGCACCATTTTTTGCATAGGAACGTTTTGCCAGGAAGATCCAAAGTTTGAACATCAGTACCATGTGCAAGGAGTCCTCATTAGGTTCCTATAGAGCTCAATTAGTGACGTTACACAAATACAGAGCCTTGTATTACAATTACATTATTATACAGGCTCTGCATTTGTTTATCTGCACAATTTTTGTCTTTTGATGTTTGTCGATTTTGTGATATTAGATAGGATCATGTTTTAGGTGCTGCAAAAACAGTTTATTTTTGATGTTTTGGGGTGTGTATATCTACTTTTTTATGCTGGCAGCCTTTATATTTACCATAAGCACTGACTTGATATGTATTTTGTTATTAACAAAAAAAGCAGCAGGGAAAATTTTTATCTGCTACCAATCTTAATTACAAAGCTGCCAGTGTGACAAGGCCTTTCAGGGCTTATTTATGCCTGTGTTGGTCTGTGTAAAGTGTTCCATAGTGGATTGCTTGTTGCTATTGTTGTGGCATGTGTACCCCTCCCAGCAGCCTTTGCAGCTTAAGCCCAGTGAGGCCAACGCATATGGTGTAAACAGGCCTTAACCTAGAGCAATTAAACAGCCAGGGATCTTAACATTTTTCTAACTGATAAAAAGTAAACTGATTAGTTGATTTAGGTTACTCACATACCTATTCCAATCCCTGAATTTATTCCTATGCATTGTATGTATGTATTTGTGTGTACTGTATGTAAAAGAAAATGTCTGTAACCAAACACCCAAGTCAGGCAGAATAGTCTTTTCTGCTATCCTGCCTGATTGCCCGTGTATGGCCGTAAATCTGGGAATAAAGTGTACCTCTTTACATTCCCTTGAGAACAGAGGTTTAGGAGTGAATGATCGTCCCTGTTAAATGTGTCTTTCCAAGGTGCCTATTCCTAGATGCAAAGAGTTTCCAGATGTATCAACTGTCCAAAAGGGTCTTAAATAATTTAGCTCCATACCCACTGTGTATTTAGCCTTGATGCATGAGGCACCATTGTTTCGGTGTGGATGGAAGCCACAGATACATTGTCCATTCTGGCTGCTGGCAGTTTGTTAAAATCTATGGGAGGCTGTTGGCTGGATGGAGCTGGGTGGTGCACTACCGTTAAGGGCAATATGTGCCCAGGAATGAATGCTAATAATGCAGACTTTTTGCATTCTGGGTATTTGTCCCTGGACCTTAGGGAAGAGAGAAGGCATTACCTTCTTCATAGCAAAAGGCTCCAGGCTCTATTTCCACCAAAGAGCAAAAGAGTGTTTTAACTAATAGCAATTCAGCTGTTTTTTTACTCTTTTAATGCTAGTAAACAAATTAAATTAAACTTTGATTAGTTAATGTAACTCCACCCTTGCCCACCACAATCTCTACATTTATATATAAAATGAGAGTGTACTGTAATATTTACTGTATGTGTGTGTATGTATGCATGCAAGCAGTCTTTGACCAGACAAAAGAGTAAGGCAGTGTACTTTTTTCATCTTTTTTCATCTTTAAGCAGAGCTAAAGTCCTTCCGTTAGTCACTGCAAGCAGGCAGGTTCAATAAAACACACCTATATATACACATATATATAACAAACAGAACTCTGTTCCCAGAGAAGGCCTATTATAGGGAAATGTATCTGGTGGAGCCACATCTGTGACGTCAACACGCGCAGCTGGCTAGGATCGCAGCTGTGCTCAAGGAGTGAATTTACTTCCTTCACATGATTTTATTCAATAAACCTGATTGTTGGCATACTGCACTATGAAGTTTTCTCTTTCTTCTGCCTTTATGTGTGATATTTGCGGAGGGTCAGTTTCTGCTTGCTCAGTTTGAGCCATTGGATTTTTCCCACAGTACCAACAGCACTGTCATCCTTTGATGGAACCATATCTTGGTTGCCAAATCTGTGGATAAAAGCAGCAGGTTCCATATTAGAAGCAAATTAGATATCTATAATTTGAGATCATATCCATCTGGTAAGAGGTGTGATTTCATGTGGGGGTTGCACTTTTTTGAGCACCTCTGTTCTGTCTGTGTTTATCTTTCTATGCAATTTGAGCACTTGGATGATCACTTAAGGACTCAGACTATCTGACATTTGGGGCTTTTCATCATGAAATTTTAGGAATATTTATTTTGAGATTTGCATGAACTAATTAATTGATTGTGTCACACTATTTTAGATTTTTGACATAGTATAACATTTGATGATTTTATATAAATTATGAAATATTAGGAATATGCATGTGCAGGAGTTAAGTCATCCTGCGCTGGCCAATGAAGACGGCCAAAGATCAGCACTAGGGATGAGCCGAACACCCCCCGGTTCGGTTCGCACCAGAACTTGCGAACGACCCCCGCGTTCGGTACGAACGTTAGAACCTCATTGAAGTCTATGGGACTCGAACGTTCGAATTGGAAAGTGCTAATTTTAACGGCTAATATGCAAGATAGTGTCCTAAAAAGGGTTTGGCGACCTGCCTCCTGCCTCAGGGGACATGGGTCACTGCAAAAAAAAGTTTTAAAAACTACCGTTTTGGCGGGAGCACTGATTTTAATGACGATTAAAGTGAAAAAAAAAGTGAAATATTCCTTTAAATATGGTGCCTGCGGGGTGTCTGTAGTATGCCTGTGAAGTGCCACGTGTTTCCCGTGTTTAGAACAGTCCCTGCACAAAATGACATTAAACGAAAATAACACCATTTAAAACTGCTTGCGGTTTTAATGTTATATCTGGTTCCTGCAATATGGTTGAAAATCATTGAGAAACATGGCATGGGTAGCCCTCCCTGCCCATTACCAGCCTATTTGGGTCTTGTACGCATATTAAGGGGAACCCCGTACCCATATTAAAAAAAGGAAATGCGTGTGGCCCCCAGGCCCTATATACTCAGAAGAGCAGTATACAGGCGGTGCAAACAAGACAGGGACTGTGTAGGTTTGTTGTGTTAAGTTGAATCTGTTTGTCATTTTCAACCGGTACATTTTTAAAGTGTAGCTCCAGTCAAAAAAACTATCTTTAAGCTTTTTGGAAAACATAGGGAAGGGTTATCACCCCTGTATAATTTGTTTTGTCGTCCATCTTTTTTCATCTCACTTGCTGCTGTCTCCTTGCGTTTGCAAGTAGGAGATGTTTGTAAGTTGGATGTTTGAAAGTAGGGGCCTGCCCTATATTATAGCGGTATGTACTGGGTACAGAGCACGCAGACAGCACGCACTATCTCCTAACACTACTGACTGCAAGCTCTATTATTAACCACTTGTTAGCCCAATGTTTGCATAAAGTGAAAGATGAAGTTATGCTGAGTAAATAGATATCAAACATGTCACTCTTCAAAATTGCACATGCCCGTGGAATGGCGCCAAACGTCGCTACTTAAAAAATCCCCATAGGCGACGCTTTAAATATTTTTTTACTGGTTACATGTTTTGAGTTGCAGAGGAGGTCTAGGACTAGAATTATTGCTCTCGCTCTAACATTCTCGGCGATACCTCACATGTGTGGCACATGCGAGCACATGGGGACATGGGCGCTTTAATTTTTATTTTATTTTTTTATTGTTCATTTTACTTTATTTATTTTAGTTTGACATTTTTTTTCCCAAAAATATATTTTTGATCACTTTTATTCCTATTACAAGAAATGTAAACATCCCTTGTAATAGGAATAAGGGGTGACAGGTCCTCTTTACAGTGAAATCTGGGGGGTCAATATGACCCCACATCTCACCTCTAGGCTGGGAAGCCTGAAATAAAAAATAAAAAAAAGATTCTGGCTTTGATCGTACTGGCGAGTTGGTAGAAGCACCGGAGGGCGGTGAGGGGTGGGGGGCGTCTATGGCTGGGTATTTCAGGGTATCACCGAGTATGGCTGGGTATCTCTGAGTATGGCTGGGTATGGCAATTTATGGCAGGGTATTACAGAGTATTGGCGGGGTATTGGCGGGGTACTACAGAGTAATAGCAGGGTAGTGCAGAGTATTGGGGGTACTGCAGAGTAATGGCGGGTACTGCAGAGTATTGGGGGGTACTGCAGAGTAATGGGGGTTACTGCAGAGTAATGGGGGGTACTGCAGAGTAATGGCAGGGTACTGCACTGCAGAGTAATGGCGGGGTACTGCACTGCAGAGTAATGGCGGGGTACTGCAGAGTAATGGCAGGGTACTGCACTGCAGAGTAATGGCGGGGTACTGCACTGCAGAGTAATGGCGGGGTACTGCAGAGTAATGGCGGGGTACTGCAGAGTAATGGCAGGGTACTGCACTGCAGAGTAATGGCAGGGTACTGCACTGCAGAGTAATGGCGGGGTACTGCACTGCAGAGTAATGGCGGGGTACTGCAGAGTAATGGCGGGGTACTGCAGAGTAATGGCAGGGTACTGCACTGCAGAGTAATGGCAGGGTACTGCACTGCAGAGTAATGGCAGGGTACTGCACTGCAGAGTAATGGCAGGGTACTGCACTGCAGAGTAATGGCGGGGTACTGCACTGCAGAGTAATGGCGGGGTACTGCAGAGTAATGGCGGGGTACTGCAGAGTAATGGCAGGGTACTGCACTGCAGAGTAATTGCAGGGTACTGCACTGCAGAGTAATGGCGGGGTACTGCAGAGTAATGGCGGGGTACTGCAGAGTAATGGCAGGGTACTGCAGAGTATGCACTGGTATTGCAGAGTATTGGCAGGGAATTGAGGGGTTAAATTCGGTGAGCAGCGATGTGGGCACTGCAGATGCAGCCCACATCGCTGCTGACACCGATCTCTTTCCCCTCCGCTGTACCGATCGGTACAGAAAGGGGAGGGAGGAACAGGCGTCATAACATGACGCCGGTTTGTTTCCAAGTGATCACTCCGTCATTTGACGGAGCAATCACGTGGTAAACGGCCGCTATGAGCGGCCGTTTACCGTGATGCGCCGGGTCCTATGGACCCGGCGGTCACGGATGCTCTCGAGTGCGCACACCTCGGGGCACGCGAGAGCAGAATTCTGGGAGGCCGTTAATTAACGGCCTCTCTGAGTTAAACAACCGCCCTGAAGCCGTTAATCGGCAATGGGCAGTTGTTAAGTGGTTAAAGCTAGATCACTAGCTATATAGGTGAGGTGAATATAGTGGTGTATACTGCAGTCAGGGCACAGACAACAACCACTACACAGCAGCAAGATAGGAAATCAGCCAAAAACGATTGGTGTGTACTGTGTTGAAGGTACACAGAACACCCACTGCTTCAGATGCAAAGTAACACACTACAGGAGGCCGCCTTAAAGGCGGCCTTATATAGTGTGGGGCGTGCACTACACAGCCTGAGCTATGATTGGCCACAGGCAGGATGCCTGTGGCCAATCATGGCTCTCCTCGCTGCCGGCGCTGCGATTGGCCAAGCATGCGGGGTCACAGTGCATGCTTGGCCAATCATCGGGCAGCAATGCACTGCGCCAACGCAGTGCATTGTGGTCCGCGCGCGCGTCACTCGAATTTTGACGCGAACGGCCAAAACGTTCGGAATTCGCCGAACGCACGAACAGCCAATGTTCGAGTCGAACGTACGTTCGACTCGAACACGAAGCTCATCCCTAATCAGCACACAGAAGTTCCCATCTCTTACACCGGCAAGGGATGGGTATCATTGAAAGAATATTAAGTATTGATGCATTTTGTTATGCTTTAATACATACAGTATGTTATCAGCCACTAAATAGAAGATGAACAAAGTAACGCATTAAAAAATGATGTAAAAGGTCAACAAGTTCAAGAAAAAAATGGAAAATTTATATCAAATACTTACCGTAATTTTCCTTTCCTGATGGGCTCCATGGCAGCATACGTGTGGGTTAGCCCCGCCTCCATAATTACCCAATAGGACCTCTACTCCCATAAATCTTTGCTCCAAGCTGCTATCCGTGTTCCGTAACTAGCCTACTCCAACATTTGGGAGGGAACTCCTGCTGCCATGGAGCCCATCAGGAAAAGAAAATTACGGTAAGTATTTGATATAAATTTTCCATTTTCCTGACAGGCTCCATGGCAGCATACGTGTGGGAAATAACTCGCCAAACACACCCGGGTGGGCTAAAAATGTTGAGCAAAGAAACTAGAATTTTATTTTTCATTGTCCACTGACAATACTTGTAAACCAAAATTAACAGAAGAAAGCGCAGCTGGCTCTACACAATAATGGGAAACAAAGGTATTAATTGAAGACCAGGAAGCTGCTCTACAGATAACTTCTGGTGCGACATGTCGAACTGCTGCCCAAGAGGTCGAGATGCCCCGAGTTGAATGAGCCGTCACTGCCTCAGGAGGAACCATGCCCTTTGCCTTGTATGCCCTTTGAATCGTTTGGACCACCCAAGATAAGATTGATCTTACTGATGCTCGCATCCCTTTATTTTTGCCATGAAGAAGGACAAAAAGAAAGTCTGTTCGTCTGAACGAGGCTGTAGCGTCCAGATATTGTTTCAAGGTGCGACCAACATCCAGGGGATGAATCTCTTGGTTGTCTGACATTCTAAACGTAGGTAGCACGATCTCCTGATTTTCGTGAAATACTGATGTGACTTTTGGATTTGATCCAAGCATAGGGATCAGGACCACTCTGTCCGGAAAGAAAGTTAGAAATGGTTCAACTGACCCAAGATTCCTAATTTCCGACACCCTTTTGGCTGAAGTTATTGCCATCAGAAACACCGTCTTGATAGTGAGATCTCCTAAAGACAGGGGAGCATCCAAACCTTTCCCAAGATCAGAAAGAAAGTCCAATACTAACGGAAGGTCCCATTTGGGAAACCTGGGTCTCTTTTGAGGCCTAAGCCTGATGGCTCCTTTAAAGAATTGTTGAATTAAGGTGTGATTCGCCCACGAAACTCCTGTAAAGGCTGAAATGGCTGAAACTTGTACTCTAAGAGAGCTAACTGCCAGAGACAAGTCTAACCCTGACTGAAAGAAAGACAAGATATCTTGAACTGCTGGAGAATTATATGAATTTGACCTAGAAGACATGTGGCCCATAAACCTGGCCCATATACGTTTGTACACTTTATTGGTACTCTTCCGTCTGGCACTAAGAAGGGTTGGAATCGCTTCTTCTGGGCAACCTAGAGCTTCTAGCCTTCCCCTCTCAAGAACCATGCCCTGAGGTGTAGACAGGATGGGCACGGGTGTAACAGCGTGCCTTGAGACAGTAGATCTGGCCTGAGAGGCAGGGGAACTGGGTCCTGATAGCTGAGGAGCAACAGCAGAGGAAACCAAGGCCTGTTGGGCCAGAATGGTATTATCGCAATGATTTCCACCTTCTCCCCTCTGAGCCTCCGAAGGAACTGTAGGATTACAGGAACTGGAGGGAAGGCATAGGCTCTCTGGAACTTCCAACAATCCGTGAGAGCATCTACCCCGAACGCCTGAGGATCCCTGAACCTCGAGTAGTATCTGTGCATCTTGCGATTGTACGGCGAAGCGAACAGATCGACCTCTGGAGATACTCCCAGAGTCAGAAGCCACTCGAAGACATCCCTGTGAAGGGACCACTCGTTGTTGTCTATTTTGACCCTTGACAGAAAATCTGCTTGAACATTCTGGACTCCTGGGATGTATACAGCAGAAATGTTGACCACATTCTTCTGAGCCCAGTTCATTATCGGTTCTACTTCTCGTAATAGAGACCAACTGCGAGTCCCTCCTTGTTTCTTTATATAGGCCACTGCAGTTGTGTTGTCCAGTCTTAACATTACTGACGACCCTGCCACCAGATGGCGAAATGCTATGAGTGCTCGAAAGGCTGCTCTCAACTCCAGGATGTTGGAGACCACATACCGCGACGGGAACGACCACCTTCCTTGAGCTACTTCCGTAAGGCAATGGGCGCCCCAACCTTTGTTGCTGGCATCTGAGGTTACTATTATCCAGGAAATGGGGACTATCGAATGATGGTTGCGTAGATTCTTTCCTTGAAGCCACCAGAGGAGAGACATCCTCATCGCTGGTGTAAGGCGTATGCGCTGTGTTTGATTGGACGAGTCCCACTGTTGCAGAAACCCTTTCTGGAAGGGACGAGTGTGCCACTGGGCCCACTTCACCATAGGGATGGTGGCCGTCATTGTGCCGATCACTTTCAAGCATTGTAGAGCCGAAAGATGAGATGATTCCCAAGCCTTGTGAATCCTGTCCCGGATCACACTGATTTTTTCCTCCGGCAGGGAGATAGTGCCTTTTAATGTGTCGAACTGAGCCCCTAGAAACACGATCACTTGAGTTGGAACCAGATGGCTCTTCTCTAGGTTCAGGAGCCAACCAAACGTCTGCAGAGTGGAGATGACTAAATTCTTGTGTTCCAGAATTTGATCTCTGTCCTGAGATAATAGGAGCAAATCGTCCAGATAATGATGGAGACGAACTCCTTTGACTCGTAAAAGAGCTACTATCGCTAGGAGTACCTTGGAGAAGACCCGAGGAGATGTCGTCAACCCGAATGGGAGACAGGTAAACTGGAGGTGTTGATCGCCAACTGCGAAACGAAGAAATTGCTGGAAATCCCTTGCTACTGGCACATGAAAGTATGCGTCCTTCAAATCGATTGAGATTAACCAATCCCCTAGCTGCACTGACTGTTGGATTGTAAGAAGAGACTCCATCTTGAACTTTTCCTTGCGAATGAAGGAATTGAGGTGGGTCAAATCTATCACCGGCCTCCATGCGCACTTTCTTTTCTGAACCATAAACAGAGGAGAATACATGCCTTCGCCACGTTCGTCTTCTGGCACGGGCACGGCTGCTCCTTGATCCAGCAAACAACTTACGTAGGTCAATAGGACCTGTTTCTTTTCCTCTAAACCTGGAATTGTTGTGGGAATGAACCTTAACCTCGGAGTGTTGATGAAAGTCCACTTGTGACCCGAGGAAACCGTCTTGACGGTCCAAAAATCTTGAATTGAGGCCGCCCAAACATGTCGGTAGTGAAGAAGGCGAGCCCCCACCTGACATGTTTGAGCGGGCCCAATTTCAAAAAGATTTGGTAGAATCTTGATTACCTGCGGAAGCCCCCTTTGAGGTTTTCTTAAGGGAGGATTGTCTGGACCTCCAAGATCTAGAGAACTCCCTGCCGGGCCTATAACTGCGCGCTTCTCTAGCGCGATCCGAGGTCTGCCTTCTTGAGAAAATACGTTTTTGGTTTTGAAGACGTCTGTCTTGAGGGAGGAACCCAGACCTCCCACCCGTGGCCCGGGATATGGCGCTATCTAGTTTATTACCAAACAAGGAGGTACCCTCAAATGGTATACGACACCATGCCTGCTTAGATGTTGGATCCGCCAACCAGGGACGGAGCCACAAAGCACGGCGTGCCGAGACTGCTGCCAACATAGCCCGAGACAGAAGGCGGGTAATGTCAATAGATGCCTCCCCCAAAAAAGCTGATGCCATTCTGATCTCCTGAATAGGAGAGTCTTTAGCCGTATTCACTGAGATACCTCTCAAGAACTCTTCAACATTGTCGGCCCATGTTTCAATAGCCTTTGAGACTGCGGCTAAAGCCAAAGTTGGTTTACAAGCCATCCCTGAAGTTAGATAAATTCTTTTCAGATCTGAGTCAATTCTTCTCTCTAACGGATCTTTGAAAGATACCGTGTCTTCCAAAGGGAGAGTCACGTATTTAACTAAACGCATAAGTGCTGCGTCTACCAGAGGAGCTGATTCAAGGTGCTTCACATCATCCTCCTTAAAGGGGTACAATTTAGACACCTTTGATTGCATGGAGCTCTTCCTATCAATCTTGCTCCACTCTTCAGTAATGATTTCTCCCAATTCAGATAGGAAAGGAAAATGTTGCCGTTCCTTTTTGAGTTGTTTGAAAAACTTTCTTTGTTTGGGGAGGGGGGAAGAAGTGGGTTCTTCCCATTTTAAAGCTTCTTTCACTGCCTTGACAAGAGCAGGTACTAAAGCATAATCAAATCCTACTCCTGGATCCTCTGGATCCGATTCGCTGTCAGACAAGAGCACAGAGTGGTGGCTTGGTTGAGAAGATTCCCCAGTCTCTTGTAAGAGCCCTTCACCTCCTGAAGGACATAATGGGTCTGAGGGGGATTCCATAGCGTGATGAGCTTCCCTCTGCTGCAGGGATTCCTTTACCACTCTTCTCACCATAGATTCCAAGCGTTGATCCGCACCATCTCTTTCATCTGCGACTTTAGAGAAGCAATGATCACAGAGCGATTTGTCTGATGAAATGGGCATCTTACAGCCCCAACATGAATTATCTGGTCCTCTGCTTGAGTGCGAGTGACCACTGCGTTGTCCAGATCTGGAAGACCTGCGGTAACCAGACTTTGACGATGATTTGCGGTGGTGCGATTTTGACGATCCACTGCGACTATGCGCACTGTAATGCGGTTCAGACCTAGAAGGGCTATAAGGAAATATACAAGAAAGAGAGAGAGATACAGACCAGGCTGGTATCAAATGCTAAGGAATACTCCACATATACACAGCAATCCAGCCATGCACATACCTGTTACAAGCGGGCAGGTCACTAGTAGGCAGTGAGGCATCCATGACTAAGAACGCTGACTGTAACAACAATAGACCCTCATAAGCAGCCATACAAAAACACAGGAGCAATAATACATCAGAGCAGATCATAACCTACCTTACACCAACCAGAGAATGGCCCCGGGAAGTCGCTGAATTTCCTGCAATCATTCCCAAATTCTGACATCTCTCACTGTGTTTTAAATATGGCGCCCATGACGTCATCAGCGGCGTCAGACGCGAGATGCCCGCGCGCATGCGCGGGAACCAAGCCTCGCTTTGGATTTGGGTCCGCGCATGCGCAGAACGCAGCGCTGGACCCGGAAACAGGGGGAGAAAGGCTGCTGGAACGCGGAAGCGTCAGCGCCTATGCACAAGAACCAGCTGGCATATGAAAAGACACAGATAGAAAAAAGAAAAACACATAAACACTGCTGCCATGAAAAACGGAATTTTTACAGCTCACCACTCCACCAACGATCGCCTGGCCGAACAGGTTCAAGCACACACCACCGATCCATCGGGCAGATAATGGCCACCTTACATAGCAGGTAATAAGCCGTGCGCACTTTATCTTCGGACAAACCAAGCCTTCAGCGCTACTCTGCCATACACTCCATACCCATGCTTAACAGACAGGGCCTATCGGAGGAACAAAAGCTTGATAGTCGGCCGACTTGATCGTAGTGAAGATCTCTTCAGATAGGAAACACCTGTCCTATGGAGGAGGACAAAAAAGGAACACGGATAGCAGCTTGGAGCAAAGATTTATGGGAGTAGAGGTCCTATTGGGTAATTATGGAGGCGGGGCTAACCCACACGTATGCTGCCATGGAGCCTGTCAGGAAAGGTGAATTTTCCACATATTCTGTACCGGTATGCATTACAGTTGTATATGTGGGATCTAGAATGTAAACTGATAAAACTGTTACATCGTCTAATCACTACCTGATGGTAAACATCCCGCCACCTCTTCCTTTTATTTTTGGGGCTGATAGACAAACTACTTTAAAAAAAAAAGCATGGAAAGATGGGTACAGCCATGGGGGACATATACCAAAGACAAAAAACAAATTCCTGTGCTGCGAGGAGACTGTATTTTTGTGCGGATTCAAGGGCATCATTGAAAACACATAAATCCTTTAATTAAAGAGGAAGTAAAGTTGATCTTTAAACATATGGCTGACAGAAAGGGCATTTATGACAGAGGAGACCCTATTGGTATTTTCTGCCATAAATGCATCTTTCTGCCTGTCAGCTATCATGTTCATTGAGCCGCAAATGCGCAGTTCAGCGAACATTTATGGCCCTGATCGGCCTCCGATCCGTGCCGCGACAATGTGACTCCCGTGCGCATGTGCTGGAGTAGCGTCTTCGTGACCTGGCCTATCAAATGGCCTGAAGGCACGGGATCCAGAAGGAAGACCGGGCGAAAGATGGAAGCGCCGGGGGCCCACCGCATTGGTCCCAGCACTGCGTTGGAAGACACCATATGACACGTTAGTCTTTCATAATGTACCAATATGCTGTGCATACTATCACATTATAGCAAAACCCACCTGGGAGGGGGCTTAAAAAAAAAAATTAACGCAGACTTTACTTCTGCTTTAACATGCTTTTTGGGTACCATAAAGCTGTAGGTGATATTATAGAATTGTACCATTTTCATCAACAGTCTCAGAGACAGAGTATACTGGCGGCAACTATTTGGCTATAGAATTTATTTTTTCCTTTACAATTAGCTTGGCTATCGTACCACAGCAGCACCCCAACTTTATTCATTTCAGTTTAAAACGAATTCCTTATTCAGATAGCTTTAAGAGGGAAACATTTTTTATTTTTTTTTAACAAACAGAAGCAAACCCACTTTGACCGTCATATAGAAGTTGGATAGTAGTTTGCTGTGGCGATCCCTGATCTCTCTGATGCAAAACTGTTGGCCACGTTCTACTGTTTTTTTTTAGGAGGGGCAGCAAAGTGAGACAAATATTCAATTAAATGGTCAGCAAAATTGCAATTACAGATATCAAAATTACAACTTTAGACACCTTGATAAATTGTACGAAGCACTGAAGCTTGAACTAGTAATAGGCCACAGTGTATGACTGTTGGGCAGCCAATTACATAAAAGGGGCCTTGTGCACTAGTTCCCACATACTGTATTTAGACGATGGTAAATATTTTATTGGTGCTCCTGGTAGACCAACATTGCTAGCTATTGGAATGGATAGATTTTTAGCCTGATATTCTAATAATCTCTATTGATAAGACATAGAGTAGAGACAACCCAGTGCTGCCTATTACTGCATTGTAGGGGAGATGCCTAGACATGCAAAAAAATGATAGATGCTAATAACAAGCACATAGCTTGTTAAAGGTTTGATTGTTCTTTTATGTAGGTAGATGTATGATGACAAAAAATAAAATATTTTAAAAATATACATTTCCTATAGACACCAGGCCTGCCAAAGTAACGGTGGACGACCATGTGTAGCCTTGTGGCTTCCAGATGAACACCAGTCAACCACAATAGCTGTTTTTTTAAAGCAGCTATAACATGCAGAGAACATTTGTACACATGTCATAGTTCTGCAACCATACAAACCTATCAACCAAAACAGCTACCAGTAAATGGTATTGTAGTTTTTGTGCAGCTGAAATTGCATATACATGTTAATCTTCAGTCATCATGTATAATATCTGCCAAAATACACAGATATGGCTCATGCAGATCTTACCCGGCAAGATAGCAAACTGCCGATGAAGCTGTTCCATAATGTCCACGGCAAGCAGGGGTCTGATCTCTTGCTGCATGATTTCGTCTGTAGGGTCAAAGAAAGATTCTAGATTACTATCATTTCACACCCATTAGAAAATAAAAATGGAAAGGGAACAGAAACAAACTGCTGAGAGATTAGCATGTGCTCTCTCTTCATTTTATCAGTAAACAAGATTCTTCCTGAAATACCCATTTACTCAGTACTTTTAAAGAACTATTTCCCTTTTCAAGCTAATAATGTACATGTTCTACTCACAGCTATGCAGCGCTGAAAATAATGGACCCTAGTTGTGGCTGCAACATTCTATTTAACATTAGTTGGCTGTTATATCCTTTCTTTGTTCTTCCTTGGGTCTGGCTAGCCATACATAAGAGCACTTTGACCAGCCTTTGCCCCTGAGCACTCTGTGGAAGCCAGGCTTGGCTCAGCCCTGAATGGCTTAGCTGTGTAGCATACAGTCGGCAGACCTCGCTTCTGCATGAGACATCGATAGTTACACTGGGGCCTCTTTGTTACATGCCGTGCTTACTGAACTCTTTTCACTTTTTTTTTGGTTCAGTATTTTATTCTGTCCTGATTATGTTGTGTGAAGAATAGTTCTGCAAAAGCCGGAGCTGAAGAGAGAAAAGGAAAATAAGTAGAAAACGAATGCCTGTCACATCTTGGGATACATAATGCTGGGAAAATTACCATCAGGTTCTGCCGGTAAAGGAATGTCTCCTAAGTGGATGTTTCAGACCATAATTGCATTACTGTGGAAAAATCTAGAGCTGCACGACCAGCTGAATGACACACAAAATGACGTGATTTTTCCCTTACTCAAATGACCACTTCCACTAGCAGCTCTGCAAAGCTGCCTACAGAGGAAACCTGGGCTGAGCTATGCTAAACCATAGAGTTTATAAAAAAATACCGGATAGTGGGATTGTGGCCGCGCAGATGCTAACCTTCACAAGATGATCACCTTATATTTACAGTCACTCAATCCAACATGGATACTAAAGTTTGAATGTGCCTGGTCAGCTTAACTTGAGTACCCAGCAGGAGTTCAGCTCTCCCCTGCTTCCTGTTGCCCTAAGAGGAATACCTCGCTGCCCGTTTCATTCTCCACAATATAAAATAACTGAAACATTTAGAGAAGGGCTGAGCTGAGACATCCTCAGAATGGCACGACAGGTAAGTAGTGTTGGGCGAGCGAAAACAAATCTCATAGTGAGAGAGTATGAACGGCATTTAATACACCATTTATTGATAATATTTTTATGATGTGGGTTTAGTGACACTTTAACCAGTTGGTGACTGTCACACACCGATATACGTTGGCACAATGGCAGCTGTGGGTTAATGGACGTACCTGTAGGTCCCCTTTAAGAGCTGGGACACCTGCCTGACACATACAGCGGGACCGTGCCCGCGGGACCGGCGGACTCGATGTCCGCTGGTCTCCCAGCGATCGTGTCACGGAGCCGCAGAATGGGGAAGTCCCTATGTAAACAAGGCACTTCTCCGTTCTAGCTTGTGTCATGATAGAGATCACCGCTCCCTGTCATCGGAAGCTGTGATCGCTGTCATGAGACTTGAAGCCCACCCCCCCATAGTTCGAATCACTCCCTAGGACACACTTAACCATTTTATCGCCACCCAAGTGGTTAACTCTTTCACTGCCAGTGTCATTTACACAGTAGTCAGTGGATTTTTATAGCACTGATCGCCGTATAAATGACAATGGTCCCAAAATAGTGTCAAAATTGTCCGATGTGTCTGTCATAATGTCACAGTCTGGATTACTAATAAAAAATAAATAAAAATAAAAATGCCATAAAACTATCCTCTATTTTGTAGACTCTATAACTTTTGCGCAAACCAATCAATATAACCTTATTGCAATTTTTTTTTAACCAAAAAATATGTAGAAAAATAAATATTGACCTAAACTGAGGAAAAAAATTGTTTTTTTTTATATATTTTGTGGGATATTTAGTATAGCAAAAAGTAAAAAATAATGTGTTTTTTTCAAACATTGTTGCTTTTTTTTGTTTATAGCACAAAAAAATAAAACTGCAGAAGTGATCAATCACCACCAAAAGAAAGCTCTATTTGTGGGAAAAAAAGGACGTGCAATTGTCAGTTAAAATGACGCAGTGCCGAATCACAAAAAGTTCTCTGGTCAGGAAGGGGGTAAAATCTTCTGCGGCTGAAGCGGTTAAAGTAAACCCATCACAAACATAGCCAAACGAAAGTATACGATTTAATAAAAATGCATAATACTTCAGTAAAAACGGCATGCTAAACAATCATTCAACACAGAAATAAAGATGTAAAGTTGTATACAAATCACAACTTTCTGTAAATGCCAAGCTTGCCTGCCCCTTCATAACACTAATCCTCCCTATTGGTTCTCCAATGTGATGGAGGGTCTTAATGATGATAAAGAAGCAGGGGATATAAATAGGGGTAGGGTTGCCACCTGTCCAGGATTCACCCGGACAGTTCAGGTTTGGAATCATGTGTCCGGGTTTCAGACTGCCTGAAACCCGGACACATTATTTAGACTGGACTATGGCTTCCCAGCAGGGTTGCTGGCTGCAGTTGTCTAAGCTGAGAGTGTCTATTACACTCTCTTTCATGCTGCCCAAAGCCAGAACTAACAATCCCCCCACATATAGATGGGAGAGGAGAGAGGGCTTGATCTGCACCTCTTCCTCCCGGCTCTACCCCTCTGGGTCTGCCCACACTTCTCAGAAAAGGAAAGTGTGGGTTGGAAATTTGAAGTTCAGCCGCCTCAGATACACCTGGATGAGAGGTGCTGACTGCCAAGGGGTGAGTGAGCTCACCATCCATCCCTGTCTGTGACTGAAGTCTCCTCCTTCTATCTCCTGCCTCTGAGTGGGTACACTAAGGTAAATCTGGGTTCTCAGAGCACCCTTTATATCAGAGCTCCCTTTTACACCTGAGGCCACAGTGTTCCCCCTTCAATCAGAGTCTGCTCCATACATCAGAGTTCTCAGTGTCCCCCCTTAAATCAGGGTTCCCAGAGGATCCCTTATGTCAGATTCCCCAGAGTTATCCCTTACATCAGAGTCTGCAGAGTCCCCCCTTACAGTGAAAGGAAACTCTACAAGTTCAGATATAAAAGGGGGAACTCTGTGGACTCTGATGTAACTTCATATGATTAGAAATGTTATTTAATAGCAAAATATATGTATAGTTTATTCTACAAAAAAAAAAAAAAGAATGCCCATAAAGTGTTCGGGTTTGGCTTGAAGAAAAGGTGGCAACCCTAAATAGGGGGCTGACCCAGCTAAATTCTTTAGCTATTTTTAAATGCTTGTTTACATGATGTGCTTGGTGTTGTAAAGCGCTTGCATTAAAAGAGTAATTTTTCCCTTCAATTATCTGAACATTTTCCTGGTTAGGTACACTGAAATGTTGTTCTTGTCTGTGTTTTGTCTCCACGCTCACTGTATTTTGGTAATGGAGCTAGAATTTTTATTGTCCCTTGTGACTGCAGGACATCGTCTGATTATTTTCAACACAGATTTTACTGAAACAATGAGGTTTGCACAGCGTGGATTAAAGTTGGATACAGTACAACAATAGTATACAAAAAAGAAGACAAGCCCTGAAAGCTGCGGTAGTATTGGCCTCAGTGGCCTACCTATAATCTGTCTCTGACAATATGACAGATATACTGATTTCATAGCTGATTCATGCAGGTAAACAGACTGATGTGGCTAATTTGCTGTTCTTTCCATTAGACCCTATTTCAGATGAAATGATGTGCAATATGTGACAAAATGGCATTTTCAGTACACAGGACTCCTGCTTGACATAAAGGAAGGGTTCTACGATACTTCATTCACAGCTGATTCCCCACAGCAACTCCATGGTAGCCAAGAGAAGGAAGCCAGTTTCACAAGCAGAATGTAGAAGTTTTGCATGATATTTCAATCATGTGCTATTGAGAGCTACAAGATCCTACTGTATAGTTTACTCCACAGGAAAACCATTTGTTCCATCTGTAAGGCCTTGTTCACACCTGTGTGGTGCGCTGCATTTTAGGGTGCTTAATTATTGAACTCTAGATCAGCCTTTTTCAACCAGGGTGCCCTGGCACCCAGGGGTTCATTGAGGTTTCTTCAGGGGTATCTTGGCAAAATGCCTAAAAATTGCCCCAAAACTGTATACAAGCCAGCGCGTGGATAAAGCCTGCCTTTTAGTTACACAAAGCCATGGGTTTTCATTGTACACCATTACAACCTTCAAGCTGCCAACCTCCTAACGATCAATGACATCATCAATTGATAAGGAGGATGTCAGTTGCCTGCATATCATCCTTGTTTGACCCTCCCTTGCCTCTCTCCATCAGCACTGGGGGCTCATTAGCTAAGGTAGGGAGAAGAGGAACATTGGAATGGTGAAGAAGTTGGGAAAACTTCTGTAAGTGTCAAGCCAGGGACCCAGCCAGTGGAGGTGACGCTTGCAGAGCATTATTGTGTGCCAAGCCAGGGACCAAGCAGGCCAGTGCCTTGACACTTGAGGAGTATCTGTGATTGCCAAGTTAGAGACTCAGCAGGGACGCGGGGGTGACGCTTGGCTTGAGAAAGATACTGAGTGAGAAAATTGGAAGAGCTCAGGGGATCCAGTGGCAAGTGGAAGTCTAGTGAAAGACTGCGAGCTCAGTTGAGTGAAGTTCTACAATAGGAGATTGTAGAAGAAATGAAGGAGTCCATTGCAACCTTTGTTAGAAACTGTTACAAGATTGTTGCCATGGGAGACAGCGGTCCTACTCAAGCAAATGTGGTGTCTAGCTGGATGCCTTTTCCTGCATGGCTGTTTGCCTATAGAAGTCTCTGAGTCTGCCAATTAGAGAGGAAGTAAACCCTGATGAGTTTACTTCCTCTTTGATTCCCTGCAAAGGTAAAGCATAATGGACTACTATGCATCGTATAGTAGCCCATTATGTGTCACTTACCTGACACAGGAGCCAGCGATGTCACCACTGTCCCCTGTAGTCTGGAGCGTCCATCTTCTCGGTGGGTCTCCGTGGGTCTAGCTGCTCCGCCGCTGTCATTCGACGAAGCCGCAATGACGTCACTCCCGCGCATGCGCCGTAAACAGCAGTGCCTGTATTTTGGCAAATATCTCCTAAACCGTGTAGGTTTAGGAGATATTTCTTGGACCTACAGGTAAGCCTTAATCTAGGTCAAAGTTGGTTGTAAGGGTTTACAACCACTAAAATTGCATTTACTTAAGGATGTCCTGGCCCCAATCCTATCTCTCACAGTTCTGTTTAAGAGATGATAAATCTTTTTGCATTCAATAAGTGTCTGGCGCCCATCAATCCACCTTGCATTATACCCACTATGCCTTGTAACCCACTCTACACAGAAGGATGCCAGCTGTCCCTAACTCTGGAGGTCACCGTTAGGCCTAAAGAGGATTTTACTACATTAGTATGTATGGATGTGAGATAGGAACCTTAGACAATAAACTTCTTGAGGGCAGGGACTGGTGTGAATGTAGAAGATTGAAAGCACTGCATAAAGTGTCAGTACTTTATAAATATCTGTAATTAATAAAATGGTTATATTTCTTATTAGCAAGAGATTCAAATCACCCATAAAGCTTAGCTTTAACACCAACATAGTTTAATCCTCAACACTAAATAACCTTTTCTGCACCAATAGACAATGGTACTACTCTGAGCAGATCACCTCGATCACAGCAGAATTTTTTGGACACTTGGCTATTACAGCAAATGTTCTACTAGAAAGTACTTACTGTGTAATAAATAAATAAACATTCTAAATGCTTCCATCTAGTAATGAAAAGCCTCTCTAAAGTTAGATGGACTAATACTGAAGTACTATGAGTGTACAAAAATGGTCCAATTCAAAGACATATAATGGTGCACATTAACCTGCTATGAGCAATGCCTCTACAATTCAGTATACATGCTTTGTGGCCAAGTTACATTTTCTCTGCATGCTAGCCATTAAGCTACTTATTTTGGAATTCTTAACATGATTATGCCTATCTCTGTGTATTTACTACACAGCATGTGTTTGTCTTCAAACTGTATTTATAATGTGCAGTGAATAGGAGAGCCATTACGCTCATGGAAACAGTCTACCTTGTTAAAGTGGAACTCCTTCTAAATCTTTTTATTGAGTCTAGGATAGTGTGAAAAAATGATGTAAGGTTTTTGTTGCTTTGCCTAAATTAGGGAGATTTCTCCCTACATCCTTCCTCTGGGACAACCAGGTCTCTATTCCTGTTTTCTGTCTCTGGAGTACTCTCTCCATATATAACTATGAATGACTATGAGTCCACTGGGAACCAGAGATGGCTTGCTTATCTGGTGGTTCTACCTCCAAAGTAAAAGTTGCCAGACCTTACTGGACCGGTCTGTAATCAGAGACCAGTAAAGGTAGACTTGCATATGACGTATAATGGCATAGTCCTGAAGAAAGATAGAATCAAGTTAAAAGCCATTAGGAAATCATGGATAGACATTTCTAAAATCTAGGAGCTTTCCAGTATGTGAGGGTCATTATATATGTATATATATATATATATATATATATATATATATATATATATATATATATTAGTGTGCATTGAAGAAGTATTCACACCCCCTGAAATGTTCCACATTTTGTCATGTTAAAACCAAAAGCGTAAATGTATTTTATTGGGATTTTATGTGATAGACCAACACAAATTGGCACATAATTGTGAAGTGGAAGGAAAATGATAAATGGTTTTCAAATTTGTTTACAAATAAATATGTGAAAAATGTGGTGTGCATTTGTATTCAGCCCCCTGAGTCAATACTTTGTAGAACCATCTTTCACTGCAATTACAGCTGCAAGTCTTTTTGGAGATGTCTCTACCAGCTTTGCACATCTGGAGTGTGACATTTCTGCCCATTCTTCTTTGCAAAATAGCTCAAGCTTTGTCAGACTGGATGGAGAGTGTATGTGAACAGTAATGTTCAAGTCTTGCCACAAATTCTCAATTGTATTTAGGTCTGGACTTTGACTGGGCCATTCTAAGTTATGAATATCCGTTGACCTAAACCATTTCATTGTAGCTCTGGCTGTATGTTTAGGGTCATTGTCCTGTTTGAAGGTGAACCTCTGCCCCAGTCTCAAGTCTTTTGCAGACTCTAATGCCCTGTATACACGGTCGGACATTCCGACCACAAAATCCGTTGGATTTTTTTCCAACGGATTTGGGCCCAAACTTGTCTTGCATATACACGGTCAAACAAAGTTGTCGGAAAATCTGATCGTTCAGAACGCGGTGACGTAGAACAGGTACGACGGGACCATAAAGAGGGCAGTAGCTAATAGCTTTCGTCTCATAATTTATTCTGAGCATGCGTGGCACATTGTCCGTCGGAATTGTCTACAAATGATCGTAATTTAAAATGATCAGATTTTGTTGTTGGAAAATTTTGGATCCTGCTCTCAAACTTTGTATGTCGGAAATTCCAACGGAAAAAGTCCGATGGAGCCCACACACGATCGCATTTTATGACAACAAGATCTGATCGCACATTTTCCATCAGAAAGTCCAACCGTGTGTACAGGGCATAACAGGTTTTCTTCTAAGATTGCCCTGTATTTGGCTCCATCCATCTTCCCATCAACTCTGACCAGCTTCCCTGTCTCTGCTGAAGAAAAGCATCCCCACAACATGATTCTGCCACCACCATGTTTCACGGTGGGGATGGTGTGTTCAGGGTGATGTGCAGTGTTAGTTTTCCGCCACACATAGCGGTTTGCTTTTAGGCCAAAAAGATCAGTTTTGGTCTCCCCTGACCAGAGCACCTTATTCTACCCTTTAAAAAAAAAAAAAGAGCACCTTATTCTACATGTTTGTTGTGTCCCCTACATGGCTTCTTGCAAACTGAAAATTGGACTTCTTTTGGCGTTCTTTCAACAATGGTTTTCTTCTTGCCACTCTTCCATAAAGGTCAGATTTGTGGAGTGCACGACTAATAGTTTCTGCCACCTGAGCTGTGGATCTCTGCAGCTCCTACTGAGTTACCATGGGCCCCTTGGCTGCTTCTCTGATTAACCACTTTCAGACCGGACCATTTTGCTGGTCAATGACCAGAGGTCTTTTTACAATTTGGCACTGCGCTGCTTTAACTGGTAATTGCGCGGTCATGCAATGTTGTACCCAAACAAAATTTGCGTCCTTTTTTTCCCACAAATAGAGCTTTCTTTTAAAGGTATTTGACTGACTCTGCGATTTTTATTTTTTGCGATATAAACGTAAAAAGACCGCAAATTTTGAAAAAAATGATATTTTCTACTTTTTGTTATTAGAAAAATCCAATAAACTCAATTTTAGTCATACATTTAGGCCAAAATGTATTCAGCCACATGTCTTTGGTAAAAAAAAGTCAATAACTGTATATTTATTGGTTTGCGCAAAAGTTGTCACATCTACAAACTAAGGTACGTTTTCTGGAATTTACGCAGCTTTTAGTTTACGACTGCCTATCTCATTTCTTGAGGTGCTAAAATGGCAGGGCAGTACAAAACCCCCCCCCCCCAAATGACCCCATTTTGGAAAGTAGACCCCCTAAGGAAATTGATAAGAGGCATGTTGAGCCCATTGAATATTTTATTTTTTTGCCTCAAGCGATTGAATAATTACAAAAAAAAAATTTTTATTTTTTTTTACACAAAGTTGTCACTAAATGATATATTGCTCACACATGCTATGGGCATATGTGAAATGACACCCCAAAATAAATTCTGCTGCTTCTCCTGAGTACGGGGATACCACATATGTGGGACTTTTTGGGAGCCTAGCCGCGTACGGGGCCCCGAAAACCAAGCACCGCCTTCAGGCTTTCTAAGGGCGTTACAGTTTTGAAGGCCATAAAATGCCAAGATGGCACAAACCCCCCCCCAAATGACCCCATTTTGGAAAGTAGACACCCCTACATTTAGGGGTACACTAGTGAGACTAGGTAATAAATGGCGGGTGCCCTGAAACTATAAAAAAATAACTAACCAACCAGCATCACCTGTAACAGTTATATGGTGATCACTGGTGAAAGGGTTAACTAGGGGGCAATCAGGGGGCTTTATGCGGTAGTATTTGGGGGTCCCTGGCGCTATAAAAAGTTGCGGCGAACCTAAATACCTACCTGCCTAACTAGCGTCACCTGTGACACTAATACAGCGATCAGAAAAACGATCGCTTATTAGGCTGGGTTCACACTGGAGCGATGCGGGAACGCCACAAATCCACGGCGGGTTCCCGCATCACATGCCTCCCGGCGGCAGTTCACACTGCCCTATGCGAACTGCTGGGAGTGTCAGTGAAATGTTAATGACACCCCCAGATCAGTTCGCATATCGCAGTGCGATCTGCAAACTCTGATCGCATGGTGTGAATACCCATGCGATCCGATTCTGCTGCGGACCAAAAAAAGGGTCCCGTGCGAATTTGCAGCGAGTGCGGCGGGTGCGGCGCGAATTCAGCCATACTATCTGTATGGCTGAACTCGAATCGCATAGAGATCGGATGTGATTTGCACTGCAGTGCGGTGCGAATCACATCCGTTCTCATAAACCGCTGCAATGTGAACCCAGCCTTAGTGACACTGGCGACGGGGGGTGATCACGGGGTTAAACCTTTATTGGAGGGGTTAGGGGGGTACATTAGAACTAAAGGGGGCTAACCCTAACTGCCCTAACAGTTATTACAGTCACAAATGACACCAATGCAAAAAAAAAAAAAATGCAATTGGTGTCACTGTGACTGGGGGGGCAGGGGTAATTGGGGGGGGTGATCGGGGGGTGAAGGGGGAGTGTGAGTGTGCCTGGCATGTTCTACTGTGTAGTGTCGTGTTGGTGCAACTCACCGATCCTCTCTCCTCGGTGCCGGAACGAAAAATACCGACACAGAGGAGAGATTACATCACTTCCTCTGCCTGTGTTTACATTACAGGAGAGGAAGTGATGTCACGGAGCATTTCCATTCGTCGGGAGCGATCGCGAGGGGGTGGCCATGAATGAATGGCCGCCCCCTCATCCCGGATCGCTCCCGAACGAATACCGACCGCCGGAGGCACCGGGGGGGGGGGGCCCGATCGGGCCCCCCACCTGTGGGAAGGCAGGGACGTACAGGTACGCCCATATGCCTGCCCGTGCCATTCTGTCGACGTACATCATCGTGCGGCGGTCGGCAAGTGGTTAATACTCTCCTTGCCCAGCCTATCAGTGGATGGCCATGTCTTGATAGGTTTGCAGTTGTGCCATATTCTTTCCATTTTTGGATGATGGATTGAATAGTGCTCCATGAGATGTTCAAAGCTTGGGATTATTTATAACCTAACCCTTTTTTAAACTTCTCCACAACTTTATCCCTGACCGGTCTGGTGTGCTCCTTGGCCTTTATGATACTGTTTGTTTGCTAAGGTTCTCTAACAAACCTCTGAGGGCTTCACAGAACACCTGTATTTATACTGAGATTAAATTACACACAGGTGGACACTATTTACTAATTAGGTGACTTCTGAAGACAATTGGTTCCACAAGATTTTAGTTAGGGGTATCAGAGTAAAGGAGGGCTGAATACAAATGCACTCCACACTTTTCAGATATTTATTTGAAAAAAAAAAATGAAAACCATTTATCATTTTCCTTCCACTTCACAATTATGTGCCAATTTGTGTTGGTCTATCACAGGGATATGCAATTAGCAGACCTCCAGCCGTTGCAAAACTACAAGTCCCATCATGCCTCTGCCTCTGGGTGACATGCTTGTGGCTGTTAGAGTCTTCCTATTCCTCATGGGACTTTTAGTTCTGCAACAGCTGGAGGTCCGCTAATTGCATATCCCTGGTCTATCATATAAAATTCCAATAAAATATATTTCCGTTTTTGGTTGTAACATAACAAAATGTTGAAAATTTCAAGGAGTATCAATACTTTTTCAAGGCACTGTACATTGAGAGGAAATGATGAAAAACGGGAGCAGACAGAATCTGGAACAGCTGTGCATGGAAACCAATCAGCTTCTTTCTTTGATTAAGCCCAGGTTCACACTAAGCTACGGGAATGAAGCCATGCGAGTTCAGCTGAATTCACCCGATTTCTCTCCCTCATGTCAGTCCCGTCAATGTAAATTGCAGCCCGAAATCACAAAAAGTAGTACAGAAACTGGAAACTGGAAACAGGACGCTGCAATTGACGCCGATTTGACATGTCAAAACGCTCCAGTGTGAACCAGAGCTTACAAACAAAACTGAACAATCTGAAGATAGAAGCTGATGTAATTAACACTGGTCCAATGTAAGTATTTCTTAAAAAAAAATATATATATATAATAAATATTTAGGATGTTCTTCCCACAAATAGAGATTTCTTTTGGTTGTATTTGAACACCACTGGGTTTTTTTTTCCCTTCTACTTTACTGACAGGCAATGATGAGGTGGTACTGATGAGGCAACATTGATAAGTTGGCACTGATGAGGAGGCGCTAATATATAGAATTGATGGGAACTGATAGGCGGCACTGATATGCAGCACTGGTGGGCACCGATAGGCGGTACTGATATGCAGCACTGATGAGCACTGATAGGTGGCACTAATGGGCACTGATAGATGGCACTGATAGGCAGCACTGATGAGGAGGTACTGATAGTCATTATTGATGGGCACCCATAAGGTGGCACTGATGGGCACTGATGAGGAGACACTAATATGTAGAATTGATGGGTACTGATAGGCGGCACTGATATGCAGCACTGATAGGCACCGATAGGCGGCACTGCGGGGTGCTGATAGGTGGCACTTATGGGCACTGATTGGCACTGATGGGCATGAATAGATGGCACTGATAGACAGCACTGATGAGGAGGTACTGGCAGTCATTATTGATGGGCACTGATGAGGCAGTACTGATAAGGTGGCACTGATTGGCATGGATGAGGAGGCACTAATATGTAGAATTGATGGGCACTGATAGGCAGCACTGATATGCACCGATAGGCAGCACTGATATGCAGCACTGAAAGGCGGCACTTATGGGCATTGACAGGCGGCACTGATGGGCACTAATAGATGGCATTGATAGGCAGCACTGATGAGGAGGTACTGACAGTCATTACTGATGGGCGCTGATTGGCATCTGTGAAGGGCACTGACAAGCGTTACTGATGGGCACTGATTGGCACTATGGTGGGCACTAACTGGCATCCGATGGGCACTGACTGGCAACTGTGGTGCACACCTCTAATGGGGGCTGCGCTGGTAATCAATCCACTGATTATCAGCGCAGACCCCCCTGACCAGAGAGCCGCCCATCTGCTCTCCCTGTCAGCGCGAACCAAGGAAAGCCGATTACCAGCAATTCCTGGTTACTGCTGTGATCAGTCACAGCTGATCTTGTGGTAAAGAGCCTACGTCATAGGTTCCTTACCACAATCGGAGATCGGGTGTCAGAGTGACACACAGCACCACCGAACACTGCGCTGCGTGCGATCGCGGGTTATCCTACTATGATGTCTAGTCAGGATAACAGAGCCACACTGCAAAGGTCAATCCGCAATGGGGCGGGCGGGAAGTGTTTAAGCTTTGACAATAAAACCAAGAAACTGATTGGATACCATGCACAGCTGCATCAGATTCTGTGTGCACCAGTCTTATTAAATTCCCCCCAGTGTCTGCAGAACTGCAAGATCTAAAAGGTGTTGTCATCCTCTGATACCCTGATGCCATACAGGGCAGTTGGGTTGGAGAACCAACACAGTGGGGGTTATTTACTAAAGGAAAATCCACTTTGCACTGCAAATGCACTTGAAAGTTCACTTAAAGTGCACTTGGAAGTGCAGTCGCTGTAGATCTGAGGGAGACATGCAAGGAAAATAAAAAACAGCATTTTAGCTTACACATGATTGGATGATAAAATCAGCAGAGCTTCCACTCATTTCAGATCTACCCCTTAGATTTAGAGCGACTGCACTTCCAAGTGCACTTGCAGTGCAAAGTAGATTTGCCTTTCGTAAATAACCTCCATGGTGTGGATTTTGCTATTTCTGTTCGTTTACATGCTTGTCAGGTGTTTCCCCTTAAGGTCTCTGAAAAAACACGCAGACAGCTGATGCAGAACAATCACGTCCTTGAGGTTTCTGAGTTTGGAATATACAACCAGAATACAATAAATCTACAGAGCACAAATGCTCTAAAAGCACAGCACCTGCTCAAGCAGATGAGCAATGACAGGATGCATGATATGCAGGAAAACCTGGAAAAGCCATATAAAGAGCACATGGAGCACAAAAACAATCTTGGAACAATTAGCTACACCATTAAAGTGGTTCTAAAGCCTTAAGCTTTTTTTAACATAAGGCAGGGATATACAATTAGCGGACCTCCAGCTGTTGCAAAACTACAAATCCCATCATGCCTCTACCTCTGGGTGTCATGCTTGTGGCTGTCAGAGTCTTGCTATGCCTCATGGGACTTGTAGTTCTGCAACAGCTGGAGGTCCGCTAATTGCATATCCCTGACATAAGGCATTCAATGCATTAAGGTTAAAACCTTCTCTGCTGCAAGATCCCCCCAGCCGCCCCCTTATTCTTACTTGAGCCCATACCAATCCAGTGACATGCATGAGAGCAGCAGCTGTGGCCACTGTGCCCCTCCTCATTGGCTTCCGCTGCTATCAAATACTGTGAAGAGGGAGCAGGGGAGGGGCCGAGTTGCCCGGCCTGTGTCAATAGACACAAACAGAGCGGCTCCAGAGCAGGTCCGCACAGGTGACCCCATGGAAACCCCTTTTCATGGGGGGCATGCGCCAAAGAGGATGTGCTGGCAGAGAACCCCAGAAAAGGAGGATCAGGGCTGCTCAGTGCAAAACCATTGCACAGAGCAGGTAAGTGAACAACGTTTGTTATTTTAATTAAAACAAAAAAATGAAGACTTTAAAGATGTGCGATTTCAAAGTCGCAGGTCAGTGCGACTTCAGGTGTGACTTGGCTGATATTTGTGTGACTTCATGCCCTGATGTCTATGAAAGTTGCACCTGAAATTACAAAAAATAGTGCAGGAACCTTTTTCCAAATTGGTGAGGCACCAGAAAGTCGGAGTTGCACCGATTTGAACAATTCCATTGCCGACAATCGGATGCAACTTGGACCAGTCAAATCGCATAACAAGTCGCCAAAGTGAACGGGGGCTGAATGTTACTTTAAAAACAATGGATGAGAAAACAGAAAAGACAAAAGAAAGATAGAAAATACAAAACATATGGGGGTTATTTACGAAAGGCAAATCCTCTTTGCACTAGAAGTGCACTTGGAAGTGCTGTTGCTGTAAATCTAAGGGTTAGATCTGAATGGAGTGGAAGCTCTGCTGATTTTATCATCCAATCATGTGCAAGCTAAAATGCTGTTTTTTATTTACCTTGCATGTCCCCTTCAGATCTACAGTGACTGCACTTCCAAGTGCACTTTCAGTGCAATTTCAAGTGCACTTGTAGTTTGCACTTTGCGCCCCCCCCCCCCCACCCCAAAGCACCTTGTCCCCATGTTGATGAGGACAAGGGTCTCTTCCCGAAACCCTGGCTGTTGGTTGTCGGGGTCTGCTGGCGGGGGGCTTATCAGAATCAGGGAGCCCCCTTTAATAAGGGGGCCCCCAGATTCTGGCCCCCTACCTTATGTGAATGAGTATGGGGTACGATGTACCCCTACCCATTCACCTGGGGAAAAAAAAGTGTACATAAAACACAACACAGGTTTTTAAAATACTTTATTAGACAGCTCCGGGGGTCTTCTTCCGTCTTCGGGGGTTTTCTCGCCAGACTCCTCCGCTATCTTCTGCTCTTTTGCTAGCTCTTTTACTAGCGGAGCAGCCCGGCTTTCTCCTTCATCGCTGCTGCCGTCCGGGGGTCTTCTTCCGACTTCAGGGGTCTTGTCCCACTCTTCGGTTCTTCTTGCCGGGCCTCCGCTTTCTTCTTCCAGCTCTTTTACTAGCGTTGGCCCGGTCTTCTGTCGCTGTCACTGCCGCCTTCTGCTTCTTCTTCTTCTTCCTTCCATTTGAAAAGTCCGGCGGACTAGCACACAGACGGGCGGATTGTCCGCTGGACAATTTCGAGTCAAAACTCCTTTCTAAGTCCGCTGGACTTTTGGGAACAAAAAGTCAGCCGGAGCCCACACATGGGCAAATTGTCCGATCGTGTGTACGCGGCACAATTCATAAAGCAATTTAGGCAATGTTCATAAAGATTCTGTAAACTGTCAACAAAGGCCTCTTCATAAATCGATCGCAAAACCGTTGTCACACATTCTTGGATTGTCGCCATGTCTGCAAAATGTGTGCATTTCATGGCGCTCTTCAGGCAGGGAAACAGAAAGAAGTCCGCAGGCATCAGATGAGGGGAGTTTGGTGGATGCTGCTTAGATTTCGCATTGAAGTGGTAGCACCAGGTCTCATCCCCTATGACAATGGTTCGCAGAAAAGATAGATCCTGGTCACACATGGTAAGGAAATCTCCTGAGGTTTCCTTCTGCTTTGCTTTTTGTTCGTCTGTCAGCTTGTGCGGCACAAACCAGGAAAAGATCTTCCGCTTACCCAAATCTTCGTCAGTCGCCCACCTTGTGCCAGCATTTGTTGCACTCACTCGATCATGTCTGGGATTCTGCTGGTCGACAGCCGACCGAACGTGGCTCACCCTAAATCATTTCCTTTCCGTCATAAAACCATTTGAACCAGTCATTTTCTGCTCACAGCTTACGTCCCATACGCTTGCACCAACATTTCATTCGTCTCTGTCACGGTTTTCCCCAATTTGTAGCAGAACTTGATGTGCACTCATTGCTCCTTTGCACTGTGACCCTACCTCTCACACTGACTATGTTTGACTGCCCACACCGGGTTTACCCTGACGGTCACATGTACTTCACGCTAGGTGGCGCTTCTTGGCATATCTTTGGATATGCATGCACGCACCTGGCCCATGTTGCCCTTGAGATATTGCACCATTCAGCAAACTTTTTAGGCCCACTTTGTGGAACATCTAATGGGCACTAATAAAGAGCACTGGTTGCATGGATTCTAAAGACTTTTTTTTATGTAGACTTACAGTATGCATTTTTCTATGCTGCACATTGATAAGGATCACATTTTTGTATGAAAGTGTATATATTTACTTCTATTTTTAGGCTATGAATGAATTTATGTTTATTGGGGTTATAGCACTTTATTATTAAGCTCCATGATATTTACTGTATGTGTATACGTGTGAATACCGCTGGTTACCCCTAAGAAGCGGATATGTAATAGGTGGTATTTCTGCACTTTTTTTTTTTGTTTCACATTTATCACACAGTCTGGGAGATTTTTTAAGGGTGAGGAGGAGTTTTATAGTCTTGGTCCATAAAACACCTACAATGCATGTGGGGAAGGTGTCTTTCTGGGGTTCACATCTGGCCTCACTGATCCAATTTTCTACTCGCAGACTCCACAGGGGTTGTTACAGGCATCTCTTTTCTTGCAGCCCTCCAGATGGACCCCCACCAGGACCCTTCTTACTGGATGTACCCCTCTTGCATTAGATCAATGGAAGGTTACTCTGCTTTCGCACTTCATTGGTTCGCTGTCCAAACCGGCACTCTTCTCCTGGAAACTTCATTCCTTTGAGGAGCTCTGTTTGAGAGAGGGCCCAATTGGGAGCTATCTCTCCACAATGTACAAAACGCTGTTGGATCTCCACTCCAGGCAGTCCCAGGCCAAGGGTACCCAACAAAGGCTCCCAGAGATTATTATGTTTTTTAGGACAGCCTCTTTTGGTGTAGATATATTTCTCCTTCAGTGTTGTTTCATTAACTGCTTGTATCCACTCTGAGCGCGAAGGGGGAAGTGGCACCAACCACCTCTGGGAAATGATTTTCTTAGTCTGAAATAGACAGGGAAGCACTGGGAGCTGTGTGATAGTCGGGACCAAGTATATCTGAATATTGACGTTTATGGACTGGATGTCCCGTCACCAGAGAACTTTTTTTCTAGTCACCATGGCAACCCGATGAACAGGAAAATGATAGAGAATTAAAAGTAGTGTGACTTAGAAATGTAAATCATCTCCAAAACAAAAACAAAAAGTTTGTAGAAATGTTGCATTATTAACTTAGGGACCTTATTCTTAAGGTGGCCATACCATATTCAATTGTCAAACGGGCGTTTGAATATTCATGTGAAAATTCTCAATACATTTGTTGATTTAATTAAAGTCCCTCAGATGTACTTCAAAATTGTGTTTGCTTCTAACATTTGATTTTGGAATAAATGCAATTTCCCGAATGAAAACCGCATCCACTGTTTGAAATGAGTTTGTTCAAGAAACAAATTTACATCCCACTCTTACAAATGTTCTCATTGCTGCACTTGAAAACAAACCTCAATCTGACTCCAACAATGATGAAATCAAACGATTGTTGTTAAAATGAAAATTCTACTAATGTATGGCCAGCTTTAGTCTATGCAGCTGTCTTCTTTAGAGTAAACATGCAAATAAGTTGCAAAATAAAGAAAATCCATTGCTGGTGACTCCGCAATAGCAGCATGAATTTAAAAAGTAAAATCAATATCTGAAGTAGTCTGCTCCACTCCACTCTAGTCTAATCACAGCACTGCAATTATACTTTATACGAGACAGATTTGCTTTAATACTTAAGTCTTTTCACACCTGCGTGTTGACAAAATGCAGATTGCTACCACCACACATGGAAAAACACGAAGCACAATATGATGCCTTGACGTGCCATTGATTTTTATGATACTATTGTTGTGCGCTGCATTGGCAGCCAATTCAATATGAATGTACTGCTTACCACAATGCACACTAAAGGGTTGCTACCATACTTGCAAGAATTACTGCAATACACTGGTGTGCAAGGGGCCCCAAAACAGATTTTCTTGTTTGTAGTACAAAGGTATTGGCTGTAAAGATCACATCTTATACTGAATGGTATTGTACTGTAGTTGCACTCTTTATTTTGTAAAGTGCTGCACAACCTATTCGTGCTAAATAAATCCTGTATAATAATAATAATAATCTGTGGAGACAGTAATATTACTCTGGTAGCACTAAAGCCCCTTGAAATATCCCAGTTTCCCTGGGGGAATATAAAATAGTTACATAGTTGGTACGGTTAAATAAAGACAACAGTCCAACCAGTTCAACCTGTGTAGGTGTGTGTGTAGAGATATCATTTCCCATATCCCCGTACATTGCTTTCGCTAAGATGCCCGTCCAAGAGTCTTTTAAAACTATCAATACTTCCTGCCGACACCACCGATTGTAGAAGAGAATGCCACATTCTTACCGCCCTAGACATGCCTGTTCCTCTAGCCAATATTGGAGCTTACCTACATGAGTGACCCATTACTAGGCACCAGCAAACTCAACCAATCAGGTGCTTTGGGGGGGTGTGCAGAGAAGTACAGTAAAACCTTGGATTGAGAGCATAAATCGTTCCAGAAACATGCTTGTAATCCAAAGCACTCCTATATCAAAGCAAATTTTCCCATAAAAAATAATGGAAACTCAAATGATTCGTTCCACAACCATTTATTCATAAGTCTTTCCGTTTATAGTCCATATAAAAAGATTTTAGCAAAGTGATAGGTTGTGTAACCATAAAATGTCCATCCACAAATGGCAGCTTCCACAAGGGGATTAGAAGCAAAATCCAGCAGGAGTATAAAAAGAGAAGAGAGGCGTCTGTAAGGTCCTTTTCACACGGGGCGGATCCACTCAAGGGAGTCCGCCAGCTGAACCCGAGATCAATATCCTTAGATCCAAGAGATATAAGTAGCTAAAGTTTCAGCCAGATTTCCTGAAAAAGCCAAGCTTGACACTGACTTTCAACTCTCCCTATTGGTTAGTGAGGCCACCGTTCACATTAAAGTGGAAGTAAACCCACTTTTTTAACTTTTACCTACAGGAAAGCCTATAATAAGGCTTACCTGTAGGTAAAAAAAATATCTCCTAAACCTGTACGGTTTAGGAGATATTCCCCTCGGTATGCGCCGCTGACTGCAGCGGCGCATGCGCACAAGGGGGTTCTCTCCGCGAAAATCCGGCAGCGCTCGTCCGGCCGGATTTAAATCTCCCGCGCGCATGCGCGGGAGTGACGATATCGCGGCTCCGGCCACTCACAGCGCCGGAGCCGCGATACCCGGAAGAGACGCCGAGGGAGCATGTCGGCTTCCTCGGCGTGGATCGGGCGAGATGTCGGGGCCTCGTTCTAAGGTAAGTATTTCATAATGAGCTAGTATGCGGTGCATACTAGCTCATTATGCCTTTTGCTTTGCAGGTTTTTAAAAAAAAAAAAAAAAAAATGCGGGTTTACTACCGCTTTAAAAGACCAATAAGGAGGTTCAGGAGGAAGGGGACAGGACCAAGTTTAGCTTTTACAGACACAAGCTGAGATTCCCATGTGACTTTATATACCTTTATATACAATGGTTGTGATTTTTACTAAAGGTAACCTGCAATTATGCATTTTATAATCATCTGTCTACTTGGAATTGCCCATGTTTGTGACAGAGTTACATATAAGGATGTAACATCCAAGGTCTTTGGTGCAGCAGATATTACATTTCAAATCATGTTATAATTTAGCATTAGAAAATTAAAAGTTAATATTTTTTTTTTTTAACTAAATGTAAAATCCTAGTTTAGCATCCACAGTATAAAAAGTTATTACATTTTTTCTAAATGTAAATTAGTAGTCTCTTGAAATAAAATACAGTATAAATAGGAAATGCTTAAAAAAATAACAATGCCAATTGCAAAATAAACCATATGAGATATATGCATGCTAATTCTTCCTTTGAATCACTGAGTTGACAATAATGTACAGTGTACAGGTTTAAGTTTAAATTATGGAGCACATTCTAAAGGCAAACAACAAAGAATGAACAATTGTACGTACATTTTCTGGCTGCGTACTCTAGATTAAGGCACCTTCCAAGGAAATAGTGATAGGATGCCATCTCCCCTTCTGATATTCGCACCAGAGAAAAGAGCTTTACATTCTTGGGCATCGGCTGGCCACATCTTGAACAGCAGTATGCCATAGACAGAGAAGGAAGGAGCTGTGAATCATAGTCAGCCCTGTATACAGAATTATTCCTGAGACAGGCACTGATCTCTCTTAATACACAAGGATGTATTCCTTACCGGCAACTCAGTGATGCCTCTCGTTAATACCTTCACAGCTTAATGACTGTTGTGCTCTTCTTGGATGCCATTAGATGCACTTCAATGAAAACATCCTTTGTGTTTCTCTTTTTATGTAAAAAAAAAAAATGGACCTGTGCTTGCAATAAAATGTGACAACGTAATACGGAATTCATTTTTACTGGGTTAACTGTGTGCCTAGTTTTGTGTTTTACTACTGTGGGGAGGTGCTTTTACTAGTGGAAGACATGGATTGGCGTTTCTGCTTTACAGGAACGCAGGATCAATGTCTTCTGTACTGACATAGGCAGACTGGCATTCAGTTAGTGTAACGAACGATCAGCGAGTGCCAGTGGCCAATGTGAAATCACAGTAGGAGCAAAACCTGAAAGTGCAGAATCACGTATATATATATATATATATATATATATATATATATATATATATGTCATTCTGCACAGTGCAGCTGCCCTGTAGCAGTAAATTCCCACTGCCACCGGACCGAACCACGACTCAAGGGCTCAAGGGGCAGCTGCTTTGGGCCCCCTCAATAATGGCTGGACCCACAGCAGCTGCCCCTTCTGCCCCACGTTAAAGACAGCCCTGAGTAAAGCCAAACTCCAGCCAAATGTATTTTTATTTTTAGATAGAATTAGTAAAAATTTAAGCTGAACTCCAGACAGATAAGGGAAGACACAAATAATGCAGCTGGGTAATTATTTATACATCATTGCATGTAATTGTTTACATTCTAGCAGTGTAACTGAATTTGACTTGGTATCAGCCTCTTGCAGTCCATCTAGAGTGGATCTCAGTGAGTAGGAGGGAGAAGCAGCAAAAGGAGCCAATCAGTCTTTATGTGCTTTCAATGAGCACACTGAAAGGAGAAGAGAGCAGAGGGATGGAGAGATGAGCTTATCAGTCTGCTGCTCTCAGTCACATGCTGAGGGTGGATAGGAAACCTGTAAGTGTTAAACTACAGCAGAGAAATATCAGGTCTCCTGCACTGCTGTATATGGCTGTACTGTGTGATACAGCTCTGTAACTCTCAGAACTGTATGGACATTATCAGAAGTTCTAACTCCTTTCCACTCCACTAAAAACGCATGCTTGCCTTTTTTTTGCCATTGGAGAGAATTTCTATATATTTTTTGTCCCGAGTGTGAAGCTCCCAAATTGGGTCACGGATGGCAATAAAAGTGGTCTTAACCCTTCCATACTCTGTCCAAAATAAATAAATTGTTATGGCTGAACATGCAGTCCAACAATGGCAGCCTCCACATTTCTCTTCATTCATAGTTTGCAGTTAATAGAAAAGGTGATAGAAAAATGACCCAATTGTGTAGAGGAAACCAACCTTGGCAATATGGGAATATTGGTGGCTTTTTTGACTAATTGCATCAAATCAGACAGCAATTAGTTCTACACTTTTCAAGACTGTATTAAATTATAAAATGACTAATTTCAAAGTGTAGTAATATCTATATACAGTATATGGGTGGCTTCTTTTTCTGCTTCTCACTCCCATTCACTGAGAGTGGCCAAATACGATTTAATCCAATTTTAAATATGGGAGTAAGATGGTTATCATTTTTTCTGCATCTTGTGCATTGATATTTGACTTGTAAATTGAAACTCCAACCTATTTTTTTTATTTATTTTTTTGGATTTTTTTTGGTTTTGTATACTTGTTGGAGTATAAAAAATAGTTTCTCCTTTTACTGCAAATATACTGTAAATAAACTCCTTAGAAATTAAAAACTCCTTCGAAATTATTAATATATTGGTCGTGATTGAGCGATTGTCATATGCTTTATTTTTTTAGCTTATCTAATCCATTCTCTCTCTTTTTATGATAATATAACATCACACTATTTAGCAATTTTTTTTTCCAAATAGTATATATTTTTTCCAAATAGTATATATTCCACTATGTGTTAGCTAGATTGCTTCTTTGTTTGACCCATAAGCAAATGCACACTGCAATGAGAAGCTAGACAGGAAGAGCAGGTGCTTGCTGCTGTATAAATAGTTTGGATCAAGACAAATCCTCAGCCGCTTTATCTCAGCATCACAGGAGGATTAAAGCTGAAGGAAATTGTATTGCACTTTGATGTGAATCATGTGTCCAAATACTAGAGGTGGGTGGAAAGACTAATCTATTCACTGAACTTTACAGCCTGGCACCATGCTGCCAATGCTGCGGTTATTGGAGGAATAAACACTCTCCTAGCTCTTAGCTATAAACCTGCAGACATTGTATGTTGGGGTAATCTGCAACAGCCAAAAGAAATGCAAAGAAAAAGTCTAAACTCTATGTACATACTAAAGTAGCCCTTACATGGAAAAATACAATGGTGTCAAGAGCCTTTCTCTTCCAGGTCTCTTCTCCTCTCTCTTGCCACCTTAAAGTGTACAGTACGTAAACCCCAATTATTATTTTTTTATAGACCTCCCAACTGTCCCTGATTTCGAGGGACTGTCCCTGATTTGGAGCAATGTCCCTCTGTCCCTCTTTCCTCCTCATTTTGGTCTGATCTATATAGCTGTATATAAAATGCACTTTTTATCTTTCAAAAAGTGTCTCCCAGAGCTAAACCTTCCATCCAAATTCTAAATTGCTGCATTTGTCAATTTTAAAAGCCAATATAAAGGAATATTAGTGGTAAAAAAAAGCAGTTGTGGATATAATTAACCTTTCTTTTTTAACCTTTAAGGGGCATGGCAGGGGGCATGTCCTTTGCCTATATACGTTTTCTAGTAGGTGTCCCTCATTCCCATCTCAAAATGTTGGGAGGTATGCGTAGGGAATACTTCCATTTACACCCTGTCCTACAGACGAATAGGAAATAATGAGTAAATCTCTCCAATGTGAATGGAATGGAATATCTATTGTTTTCGCAACTGGTATCTCTGTTGGAGGAATTCCAATTTTCAATAACAAAGATCACAAGTGATCGTTAGATAGAAATTAAAAAAGTATAAGGTATGTTGTCAGCACACCAATAAACTTGTTTAAATGAAAATCATGATTACATAGATAAGCAATGTTTTGGGACCACTCAGGGGCACATTGTCAAACATGTGCCTGTCTGAAAAGCAATTTAACCACTTGCCGACCAGCCGCTGCAATTATCCGGCAGCAGGGCGGCTCTATTGCGTGAAGCGCTGAACCGGTACGGCGCTTCGTGTAATAGATACAGTGGGCGCGTAAACATCACCGAAGGTGTGCCAGCCAGTGCTGATGTGCGTGGCCATGATGTCCACCGGCCAGTGGCTCTGACAGCCACTGCTATTGTGGATGTCAGAAAACTTGAACAGTGACTGGATCAAAATTGATCCAGGTTCAGTTTGTCCAAAAAATGTTATTCAGCAAGATACCCACAGCTTGAATTCCAGCCTAGTTACCAATTAGTGTGAGGTGAATGGTTCCTGATAGATATTAGGTGGTTCCGCAGGTGAATGATGGCGTTGATCTCTCTTTGGAGATATGGGCTGCTACCTTGCTGGTACAACACAACTATCGCTTCAGCTGAGAAGATACCCAAGTAAGGAAAGAGGAACGCCCAGTGTCCAGAATAAGATTATATTCTTCATTGAGAGTTTCTTTATTCTGGACACCGGGCACTCCTCTCTCCTTACTCAAGCCTATTTAGCAGGAATTGGCCAAAATTCAAGCTGTATATTGCAGGTTTAAGACGTTCAAGGCAGTTTGGTGTAGCATGATTCCTTTGCAAGCAGTACGTTTAGGATTTCTTTGTCCATTCAAACATGTACAAACATTAATGAGCCCCGATGAAGGCAGGAGTGTGCTTTGCCCTCCAAAACACATTGGCTGTCACAGGGGCATAGATAAGGGGGGGGTCAGGGGTGTTCAACCCCCCCTCCCCCCTGAGCATCCTGGCAAAATGCCCAGACAGTGTCCCTGCTGCAGAAGCGCAGCTCAGTTTACATGCTGCAGAAGACTGTGAGCAGGCAGGTAGGTGTATTTTATCTCAAAAAATACATTGTATGTCTCTTCTGCAATAATAGCCTAACTGCTCAGTCTTTTCTAAAAAAAATAAAAATAAAAAAAATTAATTCACTTCCACTTCCATACTGCCTACTAAAAGTTTTCTTTTATTTACCAAGATTCTACACAAAAAAAAACAAAAAGTTCCTGGAACAAGTCTTTCTAGATTCATAGATAGCTACGTGCAAAGCAACACAGGAATATTAAAATGTTTATTAAAGTATATTTTAAAGGTCATCTGCAAAACAATTGTTCAAACCTGAATTCTAATGCACATATTTTTTTTTCGATACTTTCAGCTTTATCTACACAAACAGGCAAAAGGCATCTCTTATCTTTTTAGAGCCACGCCACAAAATGCTAAGTTCCTTTTATTCTGATTGTGTTATTTTTGTGTCTTTTTTCCAAATGATATTAACATAAAGTAAAAGTATTTTCAGTAATCACTTTTTTAAGCTATTGCAGGGCTTAGTTTACACCAGAGCTTGAAATTAAAAAGTAAGTTCTGCTTATGACAGGGGTGTCCAAACTTTTTTCAAAGAGGGCCAGATTTGATGAAGTGAACATGCACGAGGGCCGACCATTTTGCCTGACATTCTTTGAATCATTAAAATTCGGTCGTTCGATCACTCATACACTGCCCAACAAGAATTGTCTTGCCTTTGCCGCTCTTGTTCCCGACACACAGACGAATGCTCTGCTCTTTAGGGGTACCGTTAATTCTTGATGGTACCCCACACATTGGAAACGTGGGGTGCTTTTGGTGCAGTGCAATTAAAAAAAAAAATAAAAAAAAAATAAAGCTCTGGGACTTCTTTTCCTGCATTTTTGTGGGTAGGGAAGCCCATTGAAATGCATGGGCTGCCCTACACGCAGCACGCAGCCACGCACATGTGAACCAAGGGCTTGTTGAAGGGGCAGTAAAACCACATGGTTAAGCTGTTTTTACCACCCCCAACTTCTCCCCCTTTAGCTGCAGGGGGAGCAGCTGGGGGTGTACGCATGTTGTGGCTGCAGCCGGAGGTATACCCAGGGTGAATGGGCCTGCACTGCAACTACCCCGCAACTGTGTGGATTGCACAGCTGTGGTATAGTGATGCTGCATTTACGGGCTTAAAACAGGTGGTGAGGAGGCAACATAATGCCTCTTTACCACCTTTAAATGCCTCTGAAAAGCGATCTGTGTATGGATTGCTCTTCAGAGGAGCAGCAGTCCTGGCTGCTATCACACACACACAAGCCCCACAAAAGCAGTTCTGATGGTACAAGAATGGGGGGGGGGGGGGGTCTGGATTAAAAGTAACACACAGAAACATACACACATGCACACACATACAGACAAATGCACACACACACAGACACATGCATACACATACATACATACAGACACATGCATACACATACAGACATACATACAGACACATGCATATACTTACATACATACAGACACGCACATACATACATACACACACATACATACAGACATACACGCACACACATACAGACATACATGCACACACATACAGACACACATGCACACACATACATACACACATGCACACACATACAGACACACATGCACAGACTAAAGCCCCATACACACTATCAGATTATCTGCTGAGTTTTTCCTTCAGATTTACCAAAACCATGTAGTAGAAGGGCCTGCCTGATTGCATACACATTGAAACTCCTAAGGTTTGTCCTCATATTATATGGTTTTGGTAATTCTGAAGGAAAAACTCAGCAGATAATCTGATAGTGTGTATGGGCCTATACAGACACACATGCACAGACATACAGACACACATGCCCACACATACAGACACATGCATACATATACATACAGACACATGCATACACATACATACAGACACATGCACACACATACAGACACATGCATACACATACATACAGACATACATACAGACACATGCGTGCACACACATACATACATGCACATACATACACACACATACAGACATACACGCACACACATACATACAGACATACATGCACACACACACACACACACATACAGACATACATGCATACACACACACACATACAGACATACATGCACACACACACATACAGACACACATGCACAGACATACATACAGACACACATGCACACACATACAGACAGACATACACGCACACACATACAGGCAGACATACAAGCACATACATACAGACAGACATGCACACACATACATACACACATGCACCCACACATACATACACACATGCACACACACATACAGACACACATACATACATACAGACACACATGCACACACATACATACATACAGACACACATGCACACACACACACATACAAACACATAAATAAAGCCTTTTTAAAACAAATGTAGCTTGTAGCACAGTACAGTACCTTTCCAGCTTCCTCATTCAGCCGGGTACTGCACTGTAGGGGGAAGCAGAGAGCACAGCACACTTCCCTGCATTTTACTTTCACTTTTGAAGCTGACGGAGCTTCTCACAGTGCCAGGGATTGGGCTCATCTGACAGCCCTGATCCCGCAGCACACCAGGCGGGCCGTTCAAAACCGGACCAATTGCGGCCCGCGGGCCGGACTTTGGACATGCCTGGCTTATAATATCTGGGACCCGTTCCAATACTGAATAGCAGAATGGAAGTGAAACAAAACCCCATAATTGTAGGTAAAAAGTTCATACTTGGATCTTCTGCTGTACTGCAGGGGGTGATGACATCATCTTTCCGGAGAGATCCTGGGGAATGACGAGTACCCCAAATCTTGAAAATGACATTGCAATACAATGCAAAAGTGTTTATTTGCGAGATTTGGGATGCTCAGTATTCCCAAGAGTCTTGTTGTCAAAAAGGATAATGATGTCAATCTTATCTAGTTGCTATGGAAAAAGATCAGGGGTACCTACATTCATGCTTCTATATACCATGGGCAAGGGGACTCTGTGTTACACAGTCCAATTACCTACTCCCGGTTAGTCCCTCTCCTATAAAGTGTGCCAATAGTTACATTTGACATGGCCTCACTCAGTCTCCCTAATTAATAACTGTTGGGATAAACTATCCACCATGCAAGAACTGCATGGTTTTCAGGGAGTCTGCCAAATCGTAGGCTTGTATTGTAAAAAGAAGCAGTAAAGCAAAATTGTTATAGCATTGTAAGGTAGGAAGCGGAGTCTATGTCATAAGTATAAGCACATCTGTCATTTTTTTCCAAGTTATGGATAGATTTGCTGTAATACACCTTTAGGCTCTATTCACACTGTCACACTGCATTATCTACTGTGGGTTAACATATGCTGTGGTAAAGTGGTCTATTCATTTGATAATGCCGGCTAATGACACGATCAGAATCTCGGCCAGCAAAAGACCGATGAGAGCTTTTCATCGGAAAATACGACCGTGTGTATGTTTCATCGGAATTTAGGTGGCCGAATTCCCGCCAGCAAACATTTGAGAGCATGTTCTCAATTTTCCCGATGGAAAAACTTTCTATCGGAAATTCCGATCGTGTATATGCAATTCCGACGCGCAAAAACTCACGCATGCTCAGAGTCAACTACGAGATGGAAGCTATTGGCTACTAGGTGGTATTGAACTTCCTTTTTCTAATCCCATTGTATGTGTTGTACGTCACCGCCTTCTTGGCGGTTGGAATTTGGCGTGACCGTGTGTATGCAAGACAGCTTGAGCGGAATTCCATTGGGAAAACCATCAGACCTTTTTCCGACTATAATTCCAATCGTGTGTATGCGGCATTACACACCAAAAAAGGTACATGTGACATGTTATGAGAACACACCCCACTGCGTTGTGCTGTGCAGTAACGCAGGTGCATTGAAGCGACGCATTGGGGTGTCATTCAGAATGAATTATAAAACATGTTTGATTATAAAACGTGTGTTCAACATACATATATTACTTGTTGTGATTTCAGTTGATGTGAATGTAATTGGTAGTTATTATGGTAATGAGTTTGCAATGCAGCTACTGTATATTAATAAAGTAATATTAATGGTAATAAATCTAAGCTTTCAGCATGACCATCTTGAAAAGATGTTCAGTGGTTTCTTCCCTTGGTGTCAAAGTAATTTAAAAAGTAATTTTAGATTTTTTTTCTATGGCAATAATTGCTTTATTACCATTCCCCAGTTGTTGCTTCCTACTCATTCCTAATTTATCACTTGATTGTTCTAAGAATTTAAAAGAAGGGGTGGGACCTACTTTGTATTTGCAGATAAGGCATCTTGCTATAATTTGGAGCACTCTGCATATTACAAGGTATTATGTCTTTTTTTATCTTCATTTGTATCAGAAAAAAAATTGTCATTGCTGGCCAAGTGTCCAAAGAAAGTTCTCCAGCAAAATGTATCAGTCACAGAGATGAGACAAACCATTTAACATTAGCAGGGGTGCTTACAATGCTCAGCTTTTATTTATGTAAAACCTTTATCCCAAAAGGAAAAAAAAACAGTTTGCTGTAACTGCTTATAAAGTATTATGCCCCGTACATACAATCAAATTCGGGCAGCAAAAGACAGATGAGAGCTTTTGTTCGGAAAATGCGACCGTGTATATGCTCCAACAGACTTTTGCTGGCGGAATTCCGGCCAGCAAGAGATTGAGAGCAGGTTCTCTATTTTTCAGTCGGAAAAAGTTCTGATGGGAAATTCCGATCGTCTGTAGCAATTCCGACGCGCAAAATTCCTATGCATGCTCGGAAACAATTTGACGCATGCACAGAAGCATTGAACTTCATTTTCTCAGCTCATCGTAGTGTTGTACGTCACCGCATTCTTGACAGTCGAAAGTTCACAAAAGTTTTGTGTGACTGTGTGTATGCAAGCCAAGCTTGAGCGTAATTCCGTTGGAAAAACTATCCAAGATTTTTCAGATGGAAATTCCACTCGTGTGTACGGGGCATTAGCTGGAGTTGGCTTCAATTTGTTATTGTATCTAAATCTGATAGAAAAACTAACACTCCCTTGCCCGCAACTGACAATGCAGTTGTCCAAATGTGCTCCCTGTGCTCCTTCATTCAGAGTGGGGGCACGTTAATACAGGAGGTGTGTTACTGGCCAGGTCAGCAGGTGAAAACAGAGGGAGAAAAGCCTAAGGAGGGAAAACAAATGCAGCTACCACATCTCATGATTAGTAAGCTGCAATATGTAAAATTTTTGGTTTTGGGTTTAATATTGCTTTACTGCAGCCACATGATCTAAAGACTAGTAAGCTGCAATATAGAACGTTTTTATTCCTTGGTTTAGATATGCTTTAAATGACTTCCTATGTTTTGCGAATGCTAGTAAGTCAGCACAGGAAGGGCTGTATTAGAAAAACCTCTCTGTACGGCTGCAGCTGATAAGCAATTTTTCCTTATGTTAGTGCTGATCAAATATATTAGCTCATTTATAGCACTTTTTAACATTCAAATCTGTTTCTGTGACTGGCCCCAAGGGAAAGAATTGTGTATTTTAAATAAAAATATATTTTGATGTAGTATTGCAGTGTTTACCTTTAAATAATTTGGAAATGACACAATATCTAACATTTATACATGCTTGCTTATTTTATATTTGTGATGTATTTTTTTTAAGAATAACGTTTATTGGTTATTATGGCTCTTCATTTCAAGAAAACAAACAGTGTCAATGTCCTTCACATAAGAGGCAGGTATATAATAGGAAAAAAAAAAATCAGCAGTCTTAAAATTGAACCTCAAAAACTCAAAGGCACTAAGAGTATCAAGCCCCGGATACCACCTGACAACTTCAGTCCAAGTGAAAGAGACAACAGGAACACAAAAGACATGGAGAATTCAATGACTCTTAGTAACCAGTTGCGATGACCTGCACCGTAGTGGAAAGCACTGAGCAGAAATGAGGAGCCACATGAAAAGAGGGTAGGATGGAGAGAAGAAAAGTAAGAAAGAGAATAAGGGGGAGAAAGGAGGGGTACAGACAGGGATGGGGGCTTGACCAATCTAATGCAAGTGGCAACTAAAAGTGGCCAATGCAATGGTTAAAGGAAGGGTCTTAGTTTAGCAGTTAGAAAAATTGATCCAGGTGTACCACCGTTCCAAAAACTTTGAGTAGCACACATGGAGGCAAACAGTTAATTCTTCCATCCTCATGATTGTAGGGACTGTTGTCCTTTTCCAGTGTCTGGGAATCAATGCGCGATCTTTTTGATCTTCACAATTAACCCAGGTATAATTGATAAAAGTGATACTTTCGGGAAGTATGACCAGGTTTTATCCATAATTAGGTGAAAAAGCTGAAAGATCGATTTCCAAAAAAGTGTGATATGAGAACAGGTCCACCTCAAGTGTAAAGGGGTACCATCCGGCATTCTCCTTCTCCAACAACAGTCCAGGATCGACATTATGATCCTCTGTAGGATCATTGGGCTTCTGTACCACCTGGTCAAAAGTTTAAAGGTTCTCTACTGAGATTGGATGCCTATGGTCAGTTTGAAGGTGAAGAGGAAAGACTACCCCAGTCCTCTTCAGAAAAAGGATGTCCCAGTTCTTTCTCCCAATCCTGGACATAGAAGGGATCATTTGGAAGAGCTCCTGATAGGATAATGTAATACAACTGAGATATAGCATGCAGACATATAAGAGAGAAGAGCCAGAAACTCCAAAGTCCTTGATGCAAAAAACATTTTTCTACATTTGAGCATTAAAAAGCAAACAGCTGCAACTTTTCAATGCGAGCCTTGATCATAGCATGCAGACAATCTGTTTTAAGCAGGCATAGGGCTTCTAGTGGTGTTAGGTCCCGGTGAAGTCACCCAACTTCTGTAAGTTTGAAATGGAAATGTCAAAGCTGTAGGTCGTGAAACCATCGACCATGGCACAGAGACTTGGAGGGTTAAAAGCTCTATAAGAGGTTTAATCTGAATCGGTCCTGTCATCTGTCTAATGGAAGAGGGGCACAAACCCTGCCATCATAGGAAACTTTTGCATTGCATACTCGGAGGGAACTCTGGGTTTCCCAGAATCTGCATGAATGGGTCGATAAGAGGAAATGTTATAATTTCTAATTGAAAAATCCTAAACTTGTAGAAGAGAGGCTACTAAGGAAGGAAGCAATGTGACTGGAGGGAGAATGGCCAGGCAAATCCAGGGCAGGGACGTTAGCAACGGAGAAATGTTGCTTTCAGTGCTCACCCAAAGTTTAGACTGGTCATGGTGGAACCAGTCAAGGATCCTACAGAGGATTTCTGATGTATAGTACAGTTCCAGGTGAGGTAAGCCCACCTACCCTCTGTTTTTTAATATGTCATGGCATACTCGAGCTGGAGATCAAGGTCATAAGTATGCCAGCAGGGACATTTGCACAAAGTGAAATTGTTGGGGGACCTGAATCAGTAGAGTTTGAAAAATATACAAAAAGCAAAGGAGGATGTCCATCTTGTAAAAGGGACATCCTGCCTAGCCAGGAATGCCTCAGGGGTGACCAACTTTGGAGTCTACACTGGGTGGATGCCAGTGATAGTCGATAATAAAGCTCATACAATTTACCAAGTTTTACCAATCTGCACCCCCAAGTTTTTTTATTGAGTACTGTGTGCAATGGAAAAAGAATCTACTTTGTAAGAACTCCTGATTTGGTGGCAGTGAGAAATGAAGGCACTGAGATTTGGAGGTATTCATTTTAAAGTTACTGAGAGAACCAAATTGTTCCAGCTCTTGATGGAAAGAAAGGCGATTTGCAGGTTTGACACATAGAAGAGCAAATCATCCACAAGGAGACTCAATTTATGTCATTTGTCTTTGATCTGGAAACATTAGGTCTCAGGATGGTTGCTAAATGTTCTCTTGCAATTATATAAATGAGAGGGAAGAAGGGGCACCCCTGGCGCATGGCATTTGAAATGGGCACATGATCGGTTAAAAGACTATTTACTTTTATTATAGTTGTAGGACATGCATACAATGCCATAATTTCATAATAAACATGGGCAAGCCAATTTGTTCCAGGGATCCTGTTGGAAACCTCCAGTCAAGGCGATCAAATGCCTTTTTTGGCATCCAAATATGGCAAACACATTGGGATTTTGGGTTTTGTGGGAGATCAGAGATAGTGTTTCAATGGTATTATCATGGGCTTCATGCAAAAGGATGAGCCCACTTGGTCCAGATTCATGATGGAGGGGATAGGATGTACAGTGCCTTGAAAAAGTATTTATACCCCTTGAAATTTTCCAAATTTTGTCATGTTACAACCAAAAACGTACATGTATTCTATTGAGATTTTATGTGATAGACCAACACAAAGTGGCTCATAATTGTGAAGTGGAAGGAAAATGATAAATGGTTTTTCACATTTTTTTACAAATAAATATCTGAAAAGTGTGGCATACCCCTAACTAAAATCTAGTGGAACCAATTGCCTTCAGAAGTCACCTAATTGGTAAATAGAGTTCACCTGTGTGCAATTTAATCTCAGTATTAATACAGCTGTTCTGTGAAGCCCGAAGGGGTTTGTTAGAGAACCTTAGTGAACAAACAGCATCATGAAGACCAAGGAACACACCAGAATAAAGTTGTGGAGAAGTTTAAAGCAGGGTTAGGTTATAAAAAATATCCCAAGCTTTGAAAATCTCACGGAGCACTGTTTAATCCATCATCACAAAATAGAAAGAATATGGCACAACTGTAAACCTACCAAGACATGGCCGTGCACCTAAACTGACAGGCCGGCAATGAGAGCATTAATCAGAGAAGCAGTCAAGAGGCCAATGGTAACTCTGGAGGAGCTACAGAGTTTCGAACCTCAGGTGGGAGAATCTGACCAAAGGACAACTATTAGTGGTGCACTCCACAAATGTTGCCTTTATGGAAGAATGGCAAGAAAAAAGTCATTGTTGAAAGAAAGCCATAAGAAGTCCTGTTTGAGGTTTGTGAGAAGCCACGTGGGGGGGGGACACAGCAAACATGTGGAAGGTTATCTGGTCAGATGAGACCAAAATTAAACTTTTTGGCCTAAAAGAAAACTAACACTGCACATCACCCTGAACACACCCTTCCCACCATGAAACATGGTGGTGGCAGCATCATGTTGGGGAGATACTTTTCTTCAGCAGGGACAGGGAAACTGGTCAGAGTTGATGGAAAGATGGATGGAGCCAAATACAGGGCAATCTGGGAAAACCTGTTTGAGTCTGCAAAAGACTGGGGGGGGGGGGGGGGGGGTTTACCTTTCCACAGGACAACGAACCTAAAGATACAGCCAGAGCTACAATGGAATGATTTAGATCAAAGCATATTCATGTGTTAGAATGGGCCAGACAAAGACCAGACCTAAATCCAATTGAGGATCTGTAGCAAAACTTGAAAATTGCTGTTCACAGACGCTCTCCATACATCTGACAGAGCCTATTTTGCCATGAAGAATGGGCAAACATGTCACTCACTAGATTAGGGCTTAAACAACGAAACTATTAATCGACAACTAATCGATTATGAAATTAATCGATTACTATTTTCATAATCGATTAATTGGCCAGTAACATAATGGGGTTAAAAAAAAAAAAAAACTAAAATCAGCCCTTTATAGTACAAAAAGAGCAAATAATCACTACTGTAAATATTACTTTCATAGGTCTACAGTAACCAAAATGAACCCCTTACAGTAGTGATTATCTGCTTTTTTTGGACTATAAACTATTTTTGTTTTTTTAACCCCATTATGTTAATAAACGTCTTAGGCCTGGTTCACACCTCTATGTTTTTTTGGTGCTTTTTGCAGAAACGCACTACTTTTCATTTACATGTTTCCTATAGGACACGTTCACATCTATGCTTTTTTCAGCCACTGAGTATTTGGAAAGGGTCAGGGACTTTTTTTAAAAGCACCTTTTTTGGTTCCTTTTTTGGTTCAATATACTATAATATATTCAATGGCGAAGCTGCAGAAAAGCATGTAATGTGTTTTTGCAGCAATTTGTGTTTTTTAACCAGTTGCCTACCAGGCATGAACACCCCCTTCCTGCCCAAACCATTTTTCAGCTTTCAGCGCTGTCGCACTTTGACAATTGCATGGTCCATGCTACACTGTACCCAAACACATTTTTTATCATTTTCTTCATACAAATAGAGCTTTCTTTTGGTGGTATATAATCACTACTTTGCAAAAAAAAAAAAAAGACCAACAATTTTGGGGAAAACATTTTTTTTTTACTTTTTTTCTGTAAGTAAATTTTGCAACCAAGTAATTTTTCACCTTCACTGATGTGCGCTGATGAGGCGGCACCGATTAGCACTGATAGGCTGAACTGGTGGGCATTGATGAGGTGGCACTAATATGCCACACTCATGGGCACTGATAGATGGCACTGATATGTGGCACTGATGAGCACTGATAGGCGGTACTGATGGGCACTGTTAGGTGGTACTGATGGGCACTAATAGACAGCACTGGTGGGCACTAATAGGTGGCATGGATAGGCAGTACAGATGGGCACTGATGGGTGGTACTGATGGGGGACACTGATGGGCATTGGTGGACAGCAGTGATGGGCATTGATGGGCAGCAATTATTGCAAGCACTGACAGGGATGGCTAATGGACACTTAAATGTGGCACTTGTGGGCAGTGTGGGCACTGATTGCTGCCACTGGGCTCTGATCACTGGCATTGGTGGGCACTGCATTTTTATCAGTGCCCTGATTACTTCCCTAGCTGTCCCGTGAGGAGATGCCGCTGATCGGCTCTGCTCTCCTCACACTCTGTCTCCGTATTTACATGTGATCGGCTGTGATTGGACACAGCCGATCACATGGTTAAAGAGCTGCGGATGTAGCTCTTTACACAGATCGGGGTCACACCGCGTCCTAGCAACACGGTGTGGGCAAGATCGCCGCACTGCGCGCCCCTGCGGGCGTGGCCGCTCCGTGCCACCGTCGCATGACGGTGGCCCAGAGCAAGAGCTGCACCACCCGCCGTTATTTGACGGTGGGTAGGGAGCAAAAAGTTAATATGCCCAACAACATATTGGCCAAAAAAATGCAAAAACGCATATCGCAGCAAAATCACATGCGCAAAATTCAAAAACGCAGAACAAAAAGCACTGCAGAAATAGATCAAAATGCTGGCCACACGGATCAATTTTCAGACGAGAATATTCAGACAAAAAATCTTTGTACATTCGCTGAATGAAAGAATGTCGTTTGAAATTTTCACTTGTTTTTAACGTTCTGTTTTTAAAATGAATGTAATTTCTAAACAAAAACCATACACTGTCTGAAAATTCCTTTCACCAAGAAGTTTTCTATTATTTCTAAATTTTCCCGTCACTGTGGTGAAAATGAACGTCGATTTGACCCCACTAACGATTAGAATGTTGAACAAAAGTTCTTAAAGTGACTTTTTTTTTGAAGGAAGACATTGTTTGTTTTTTTAATAAAAAAATTTGATCTCTAAGTCTGATATTTACCAGATGAACCCTTTCATAGTATATACAGTATATCTCTCCTCTAATAGTGTGTATGTATGTGTGTATATATATATATATATATATATATATATATATATAGTATATCTCCTCTAATAGTATATACAGTATATCTCTCCTCTAATGGTATATACAGTATATCTCTCCTCTAATAGTGTATATATATATATATATATATATATATATATATATATACACACACACACACACACACACACACACACACACACACACAGAGTATATCTCCTCCTTATATTTACCACTGCATAGAGATATTTAAGAATAAAATTGCCTTTTTTTTAAATCTTTACATATTAACGAAATTATACACCACACTTTTTTTTTAAGGTTATTAACCAAAACAATAATTGGTCAACTAATCGATTATGAAAATAATCGTTAGTTGCAGCCCTACTCTAGATGTGCAAAGCTGGTGGAGACATCCCCAAAAAGACTTGCACTGTAATTGCAGGGAAAGGAGGTTCTACAAAGTATTGACTCAGGGGGGCTGAATACAAATGCACGCCATACTTTCCACATATTTATTTGTAAAAAAAAAAATTGAAAACCATTTATCATTTTCCTTTTCTTTCACAATTATGTACCACTTTGTGTGGGTCTATAACATAAAATCTCAATAATATACATTTATGTTTTGTGTTGTAACATGACGAAATGTGGAAAATTTCAACGGATTTGAATACTTTTTCAAGGCACTGTATTTGTGGTATTCTATTACATAGATTTGTAATTTAACCTCTAGAGGGAGCTGTGCATTTAACTCAGATCAAGCAACTATCTCCATCACACACAGGGCTGGAACCCCCTGTTAGGAGGAACAACAAATACAAATCACAGCAAATAGAAGAAAAACATGTTGTCAGCACACCGCAAGCTTGTTTTAATAAAATCGCTTTTATTTTTTGTTTGACATGTCACATAAAGCAATGCAACATTCTAGAACCTCCAAGGGTCCTTTTATCGGGCAAAATGACATGTTTTTTCCTCTGCATTTAGCTCAGTCATTCAACGTCCCTGCTTAAAATTCAACTTGAGACAAATTTTTCTTTAGATTTGGATATAGCAGGGAAGGCTAAACATCTCTGTCGGGTTTATATCGTCATCTCTGCCCTCACCAGGGACAGTGTTTTTAATAAGGACACAGACAACAATAAACTTTTAGTAGAATGAGGAAAGATAATAACCTTTGACAATGTTTTTATTACTGAGTGTACCTTCCTGCCCAGATGCACATCCCATTCCTTGTATAGTCATTGCAGGAAAAGGAAATGTCCTCAGTGGGATCGACAAACATACAAACTTGACAGAAACACAAATAAAAAATACTACATTTGGCCACTAGATGCCACTAAGTATCATAGGAAATTCTTTCTTTATAGGTAACACCATCTAGTGCAGTGTTTTCTAGTTTAAATCATTGAAAAATATTCACCCAGCAGAGGAAATAGCCTCAAACATTTTTTCACCCCCCTACACAGAAAAAATGTACATGCACTTTCAATGGATAAAGTGCTATGCCATTTTTATAAATATACCCCATCTCAAAACAGTCAGTAGAGCCAGAGATATAGGCAGATTAACCCCTTCATGACAGCGCTATAGCTGAATGATGGCTACAGCGCAGCCACACTTTGCCAGGAGCTGCTGGTCCTGCTCTGTGTTCTATTGGTTTCCACTGGTAAGAAATGCATGAATTCATGGATCCCCACTATTCTAGATTTATATGATGTATATATGTATGTACTTGTTCTCCTCCCTTTTTCTTTTAGTCTATACCTTTTATGACTATTTGACTATGAGATAATATTTACTTTGTAGACAATAATGCTTGACCCTTTCTGAGGAAGCGGCTGAAGCCACGAAACATGTAAAGGATTTTGTCAAGATCTACATTTCCAGTTTCCCGTATTATCCATGGGGTTCATCAATTTCTTTGAAACCTTCTGTATGAATTATGTTGTAATCTTCAACTGTATACTAACTGCTTTTTGTATAAACCATTTTTAATCATGTTCTTTTATTAATAAATTGTTATTTTATTATAATTTTGGACTAATGCTTGGGTACCAAGATAGTCCTATTTCTTTCATTATACCAGTGGGCATGCTTGGGGCAGCCCTAGGTATCCCGTTCCAATATCTTATGCATATACATACAAAACCTCAATAAAGTATGCTTTGTTTTATATTTTTTTACATTACAGTGTACAGCCCCAGTTCCAAAAAAGTTGGGACCCTGTGTAAAATCTACAAACAACCTGAATGCAATGATTTACAATTCTCATAGACCCATATTTTATTCACAATCGAAAAAAGAAAACATATTAAATGTTTAAACTGAGAAAATGGACCATTTTAACCCCTTCACGCCTAAGGGTAAACAAATCTTAATGCCTAAGCAAAATTTTGCAACTTTGACATGTATTAGTAAAAATTAAAATATCATCACAGCTACTTTGTGCATATAGGTGTATTATACCTAATTTTTTTGATCACCGCATACTAGTTCATTATGAAATACTTACCTAAGAACGAGGCCCCCGACATCTGGCCCGATCCACGCCGAGGGAGCTGACATGTTACCTCTGCGTTTCTTCCAGGTATCGCGGCTCCGGCGCTGTGAGTGGCCGGAACCGCGATATCATCACTTCCACGCAGGAGATTTCTTCCCGGCAGGGTCCAGCGTCTACCGGGCTTCCAGCCCAGAATCCCCTGTGCGCATGCGCCGCTGTAGTCAGCGGTGCATTGCGAGGGGAATATCTCCTAAACCGTACAGGTTTTTTTTACCTACAGGTAAGTCTTATTATAGGCTTTCCTGTAGGTAAAAGTAAAATAATTGACTTTACAGCCACTTTAATGTGCCCTTATTTTAACTAATTTCAATCAGCTATTAATATTTTACACTGTATTCAGATTTCACGTACTTATCTTTATTATATTCTGCTGCAGCATGTACTTTGTGCTCAATTAACGGCCAAGAACATTTGTGCAGTTCTCGTTAATTATATACCATTTCAGCGTACATTGTGATGGAATGCTTCACTTTCCACGCTGAACAGTCCCACGTCACATTTCCTGTAAAACCTCTTATGTTACCATGACAGCCCACTTAACATTATGCTGCAATGACATGATCAGGGAAACAAAATATCCATTATACAGATGTCAAAAAATATACATTTCAGGAAGGAACAAGTGTCACTCTTACATTTTGCACATAAGGATATGTTTCTCCTATGTTACACTTTATACAAATATTTTTTTTTTTAAAGATCTAGGGGTCATTACAGTGTTACAATAAAAATCAGTCTGTAAATGCAGTAAGCATGCTTGAAATAACTCATTGAGGAACTTAAGAGGTTAATCCTTCGCATTGTGTAAAAAGGCTGTTTGACCCTGTCTTCTCTGATCCTCCTTTTTTCCACAGTCCCCAATCTATCTGCTGATAGAACAGAGTCTTAAGGGCAAGCTGCACATGCTCAGTTTGGTGGGTATTGCTTTTATAGTTTTTTTTTTTCTTGGGAGGGTGCATGTGATCTGCACAGGGCCCAATCAGCACTGTCCAGACAGAGGATCAGGGGTCCTGCATCCTAAAAGGACAAGCCAGTGCAGTATGAAAACTTCTCCTACAAGCTTTAACCAGACACTAATAGAAGTCACAAGACTGCTATATATACTGCTGGTGAGAGAAGGTATTTAGCAATTTATATTTACTAAAATAATTGCATTTCCATGTTCTGTGTACTGTGAGAGACCAAATATAGTGAATGCAGGGTCCTGGGTTTAGTAACACTTTGTCGGAGCCAGGATGTAGAATATGCACATTTAACCAATAATAACCCGCCTGTCTGCTCTCAGCCTAGGGTACGGAGGGAGTCTATGGTTTCAAAACCCATCCATTACTGGAGATGAGATTGGGTGCCCTCCAAACCCATCTCTATTCCAACTATTAAATTGCTCTTTTTTTAAAGTGGTTGTAAACCCTTTACAACCACTTTAAACTACAGGCAAGCCTATAATTAGGCTTACCTTTAGCTGCACTGGATATCTCCTAAACCTGCACGGTTTAAGAGATATCCCTGTATTTGCATGTGCCGACGTCATGCAGCACATGCACACTTAAGCCAACTGAAGCAACGGCATGAACATTGCCGTTCCCAGCGGGTCCCGCCCATGCGTGGGAGTGACGTCATCGCGGCTCCGGCCAATCACAGCTTTGGAGTCACAATACCCAGAAGCAATCTCCGGGATAGATGTCGATGGCAGGAGGGTTTACAACCGCTTTAAATCAATCAGCTGCAGATCGAGTCATTCCCCCCCCCCAGAGCACACAAACAAATGGCAAATGCTGATGGTGTCAGTACCGTTATATGGACACATGCTCATATATAGCCAATGACATTGACTAAGGTTGGCCAAACATTATATAATTTTCTTGTACAAATTTCCTTTAGATTTAACAAAACCATATAATATGAGGTCAAACCTAAAAAAAAAATTATTTGTATGCAATCAGGCAGGACCTTGCATCACATAGTTGAAGGTAAATCTAAAGGAAATTGAATAAGAAAATTGTATTATGTATGGCTAGGCTTAATATAGCAATGTTTCCAGGCATGCTGCAGGGTGGGGGATGACCCTGCTTACAGATTACAGATTAAAAAAAGGTAAATTTGATAGTTCAAATAGAGATACATTTGGAAGACACCTGAGCATATCTCTAGTTATACGTGGGCTGGATACAATAGAAGCACTCCACACCTGAGACTGAGAGCAAGTGTTCCCTGGGAGACTGGGATCCCATAGGTATGGCATGACACATACATATTTACATGGATTCAAGCTGGACCAATGTAACAATGTAAAAACTGCCATACCTACACTTAAAGAGGAAGTAAACCCTGATGGGTTTACTTCCTCTTTCATTCCCTGCAAAGGCAAAGCATAATGGACTACTATGCATTGCATAATAGCCCATTATGTGTCACTTACCTGACACAGGAGCCAGCAATGTCACCGCTGTCCCCTGTAGTCCGCCGCATCCATCTTGTTGGTGGGGTCTCGCAGCTCCACCGCTGTCATTCGGCGAAGCCGCGATGACGTCACTCCCGCGCATGCGCACGGGAGCCGACACGCGCGGCAGCTCCGTCGCTGAGAATGCCGCGCTCAGTGCGCCTGCGCGCCGCTGTCTACGGCGCATGCGCCGTAGACAGTGGTGCACGTTTTCGGGCAAATATCTCCTAAACCATATAGGTTTAGGAGATATTGCTTGGACCTACAGGTAAGCCTTAATGTAGGCTTACCTGTAGGTCAAAGTGGTTTGTAAGGGTTTACAACCACTTTAAGCTTCAAGGCCCCATGCACACTGGGCCCTTGTCCAGTTGTTCAAAACACCAGGAGAAAAGCAGCGTCCAAAACACGCCGAGTTTATGCAAATGTATTTAGGCGCATTTAGATACATTTTGGACTGTCAAACGCTTGGGTGCTCATTTATTTCATTGGTCAGAATATTAAAGTGTTTGTAAAGGAATTTTTTTTTTTTTTACTAACAAACATTTCATACTTATGCTGCGTACACACGATTGGATTTTCCGACAACAAAACCGTGGAATTTTTGTTCGAAGGTTGTTGGCTCAAACTTGTCTTGCATACACACGGACAAACAAATGTTGGCCAAAAATTCTGAACGCGAGAATGCGGTGATGTACAACACGTACGACGAGCCGAGAAAAAGGAAGTTCAATAGCCAGTGCGGCTCCTTCTGCTTGATTCAGAGCATGCGTGAACTTTTGTGTGACGGACTTGTGTACACAGGAACGGACTTTCCGACAACACGTTTTGCTGGTGGAAAATTTGAGAACCTGCTATCAAGCATTTGTTGGCGGAAATTCCGAGAGCAAATGTTTGATGGAGCATAGACACGGTTGAACTTTTCGTCAACAAGCTCACATTGAACATTTCCCGTTGTAAAATCCGACCGTATGTAAGCAGCATTACAGTACCCACTCTGTGCAATGATTTTGTACAGAGCAGCTCAGAGCCTCCTCTTCTCAGGTCCTTTGCTGGCGTTCTGGCCCCTACCCTTTGTGAAATGCTATGGGGCACTCGTGTGTGCTCGCTCCCGAGCTGGTTCTATGTGTCCATAAGACACAGAGAGCACAGCTCAGCTCCACCCCCAGATCCCTCTTCACCGACTGTGACAGCCGATAAGGAGGAAGAGATCTGGGAGAGCCTTGGCTCTCATGTACATCGATGGATTGAGATGTGCCTCAGTATTAGGGGGGCTTTGGGTAAAGCTACAAACTGAAGTTTTTTTTACCTTCATTTATTCATTCTATCTTTCAAGTTTTAGAACTACTTTCATTTATTCTGGCCATTGAGATGAATTAACACTCACATGCTTGGCACACCTAATGCTTAACCACTTGGGATCCGCGCTATTGCCGAATGACGGCATTAGCGCGGACCTAGATTGCCGGGACTACGTCTATTGACGTCGTCCTGGTTACGAGCGGCCTGCGCGCCCCCTGAGGGGCGCGCGCGGCGCGCTCTGTGATCGGCGAGTCCGTGAGACTCGCCTGATCACCGATCCGTGTAAGGGGTCGATCCCGACCCCTTATCACGTGATCAGCTGTCAGCCAATGACAGCTGATCATGTGATAAAACGGAGCCGGTAATCGGCTAGTATTCCTCCTCGCGCTGACAGCGCGAGGGGAAAAAAAAAAGCCGATCGCCGGCGGCCGTGTTCGGGACATCAGTCCCGATCACGGCCAGCAATTCAAGCGGACACCTGCCCCCTGCCAGTGCCCACCTGCCACCCGCAGTGCCATCCTGAAATAAAGTAAGTGCCCCCCTGTCAGTGCCACCCAGCAGTGCCCATAGTGCCCACAGTGCCACCCAGCAGTGCCCAGTGCCACCCAGCAGTGCCCACAGTGCCACCCACAGTGCCACCCAGCAGTGCCACCCACAGTGCCACCCAAAATCTGCCTCAAAGGTGCTGCACCCCAGTGCCGCCCATCAGTGCCCAGCAGTGCCGCCCATCAGTGCCCAGCAGTGCCGCCCATCAGTGCCCAGCAGTGCCACCTATCAGAGCCACCTATCAGTGCCACCTATCAGTGCCCATCAGTCCCATCTATCTGTGGTACCTATCAGTGCCCATCCGTGCCACCCATCCGTGCCACTTATCCGTGCCACCCATCTGTGCCATCTTATCTGTGCCCATCTTTGCCCATCAGTGCCGCCTTATCTGTGCCCATCGGTGCCGCCTTATCTGTGCCTATTAGTGCCGCCTTAACTATGCCTATCAGTGCCCACCAGTGCAGCCTATCAGTGCCCACCAATGCAGCCCATCAGTGCCCACCAATGCAGCCCATCAGTGCCCACCAATGCAGCCTATCAGTGCCGCCTAATCAGCGCACTTCAATGAAGGAGAAAAATGACCCGTTTGCAAAATTTTATAACAAACTATTAAAACATGATTTTTTTTTTTTTGCATCTTTTTTTGTTTGTTTAGCAAAAAATAAAACTCCGAGCTGTAACTAAATACCACCAAAAGAAAGCTCTATTTGTGGGAAAAAAATGATAAAAATTTCATTTGGGTACAGTGTTGTATGACCGCGTAATTGTCACTCAAAGTGCATCAGCGCTGAAAGCTGAAAATTGGTCTGGGACTGAGGGGGGTTTAAGTGCCCAGTAAGCAAGTGGTTAAAGTGATACTAAAGTCTTTTTTTTTTTTTTTTACTTTAAAAATAACAAACAGGTTATATTTACCTGCCCTGTGAAATGGTTTTGCACAGTGTAGCCCCAATATCCTCCTCTTATCGGGTCCCCCTTTGGTGCACCTGGCCCCTCCTTCCTGCCGAGTGCCCCCACAGCAAGCAGCTTGCTATGGGGGCACCCATGCCAAGCTGCAGCTCTCCGTGTGTCAGCTGAGGCAATGGGTGGCTGAGGCACTCGTGGACATCGCTCGAGAGAGATGGGGCACAGGTATTAGGGGGCTGAGGGGGGCTGCTGCACACAAAAGGCTTTTTATCTTAAGCCACAGAATGCATTAAGATAAAAAGCCTTTTGCCTTTACAACCACTTTAAGCATTTCTGGACACATTAACACGCGTTTGGGCATGATGGGCATTTTTTCTGCCAAAACACTGCTGCTCTTGAACACACTGGCAGTGAATGTTTCAGCCTCTAAAGACCCCTGCCTCTAAATGGCTGTACACACCTATGTATGCATGGACATATGGGCTAACATGGAGGGGCATTCAGAGGCAGAAAAAAAAGTGCAAAAAAAATAAGTGATGTTAATGCAATAGCCTATGTTAGATAACATGTGCCCCAGTGTCTGTGCTCTATAAAAAAAAAAATGCAGATTTCTACCTTATTTTACAGCGCTTACATGACTCATTGGCTCTCTCCTTCCCTCCTCCCCAGCTGACGTCAGCGGGAGTTCTCGGTCTCTCCCGTTTTAGCTGCCAGACTGGAAGAGGAGAGAGGCGAGCAGTCACGTGAGCACCAGGAGACGCTCTAAAATATGCATATTTTTTATATAGCACGGACACTAGGACATATGTTGTTATCTAACAGAAGGGATTGTATTAACATCACATAGTGGTTTTACAAGCACTTTCACCTCCTCACGCCTGTGCTATAACAGAGACTTTACTTCCAAGTGCCCTTTCAGTGCAAAGTGGATTTCCCTTAGTAAATAACCCCCCATAACATTAGAATGCTACATGACACAGTTCATGGAATAAAGGCAATCCAATCCAATATTTGCTGAAGGCAGAAATGAACTGTTTTTGATGGTGGAAAAAAAAAAACAAGAAAGATGAAAAGGAATGTTTCTTAACCAAAATGACTAACTTTCTCAACATGCTTCTAAACTTTACTTTAGTTGGCCTTCTCTATAACTACTACCCATAGGCAGGTTTTGACTGTAACCTTTGGAATTAAAAAACACTTCTGTACTGATGGCCTTGTCCTTTAATGTTCTACATCGGATAGCTCATTACCTTGCAGCACAGAGTCTGCTTTCATTTTTCCAGAACCTCCATGGTCTAATTCAAGGAAACCTGTACTAAGAAACATAAGGTAGCTGGATGCCCCTGACCTGTTTATAAAAATGCTACTTGCATCCGGCTTCAGCATTTTCTGAGGCACCAAACCAGAACAAGAAAACAACCAAAGAAACGGAATTCGTACATAGAATTTTTGTTTTGGGTCGGTGACAAAAAAATGTAATATGTTGCAGAGTACTAATTCTCAAATATGGTGGATGCATTTGTTTTTAGGCTGTTTTTCCTTTTTTTTTTTTTGCACATGTTGAACCAGCCAGTAACACATTGGGGGTTATTTACTAAAGGCAAATCCACTTTGCACTACAAGTGCACTTGGAAGTAAAGTCGCTGTAGATCCGAGGGGGACATGCAAAGAGAATAAAAAACGGCATTTTAGCTTGCACATGAATGGATGATAAACTCAGCAGAGCTTCCACTCATTTCAGATCTACCCCTTAGATTTAGAGTGACTGCACTTCCAAGTGCACTTTCAGTGCAAAGTGGATTTGCCTTTCGTAAATAACCCCCTGTGTCTCATATAGAATTCAAAGTTGATTATTCCCCCTGGCCACGTTAAAAAAAAAAAAATTAAAGATAATGATGACTATCAAAAGTATGTAATCTCACAAATATCTAGTGCATGAACCAGCTCAAGGTTGACAGACATTAGTCATATAGTGGATTTGAGCCATTGATTACTCCAAAATGGAGAACCCTATTTTGGGTGAAATAGTTGTTTAATTGGCAGCAATGCACATTGCATGAGTTTGCCATATTTTACTTAGGCTGGATTCACACCTATGCAGTTTTAGTGCTTTTTGCATTTTGCAGATTTGCACTACAGTCCATATAACATGGTTTCCTATGGAACACTTTTTGTAGTGCAAATCTGCAAAATGCAAAAAGCACTAAAACTGCATAGGTGTGAATCCAGCCTAAAGTGGTGTGATTTCATAAAGTTAGTTACAACTTGGAGTGTTTTATATACCATGGCATTGTGTTATACCCAATGTGGTACTAGAGCCTCATTTAATGCCGGCCCCTGGGGACTCACCCATTCTACTTCATTCTATTCTGCACATTTATTATTTTCATTGTCAGCAAGAGCTGGGCAGAGAAGAGAATCTAGCACAAGAAGAGATTTATGTGAATGAATGGTGCTGCCTTAGGCATGTGTCTATATTACATATGCAGTAGGGAAGAGCTGGCTTTCCATACACTTGTACTGGAGTAAAAATAGGCTAGAGCACAGTGAGAGCTTTCTGATAACCTTCAGATATCAAATTTAAATGAGAATACACAGGGGCTGGTTTATAAAAATAAGAGCAAGGGAAAGCCGAGAATAGCAAACCGGTCAGAGTTTAGATTTTATTTCTATGAAAAAATAATGAAAAGAGGAAATTGATGGCACAGGTTTTCGAAAATGTTTGCTCCAGCCCAAACTGAAAAATAAGCCTTGATACAGCAGGCATGGATGACCTGCGTAGGGCTTCTGTTTTTGCATCCAGCCGCAGAACACCTGTCTACCCCATTCATATATTCTGGTGACCTGGGAACCATTTTTTTATAATGCAGGAGAGGTGTTCTCAAAACGTAAGCCTCATGTATCATGATATATCATAATGTCAGTGCTAAGGCTGGTTCACACCTATGCATTTTTGTGCTTTTTGCAGATTTGCACTACAGAACGTGTTCCATAGAAAACCATGTTAAACGGACTGTAGTGCAAATCTGCTAAATGCAAAAAGTGCATAGATGTGAATCCAGCCTAAGGCTATTTATGAAGCAGGGAATGTGGCTTTCACCTAACACTGGTGTTGAATTGGTCACTGCCATTTAAAATACATTGACCTTTAAAAAATAATATAAGAACTAACATGTTATACTTATTTGCTTTGTACAGTGGTTTTGCACAGAGCACCCCGGATCCTCTTCTTCTCGAGTCCCTTACTGGCGCTCCTGGCTTCTCCCTCCTGCCGGGTGCCCCCACAGCAAGCAGCTTGTTGTGGGAGCACTCAAGTAGGCAAACTCTCAACCCCCTGTGCGTCCATTCACACATGAAGCCGCGGCTTGGCCCCACCCCCTCCATCTCCTAATTGGCTCACTGGCTGCGATTGGCAGCAGCGGGAGCCATAGCTCCCATTGCTGCCAAAAGCCAATCAGCAGTGCGTGTCACCGGATAGACAAGGCTTTTGTGATCATCACTGGATCGAGAGGGGGTTAAGGTAAGTATTAGGGGGGGGCTGAGGGGGCTGTTGCACACAGAAGGTTTTTACCTTCATGCACAGAATGCATGAAGGTAAAAAACCTTGTGCCTTTACAACCACTTTAAATTACATTGCACCAAAACGGATGGTACATTTGTTAGCATGCATTTTGGCGCATGATTTCATGCGTGCCTTAACAAGATTCACTGGGGTGCCATTAAGAATTAATGGTATTGCTGCTTGCTTGTAAAAAGAATGTGTGTTTTTTTATGCGTTGCAAGAATGTGTGCAATTTTGTGTGTGTTCCTGCACTGCACAAATGTGAATCTAGCCTAGTTTGAAGAGCTGTGTTAAACCTGGATTGGTTGGATTAAAAATACATTCAGTTGCTAGCCTTAGCTTTTCACTGATTGACGTGACTTGTTACTTTACAACTGAACGGAGGCTCTTTTTGTACAAGGCTACATTAATATGGCCGAATAGCAGGGGCCAGGGTGGTAACTAGCAAGGATCAGTTGATTCCTGCCAGCGGTTGTAAAAGCTGCCTGCACACTAGTGTTAATTTCGCTGACTAAAATATTTTCATCTACTAAATTAACACTATTTTAGTCAAATAAAATACAACTAAAACTAAAACAATTCAGATGACTGAAATACAATTAAATGTAAAAAGGCATTTTAGCCAAAAGGTATGGGCTAAAACTAAATCAAAAATTGACTTCCAAATTAACACTACAATACCACATAAGAATACGGTAAGTAGGGAGAATCTAGTAAGCTGCGGAAAGAAAGAAAAATTAAAGCGTAGTACCACCCATTTAAAAGTAAGCAGCTACAAAAAGTGTAGCTGCTGACTTTTAATAATCAGACACTTACCTGTCCCACGGTGCAGCAATGCGGGTTCACAAAGCCCCACTCCCCCCCCCCCTCTGAGGCGCTGGCATTCTAACTGTGGGTGCCTGGCTGTGGCTTCACAGCCGAGCGCGCACTGCGCATTGCGCGAGACACGCTGCCCGCTGTGAATGGTTGGGCAATCTTCTGTGACCTGTGATGTGTCCCAGATTGTAGGGAGGGAGGGGGGAGAGGTGATCTTCCTTCCGGTGCCATGGAGCCCGGGGAGGAAGTGGGAGTTATTACTAGAAAGCCATCCGACAGCTCTAAAAAACGATACTGGGTGAGGCCTGGCATCACTCTGGTACAACCACTTCAGCAAAATCACATACAGGCACGTGATTTTGCAGGAAGACGTTAACTAAACCCATTCAATTTTAGTCAATTAAAATGTACTGGGGTCGTGGCTTGGAGGACCAGGCTCCCCCAGAAGATTACTGGGCGACGGGGGACTCCTGGCTTGGGGGACGTACGCTGAGACCTACATTATGAAGCTGACACAAACCTACAAAGTATATTGTGTAAGGTGGCGAATCTACAATATAGCCTGTTATACAAACCATGATTGATAAAGTAGATAAGGCAAAGCTTTTTACCAGAACCTTTGATAAATAGCCTTAAAGGAACAACAGATACATGGTTCATACCTATACAATGTGTTTCAAGGACTATGAATACTGTACACTGTTAAACATGATGCCAAGGTCTTTATCCTGTACTGTGAAAACTTTAATAAATACCTGAGGAGGGGATTGCCGGGGGCTTCCCCTTCCTCTTTCCCTTTGTCCCTTCCTCTACCTTGCTCCCCCCCCCCCCCCCCCATTGCCCCTTTCCCTTTATCCTTACCGATATGTCTATTTGATAATGACTTTGTTATACTGTTATTTTATTTCACTGAAAATAATAATACAAATTATATTCAACCTAAAATGTACTGCTGCTTTGAGTCGACTAAAATATGACAAAAACAATTCAGATGACTAAAATGCAACCAAAACAAAATTGACATTTTAGTCAAAAGACTATGACTAAAACTAAATTGAAATTTGACATAAACATGAACACTGCTGCACACATTGCGGCTGTCAGATTTGTACTCTGTATATATCGATGGCCATCGTGGATGTTGTTTGCATGTACCGTATATACTCGAGTATAGGCCGACCCGAATATAAGCCGAGGCCCCCAATTTACCCCCAAAAAAACTGGCAAACTTATTGACTCGTGTATAAGCCGAGGGTGAGACATGCCTGTCCATCCCTGTGTGTGTGTCCGTCCATCCCTGTGTGTCCGTCCATCCCTGTGTGTCCGTCCATCCCTGTGTGTCCGTCCATCCCTGTGTGTCCGTCCATCCATCCCTGTGTGTGTGTGTGTCCATCCATCCATCCATCCCTGTGTGTGTGTGTCTCCATCCATCCATCCATCCATCCCTGTGTGTGTGTGTCTCCATCCATCCATCCATCCATCCCTGTGTGTGTGTGTCTCCATCCATCCATCCATCCATCCCTGTGTGTGTCTCCATCCATCCGTGTGTGTGTGTGTGTGTGTGTGTGTGTGTGTGTGTGTGTGTGTGTGTGTGTGTGTGTGTCCAGCCTACCTTTGTCCCGAGCCTCCGTCCCGTGCCTTGCCTCCTTGCCTCCGTCCCGTGCCGTGCCTTGCCTTGCATCCGTCCCGTGTCGTGCCTTGCCTTGCCCCCGTCCCGTCCCGTCCCGTGCCGTGCCGTGCCTTGCCTTGCCTCCGTCCCGTGCCCTCTTCGTCGGCGGCCATTGTAAAATTCAAAAGCTGCGCCGCCGCCTTCGCCTGTGATAGGCGGAACACTGAATTTCCCAGCAGCCTGTGTTCCGCCTATCACAGACGTCGTATCATCCTCGTCCGTAGTACGAGGATGATACGATGTCCGTGATAGGCGGAACACAGGCTGCTGGGAAATTCAGTGTTCCGCCTATCACAGGCGAAGGCGGAGCCGGAGGCGCGGCTTTTGAATAGAATGGCCGCTGTCTGTCTGCTCGACACGCTGATCGAGCGGGCAGACAGCGATGACTCGAGTATAAGCCGAGGGGGGCACTTTCAGCCTCAAAAAAGAGGCTGAAAATCTCGGCTTATACTCGAGTATATACGGTAAACACTCAGCTGCCAAGTTACATGCAAATAGAGCCTCCTACTGTGTGTGTCCAGGGTTGACGTTTCTATAGAGTTTTGGCCAAATGCTAAATAGCCACAGCTACCAAGCCGATTTGTATGGTGCCATAGCACATTTAGCATCAGCTCCTGGCCGCTCATGTAACAGAATGTGCTGCATTTGGGGGCTCCTGGGGTACTATAGCAGGAAGAAAACAGACTTCTAATCACCTTTAAAAGCTTCAGTCTCTCTGAAGCATCTCTCAGTTTTGTAAAATGATATGTACACGTTAGATTTTTATATATCTAAGTTTTGATAAAACAAATACATTAAGGACTTGATCAAGCAGATAAACACTGGTGTGTGCTGGGAGAAAGAGAACCAATGTGCCGATACCAGCGCATTACACAGTTGACTTGTCTTTTTTTTTGTGCAAACTTTATTGAAATGTTATAGAGTGACATTTCATTATGTTCTGTTGGCTGCAGCATGGTACAAAAAGATTTGAAATGCGCTGAAAAAAATACAAGTGCAATACTTTTTTTCTGTACACAACACTGCCATAGCTCCCAACTGTCCCTGATTTTCCAGGGACTGTCCCTGATTTGGAACAATGTCCCTCTGTCCCTCTTTCCCCCTCATTTGTCCCTCATTTTGGTCTAATCTATATAGCTGTATATAAAATGCAATTTTTCTCTTTCAAAAAGTGTTTCACAGTGCTAAGCCTTTTTTCCAAATTCTAAATTGCTGCATTTGTATATTTTAAAAGCCAATATAAAGGAATAATAGTGGTAAAAAAAAAAAAAGCCCATGTGCATTTAATTAACCTTTTCTAGGGTTAATTCTCCCTTTAAGGGCATGTGGCAGGGGACATGTCCCATGCCTACATACGTTTGCTGATAGGTGTCCCTCATTCCGATCTCAAAATGTTGGGAGGTATGAGCACTGCAGAACCTGCTTGATGGGGAACATGACTTTTTGCCTTGTCTGAGGACTCCCCTGGGCAAGGCTCCCCCACACAGTCCCAACACAGCTGGTGTGAACAGACCCTAAAAAAAAACAAAAGGAACCATATCTGTTCTTCCTCTACCAATCCGTTGGCATTCATCTGCAAGGTTTGACAATCAAATGAAGAATCTGGCTAGATTAAATAGGTAAAGTCTCTAAACTTTTTAAGATATTTTTAATTTCTTAGACCTGAATAGATATATTCAGAAAGACAGCCTTGTTGTTGTTCAGTTGTTTAGTTGTGTCTGAATCTTCATGACCTCATGGACCATAGCGTGCCGGGCTTTCTTTTCTGTCCTCCACTGCCTCCTGGAGCTTGCTTATTTTCATGTTCATTGTTTCGATGATGCTATCTATCCATCTTGTTTTCTGTCATCCTCTTCTCCTTTTTCCTTTCATGTTTCCCAAGCATCAGGGTCTTTTCCAATGAGTCCTCTCTTTGCATTAGGTGGCCAAAGTATTTGAGTTTCAGCTTCAGGATCTGTCCTTCCAGTGAACATCCAGGGTTGAGCTCCTTCAGGATTGACTGGTTTGTTCTTCTGGTCGTCCAACGGACTTTCAAGAGTCTTCTCCAACACCATAGTTAAAAAAGCATAAATTCTTCGGTGTTCAAGACAGCATAAACATTAATTATTTAACTGACAGCAACCAATTAAATATGGCCTTTTCTTGACGTGACCTTACTTGGTTTAAATCTGTCAACATGGGGTAACTGTTTTTCACAGCATTAATGCTTCGTTAAATAACAATGACAGTCCCTTGGGGCTTATTCATATAAAGAGCAGCCCTCATTTTCTGAGCAGCAGCTTGGCATACAATAGTTTGATGTGCTATTAAGGACAGCGGCACTTGATAAACAGTCCATAAACTGTATATATGATGAACTGAAGTCATCATGCATATACGCAGTACAGTTAAGCACAGCAATTCACCTAGCAGCCAAATCTTGTGTGTACATGATAGCCTCAGTCCACCATAGACATAAATCAGGGCAATGCCGCTATAGAGCATCAAGCTGGGCCTCTGAGAATATCACTTGATATTAGTATGTCTGTACCCTCATGAAAGTTGAAGTAAAGCTAAAACGATTTTTTTTATCAAGGGAGTGTTATGCCATGTACACACGACCGGACTTTCCGGCACACTAGGTCCGAAGGAATTAGTCCGTCGGACAATCCGATCGTGTGTGGGCTAATCCGATCCTTTTTTGGGGAAAAAAAAATAAAAATCATACGGACCTAGAAATAGAACATGTTTCAGATCTATCCGACGGACTCAATTCCGACGGACTAAAATCAGGAAATTTGGTACATCTGTATGCTGGTCTGACAGACCAAATACGACGCAAGGGCAGCTATTGGCTACTGGCTATTAAACTTCCTTGTTTAGTCCCGTCTTACATCATCATGTTCAAAACTAACGGACTTTCGAACGGACTTAGTCCGTTCCTTCGGGAAGTTTGTCAGAAGTCCGTCGGAAAGATTGCCGGACCTAGTCTGCCGGGAAGTCCGGTCGTGTGTGCGCGGCATTAGGGTCCTTTTACACTCATCAGGTTTTAATTCGTTTTACAGTTAATAAAAAAGGAGGAAAGAAATGAAAGAAAAATGTATTTCTTTAAATCCTATGGAACTGTTCACACAAGTCAGTTGCATTTCAGTTGAGTTTATGGTTGCTTTCACACTGCTCTGTTGCAAAAATTCATAATTTATTTTTCTGAAAAACGAGTAAAAATTGTGAAAGGGTCCTGAAAATACCTGTCACTTTGTTTTTGGAATCTATGCCCCTTTGGGGAGATTTCCACACACTTTCTGTCCCATAGCCACAACAGGATGTAAGAAGGTCCCTCTGGGAAGATTTCACCTTTATCCCTGTTCTGGTGACAGCTCAAAAATGTGGATTTTGAGAAGGTGAATCTCCCTAATGGGGACACAGACAGCAATACAAAATTGACAAGTTAATTCATCCTCACTTTATCCAGAACTAAAATAAAATAAAAGTTGCACTTTAAAGTCGTAGTAAACACAGCTTGTTGACTTGTACCTACAGGTAAGCTAAAAAAACATTACCTGGAGGTACAAGGAATATCTGCTAAATGTGCAGCGTTTAGGAAATATTCGCTTTTTTTTGCAGCTGGTGATGACTCCCAGGCACATGCGCATGTGCAGTGCTCTATGCGCATGTGCCTGGGAGTGACGTCATTGCGACTCAACCATTTAAATGGTTTAAGCAATTTGTTATGAAACAAATGTGGAAAGCAGTGATCCTAGCCACCTGATTTTCTCACACTGTCAACCAAAGTTGCAGTGTGTATCACTTTAGATAACACTTCCATTTCTTCACCATTGCGTTTATGTAATGCCCTTTTCATACAGTGCGATTCTTTTTCAATCAGCAGAGGATCAGCTTACAAATCCCCAGCTGATCAGAGCAGAGCAGGTGGATGACACATCCGTATCCGCTCAGTTTCTGCAGAAGGGACAGGGACAGAGCATGCTCTGCTCTATGGGCAGCTGGGAATAAACAGACTGCGCTGTCCATTTACATCTGACTACTGTCTGATCCGCTCCGCCTAAATGGAAGAGGACAGATTCCCTTTTGTTTTTTTAGTGGACCTGATTGGACCCAGCGGTAGGCAGGTGTAAACAGACAAAAGTCTGTTTACACCTGCCTGTGCATAGGCATCAATGGATCTTCTGATCAGGTCCACCCGAAAAATTAGCAAGCGGGCCTGATCAGAATGGACTCATGAAAGGGGCCTGAGCCCTTGTACACACGGTCGGAGAATCTGTCGGAATGAGTCTTATCGGACCATGTCGTCAGATAATCCGACTGTGTGTGGTATGCATCGGACTGATTCCATCCGAATGTCCGTCCGACCCAATTTTCCAACATGTTGGAAACATTTCCCGACCAACTGGGCCGGACGGACCTAATCCGATCATGTGTAGAGCATTTTCATCGGACGAAGTGCCACGCATGCTCAGATCAAATTCCTACATCAAAGCTATTGGCTACTAGCCTGAATGTAGTCCCATCGTAATGAAATTACGTCATCACGTTCTGAAAGATCTGATTTTTCGCCAACTTGGCCCGACCGTGTGTATGCAACAGTTTCGGACACAATCCGTCTGACTAAATCCGACGGGCAAAATCCGACGGATTTGGTTGGCAAAATCTCCGACCGTGTGTACGTGGGCTAAGAATATATGGAGCAGACTCATTAAGGCTAAATTCACACCAGTGCAATTTCAGATGTGACATCAGTCACCCAGAACAGCATGTTGCATGAAAATGGAAATCACATTGTTTTCAATGGTGTCTGCTCAAATAAATGCAATGCAGCACGGCACGATTTTGGAAAAGGTTCTTTAACTACTTTGGTGCAAATCCAGTGTGATTTTGGCCCCATAAAACATGCAAACCACATCCAAGTTGTACTACATAATCGCACTGAAAATAGGATCCACATCGCATCGCAACAGTGTGAACCTAAACAGTAGAATTCATTAGAAAAAAAGTCATTGCCCAAAGTAACCACATATTTTTTAAAGAATGTGAGACCTGTTGGAAAACTTTTGGCAACAATTGACTCCAATGGCCCCGAAACTGCTATATGTTTATAACAAAACTCAAGACAGCATATTATTTTGAGCCATGTAAGAAGACAAGCAATGCCCAGATAGATTACCTGAGAAGGTGAGCATTATGGTCCACTGGCTTGTGGTGTCCTCCAAACACCCGGTGGGACATGAGAGAAGATGATGAAAGCCGGAAGCTTGTCTTTCTAAAAATAAGAATTTTATGTAGGGCCAAAACAACTAATCGATTATGAAATTAATCGATTACTATTTTCATAATCGATTAATCGGCCACTAAAATAATGGGGTTAAAAAAACTAAAATTAGCCCTTTATAGTACAAAAAGAGCAAATTGCTACTGTAAATATTACTTTCAATGTCCCATAGTAAAAAATTAACCCCTTAGCCCTTGTACAAACGATCGGACATTCCGACAACCGAATCCGACGGATTTTGTCCAAAACTGTTGCATACACACAGTCGGACAAAGTTGTCAGAAAATCCGATCGTACTTAACGTGATGACGTTATTTCGTTAGGACGGGACTATGTTCAGGCTAGTAGCCAATAACTTTGGTCTAGGAATTTGATCTGAGCATGCGGGGCACTTTGTCCAATCGGAATTCTCTACACATGATTGGACAAAGTCCGATCAGATCATGTTGTCGGAAAATTTTATAGCCCAGCTGGAAAACTTGGTCCGTCGACAGTCCGATGGAGCCCACACACTGTCGGATTATCCGACAACACGGTGCTATCGGACATTGTCCATCGGAATGTCCGACCGTGTGTACAAGGGCTTACAGTAGCGATTATTTGCTCTTGTTGTACTAATTTTAGTTTTTTTTAACCCCATTATGTTACTCAACATCTCAGACCTGAATCGGACCTCTGTGTTTTTTGGTGCTTTTTGCAGAAACACTACAGTTCATTGACATGGTTTCCTATGGGACACGTTCACATTCATGATTTTTTCAGCTGCTGGGTATTTGGAAAAGACAAGGACTTTTTTAACGCAAAACGGTGCTATTTTGTTTTTTTGGTTCAATATACTTCAATGGAGAAGCTGCAGAAAAGCATGTAATAATTCGTTTTTGTGGCAATTTGTGTTTTTTAATCTGCCCAACAACAAATTGGCCAAAAAAATGTGAAAATGCAAATCGCAGCAAAATTACCTCGGCTTTGTTGCAAATTGCACGGGAGCTCTGTGCGTCTTTTGATCCGATTCTGATCCGCATTCAGCCAAAAATACGGGCTCAAATCGGACCTGAAGCGGTGAATGGAGACACATTGGACACCTGCTGTGAGCCGCTCCGTGCTGCGGTGTGAATCCAGCCTTAAGGTGAGGCAGTCCTGCAACAACTAGTTATAGGAAACCTGTATTCAGGAAAATATGGAGGATACAACTGCTGACCTAATTTAAAAAACGCTAATTTCCTGGAATGCTTCAAGACTTTCTAAGCCACAAACCAGGATAGATTTGAAGCATGTTTTGTCAAAGTGACGTTATAACCCCTTGTCCCAAGTCAGTAACTGTAGAAGCCAGAATATGAGCAGAATTATCTCAGTACCAATGTTCTTCAAATCTTGTCCTTCAATACAGTCATGTGGAGAAATATACACAGTGTTGACAATTTTTTCATGTTCAATAACAGACGCAGAAGACCAGAAGAAACAATCCTAATACACAATAACTGACCTCCACTTTTAGGTTTCATGCACACTGTATTCTACTGACGCTTTTTTCTCCTACAGAAGTTTAGCAGTCGCAAAAATGTGGTAAAAAGCGGCATTTTTGCATGCATGTTCCTGCTTCAGGCGTTAATACATACTATTGCCCAGAATTCTGGCCATTAGAACACTTTAACACACTTAAAGGCGCTTAGCATTAATGTGCGTTTAGGTGTGTTTAGGCGTTTTTTTCTCCTGAATGCATAAACATACCTCCCTGGGCACCGGGTGACCTTGTCCTGGCACTGGCCCCAGGTTTACCAAATTGAATGTACCACCCTAACCTTGGTATTTTTAACCCTGTGCCAGGACAGACTTTTGGAGATTTCCTAAAACTGGTGCAGCTCTGCATTGTAACCAATCAGCTTCCAGGTTTTACTCTCAAAGCTTAAAGAGAAACTACAGTCTGCTCACATAATTTGTAATAAAAACATCTTTGGCATTTTGAAGCGTCCCTCCAACCACTTTGCATATTATTTTATATATACTGTGATTCTGTACTTGCCAAATATGCTGCAGAAATCTCCCTCTACTAAATCTGGCTGCATCCATTTTAACTGTGGGCAGCTGAATCTGCTGCCTGTTCACTTACTGGATTTACACAGAGACACAGAGCCACACCTCCCTCTCTGCAGCTCTCACTGGCCCTCTTATGACTCACCCCCCCCCCCCCCTCTCTTCCTGGCGAACTCTCATGAGAGTTGGAGAGAGAGCTGTGCATGATGTCATAAGCCTAGGCTAATGACCAGACAAGAAATAGGAAGTGGGCTGTATAAGGTATTTACTGGCAGAAAAAAAAAAATTTACTATCCAAAGTTAAAACAACAAGGGCAGAAGATTTAATAGATAGAAAGATAAAAAAAAATTACTGAAGTTCCGCTTCAATTGAACAAGCTGATTGGTTGCTATGCACAGCTGCACCAGATTCTGTGTGCATAAATCTCCCCCACAGTGCACATCTAGTTGACAACTGATAATGAGATCTGCCAACACAGTCCATATGGTAACCAGACCCCTTCTCAAAGTGGGACTACACTTCATCTGAGCACCACAAACTAAAAATGCTATTTAATTAATTTTGTAATATTCAAAGCAACTCTCTCATCCATCCATGTCTCTATGCTTTATTTTGATGAAAAATCACCCCCTAGCATTTCCAGCCGTGGTCATTTACAGGCAGATGATTCCTGTAGCATTTACTTCCTGAAATCCACCTTATCTTAGCCCAGGTATGCAAGCAGGAGAGGGTGTGCTTAGCTGAGAGAACCCCTCCTTCCATACTAAAGACTACTGGAATGTATGACATCATTTGCCTAGGCCTGAAAGCCATGAAATAACTGAAGAAATTAAAAAAAAATTAAATAAAACAAGCAAATGTGATATACTTTCCTATCCATAGTCAATGTTTATTAAAAGACTAAAGTTCAGCTTCAACCCCTTTATGACTGCCTGACACACAGGGCCGGGACAAGGGGTGGGCAGAACGAGCAGCTGCCCTGGGCACAGCATGTATTGTAGGGATGAGGGCACCGCAAATTCATTCTACTATAAAGCTGACGAGAGTAGTGACAGTGGAAACACTACTTCTGTCAGCCCAGCACTGAAAGTGGCGATGAGAGGAGGTGAGAGACGGGAGGAGGTACGGGCTGTGCTCTCCCATCCCCTCCTATTAATGAGATTGCATATAAATGGGGGGGGGTGCAATTTGGCATCTTTGCCCTGGGCACTGGATTATCTTGCCTTGGCACTGCTGACACATTAGAGCTGCACGATTAATCGTCAAGAATCGTTAAAGATTTTTTCCCATTATGATCTTGGCTAAAGTGTTTCCAGATTCTTGCTATGCAAAGAATTCGCTCTGCTCTTTTGAAAGCCACAGCCTTCAAAAGAGGGGAAGGAAAAAACTGGGCAGTCTGCCAAGGATCAAAACATTCTTTATCATTTGAACTTGAATATAAACATTGTAACAATTTGTCAATGGAATAGACTTTGGTGTGTAAGTGAAAAAAGTTTAACCACTTAAACACTAAACCTTTTTCTGACATTTGTTGGTTTCAAGATAAAATCATTTTTCAAATTACTTAGACCCCCCAAACATTATATATATTTTCTTAGTATTCATCCCAGAGAATACAATGGTGGTTGTTGTAATATTTTATGTCACACTGTATTTGCGCAGCGGTCTTTCAGATGCAATTTTTTGGGAAAAAAATTACTTTAATGGCTTAAAAAAAAAAAAACATAAATAAACAGTAAAGTTTGCCCATTTTTTTGTATAATGTGAAAGATTTGACATCACGAGAATCGTGAGAAAATCGTGATCTTTTCATTCTAAGCAAAAAAAATTAAAAACCGCGATTCTCGTTTTGGCCAGAATTGTGCAGCTCTATGACACATATAGGAAAAGGGTGGGCTTTCATGCCTGCATGCTGCACATATGTGTTGCTGGGTGGCCATTGTTTATATGCCGATAGCATGCCTACTGCATGCTCTTGGCACAAAGACCGAGCTATTACAGACAGTAGTCACATGATCGTCGATTCTTCCGACCCCCTGGGAGTTTTGCACTTTCAACCTAAAAGGATGCCAGGGTGGATGGGAAGGGGTTAACATTACATAGAAGATGAATGCTAGGTAGTTTTTTAAGCAAGAAAAAATGTAAGCTGCATGAATTTAATTTTCAGTGATGCAACATTAAGTTGTGCAGTATTATCTCAATTTGGAAATGCACTTAAAGTTCCTACTTCCTGCTGCCAGTACAACTCCTGGAATTTCTTCCACTACAGTGATGACTCCCTATGGAGACTCATGACTCATGATTTCATTGATCAGTTACTGTAATCACCTCTGTTATCTCATTGTCATGCAATGAACTGCTGGAGCCAGTGGCTGGCCCAGGGTTGCCAACTGCCAGTAAGTTTACTGACAGTTTGTAAAAATCTGTGATTTTTTTTACAAGTGCCAGTAAATATTGGGAGCTGATAATTTCATGCCGTGTTTACTTTTTAAGTGTAAATCAAGAAAATGACTTTGTTATAGGTATTGTCAGTGTTTCCATATCATGTTTATACTGTTCAAATATTCACAGTGTCAGGTTGCCAGTAAAAAAATGTGCTCCGCCAGTACATTTTTCAGGTTTTGTCATAAAAAAATGCTGCGGGGGAGGTTGCCAACCCTGGTCTGACCATTCCTGACCAAAGTCATTGAGCCAGAACCTGGAGCAGCTATGCACAGCAACCAATCAGCTTCTAGCTTTCATTTTCAAAGCTTAACGGAACGAGCTAAAGCTAGAAGCTGATTGGTTATTGTGTGCAGCTGCTCTAGTAAAATTGTGTTTCAGCACAGGTGAAGAGGTGAAGCCCTGACCATGGATAAATACTATCATTATCCGCAGCTGAAATGGAACGTTCATATTCCAGGGGCAGATCAACCAAAAATGTATTTAAAATGAAACATCAACATCAAAATAAATCATTTAAAACATCAACATCCTATAGCAAACAACAGGATCCGGTGTCATTATCAATCCGTGACATATGGGATCTATATTTTCCCTCATCACAATGGAAGAACAATGTAATTTCCTTGAGATGCGATCATGTTGATGGAGAGGTCCCATACACACATATAGAATCCATCCATGACATGTGTGTGTTCAGCCCCATCATGAGATGTGATGATGATGATGATGATTGGATGGAGGGTTCCCATGCACACATATAGAATCCATCCATGACGTGTGTGTTCAGCCCCATCATGAGATGTGATGATGATGATGATGATTGGATGGAGGGTTCCCATGCACACATATAGAATCCATCCATGACATGTGTGTGTTCAGCCCCATCATGAGATGTGATGATGATGATGATGATTGGATGGAGGGTTCCCATGCACACATATAGAATCCATCCATGACATGTGTGTGTTCAGCCCCATCATGAGATGTGATGATGAATGGATGGAGGGGTCCCATGCACACACATAGAATCCATCCATGACATGTGTGTGTTCAGCCCCATCATGAGATGTGATGATGATGATGATGATTGGATGGAGGGTTCCCATGCACACACATAGAATCCATCCATGACATGTGTGATCAGCCCCATCATGAGATGTGATGATGGTGATGAATGGACAGAGGGGTCCCATGCACACACATAGAATCCATCCATGACATGTGTGATCAGCCCCATCATGAGATGTGATGTTGATGGAGAGGTCCCATGCACATACATAGAATCCATCCATGACATGTGTGTGTGATCAGCCCCATCATGAAATATGTGATGATGATGATGATGAATGGATGATGGGGTCCCATGCACACACATAGAATTCATCCATGACATGTGTGATCAGCCCCATCATGAGATGTGATGTTTATGGAGAGGTCCCATGCACATACATAGAATCCATCCATGACATGTGTGATCAGCCCCATCATGAAATATGTGATGATGATGATGATGATGAATGGATGATGGGGTCCCATGCACACACATAGAATACATCCATGACATCATGAGATGTGATGATGATGGAGAGGTCCCATGCACACACATAAAATCCATCCATGACATCATGAGATGTGATTAGAGGAGGGTGCCCCCTGCCTCGCCCTCTTCTACTTACCGACATGGGTGATGACAGTGGCCAGCCTGTGGGTGAGCTCGTGGTGTGACATCTCTTCTTCCTTCAGCCAATACAGCATTTCCCAGTCCCAGCTATTCCCCGATCCCGGGCAGACTGCAATGTGCCGGGATACAAAGCCAGGCGGTGCCACTCCCAGTTCTTCAAGCTGACATCCACCTGTCACTAGGCAACGCACGCAGCCCAGCACCAGTCAGCCCCGACCCCTCTGCCTGTACGATGGCCGCTCCGAGCGCTCCTGCTCGTCTCTTGATGCTGCTGGTGCTGATGCGGCATTCCCTATTCAGTCCATGGTGTGCACTGTGCAGCCTCGATACCTGCCTCCAGGGGCTACTAGCACAGAGATGTGGTGATGTCAGGGAAAGCCCGGACTGATGGAGCCTGAGGACTGGAGTCTATCAAATCCAGGATCATGGGGAGGTGTGATTCCAGATCTGATCGTGTGTAGCTGTCATCGCAACATCTCTATGTGCTCTCCATTCAAGGTGACCTTAATGCATGCTGTGACAAAGGCTCTCCTTCCCATGGGTCTGCCTATAGAGGATGTCTTGTCACCTCCGGATTTACTGACCATGTTTTACAGCAGCCTGAGATCTGCTGGGCTAGACATTTATCAGGATCACATCTGCCCACTATAGAATTAGGGCTCATTCACATGAGCAGAAAAAAAAAGCATATTTCTTTTTTCAGTGAAAGAAAGGTCCTGGGTAAAATAAAGCATACGCATTCAGGCGCGTATATGAGTAAAATCTCCAGATCTATCCTGGACTCTGATCTATCCTCTCCGCCCCACATCCAATCTCTGTCCAAATCTTGCCCCCCCCCCCCCCAACCTCCGCAACATCTCCAGAATACGCCCCTCTCTAACCAATGACATCACAAAGCTTCTAATTCACTCCATGGTCATCTCTTCGCTTAACCACTTGCTTACCGGGCACCTAAACCCCCCTCCTGCCCAGACCAATGTTCAGCATTTTACGCCGTCACTCTTTGTACACTGTACCCAAATGACATTTTTATATTTTTTTCCCCACTAATAGAGCTTTCTTTTGGTGGTATTTGATCACCTCTGGGTTTTTTATTTTTTGTTAAATTTTTTTTTAAAAAGACTGAATAAAAAATAAATAAATATACAAAACCGTTTTATATTTTGTTAATAAATTTTCCAAACAGTTCATTTTTCTCCTTCATTGATGTACGCTGATGGGCACTGATAGGCTGCATTGATGGCCAATGATAAGGCGGCACTGATAGGCACTAATAGGTGGCATTGATGGGCACTGATAAGTCGGCACTGCTGGGTACTAATGAGGTGGCACTGATGGGCGGTACTGAAGGGCATTGATCACCCCCCACAGTTATTACCTTTTGTATCACTTGACCCTCCCTTCTAGATTGTAAGCTCTAATGAGCAGGGTCCTCTGAGCCCTCCTGTATTGAATTGTATTGTAAACCAGTGGTGGCCCGTGCATTAAGGGCGCACGGGCGTCGCCCCCTCTCTCCTGCCACTCCCTCTATCACCAATATATAGATTCATGCATAGCATTTGATGGCACAGTGGCTGCAATTGATGTTTTTTTTTTCAAAAAATGTTTGTGCCCTCCCCCCCCTCAAAAAAAATTTGAGCACCTGCCACGACTTATTGTAACTGTACTGTTTGCCCTCATATTGAAAAGTGCTGCACAAACTGTTGGCGCTATATAAATCCTGTATAATAATAATCTAAGTACAAAAAAATCTGCAGCTGCGTTCTACGCTGTGCGCAATTAAACAAAGTGCTAATTTTTGTATTTAGACACAACTGTGTGTATGAACTTATTGATTACTATAGTTCTGCATGTACACTCATCAGCCACTTTATTAGGTACACCTTGCTAGTACTGGGCTGGACCTCCTTTTGCCTTCAGGTTTGCCTTAGGCTGGATTCACACTGCAGGGATGCGGGAACGCCGCAAATCCGCGGCGGGTTTCCCGCATCGCATGCCTCCCGGTGGCAGTTCACACTGCCCTATGCGAACTGCTGGGAGTGTCAGTGAAATGTTAATGAAACCCCCAGATCAGTTTGCATATCTCTGACAGGAATCGGATCGCATGGTGTGAACACCCATGGGATCCGATTCTGCTGCGGACCAAAAAAAGGGTCCTGTGCGAGTTTGGGGCGGGTGCGATGCGAATTCAGATCGGATGTGATTTGCACTGCAGTGCGGTGCGAATCACATCCGATTCTCGTAGCCGCAGCAGTGTGAACCCAGCCTTAAAGTTGAGAGCCACCCAAAAGTGAAATTTCCACTTTAAGTACTCTTTACCCCCTGTCATGCCACATTTTTTTTGGGGGGGGGGGAGTGGAGCAGGTACCTAGTTTTGACAGGTACCCAGCTCCCACTTCCACTCAGACCACCTAGGCGGCTTAAGCGGAAGTTCCCCTCTCCTCCTCTCTCCCTGCAATCTTCTGCGACATGTCACAGGTTCCAGAAGATTGCCCGGCCATTCGGGACACACAGCACGACTTGCGCAAGCGCAGTGCGCACCCGGCTGTGCAGCCACAAGCTGTCACAGTCGGGTGCCCACACTTGCAATGCCAGGGCTGAGGAGAGGGAGATAACCAAGGCTTTGGGCGGCTGCATTGCTGTACCGTGGGACAGGAGAGTGCTTGTTTATTAAAAGTCAGCAGGTACACTTTTTGTGGCTGCTAACTTTTAATAAACACAGAGGCGGCTGGAACTCCCCTTTAATTCTTTGTGGCAAGGATTCTACAAGGTGTTGGAAACATTCCTCAGAGATTTTGGTCCATATTGATATGATAGCATCACACAGTTGCTGCAGATTTGTCGGCTGCACATCCATGGTGCGAATCTCCCGTCCCACCACATCCCAAAGGCGCTCTATTGGATTGAGATCTGGTGACTATGGAGGTCATTGGAGTGCAGTGACTTCATTGTCATGTTCAAGAAACCAGTGGTGAGAAGATTTGAGTTTTGTGACATGGTGCATTATCCCACTCAAAGTAGCCATCAGAAGATGAGTACTCTGTAGTCATAAAGGGATGGACATGGTCAGCAACAATACTCAGGTAGGCCGTGGCGTTTTACCACTTCAATACCAGGCACTTCCCCCCTTCCTGCCCAAGCCAAATTTCAGCTTTCAGCGCTGTCGCTGTTTAAATGACAATTGCGCGGTCATGCTACACTGTACCCAAACAAAATTTTTATAATTTTCTTCCCACAAATAGAGCTTTCTTTTGGTGGTATTTGATCACCACTGGGGTTTTTATTTTTTGCTAAAAAAAAGTCTTTCTTCGTTTCTGTTTTTGTAAATTTTGTAAATAAGTACGTGACAGCGTGAGGAGAAAAAAAAAAGCCGATCACTGGCGGCCATGAGAGGGACATTAGTCCTGATCACGGCGAGCTGCTGCCAGCTCATCAGTGCCCACCTGTGCCCCCTGCCAGTGCCACCTAACAATAGGCAACAGTGCCGCTTATCAGTGCCCACCAGCGCCACCCATAAGTGCCCACAGTGCCATCCATCAGTGCCCATAGTGCCTCAACAACAGTGCTGCACATCAGTGCCACCTATTATTGCCCATCAGTGTCACCTAGCAGTGCCCATCAGTGCCACCTATCAGTGCCCATCAGTGCCTATCAGTGCTACCTATCAGTGCTACCCATCTGGGCCCATCAATGCCATCTTATCTGTGCCCATCAGTGCGGCCTTATCTGTCCCATCAGTGCCACCTTATCTGTGCCTATCAGTACTGCCTTAACTCTACCTATCAGTGCCCACCAGTGCAGCCTATCAGTGCCCACCAGTGCCGCCTCATCAGCGCATATCAATGAAGGAGAAAAATTACCTGTCTGAAAAATTTTATAACTATTAAACATGATTTTTTTTTTTTTTTAAATTTTCCTTCGCTGTTATTCACTGAAATTCACAGAAAAAGTCACCAGCCTAATGCCCCAAGATCACGATCCTTATTTTCAAAAAGTGACAGTCACGTGGCTACAATATACTGTAGAGCTGTATGATTTTTGTTTAAGCTTTGTGAATTGAGCTGGGTATCAACGTGATGCTGCTGCTTTGTCTCCGGCACATAAAGGGTGTGAAGGATGGAGAGCAGCTGCTGCTTGTGGTTACAGAGCCACCAGACCCGGTACCCCTGGGGCCTGTCCATTCTGTGACATACAAATAATCGCGCTTGCCTACACAAGGCCAAGCCCCAGATGGTAAATAAATCAAACCGGAGGGAAGAAAAGAATAAATATTGATTGCAGCACTGGATTACTTCCCTATCACCTATACTTTAATAAACTAAATGTAAATGGTACAAAATATTTTAAATTAAGTCATTATTTATTTTAACATATAAAACATAATTGTTTTACTTCTGAAAAAAGTGTGTGGGCTATTAAAGGGTAACCATAGCTAAAATGTTTTTTGGTTTTGGATAGAGTATGGATTAATTAAAACCATTTTTTTGTTGTTGTTGCTATTAATTGTGGAGGCTTTCCTTCATTTCCTATCCCAGAGGCACAACAGGAGGTGAGAGTAAAACCTCGTACACACGGTACGATTGTTGGCAGGGGGATTGTCTGTTGACAGACTGTTGTCCTAAAATCTGACCGTTAGTACGCTCCTTTTGACAATTGTTGTCCAACTTTTAGCCAAAAAATGTTAGATGACAGGCTAGTAAATTTTCAGCGGACAACTGTTTGACATCAGATTCGTATGGTCAGTATACAAATCCGTCATGCAAAAGTCAAAAGTACAAACACGCATGCTTGGAATCAATGCTCAAAACACAAAATTAGCAGAAGGGGCGATGAAGAGCTGAAATTCCTTGTAGTCACTACGTTCGTGTTTGTAGCAGGACAATTGTGTACTGTGATGCCTCGTACACGCCATCGGACTTTCCACCAACAAAACCGTGAAATTTTGTCCGGAGGGTGTTGTCTTGCATACGCACGGTCACACAAATGTTGGCCAACAATTACAAATGTAGTGACATACTAGACGTGCTACATGGTTTTTCAGCTCTTTAGCGCCACCTTTTGGGCTCCTTCTGCTAATTTTGTGTTAGAAGTAGTGTTGATTTGAGCTTTTCTTTTTGCTTTTTTTATTTCGTGCTTTTCATTTTGTGCTTTTCAGTTAGTTTCTGAATGGTCGTTCATCAACCAGACATGTTGTGGAATAGGAGGAGATAACGTGTTATTCATTATTGGCCTTGGAGTTATTGCTTTGACATTATTTTTTTGGTTGAATAATGATTTGATTTGGTATATTTTCTATATTTTTGGATGCATAGAATGCACTTTTGGTTAAGTTCTATTTGCAGATAGCATGTCTTATTTTTAATTTTTTTTATGCACAATAAAATAATTGTGGAGAATAATACTTGGCTATGTGTTTTACTTCAAATGACAGTTTGGGAGTAGGCAGTTACATTTTAAAGAGGAGCTGCACCTAAAAAAAAAATATTAAAAGCCAGCAGCTACTAATATTGCAGCTGCTGACTTTTAATAAAATCACACTTACCTGTCCCAGGTTCCAGCGATGTCGGCGGCAGATGACGAGCGATCGCTCGTCTCGCTGCTGCCACCGCCGCCATCCTCTGTCAGGGAATCGGGAAGTGAATCATGACGGCTTCACTGCCCGGTTCCCTACTGCGCATGCGCGAGTCGCGCTGCGCGTCTCTTATGGTCCCCCGCTGTGTCTCTGGGAACTGTGTGTTTCCCAGAACACAACGGGGGGGGGGGCGGAGCGTCTGCGGGGGTCTGCGGCGGTCTGGCCGGAAGTGGGTGCAGTTACCTGGATTATCCAGGTAACTGCACCCCCCTCCCCCCTGAAAGGTGCCGATTGTGGCACCGGAGGGGGGGAGGGATAAGATTAGCGGAACTTCCCCTTTAGGGTGAAGAACCGCTTTAAAAACAAAATTGGCAGGAGGAGACCAACATAGTTGTATCTTTGATCTTAAAAACTATGGGATAATAGTGTTGTGGTAACTTGCCCAAATAAAAAAAAATAAAAAAAGCATAGTAATATTATTCTTGATATCACTAGAAAAAAAAAAGCCTTTGAAAATTTGTTTGCAATAGTTCCATCAGTATCACCAGCAAAGCAGCTTCATTATTATCCCATTAAAGAAGAGAATGTACGCTGCATTTGGAGATTTCACATGACCGACCGCTTCTGGCTCGTCCTTGCTTCCGAGCATGTGTGTTTGTACTTTAGACTTTTGTCCGACAGTACTTGTGTACACACAATCGGAAAATCCGACAACACACATTTGTTGGCGGAAAATTTGAAAACCTGCTAGACAACATTTGTTGGCGGAAAGTCTGACAACAATTGTCTGATGGAGCATACACACAGTCGGTTTTTCCGCCAACAGCCTGACATCAGATTTTCTGATGGGAAATGTTTGATCGTGTGTATGGGGCTTAAGTATGCAAGACAAGATCCTGGCACACACCCTTAAGACAAAAGTCAGACACTGTCCAACAATCGTACCGTGTGTACGAGACTTAAAGCTGACCATACACATTACACAATCTGATTGTACAAGTGTCTTTTGATCTAACAACTACTGTGTGTAATGTAAAGGCCTGTGCAATTGGATTTAAATTGGATTGTAAAGGTTTGTTCTCATATAACATAGTTTTGGCAAAAGACATTGGACTGGGATTGTACGATCAGATTGTAGTGTGTGTGGCCACATCTGGGCTTTTGTGAATGGGCGTCAGAGCCCATTCAAAAAAAATTGTGTCATTTTTTCCACCACTGAGGTGCTACATACAACCTCCTATTAATGGCTATACTCTGTAAATGGCGATGCTATCATAAAAAGTTTTCTATTTTCTGCATATGCCCATAGGCTATACTTGTGTTTACAATAGTACCTCCATAAACCCTGAGTACACAGTCATTCATGTCCATGGAAGGCAGTATGCAGCACCTAAGCTTCTCAAATGAAGGGGAAAACACCAGAATTTTAACTGAGCAGGCTCAAGTGCCGTGTGCAAAAGGCCTTAGGCCCCTTTCACAGGGGCCTTCTGATCAGGTCCGCCTGTAAGTTTTTTTAGGCAGGCCTGATCGCACCCTCAAGTCTCCTCTATGGAGCAGTGGATGTCAGTGGACACATGTCTGCTGACACCTTCCGCCATCCAATCTGATCCTTTCCGCAAAATCCATCCGTTTGGTGGATAGAATAGAATGAAAATGGACAACCTCCCATAGAGGAGAACAGAACTGTGTCCGTGTCCACTCTGCACAGAGGAGCACACAGGACCTGTCATCCGCCTGCTCAGAGGGGATCAGTGGAGTGCTCACCCGCTGAGCAAGCGGAATCCTTTCCACAGAGGCGCCAGTGTGAAAAGGGCCTTAGACAGCTGTTATTAGAACAGATGTTCCCATTGGACGATTTCCACTCTATCCTTGTGACAACTGTATTTTTTTAAACTGTCATCATTTTTTTCTTGGTCACAACAGTCATTGGGGCAAATAGAGAGGGCAACCTTCAATTCAACACTAAAAACCCAGCAAAGGTCTTTTTCCTTCCCCACGCTATGCAGAACTCGACAAAACATTTTGGCTATAGATACAGTTAGATCCATACTGTATATATTTGGACACAGGCACAATTTTCATACTTTTGGCTCTGTATGCCACCAGAATAAAATTAATACAAAACAATGCAAAAGAATTTGAAGTGCAGACATTCAGCTTTAATTCAAGGGGTTGAACATAAATATGAAGTACACATTTTAGGAACTACAACCATTTTTATACACAGTCCCCCCATTTTCAGGGGCTCAAATGTAATTGAACAAATTAATACAATCATCAATAAAATGTTCATTTTTAAAATTTTGTTGAGAATCCTTTACTGACAATGACTGCCTGAAGTCTGGAACCCATGGACAGTACCAGAGACTGAGTTTCCTCCTTTCTGATGCTTTACCAGGCTCTAACTGCAGCTGTTGTCAGTTGTTCTTTGTTTGTGGGTCTTTCTGCCTTTAGTTTTGCCTTCAGCAAGTGAAATTCATGCTCAATTGCGTTGAGATCAGGTAATTGACTTGGCCATTGCAGAATATTCCACTTCGTTTCCTTCAAAAGCTCCTGGGTTGCTTTTGCAGTGTGTTTTGGATCAGTGTCCATCTGTACTGTAAGGTGCCGTCCAATCAACTTTTGCTGAATTTGGCTGAATCAAGGCTAACAGCATATCTCTAAACACTGCAGAATTCATCCAGCTGCTTCTGTCCTCTGTTATATCATCAATAAACACCAATGACCCAGTGCCACTGGAAGCCAATGCATGGCCATGTCATCACACTATCTCTACCATGTTTTACAGATTACGTTGTGTGCTTTGGATCATGAGCTGTTCCAAGCCTTCTCCACACTTTTTTCTTCCCGTCAATCTGGTACAGATTAATATAAGTTTCATCCATCCAAAGAATGCTTTTCCAGAATGGGTCTGGCTTTTCTATTTTTCATGAATGGTTTGCACCGCATGGTGAACCGTCTGTATTTGCTCTTGTGAATTCTTCTCTTGATTGTAGAATTTGACAATGATACACCCACCTCCTGGAGTGTCCTTCACTTGCCTGGATGTTGTGAATGGATTTTTCTTTATCATAGTGGTGGATGATCGCAGGATCCTCTCTGTTGTCTTCTGTGGACGTCCAGGCCTTTTTATGTTGCTGAGCTCACCAGTATGTTCTTCTTTCCTCAGAATGTACCAAACTGTTGATTTGGCCACTCCTAATGTTGCTGCTATTTCTCTGATGGATTTGTTTTTGAAGCCTTACAATGGCCTGTTTCACTTACACGGACAGCTCCTTTGAACACATGATGTAGGTTCACAGCAATAGATTCCAAATGCAAATACCATACTAAAGGCCCATACACACGATCAGACTTTTTGACAACAAACATGCAAATTAGCTGTTTTAAGGCAACATCTGACCGTGTGTATGCTCCATCGGACAATTATTTTTTTCAGATGGAGCAAAGTCTGATCGTGTGTACAGAAAACCATAGGACTTTTATACAAAGTACAAACACGCATGCTCAGAACCAATGCAAAAGATCAGACAACAATACAGAGGTTGACCAAAGGTGGCGGTAAAGAGCAGAAAAACCACGTGATTTGGTGAAAGTTGGCTGAAAAGTCCTGACGTGTGTATCCAATACAAGTTCTCGGCTGATGCCCTTTGTACAAAACTTTGTCCAATTACTTTTGGTCTCTTGAAAAAGGGGGGGGGGGGGGCGGTGGCTATTCTTAAGAGCTGTAATTCCTAAACCCTTCCTATGATTTAAATGTACATACCCTCAAATTAAACCTGAGAGTGTACACTTTCAGTCCATATCCATTATATAACTATAGCTTGAATATATTTTGGTAAATACCTGAAAAAACTAAAATTGTGCCTGTGTCCAAATATATATGGACCTACAGTAACTGTATATTTGAAATAAATTCATGAAATAAGCAGCTCAATCATTAAACCATGGACTCCAGGCAAAGATGTAGGGAGCTGTGTTTACCTGCCATTGGAGTTGCATTTATGCCAATTCAGTCTTGCGATCTACAAAGTCCAGCCAGGCAGTACAGCCAGGAGGATGAAACCCCATTCTCCGTTACAATTCAGGAATATAGTGGTGTTATCTACCTTCTCTGAGACTGCGGATTGGACAGTAAAAGGAGCAGCAAGAGACTGATAAGGTTAACTCTCTGTTCAAACAGCACTCTCATTGGGTTGTTCATGTCTGCAGGGAGTTTGCTTGATTGGTACTTAAATTAGCTGAATTTAAAATGCACTTAACAATTTATTCATGAATAGCTGCATTCATTTGTGTATTTGTATCTGCCTAGATTTAAGCTTCAAATGCATACCACTTTCCTTCCTATAGAAATGGGCATACAGTAATCAATTTAACAAATAAAAGAAAATATTCAATAATTGGGTATAAAGAAATTAGGTATTTAAAATTGCTGTCTTGCCAGCGGTACCCCTTTTGTTTTCTCCAATCAAGGATCGTGCCATTAAGTAGGCAGGTTGGCATATTTGTTTTTTTGGTGGAATAAAAGGACAGTACAAGTAGTTTACTAGTGCAGTACTCATGGGGGCATTCTGTGTCAAGAAAACAAAGACGCTCTACAGTGACTGAGAAGTACATGAGGGGTGAGCTGAGTAAAACATCAGCTTCATGTTAAGGGGCCACACAAGAAAGTCATTCCAATACCCATGGTTCTCCTACCTTCTGTATGTATTTAACAGCTGATGCTGGGACATTTTTTCATTCTAGTGACACCACTGATGCTGGAATACTTTTTTTCAGTGACACCATCTGTTCTGCTTTGAGTACTGCTTTATGCATTGACATACCACCTTGCACTTTGTTTTGGGCCCTGAGTGGTAATATTCTTATAGTGAAATGTATTTATTTATATCACTGGCCACTTATATGGCCTCTGCGACTTGGCGGTTCATCTCCTGCTGGGCCGCCTGTTGTGCTGCAGTGGCCTCTGCGACTTGGCAGTTCATCTCCTGCTGGGCCACCTGTTGTATGGCAGCAACTGCCTGTTGTGCCGCAGCGGCCTCTGCGACTTGGCGGTGCATCTCCTGCTGGGTAACCCGTTGTGCTGTAGCAGCCTCTGCGCCTTGGCGGTTGGTTTCCCGCTGAGCTGCATTGGCCTGTAGCAGAGCCTTTATCATTTCCTCCATCTCCAGAAATTGCCCGCTGAATCCACCACGTGTGGGGAAATTAGCTCGTGGGGATCACCTTTTCTGAATGACAGTCAGCAAACGCCACTTTCTTAAAAATCTGGCGGATGCCAGATTAATTTGCAGGAGGTTTGCAAAATAAAAACAAACAGTAAATTAAATCCTTGCCGTCTGGCGCTAACTAAACAAATAGTCTCCTCTCTATACAGTGCGGGGCTGGTCCCTGTCATCCACAAAAACATGCCGAAAAGCAAACCTTTTAGTCCAACCAGAGCTCCTCTCACTCAGGTTCCTTCCTGAGTCTCAAGAGCAACCTGCTGTGCTCTCTTCTTGGATATTTAAATTCCAGCTGACTGTGGACTTGAAGATCCAAACCGGAACCCAGCCTGCCACAGAGGCTGGAAAAATGGGGCAGATTCCGGTTCATACCCTTACAATGAAACAAATGCGAGGTGAAATGTACCTATTATCGTGTATCTCACCTCGCATACCGTCACTATATATCTATCTATATATATCTATATATATCTATCTATATCTATCTATCTATATATATATATATATATATATATATATATATATATATATATATATACGGCTGCCATTTTCCTAAATGTAAGGGCACCACATAGTGTAATATTGCTTAAAAAAACACTACTTTATTAAAAGGTAAGATAATACACTCACATTTATGTAGATAACAGGCACATTTCTTATGAATAATCCATAGGTCGAGGCGTGCTTACGTTGTCCGGTACCACCTTACATGTTTCGTAATCATATTATGTCTTCAGGTGGCCGAATGCAAGCACATCTAATATACTAATCTCACCAAAAAGCGACCCGCCGGAAACTATCAGTCCGCTCTCATGCGGTTCACTATGCGTCCCACGGACCGGAAAGAATTATAAGCCTATCCCACGGCTCTCAAATTACAGAGGTAATAAATTGCTCTAAAAAATTGTTTTAACCACTTCAGCCCTGAAAGAATTTACCCCCTTCCTGACCAGAGCACTTTTTGCGATTCGGCACTGCGTCGCTTTAACTGACAATTGCGCGGTTGTGCGACGTGGCTCCCAAACAAAATCGACGTCCATTTTTTTCTGTCGGTGGTATTTGATCACCTCTGCGGTTTTTCTTTTTTGCGCTATAAACAAAAAAAGAGCGACAATTTTGAAAAGAAACGCATTTTTTTTTACTTTTTGCTATAATAAATATCCCCAAAAAATATATAAAAAAAATGTTTTCCTCAGTTTAGGCCAATCTGTATTCTTCTACATATTTTTGGTAAAATAAAAAATCGCAATAAGCGTATATTGATTGGTTTGCCCAAAAGTTATAGCATCTATAAAATAGGGGATAGTTTTATGACATTTATATTAATATTTTTTTTTTTACTAGTAATGGCGGCGATCAGTGACTTTTATCGTGACTGCGTCATTATGGCGGACACGTCGGACAATTTTGACACATTTTTGGGACCACCAGCGATCAGTGCGATTAAAATGGCATTGATTACTGTAAAAATGTCAGTGGCCGTGAAGGGGTTAACACTAGGGGGCAGAAGGAGGGATTAATATGTATCTTAGTTTGTGTTCTAACTGAAGGGAGGATGGGACTGTGCAGGAAACTAACAGATCGCTGTTCATACTCTGTATGAACAGACGATATGTCAGTTCATTGCTCAGAGAACCGAAAACTATGTTTACACACACAGCTGCCGGTTCTCCGTGTGCCCCGAGGGATCGAGACCACCGGGCATTTGCATCGGCTTGGGGAACGAGCGGGGGGCGCGTACAAGCGCCCCCTAGTGGTCGTTTATGCTACCGACGTAGCATAACAGTGACTTGTGTAGCCAAGCCATGCTGCCGCAGTACAACTGCGGCGACTGGGCGACTATCGGTTAAGGAGACAGACTGTAACAGCTTTGTTCGCCAGGGCAGTTGTCATCATCCATCATGGCTTTGGTCTGTCCCTAAGAGCCAATACCTTAGAGTACGTCAGAATTGCACCAGCTTGAATGATTATCATCAACAGGCCTCCGCGTTGCGAACTAGATTCATTGATAGGGGCTATGGTCCTAATGAGTTGGATAATGTTATTTCTGATATTGCTAATCTGGATAGGACACACAGCTATTAGAGGACAAGGGTGAAGTTTTGTTGCATGATTAATACAGGAATGAACTTGAGTTGGTGATTACTTACTGAGGATATACATCTGGGACTATATACCTATGGGAATCTTTCTCTCTTTTCCTGTCATGATGGATTGTTACCATTATAAGGTCACATATTTAAAAATGGATTTAGTCTTCGGTTTATGAATTGTGTTTTTCACATAGAGGGATTTATTATTTATTATTATTTATTTCATAATTTATTATTATTTATTATTGGTGGTATTTAGCACAGTTTATATATATTTGCACTTTTTGATCTGAATTCATATAAATATTTGACACAATAAGCATGTTATAAAAGGTGTATTACAATCAGTGCGGACTGGTTGGTTGGATTTAGAAGGGGTGTTAAAGCACGGTATTTTATAACAGTGGTGAAGAAATATAACAAAATATCCTTGCAAGGTTGGCGCAGTCCATGTATACCATATATAAAAATATTATAGGACAGACCAAGAATCGAGAAAGATTTAAATTAAATAGTTTTTTCTTTTATTTCAACTTACTCTAACCAATACCGAGATATTAAACAAATAATTGCTCGCCATTGGAAGGTTCTCAAAAATGATAGTCTGTTGGGCCCTAGGTAAGGTGATAAACCTCAGGTTGTATATCGAGGTGTACAACCTCTACGGCTATATGTAGCCCATAATGTTGTGTATAATCCTAACAAAATGTCCTTTTTTTCAGGATTTAAATGGGGTTTTCCCATGTAGAAAATGCACTGTGTGAGGCATTAATTCATTAACAGATAAAAGGGTATTTGATTTTCGTTTTGTATTAACCTTCAGAACATATGATATCAAATCATTCATTACCTGCTCTTCAAAAAAATATTGTCTATCTTCTCCAGTGCCCATGCAGCCTGCAATATGTGGGCCGGACAATTAGGACTATTAAAGTCAATGAGCATTTAGGCAATATACGGCGTGGTTTTCCCAAACACAGTGTGTCCATGCATTATCCACTTTGTCATGGGAAGAATCCAAAGGGGACACTGATTTTGGGTATTGACAGATTTTCCCCACATTGGAGGGGTAGTAATATCCGGCGGGAAATCTCTAGAATAGAGACCCGCTGGATTTATGACCTTAAGAGTTATTTACCATTTGGAATGAATATAGAGTGGGATGTTAACTGCTTTATAAATAATGGTTGAATAACTCTTATCATTTCAGATTTTTATCTATTTATATGATACAACTGTAAGACATTTTTTTCATTGTACACCTGTACAATGGTGTAGTGGTTAGCACTCTCGCCTAGTAGTAAAAAGGGTCACTGGTTCAAATCCCAACCACGACACTACCTGCCTGGAGTTTGCATGTTCTGCCTGTGCCTGTGTGGGTTTACTCTGGTTTCCTCCCACTCTCCAAAGACATGCAGGTAGGTTAATTGGCTTCTGTCCAAAATTGGCCCTAGTATATGAATGGGGACCTTGGATTGTGGGCTCCTTGAGGGTAGGGACTGATGTGAACATGCAATGTACAGGGATAGGGAAAATTGTAGACTCAGGTTGAACTGGATGGACTGGTGTCTTTATTCAACCTTACTAACTATGTAACTATTTATAGTACATTAACTATTTTTTCTTCTTTATCCTCTTTTTCTACTTACGAAATCTAATGTTATGTGTCTCTACGAATTTATATGTATCTGTATAGGATGTTTAAATATTGTATATATTATGTCCACTAGATGGCGTGTTCACCTTGCGTGCCTGTATCAAAATTTTGATTAGTGGATTTCCATGCAAATACCAATTTAGTTTAAGGGGTAGTAAAATATAATTTGTATTGATTTAGCGTCTTTTTAAAACAAAGAGAACTTTCCTCCCCACTTTTTTTAAAGTAATTCTTTATAGCAATTTATTACCTATGTGATTTCAGAGCCACAGGATTGGCTTATAATTCTTTCCGGTCCGTGGAACACATTTTGAACCGCATGAGAGCGGACTGTTTCTGGCGGGTCAATTCCGGTGAGATTAGTATATTAGACGTGCTTGCGTTTAGCTGCCACACCTCTGAAAACGTAATATGATTACAAAACATGTAAGGAGGTATCTGGATGACGTAAGCACGCCTCGACCTATGGATTATTCATAAGAAATTTGCCTGTTGTTTATCTACAGAAATGTGGGTGTATTATCTTACCTTTTAATAAAGCAGTGTTTATTTAAGCAATATTACACTATTGTGGTGCCCTTACATTTTTTGAGGAAAAATGGCCTCTGTGTGTGTGTGTATATATATATATATATATATATATTGTAGACATGTCACTGGAGAAGTGGTTGAGGGGGTGTACATCTCACCTAGGTTGCTACACAGTGTGAGATGGTAAATCCAGGATGGATCAGTTTCTCAGCAGCGATATGCTGCTGAGTTGTTATTTAATTTTGCCGGGCCTGGGTTTATATGGAATGGCAGGTAGGTTTGGTAGAGGGACCTGTCATTCCACATCCCCCGATCCAGTTCTGGGTTTGGGATCAGGTGAGCTTTGATCCTAATTAGCCTGGGAAGCTAAAGGCACTGCAGGGTCTGCAGGTGGTTGCTCTCAGCCAGGGAACGAACAATCTGTGTGTTGAAGGAAGCTGCAAGCACAGCCACTGCTGGAGCTAAAACTCACCCTGCGATATCCAGGCGAAAGACGCTGTGTTTGTAAGTGTCAGATAGGTGAGCAGAACCTGTTAGTAAGCGCCCAGCCGGGCTAGGACTTTTATTTTTGTTGTACTTAGAAAGCACGGTGTTGCTGTATATTTTGTTTGCTGGACTGTTTGTACCACGAATAAACGCCAAGATCTGCTTTATAAATTCCAAGTCTGCTGTGAACTGTGTCCAAACACACCCTACCCCGGGAAGATCCCTTACAATTGGTGGAGGTAGCGGGCAACGCGGTTGCTAGGGGCAACGGTGTGGACAGACTTGGCTACAGCTGCTGATGTCCTGGGTGAAAGCTGCAACTACACTCCAAAAACAGTCCAGCAACATGGAGGAGATGCTGAAGCAGTTTATGCAAGTGAGTTTGCAACAACAGCAGGCTCAGACAGAGGCCAATAGACGACATGAACAGTCCATGGCTGCACAACAGCAGATGATGGCTGCACAACAGCGGATGCATAAGGAAGAGTTGCAAGCTTTGCGCCAAAGCCAACAACAACTTATCGAGCACCTGATAGTAAATCGAGAGGCGCCTGTGGTTGCTAATCCACCCACAATGGAGGGAGCCGCTCCAGAGATTTTTTTTGGGAGAAGGACTGTGCAGAAAGCGCTGCAAAAGATGACTGCTGAGGACGATGTTGAGGCCTATCTAACAGTATTTGAGCGCGTGGCTGAGCGAGAGAAGTTACCAGCCGCTGAGTGGGCAGAGGTAATTGCGCCCTATTTAACAGGTGAACCTCAAAAGGCCTACTATGACCTCAGTGAGCAAGAGGTTAAGGACTATACTCGGCTAAAAGAGGAGATACTTGCCCGACTAGGAGTTACTACTGCAGTCCGTGCCCGGAGGGTACGCAACTGGAGCTACAGTCTGGACAAATCAGCGAGGTCCCAGATGTATGACCTAATCCATTTGGCAAGAAAGTGGTTGGAGCCAGACACTTCTACTCCTGCACAAATCCTAGAGAAGGTCGTGATGGATCGCTACCTCCGAGCGCTTCCTACTGACCTGCAACGCTGGGTGGGACAAGGTGATCCTAGGAACGCAAACGAACTTGTCAACCTTGTGGAGAGGTTCCAGACGACTGAGGACTACCTCCGTGATGTTCCTGCAGCATCTTCACCTCCCCGGAGCGCCAGATCTGTGCCGTCAGCTGGTAAGAGACTTCCATCTATTGGGGGAGTGTGGAGGGGTGCTGATGGGGGGAAAAGGGCTCAAGTGGTGTCTCAGGGACAAAAGACTGGTGATGGTCCCGGGTGGCTAAGGGGCTCTGAAAAGGACTCCTTGCCAAAGAGACCAGGCCCTATCCAGTGTTGGAGATGCCATGAGGCGGGACACGTGTCTGCCCATTGCCCTCTTACCTCTGAACCCATGGAATGTGACGCTAGCCGGCGTCAGTCGCTATTTGCGGAACCATCTTGTGCTGCAGTTCCTGGACTAGAGACTGAACCGCAAATCTGCAACATCACAATCAATGACTTTCCTGTTAAAGCGTTAATGGACTCAGGAAGCCTTGTAACCTTGGTGCATGCTAGCCTGGTGACTGGGGACTTAGAGTCTAAAAAGCATATGAGTGTTGTGTGCATACATGGTGATACAAAAGTGTACCCTATAGTGCTGGCTAAAGTCGGGACTGAACAAGGCACCGTACAATATGAAGTGGGTGTGGTTAAAAACCTCATGCATAATGTAATATTGGGGCGCGATTTTCCATTATTCTGGGCTCTTTGGGAAAAAAGAAAAATCCCCAAAAGGAGTGAGGATACCTCTAAGGGGGTTGCCTTGTCCACTGTGAATGATAAAAAGGTGCAGGATGAAAATGATTGTTTTCCTTTGCAGGTCCTGGCTGGGGAGGAGGAGGCTCCTCCCACTGAGCAAAATATACTAGACTTAGAGGTGTCTAGCGATAATTTTGGGACTGCACAATTACAGGACCCCACTCTCAAAAATGCGAGAGAGCAGGTTGCTGTTATGAACGGGGTACCTCAGGAACCAGATGCTGAAAAAAGATTTCCACATTTTTCGGTGACTAATGATCTTTTCTATAGAGTCAATAAGGTTAAAGATGAGATTGTGGAACAGCTTCTGGTACCTAAGCCGTACCGGCGTCAGGTGCTTGACATGGCACATAACCATGTTCTTGGGGGACACTTGGGGACTGACAAAACGCGAGAGAGGGTTCTCCAGAGGTTTTTTTGGCCGGCCATATATGATGACATTAAAAAATACTGTGAGTCGTGCCCCACATGTCAGGTTAGTGCCCCAGTGTCACATTTTCGCAGTCCTTTGGTTTCGCTCCCTATTATAGAGGTGCCTTTTGAGCGTATTGCCATGGATTTAGTGGGTCCCATTGTAAAGTCAGCTAGAGGACACCAGTATATTTTGGTAGTCCTGGATTATGCGACCCGCTATCCTGAGGCTGTACCCTTAAGAAACACTGCATCTAAAACAATTGCACGTGAGTTGTTTTATATGTTCTCTAGGACTGGGATCCCCAAAGAAATCCTAACTGACCAAGGTACGCCATTTATGTCGAAAGTAATGAAGGAATTATGCAAACTATTTAAAATCTCACACGTCCGTACCTCTGTGTACCACCCCCAGACGGACGGATTGGTGGAGAGATTTAATAAAACTTTGAAACATATGTTGAAGAAAGTGGTGGCAAAAGATGGTCGTGACTGGGATCATTTATTACCCTACCTCATGTTTGCTATTAGGGAGGTGCCCCAAGCGTCCACAGGGTTCTCACCATTCGAGTTGGTCTATGGTCATCACCCTAGGGGTCTACTGGACATTGCAAAAGAGACATGGGAGAATGAGTCCACCCCATACAAGAGTGTTATTGAGCATGTAGCACAAATGCAGGACCGTATAGCCACTGTAATGCCCCTGGTAAGGGAACACCTCCAGAGGGCTCAAGAGGCCCAAAGTAGAATTTACAACCGGTCCGCAAGAATCAGGACATTCAACCCAGGCGATAGGGTCCTTATACTAGTCCCCACTGTTGAGAGTAAATTCTTGGCGAAGTGGCAAGGTCCTTATGAAATTGTTGAAAAGATCAGTGAGGTGAACTACAAGGTGCACCAACCAGGTAGAAGGAAGCCTTTCCAAGTTTATCACATAAACTTGATCAAGCCCTGGAAAGACAGGGAATCCTTGGTGGCGACAAATACTGTTAATGATTTGTCACAACCAATCCCTCCAGTCAAGGTAGGTGATACTCTATCAGTGTCACAGAAACAGGAGGCTCAGGAATTTTTACAGAAAAACAAAAACAAGTTCTCTGACCTCCCAGGGCGTACACACCTCATCCATCATCACATTGAAACTGAGCCTAGAAGCAGAGTAAACCTTAAGCCCTATAGGATACCGGAGGCACGTAGGGAAGCCGTATCTGCCGAGGTAAAACGTATGCTTGCTCTGGGGGTAATTGAGGTGTCACAGAGTGAATGGTCCAGCCCAATTGTGCTAATCCCAAAGCCCAATGGAACTTGGAGGTTCTGTAACGATTTCAGAAAGTTGAATGAGATCTCCAAGTTCGATGCGTATCCTATGCCCAGGGTAGATGAGTTGATTGAGAAGTTGGGTAACGCCAGGTACATAACCACTCTCGATCTCACAAAGGGCTACTGGCAGATTCCACTTTCTGGTGAGGCTAAAGAGAAAACTGCATTCTCCACCCCTGATGGGCTATTCCAGTATGTAGTGATGCCATTCGGGTTACATGGAGCGCCTGCAACTTTCCAGAGGTTGATGGACTTGATTCTGCGACCACATCGTGATTACTCAGCTGCCTACCTCGATGATGTGGTCATTTTTAGCCCTGATTGGGAAAGTCACCTCTGTAAGGTACAGGCCGTGTTGGATGCCATAAGTGATGCGGGGTTGACCATAAATGCCGAGAAGTGTGCTCTAGCCCTAGAAGAGGCCAAATATCTGGGCTACATTATTGGGAGAGGGTTGATTAAGCCACAGCTAAATAAAATTGAGGCAATACAGAATTGGCCTAGACCCCTGACAAGGAAACAGGTTAGAGCTTTCCTGGGTATTACGGGGTATTACCGTAGATTTGTGCCGAACTTTGCCTCAGTTGCTGCTCCACTAACTGACTTGACAAAGGGCGGAAAGACAGCAATGGTCACGTGGACCCCAGAGGCCGAGAAGGCTTTCCAAAGCCTTAAGTCTGCCTTGTGCCAACCACCTGTGTTAGTTACCCCCGATTTCAGGCGAGAATTTCTGGTCCAGACAGATGCCTCTAACACAGGCTTAGGTGCAGTACTCTCACAAGTAGTGAATGGTGAGGAGCATCCAGTGACGTACTTGAGTAGAAAACTAACCCCGGCCGAGAAAAATTATGCCATTGTGGAGCGAGAATGTTTGGCAGTAAAGTGGGCCCTAGAATCGTTAAAGTATTACTTGCTAGGCAGGAAATTCAAGTTGGTGACAGACCATGCCCCCCTAACATGGATGAAGTTAAACAAGGAGAGAAATGCAAGAGTGACTAGATGGTTTCTCTCCCTACAAAACTTTAATTTCACTGTGGAACACAGGCCAGGGAAATTACAGGCAAATGCTGACGCATTGTCAAGGGTGAGTTGTCTGTGGGGACAAAAGGCTCAGCCCTCCGGTCTGAAAAAGAGGGGGGGGATATGTAGACATGTCACTGGAGAAGTGGTTGAGGGGGTGTACATCTCACCTAGGTTGCTACACAGTGTGAGATGGTAAATCCAGGATGGATCAGTTTCTCAGCAGCGATATGCTGCTGAGTTGTTATTTAATTTTGCCGGGCCTGGGTTTATATGGAATGGCAGGTAGGTTTGGTAGAGGGACCTGTCATTCCACATCCCCCGATCCAGTTCTGGGTTTGGGATCAGGTGAGCTTTGATCCTAATTAGCCTGGGAAGCTAAAGGCACTGCAGGGTCTGCAGGTGGTTGCTCTCAGCCAGGGAACGAACAATCTGTGTGTTGAAGGAAGCTGCAAGCACAGCCACTGCTGGAGCTAAAACTCACCCTGCGATATCCAGGCGAAAGACGCTGTGTTTGTAAGTGTCAGATAGGTGAGCAGAACCTGTTAGTAAGCGCCCAGCCGGGCTAGGACTTTTATTTTTGTTGTACTTAGAAAGCACGGTGTTGCTGTATATTTTGTTTGCTGGACTGTTTGTACCACGAATAAACGCCAAGATCTGCTTTATAAATTCCAAGTCTGCTGTGAACTGTGTCCAAACACACCCTACCCCGGGAAGATCCCTTACAATATATATATATATATATATATATATATACATATACACACATCTGTAGCACTGACCCCCGAAGGAGCGGCTGAATTTTTCTGGGCTTACCGATTACCTCCTCCAGCTTGTACTCGTTGTCTTTGTCTAGAGGTTCCCAGGGTTGATAACCCAGTAACTGTAGAGACCAACACTTGAACTCCTTTTTAGGATTTTTATTTTGCATAAAACAGTTGAACAAACTCAGTCTCTAAGTTGGAAATAGAGGGTATCAAGGTACAGTTTAGCTCAGGTGCTTGGAACTGCTGACTTCAATACTTCAATCTCTCTATGTACACAATCCAGGGAACAGCCGCTCACAACTGGACTCTTTAACTGTTGGATAAATCCTTAAGTTTTGGGTTTAGCAGCCAACAGGTAATTCTAGCTTTTCAAAGTCTCTCTCACAGACTTGGTTGGCAACTTAATTACAACTGGAAGGGTAGAAGTAGGAACTTTTCTTACTACCAGAATCTTTCAGCCGGTCCGGCGATACCGTAAGAATTGTGGATTCAATCAATGTTCATGGCAGCTCAGCTTCCAGGCTCTTACTGAGCAGCCAGCCTTGTGCGTGGCTCTCTTTCCAAAGAGTCCTCCCCTGGTCACATGTAGAGTAGCTGGGCCTCTCCAAAACCCGAGACGGCTCCGGAACATCTTAGAATCCTCCTTCCAGTTACTGCGCCTCGAACTAGCCAGTTCTGAGGCTCGGAAAACATATGGATCCGCACCCCAGGCCATAAGGGCCAATGGGGGCTGGTCAGGAGGACCAGGACCACAGACTGATCAACAACTTCTGGACCAGAACCCCCGAACCACGTGACTTCGGCACCTTAAGTACCCCTTCCCGGATTACGCAGTGAGACAAACTCCCACTGATTGGTTCTGAGACAGATTGGTACCCAATGCGTCCAACCAGGCTGTGTTCTAGAGCCCAGCCAAACTGATGCCAAAGCAAAATTTAGTTCAATTAGTCCCAAAACTCATTCGTTTTGGGCAAAAACTCAATTTAAATATATAGCGCGTACTCGTTAGGAGTACCAGCGCTACACACATATATATATATATATATATATATATATATATATACACATCCCCTTACCTGGAGAAAGTGCTTCCTGCACTGAGATTGCGTCCTCTATAACTGGCAAGAGCTGGATGCTGTCATGGATGTCTAGATGATCATTCCTCTCCCTATTATATGTGTTCCCTGACTCTATAACTTGAGAGTAATTTTTTTCTGGTAAGCAGGATTGCCTCTATACACTGGTGGTGACAAGTGCATTCAATACCTTTTCACCCTGCTAGTGCTGGGACTTTTTACCAACTTATCATCTATCGCTAGTGGTGATTTATGGCAGGACTGTTCATTACAGAGTATTTTATTGCACAATAAGGAGGGAAAAAAGTGGGACTTTAAAATGAAGCGGCTGAAGTGTGAGGGTCAGAAAAAGGTAATTTAATTGAATCCATAATATATGATACAAAGTAAATTCATATATATACATACATACATGGGCCATTGTTGGGCACAAAATGTGTTATATGAAGACATCAAGGTGTATGTAAAGACACATAAAGTCAAAAAACATATATGAACAGTAAATAGTATGTGGAGCAACAGCATAGCCTAAGAATGCCTCAGGGCGACATATCCGGTACCTGTGTTTGTAATCACATAATGTAAACATAAATGTACTGAATTAATATTAAAAATTAAAAGTAACGTCGGGCCGTAGTAATTATCACTGTTGCATCAAATGTAGCTCTACGCGTTTCGTGGATGTATTCTCCACTCATCAGGAGCAGATGCGACAGATACCTGTAAAATATATAGATATGGTAAACCACACTCTGTATAGAGGGGAATAGGTACAGTACATAGAGTGCTTTCAAAAGAGATTGACTAAGCATATCTACCATCCCCGGCAGCGAACACAGCAAACAGCAACTGGTCCGTGGTGCGTCGGAGGCGCAGATCGCCCCCCCCGGGAGCTGAGGCGGCATATTTGGGCGGCGGATATAGTGAACAGGTGCCTGGGTATGAAGATAAATTCCATGTGCTAACAGTGCTGGTATATGGAGAATAGGCGTATCTAAAACAAAGTATGTACATGAGCGTTAAGTGAGCATGTAAAAGAAATGTAATGAAATAAAAGAGATTGTAAGTGTGTGAGGTGAAAAAATAAATATACAAAGAATTCCGTGATAATGAGAAATAGTGTATGGGAATGAGAGTGTATAAAAATAAAATGTATGAAGAGTGTTAGAACAATGCGAGTGAAGACTAGAGGATGAAGTGTAGACATATATGTTGGTTGTGATGTGCCTGCAGAGGTATGAAAAGGATGAACAGTGTGGTGAGGGTGTGGGGTGTGAAATGAGCCAAAGCAGAGGGAGTGCTAGGTGAGTGCGGTGAAAGGGTAAAGATGTAAAACAAGTGAGTGTATAGGTGATAAAAAATGATATAACAAAGGTGGGCAAACAAAAAAAAAAAAAAAAAACAACCAAAGTGAATCCAGAACCAAATTACACCTACCCGATAGCTGTAAACCCAGCATCACCCAGTAAGAAATCAACTGGTGTGCAGGAACCACAGGAGGAGACCGGCTGTGTCAACAGCCATCCTCACCTGGGAAAGCCCAAATACAAGCCGCCAGCACCACGTGTGTGAACCGAGGGGGGGGGGGGGGAGGGGCGCCAACACTAGAGCAGGTGGAGCCGCCCAGCAATTGGCGCCGCCCAAACACCCCCGTCAGGGTCACGTAGGTGGTACCTGCGGCGTCGGCGCGATGACGCGAAAAAAAAAAAAAAAAAAAAAAAAAATGCGCAAACCGTGGCGCCGATGCACGGAGGGACAACCACCCGAACCTCCCGGACATAAAAATTATATGTGCAGGGAGGAGGGGGAGGAGCCCACAATGTGCATCGCAGCTCCCATAGGTGAGGAAAAGGGGCCGCCAACGCCACCAACGCTACCAGCAGCCAAATGCAGATCACCACCAGAGACATAGACATGCATAATTCAAAAGGACATGAGTATTCATGTATAACCATAGGAATTGTACCGGAGATGTCATATAAAATACTTAATAGACTTGTTGTCAACATACACCAATAAACCAAGTCCGTTCTTGGCTGTACCCGATGTACATATCCCTGTAGGGCATATGGACATCTAAAGAATGACCCTAACACATGGATAGCAGGGGAGCACTACTAATCCAAATCTCCAGCCGCTCCCATCCCTGTAATAGTAGGCACAGCAGTTTGGGACTTTAAATGAGGCACGGGTTAGCGCCTCCATCCCGGTATTTAGCACAATAAGGAGGGAAAAAAGTGGGACTTTAAAATGAAGCGGCTGAAGTGTGAGGGTCAGAAAAAGGTAATTTAATTGAATCCATAATATATGATACAAAGTAAATTCATATATATACATACATACATGTGCCATTGTTGGGCACAAAATGTGTTATATGAAGACATCAAGGTGTATGTAAAGACACATAAAGTCAAAAAACATATATGAACAGTAAATAGTATGTGGAGCAACAGCATAGCCTAAGAATGCCTCAGGGCGACATATCCGGTACCTGTGTTTGTAATCACATAATGTAAACATAAATGTACTGAATTAATATTAAAAATTAAAAGTAACGTCGGGCCGTAGTAATTATCACTGTAGCATCAAATGTAGCTCTACGCGTTTCGTGGATGTATTCTCCACTCATCAGGAGCAGATGCGACAGATACCTGTAAAATATATAGATATTGTAAACCACACTCTGTATAGAGGGGAATAGGTACAGTACATAGAGTGCTTTCAAAAGAGATTGACTAAGCATATCTACCATCCCCGGCAGCGAACACAGCAAACAGCAACTGGTCCGTGGTGCGTCGGAGGCGCAGATCGCCCCCCCCGGGAGCTGAGGCGGCATATTTGGGCGGCGGATATAGTGAACAGGTGCCTGGGTATGAAGATAAATTCCATGTGCTAACAGTGCTGGTATATGGAGAATAGGCGTATCTAAAACAAAGTATGTACATGAGCGTTAAGTGAGCATGTAAAAGAAATGTAATGAAATAAAAGAGATTGTAAGTGTGTGAGGTGAAAAAATAAATATACAAAGAATTCCGTGATAATGAGAAATAGTGTATGGGAATGAGAGTGTATAAAAATAAAATGTATGAAGAGTGTTAGAACAATGCGAGTGAAGACTAGAGGATGAAGTGTAGACATATATGTTGGTTGTGATGTGCCTGCAGAGGTATGAAAAGGATGAACAGTGTGGTGAGGGTGTGGGGTGTGAAATGAGCCAAAGCAGAGGGAGTGCTAGGTGAGTGCGGTGAAAGGGTAAAGATGTAAAACAAGTGAGTGTATAGGTGATAAAAAATGATATAACAAAGGTGGGCAAACAAAAAAAAAAAAAAAAAACAACCAAAGTGAATCCAGAACCAAATTACACCTACCCGATAGCTGTAAACCCAGCATCACCCAGTAAGAAATCAACTGGTGTGCAGGAACCACAGGAGGAGACCGGCTGTGGTTCCTGCACACCAGTTGATTTCTTACTGGGTGATGCTGGGTTTACAGCTATCGGGTAGGTGTAATTTGGTTCTGGATTCACTTTGGTTGTTTTTTTTTTTTTTTTTTTGTTTGCCCACCTTTGTTATATCATTTTTTATCACCTATACACTCACTTGTTTTACATCTTTACCCTTTCACCGCACTCACCTAGCACTCCCTCTGCTTTGGCTCATTTCACACCCCACACCCTCACCACACTGTTCATCCTTTTCATACCTCTGCAGGCACATCACAACCAACATATATGTCTACACTTCATCCTCTAGTCTTCACTCGCATTGTTCTAACACTCTTCATACATTTTATTTTTATACACTCTCATTCCCATACACTATTTCTCATTATCACGGAATTCTTTGTATATTTATTTTTTCACCTCACACACTTACAATCTCTTTTATTTCATTACATTTCTTTTACATGCTCACTTAACGCTCATGTACATACTTTGTTTTAGATACGCCTATTCTCCATATACCAGCACTGTTAGCACATGGAATTTATCTTCATACCCAGGCACCTGTTCACTATATCCGCCGCCCAAATATGCCGCCTCAGCTCCCGGGGGGGGCGATCTGCGCCTCCGACGCACCACGGACCAGTTGCTGTTTGCTGTGTTCGCTGCCGGGGATGGTAGATATGCTTAGTCAATCTCTTTTGAAAGCACTCTATGTACTGTACCTATTCCCCTCTATACAGAGTGTGGTTTACCATATCTATATATTTTACAGGTATCTGTCGCATCTGCTCCTGATGAGTGGAGAATACATCCACGAAACGCGTAGAGCTACATTTGATGCTACAGTGATAATTACTACGGCCCGACGTTACTTTTAATTTTTAATATTAATTCAGTACATTTATGTTTACATTATGTGATTACAAACACAGGTACCGGATATGTCGCCCTGAGGCATTCTTAGGCTATGCTGTTGCTCCACATACTATTTACTGTTCATATATGTTTTTTGACTTTATGTGTCTTTACATACACCTTGATGTCTTCATATAACACATTTTGTGCCCAACAATGGCACATGTATGTATGTATATATATGAATTTACTTTGTATCATATATTATGGATTCAATTAAATTACCTTTTTCTGACCCTCACACTTCAGCCGCTTCATTTTAAAGTCCCACTTTTTTCCCTCCTTATTGTGCTAAATACCGGGATGGAGGCGCTAACCCGTGCCTCATTTAAAGTCCCAAACTGCTGTGCCGAGTATTTTATTGCAACCTTCTTCTGATTGGTGCTGCACCTTTTGTATTTATCTGTTTTAGTGGTTTTATGATCAAAATCTTTAGGGCTGGCTGCCGTGAATATAATTTTTTAGCCAAAGCGCAGATATTATTTGTTTGTTAAGTGTTAAAGCAAAATGCCAGGAATTATCTTGTTTCTATACTTACTTTGGTCTAGCTTAGCATATTGTAAATACCTGTATATGAGATCTGGAGGGCTGCCGGGGATATGGAAAATCACTGTAGTAGTCCATTGAGGAAATTTTCCTTTCCAATTACTCTAGATCCAATTTGGTTATGGGAGGTCTGAATATTCATAATTCAATAAATGCCATATTTTTCGCTGGCATGAATACTATTTGATCTAGATGTATTAGTGAGAGAATAACTATTTATATGCAGAGATAAGATTTTGGCTAGTATTTTGATGTCAGTTTGTAATAGCGAGATAGGCCTATACGATTCAGGTTGGTGGGGGTCTTTTCCAGGTTTAGGAATAAGGACAATCATGGCTTCACGCATGGATTCCGGAAGGGCAATGGCTTCAAATATAGCTTGGTAAAGGGCAAGGAGTCTGGGGACTAAAATATCAGAGAAATGGACATAAAATTCAACAGGATCAGAACCAGGGGCTTTAGCTTTCGCAAAGCGAAAGAGCAAGAGTAATGTCATTAATCGAGCCGAGCTCGGAGCCTCCAACATATCCACCTGCTTTTCAGTCAATTTGGGGAGAGTGAGGGTCTCAAGGAGGTTCCATAGATCCTGTGGGGGGTAACCAGGGTGGATTTGATTTAAATCAAGTCGATTTAAATCACGATTAAAATCATGATTTAAATCACTGGTAAAAAGGCTTGATTTAAATCAATTCGATTTAAATCATCATTTTTAAAGAGCAACTGTCATCTTGTCCTACAGCGGCTCATCCTCTGACCTGCTGTTGACTCATCAACAGTCCCATTCACTTTAATGGCACAGCTGGTGATGCGGCAGTTACACAACAAGGTGAGGGACATGGTGGCAGCAGGTAAGTGGATGCCTGCTAACAGGGACTGCCATGATGGATCTGAAATGACAGGTGCTTTTTAAATATAAGGACTTATTCTTGCTTGCAGTTAGAATCTTTAATTTTTTCAAACAAAATGAAGGTGTCCTATTTAGAATAATAAGCTGTCAGGTTAGTAAAACAGCGATATCAGAACCGATTCAATCATACAGTTTGTAGTGTACATAGCTTTGCAAAACAATGGAATAAAGGAATATTCCTGAACTTTGGTTTATCTCATGGTTACTGTGACATTCTGTGAATGCATCTAAGCAGTGCATGTTATCTCAGCTTGCAGAGCTTGGATTCATTGAATGAGGTTACCAAAAATGTAAGTATTGCAGAATATACAGATTTATGCTACATAACTAAGCATCGTTTCAGGTTGAATAAACTAAATTATTAATGTATCTTAAATAGAAAACTATCTTTAGATAGATTTCTACTCTAAAAGCATTTTATTAACCGGTTACCTGACCGGCGCACGCCGATGTACGTCATCAGAATGGCATGGCTGAGCAAATGGGCGTACCTGTACGTCCTTTTAAATTTGCCGCCATGCCATTGTGTGGCCAGGACCTCCGTGAGTTGGCTTGCGGGTCCCACGGACTCGATCGTAGCGGGGATACCCACGATCGTCTCACGGGGAGGAAGAACAGGGAGATGCTAATGTACAAACATCTCCCCGTTCTGCCTAGTGACAATGCCACTGATCTCTGCTCCCTGTGATTGGGAGCAGAGATCAGTGACATGTCACACATAGCCACGCCCCCCCCCCCCACAGTTACAAAACATGCCCCAGGACACACTTAACCCTTACCCTGCCCCCTAGTGGTTAACCCCTTCACTGCCAGTGTCATTTACACAGGAATCAGTGCATTTGTATAGCACTGATTGCTGTATAAATGACGATGGTCCCAAAAATGTCCGATGTGTCCGCCAGTCAAGATAAAAATCGCTGATCGTTGCCATTACTAGTAAAAAAAATGATTAATAAAAATGGTATAAAACTACCCCCTATTTTGTAAACGCTATAACTTTTGCGCAAACCAATCAATAAACGCTTATTGCGTTTTTTTTTTTTTACCATATGTAGAAGAATACGTATCAGCCTAAACCAAGGAAAAAATATTTTTTTATATATTTTTGGGGGATATTTATTATAGCAAAATGTAAAAAATAATGTGTTTTCTTCAAAATTGTCGCTCATTTTTTGTATATAGCGCAAAAAATAAAAACTGCAGAGGTGATCAAATACCACCAAAAGAAAGCTCTATTTGTGGGAAAAAAAGGACGTCAAATTTGTTTGGGAGCCATGTCGCATGACTGTGCAATTGTCAGTTAAATCGATGCAGTGCAGAATCGCAAAAAGTGCTCTGGTCAGGAAGAGGGTAAAATCTTCTGGGGCTGAAGCGGTTAAAATAAATTTGATTTAAAAAAAAAATAGATTAAATAAAAACTGCAGAGGTGATCAAATACCACCAAAAGAAAGATCTATTTGTGTTTAAAAAAAGGACGTCAAAAAATCTAAAAAAATCGATTTAAATTAAAAAAAATTGGATTCTATCCACCCTGAAGATAACTGACTTTAGACATGTAAACTTCCTGAAAAAAATTGCCAAACTCTCTGATAATCATAGTGGGATCCATAAGGACACCTGCTGTTGCAGAGTGTAGGGTAACAACCACTGAAGGTCTGGAATCCAAATCCGCCAGATAGGCCAGCAGTTTATCTGGATGTTCACCCTGTTCAAAATAGGATTTTTATAACAGCTTACCTGTAAAATCCTTTTCTTGGAGTACATCACGGGACACAGAGCCACAGTAATTACTGTATGGGTTATATAGGCACCTTTAGGTGATGGCACACCCTAGTCATGAAGTTTAACTCCCTATATAACCCCTCCCCTTACTCAGAGTACCTCAGTTTTAGAGCAAAGCAATACACGTGTAATCAGAAACAGGGGAGGGACCTCTGTGTCCCGTGATGTACTCAAAGAAAAGGATTTTACAGTTAAGCTGTTATAAAAATCCTATTTTCTTTATCATACATCACGGGACACAGAGCCACAGTATTTACTGTATGGGATGTCCCTGAGCAATGCTATCTGAGGGGAGGGTGACACAAACTAAAGTAGGGTGCGATCGGACCTGAGGACCTATACTGCTGCCTGCAGCACAGTGCGCGCACTATTGGCGACAAACGCATCGGAAAATCTAGCGCTTGGACCTTCTTGTTCCAGGCAGACAGGATACTGTTTTGCAGCAGTCTCGAATGAAACTGAGCATAAGGAACCGCTTCAAATGAAGCCACCATCTTTCCCTATAACCTCATGCAAAGGCGAATAGAAGGACCCTTCTTCGCCCTGACCACCGGAAATAGCTCCTTTATGGAGCTGATCTTTGCCTGGGGTAAAAACACCCTCTTCTGGGTTGTATCTATAACTAGACCCAAGTACTCTAGTCTTCTTACTGGCTTTAAAGAAGATTTCTCTAGGTTGAGGACCCAACCTAGGTACTCCAGATAGTTGACTGTGGTGACCATGCAGGCTACCGACTGGTCTATCAAGAGCAGGTCATCTAGTTAAGCTATAATCGTTATAACTTGGGCCCTTAATCTGGCTAGAGGAGGGGCCCGGACCTTTATAAACACCCGAGGAGCAGTAGTTAGACTGAAAGGCAGAGCTAAAAACTGAAAATTAACTTTCTCCACTTCAGAACGCAGATATTTCTGGTGAGCGGGGAAAATAGGTACATGCAGGTATGCATCCTTGATGTCAGTTGATGCCAGAAGTTCTCCCCCTTGTAGGGTGGAGACTACTGATCGGATTGATTCAATGCAAAAAGATCGAATTTTCAGCAAAAGGTTTAGATCCTTGAGATCTAGAACGGGTCTGACATCTCCATTTGGTTTTGGCACAGTGAAAAGGTTTAAAATAAAACCCCAACCCCTGCTCTTCTATGTGGACCACCATGATCATCTTCTGTGACAAAAGCCGGTCTAACGCTTGAAGGAGAGACCTCTTCTTCTCTGGATCTTTTGGAACATTTGACCTGAGGAAACGAGGAGATGAGAATTCTTGGAACTCTACTTTGTAACCTAGAGCTATTGTGGAGACCACCTATCTGTAATAAAAATCCTCCTGCCAGACCCTTGAGAACTGCAGAAGTCTTACCCCCACTCGAGTGAGCGGGAGCACCCCTTCATAAAGAGGCTTTAGTGTTCTGTGTTGTAGGTTTCCTCCCCCAGGACTTCTTTTATCCCTGGGGTTGACTCTGAGGTTTACCTCTTGAACCTAACAGTGGAGGCCCCTTGCACTGGAGAAAGAGCCCGTTTAAATGAGGGACGTTTACTCCTTGAAAATAATTGTTGGACTCATGAGCTGTGGCATGTTATTGCCATCATCCCGAAAACTGGTAAATACAATTGATTGATACCTCAAATTTATTTGGGATTTTTAAGGCAATATGGAAAAAATATTATACTAAAATGTATATGAAAAAATATAAATTTTATTACAAATATCAAAAAACATTACAATAACAAAGAAATCCATAAAATGACAGTGTTGTGCTAACATATGTATATAGCATAAAATAATACTACATGCGTGGACTTTATGCAACAAGACAAGCGGCTCTTTTCCTACGCGTTTCGAAAATATGTATTAATAGTTTCTTCTTCAGGGAAGCCACTGTCTGTAAACACACAACAAGCAATAAATATTTCAAAAAATACATTTATACACATAACATAATACATTAAATCCCAATACTTGAATACTCACATGCTGATTTTTTATGCCAAAGTAGGCATTTTCTCTTATTTTGGCGACCGTCCCAAAGACGGAAAAACAGGCCAAAAGGGAGAAGATTGAACCAAAAAAGTGAAGATGGTAAGGATCTGTTACAAAGTCATCGCATTCAAAGCCCTGGAGTCAAACAGACTCAACAAAGGATGGGAATAGAAGATTCCTTTGCGTATATGTCCAATGGCCCATCAGATAGAAAAATGTTATATTGTATGAACCTCAGTCTTGTCTAGGGAACCTAAAACAAAGAGAACCAAGGAATATTTTAGTCTAATCCCTGTCGTTGCATTTATCATAGAGAGGGGGTTCCTAAATCATAGCTTACCGCCGTATCAAGGTTCCAAGTTCCTAGATCAATGTTTCCCAGTTTTCCTACCGATATCATCAGATCTGGAGAATCCAAGATCTCTATGGATTTCTTTATTATTGTAATGTTTTTTGATATTTGTAATAACATTTTTATTTTTTCATATACATTTTAGTATAATATTTTTTCCATATTGCCTTAAAAATCCCACATAAATTTGAGGTATCAATCAATTGGACGTTTACTCCTTTTCTTAACTGTCAAAAGAGTAATTTTCCCAATTGATATCTTTTGGATATAATTGTCCGAATCATTTCAAAACAGCCTTTTACCACGGAAAGGAAAGCCAGCCAGGAGCTTTTTGCATGATGCTTCGGCTGACCAATTTTTCAACCATAAGATTCTACGCATATGCACCAACCCAAGCATAAGGCGAGAGGTCTGCAGAATAGAATCTCTGATTGCGTCAATTGCAAAACACAAGCAGCTTGGCTAAATCCTGGCCTGGGCCTGCAGGAAAAACATTGAACACCTATTTCAAGTGGTCTCTCAAGGATTGACACACTCCAAATGCCGCCACTGCAGGTTGAGCCACTGAACCTGCCAAATAAAAAATGTTTTTTAACAGGAATTCCAACTTTTTATCGGTTGTATTCCTAAGCATTTGAGCATTGTCAACAGGACAAGTAAAACTTTTATTCACAGAGGATATAGCAGCATCAATTTGTGGTATACCCCGCATCTTTGTAAATTTTTCCTCTATAGGATAAAGTGTTGAAAACTTTTTAGGAGGGGAAAAAGTGCTTATCTGGGTGATTCCCCCTCAGAATATATAAGCTTTTCCAGTAATGAATGGACAGGAAAGGTACTCAAAGTTTGAGTAGGCTTTAGTGAACCCAAAGAAGAAGTGGGCTTTTCAACCGACTCAGTTAAGGGTAACTTAAATATGGAGCGGACCATCTCAGGAAGAGATTGCACTAGCGATTTCTTAGGCTGTGAAGCTGAAGAAGTTCCTTCCCCACTTGATTCCTCGGAAGAGAAGTCAGTCTCTCCACAGTCCCCTGAGGGAGAATCACCTTCCCTCTCCCACTGTTCCTCTGTTTGAGGGTCCTAGGTGGTAGAAGGGGACCTAATACTTTTTCTTCCACTCTGTGAAGATGCAATTAAAGCCGCTAATCTTTCCCCCAATCCAATCATGGCTGAAGAGAAAACCTCCTCAGTAATATATACAAGGGCTGAAATGCCAGAAGCAGTTGCAACCCCTGACAACCCCGATGGCTCGCTATGACCAGCCTACCTAGGTATTTCAGGGGCAGATGGCATTGCAGAGGGGGGAGGGGTCCTGAGAGCCTGATGGAGATCCCTTTGAGCCCCTGTTTTTTGGGTATTTGTACCTCCTCTTCTGCTCATAGCGCCAAGCACAAATGTAGAGGTACTACCAGAAAATGCACCCTCTGCTGAGCAAATAGCCCAGCAACTGCTGCTGCTATCAAGGCTCAGTTTGATGCTTAATTAAATGTGCCCAGGAAATGCCTGTGTCACCAACACTCACATGCGACCCATCTGCTGTGTCCCTCCTTCAGCTATATGCACCTGAAAAAAGTGCACCTTATAGCTTTATACAGCACACGTTGTGGACGCTGAACCACGCCGATGCCGCTCTAAGCCCCGCCTCCCACTTCATCTGACCTCCCTCTTCTTTTTTTGTTTAAAGAGACTATTTTGCCGCGCGAGCGGGGCTCCGATTGGATCGCACATGGAGGGGGGCTGGGTGGAGGAGAGCTGCTGGATGGAGAGCCGCCACAATGATGGCGGCAGGGGGAGCCACGCGGCATACTGCCGACTAACCCAAACTGTCCAGGTGGGGGGACATTCCAAAGAGGAAAACCCCCCTTCCCACATCCTACCTGGGGCTTAGGCTGGAGGAAGTGTGCAGCTTGTGACATAGAGCGAGACTGACAAGCATGGAACCAGGTATGTGCTCTTGACAGCCCCCGGTGGCGTCTATAAGCATGACAACATTTACTTAAAGGAGAAAACCCACAAGAATTAGAAAGATTCATTAGGAATCTCCCTTATCTTATCCAGCTGCAGGGTTCTGTGCAATCAGACCCAATCTTCATGTCTCACTGTGGGCTCCATTAAAAAACCTTCAGGAACCGGGCCTCCTTTTTATCGAAGTCTCTAGCCATCAATTTCCCAGGGTATAAGTGGTAGCGCAGAGAGCTTCCCCTCCAAAATCAGCTGAGTACCTGTATACTACCCAAGGTTGCCACGTTTTATGAAATCTATCCACCTTGTCATTTATCTGCATGAGAGTCTCCTCCATTTTGTATATGTCTGACACCTTGTTCAGCCATTCTCCCACAGAAGGAACTTTTTGCAATTTCCAGTACAGCAGAATCAAAGATTTGGCTGCATTTAGGAGATGTCTCGTCAAAGAGTTTTTATATCTCCTCATCGAGATATTTGTGAAGCAGACACGGTGCTGCGTCCAGGCCAATTTTGGTGTTGGTTATCTGTTTGATTATCAAGATTATTTTTCCCCAAAACTGAGGGCATTGTCACCAAATGTGGTACAGTGTACCCCTCCCTTGCCCACACCTTCAACAGGTGTCTGGAAAAAGCGGGTTCCAACTGTGGATCTTGGCAGGTGTGTTATACCAATGAGTCATTCGTTTGTATGCTGTCTCCGGCATCCTAGTACTTATTGAGCATTTATGGGTAAAAATACATGCGTACCTCCATTGTTTGGCTGTGATCTCCATATTGAGCTCCTCCGACCATCTCGCCCGGAGCCTGCCATCCTCTTTACCCTTGACGTCTTGTAACCAAGAGTAGGCCAGTGACGTGGTTTTGGAGCAGTTTGTATCATTGAGACAGATCGACTCCAGCATTGTAGGGTGTCTGTAAAGTTTCTGTTTGTCAGCTTGTCCCCCCAGGTAACTACGTAACTGCAGGTATGCCCAGACTGGCATTGGTGACATATCTGAGCCCACACCGAGCGCTGTCCTGTCCTTTAATGTGCCTTCCCTAAAACAATCTCTTGCTAGTAGGGGTCTACAGTTTTCTCCAAAATGGAAGTGTGGGTTGTTCATGCCTTTTATGAAGTTCGGGTTATTTTTCAGGGGCTATACAAAAAAATATAAAACTACAAATGTGATGCCTCTATAGCCACCTCAAAGAATAGTGCATTCAATTATAGATACAGAAATGTACAAAATTGGCATAAAATGAAACACAATTACGTGTCAGTAATGTGATAAATAAAACATATAAAAGATAAAGAATAAAGAACAGCCCAAAAACAAAAAATATATATAAATATATACCCCTAAAAATAAACACACCCCAAAACTTGAAAAGTGCATGAGATAAAATACTGAAAATTATCAACTCTATATAACATCCATATAATTATATGACAAATTATTGATGCAAAGTGTCCATATGATTAACCACTTGCTTACTGGGCACTTAAACCCCCCTCAGTCCCAGACCAATTTTCAGCTTTCAGCGCTGATGCACTTTGAATGACAATTGCGCGGGCATACAACACTGTACCCAAATGAAATTTTTATCATTTTTTTCCCACAAATAGAGCTTTCTTTTGGTGGTATTTAGTTACAGCTCGGAGTTTTATTTTTTGCTAAACAAACAAAAAAAGATGCAAAAAAAAATAAAAATAAAATCATGTTTTAATAGTTTGTTATAAAATTTTGCAAACGGGTCATTTTTCTCCTTCATTGAAGTGCGCTGATTAGGCGGCACTGATAGGCTGCATTGGTGGGCACTGATGGGCTGCATTGGTGGGCACTGATGGGCTGCATTGGTGGGCACTGATAGGCTGCACTGGTGGGCACTGATAGGCATAGTTAAGGCGGCACTAATAGGCACAGATAAGGCGGCACCGATGGGCACAGATAAGGCGGCACTGATGGGCAAAGATGGGCACAGATAAGATGGCACGGATGGGTGGCACGGATAAGTGGCACGGATGGGTGGCACGGATGGGCACTGATAGGTACCACAGATAGATGGGACTGATGGGCACTGATAGGTGGCACTGATAGGTGGCTCTGATAGGTGGCACTGCTGGGCACTGATGGGCGGCACTGCTGGGCACTGATGGGCGGCACTGCTGGGCACTGATGGGCGGCACTGGGGTGCAGCACCTTTGAGGCAGATTTTGGGTGGCACTGTGGGTGGCACTGTGGGTGGCACTGTGGGTGGCACTGTGGGCACTGCTGGGTGGCACTGTGGGCACTGCTGGGTGGCACTGTGGGCACTATGGGCACTGCTGGGTGGCACTGACAGGGGGGCACTTACTTTATTTCAGGATGGCACTGCGGGTGGCAGGTGGGCACTGGCAGGGGGCAGGTGTCCGCTTGAATTGCTGGCCGTGATCGGGACTGATGTCCCGAACACGGCCGCCGGCGATCGGCTTTTTTTTTTTCTAGCCGATTACCGAATACTAGCCGATTACCGGCTCCGTTCTATCACATGATCAGCTGTCATTGGCTGACAGCTGATCACGTGATAAGGGGTCGGGATCGACCCCTTACACGGATCGGTGATCAGGCGAGTCTCACGGACTCGCCGATCACAGAGCGCGCCGCGCGCGCCCCTCAGGGGGCGCGCAGGCCGCTCGTAACCGGGACGACGTCAATAGACGTAGTCCCGGCAATCTAGGTCCGCGCTAATGCCGTCATTCGGCAATAGCGCGGATCCCAAGTGGTTAAACAAACACCAGTGAAAAAATCTTCATATGAATAACTGGATTTGAAGCACACAAATTAAATATCCGCTCCAGAAGTGTAATGTGCTCTTTCCCATCACCAGACAAATTAATTGGCTCCTTACCAGCTCCAAGCGACCCCTCGTTACAGAGGGTCACCACAGGCAGAATGTAATCAAATGGATATCCAGGTAGGTGCTCCTCTTTAAGCGATCCCAGATCTTTCACACAGTGGGACTGCCTGTGGTGACCCTCTGTAACGGGGGGTCGATTGGAGCTGGTAAGGAGCCAATTCATTTGTCTGGTGATGGGAAAGAGCACATTACACTTCTGGAGCGGAAATTTCATTTGTGTGCTTCAAATCCAGTTATTCATATGAATATTTTTTCACTGGTGTTTGTTTAATCATATGGACACTTTGCATCAATAATTTGTCATATAATTATATGGATGTTATATAGAGTTGATAATTTTCAGTATTTTATCTCATGCACTTTTCAAGTTTTGGGGTGTGTTTATTTTTAGGGGTATATATTTATATATATTTTTTGTTTTTGGGCTGTTCTTTATTCTTTATCTTTTATATGTTTTATTGATCACATTACTGACACGTAATTGTGTTTCATTTTATGCCAATTTTGTACATTTCTGTATCTATAATTGAATGCACTATTCTTTGAGGTGGCTTTAGAGGCATCACATTTGTAGTTTTATATTTTTTTGTATAGCACATATATATATATTTCATTCACTTTGGGATTTTGAGGTTAGCGCAGTTCTTCTTTTTTTCTTTTTGCTTATTTGTGTATTTTTGGTATACATCAGAATTGCAGCTTCCGACCTGTATTGTTTTTATTCCGTAGCGCAGTTTCTTTCCCTTTTTTTCCTGTATTTTTCAGGGGCGTTAATGGGCTGGGCTGAGAAGAGATATTTTGTGCTTTGGACAAATTGTGAAAGATTTCTAAGGTATTTCCTGTTATAGGGTGTCTTTTCAGATTTGCCGGGTAGTTTTCCCACGGAATCCATGGGGAGTATTTCAGAGGTAGGGGACTTAAGTCTGTTTCTAACGTCATCCAGTCTTTTGTTGTGCCATGACAATGCCAGTCAATGAACCTAGAAAGATGTGAAGCTCTGTAATAGGCTTTAAAATCCGGTAAGCCCAGTCCACCTTGCTCTTTAGGTTTCATTAGATAGGCATATCGGATTCTGGGCCTCTGGGAGTTCCAAAGAAATCTCAGTAACACTGCTCTGAGGGATGTAAAAAAGGCCTTGGGGATTTTAAGTGGGAGTGTGTGCAACAAGTAGAGCAGTTTAGGGAGAATAGTAATTTTAATTATCGCAGCACGACCAAACCAGAAGAAGTACTTAGATTGCCACCTGTCTAGATCTTTCCTTACGTTTTGCAAGAAAGGGAGAAAGTTATAGCTATAGACGTTTTCTAGTTTGGGTGTAAGCCACGTGCCTAGGTATTTCCAGGCCTTAGGTTCCCATCTAAAAGGGGAGTCTGATTGTACCTGGCCTATCAATTTCTCCAGCAGCGAGACATTCAGGGCTTCTGACTTAGCATAATTTATTTTGAGATTTGAAATGTAGCCATATGTGGCAAAGTCCTTCAGAAGAACAGGGAGGGAGATCAGTGGGTTGGACAAGAAAAAGAACAAGTCATCAGCATAGGTGGCTACTTTATATTCCCTCTCCCTGACTTTGAAGCCCCGGATGTCTGCATTTGCTCTAACTACTCGAATAAAAGGTTCCAGGGAGAGTATGAACAACAGAGGAGATAAGGGGCAACCTTGTCTAGTTCCATTCTGAATCCAGACCTTATCCGATAGGGTGCCATTTATCTTCAATTGTGCTGTTGGGCATTGATATAGGGCGGCGATGCTAGCCATCATACGTGGACCTAAGCCTAGCCTGGCGCATACCGCCGACATGTAGTCTCAGGCCACGGGATCGAAGGCTTTCTCCGCGTCCGCTTGGGTCAAGAGTAGTGCCTTAATAATGTTGTCTTTAGCCTCCCGTCCGGGCATAAAGCCCACTTGGTCTGGGCCAATTAGGCCAGGGAGCAGGGGGCTCAACCTGGAGGCCAGAATCTTCGCATGAATCTTTGCGTCCAAGTTCAGCAAAGAAATAGGGCGATAGCTAGCACACTCCACCGCATATTTGCCTTCTTTATGTAAAATGGTAATGTGTGCTGCTAGAAAATCAGGTGCCATCTGTCTAGGCTTAGCCAGAGAGTCCAGAGGCTCCTTAAGCAGAAGGTTTAGCAGATGTGCAAAAGTTTTATAGTATATGGATGTGAATCCGTCCGGCCCCGGACTTTTGCCTGATTTAAGCTGTTTGATCGCTGTATTTATCTCCTCTGTTGTTATTGGTTCTTCTAACAGTAGCATGTCCGACTCCGAAAGGGTAAGCATGCCACTGTATTCTAAATAATCCTGAATGACTTGCGCCCTCTGGCCTATGCTGGGATGGTAAGTTATATAGTCTCGTGTAAAAGTCATGAAAATGTTTCGTTATGGCCTCGGTGGTCACATCTAATTTCCCGTCCCCCCGTCGAATCCCAGCTATAACATTTTTGGACGTTTGTTCCTTTAGGGCCCTCGCGAGCAATTTTCCTGGTTTATTTCCTGCTTCATAGTAAATCTTCTTACTAAAAAACAAAAACCTCTTTGCCCTATCGTCAAAATGCTTCTGAAGAGCCTTTCTGTGTTCTAGAAGTTCCGAGGCCGTTTGGATGGAAAGAGATTGCTTATGCAACGTTTCTAAATTCTTTATACGCTCTGTTAGCGAGTTGATACGTTTCTCTCTTTCTTCATTGCGTTTTGAGACCATTCTAATTAGTTCCCCTCGGATAGTGCATTTGTGTGCCTCCCAGACTACAAGTGGGTCTGATTCCGTAGTAGTATTTCGCTGGAAGAAGTCAGTGATAATGGCCGTAAGGTCTGTCTTTGAGTCTTGTTCTGTCAGGAGCGAAGCATTCAGTCTCCAATTAAAAGATTTTGGCATCTTTGTGGGTGTGTTCACAACCAACAAGGTAGGGGCGTGGTCTGAAAAGGACTGGATACCGATGTGGGCCCCTAAAACCAAGGCTAGGTCTCTTTGAGAGATGAAAACGTAGTCTATGAGCGAATGACGACTGTGTGGGGGTGAGTAAAAAACATAAAGTCTCGACCTTCTGGATGGGTAAACCTCCAGGTGTCAATTAGTTGCAAGGATTGAAGTAATAATTTGATGTAAGGGCCTTGTATGTAATGCAAGTTTTCCCGTTAGATGTGTCATTTAATGGATTTAAGGGCATGTTGAAGTCTCCCCCAAGGATTAAACATCCCATAGAGAACTCCATGAGTTCCTGTACAATATGTTGACAGAAGGACACGTGTGCCAAGTTTGGGAAGTACACATTGGCTATTGTCATCGGGGAGTCATTGTATAGGCCTTTTATAAAAAGATACCTGCCCTTTGGGTCTAGCTTTACTGATTGTAGGGTGAAGGGTGCCTCCCTGGTTATTAAGGTAGAAACACCTCGAGCTCTAGCTTCATCATTTGTGGCATGATAAGCTTCTGTAAAGTAGGAGTCAGTCAGTTTCGGAACTTGATTTGTCCTGAAATGTGTCTCCTGTAGGTGTGCAAAATGTGGCCTACCTTTTTTAAGCTCTGGAGGCATGGAGCGTCTCCCAAGTATGTTCATTGTGGGAGATTACAAGAGTCTGGCCTAGGTCCACATAGGCCATAATGGAGGCTTGGGTTGAGATGGTCTGCTGTTTATCTAGGAAATAAAACTGTCAGTGACAAGGATGGCAGCAGCAAATTATTCAGACTCGTTCCCTCAACGCAGGAGGTTCTATAACTAGCGACTATGCCAGTAAGAAAGAAAAAGATAAGAAAGTGTAGAGATAGGAAAATATAGAAACATTGGAGTGTTCAACAGATATCCCTTATCAGTCAGGTCAAACTCGACTGATTAGGTAGAAATCAGTGCGTCCACAACCCAAGTTGTAGGTGTGGAGGCACTTGGTGGGGGTACCGTGGGGAGGCTGCTAACAACCAAGTACCCTGGCAGCCAATTATTTCTCTAATATAAAAACTATTGAGAATAATTCAAATATATGCGTAAACAGAGTGCAACTCAACACACACAACCCGCAATAATAGCTTATAAGCAGCAACATCTATTTCTAGAGTGCAAGATTTCACCCAAATCGAGGAAGAGAGATAGGCGGGCCTGCAAATACTTTCACTTCAGTCAGTAGTGTTCAACCGCCTGCTCTCTATAATCAATTATATTCGTCAGTAAACCCCTATTTTAGGGAGGGGGGAGGGTATGGAAGAGAGGGGAGAGGGTATGGGAAGGAGGGAGGGGAGGGAGGGGGAGAGAGAAAAAAAAAAGGGGGCTAGGGGGTGTTGGGTGCCAGTGTCCGTGGCAAAGTGCTATGGGGTTCCTAGGGGTTCCCCAGTTCATCCAGGAATATGTCCATGGGTTCTCAGCCTACAAAAATTAATGTCATCAGTAGACAGACATTCGATGTGTAGTTGTATGCAGGGGGGATGAACTATCAGTCTTCTTCTTGCCCCCTGTGCTCTCCTCTGGCTGCTCTGGGCGTTCTAGCCTTCGAGCCTTCTGGGCGGTGCGATCTGCGTTTCTTGTTCAGCCTCTTCAGGAGTGGAAAAAGGGGAATGCAGTGGGACTTTGTCCAGAGAGCTCTCCTGAAACTCTGCATACCAGTCTGGGAGAGGAATGAGGTCAAGATCCAAAGCCAAGCAGAAGTCTCCTAAATCATCAGGCATACATAGAATGTGCTGGTGACCATTTAAATTCACTGCCAGTGCAAATGGGAACTTCCAGGTATATCTCAGTTCTTTTTCCCTTAGTTTATCCAGCAGAGGGCGCAGGGCTCTGCAGTGTCTCAGGGTGATCTGTGAGAGATCTTGGAATAGCACAATAGTAGCCCCATTAAAGATTCTTTGTTCATTCCTCCTCGCTTTCCGCATAATTTCTTCTTTGAGTGTGAAGCTTTGTAAGCAACATATAATGTCTCTGGGTAGGGCCGGAGCGCTCTATGAGCTCTAACAAAATCAATCCCCATATCTTCTTGCCTTTCCAGTAAGCTATTAAACACTCTTTGTAGGGCAGGAATAATCTGGGCCGATTCCACTGATTTCGGTATTCCTTTCACCCTAATATTATTCCTCCGTCCTGAGATGGCAGTTTTGTGAGCTGTAAACCTTTTCCAGCCTGCGTATATCGCCTTGTCCCTGTGCCTGCCCGCGGCCTCCGCACCCCCCATCCTTTCATTTAAGGCCAGTAGATTAGACTTTAAGTCCATTATGGCAGCAGAAAACGTGGCTTTAATGTCCGCTGCTATCACTGACATATCTGCCAGGGTGAGGGGATGGTTAGGGCGCGATGTCCCCCTACCTGAGTCCTCCTGGGCAGACTGGGAATCCTCACTGAATTCCTCCTCATGGTGTTCCAACGCCATCTTGGATAGCTCCACGCCGCTGCCAGCCCCTGTTTTTGATTTAAACAGGTCTGCGATATGCCGCAATGGAGTTGCCGCTGACCCCATCCTCGGGCGTGAGTCTCTGGAGCCGTGGAGCCTTTTGCCCGGCATCGAAGAGCGGTGGGTTGGGTGAATTAGGCTGGTGCGGGTCGTGTGTGTGTCGGAGCTCCCTCAGAATGCGTCCATACCCGTTGCGCGCCAAGCCACGCCCCCCCCCCCCAGAGTGCGTTCGTTACCAATCGCTCTCTATGTCCTGTGATACTGTGTTACTTTACTTCAGTTTATGAATGGAGAGGAGCTTCTGTCTCCTCTCCATTCAGTGGTGAGAAAAGGACTGGGATATCTGTGTCCTCAGTCCTTTCTCTGACTCAATGGGGAGATGTCAGAGGTCTGTTTAGACCCCTGACATCTCACCAAAACTCCCAACAGGGCTGATAAAAAAAATATATATTGCAAAAAAAGATAAATAAACTACTGACACCACAACAGCCCCCCCCCCCCCCACCACAACCACCGATATGGTCCCGAGCCCCAAGCCCCTGTCCCCAAAAAGGATTGTGAAAAAAAATTAAGAACAAATTAAAAAGTTAAAACACAAAAAATACATAAAAATAATAACAAAAACGACTGACACCGTCCTCTGCCCCACTGACACCGACCACTGGCCCATACCCACACCCCAGAACCCCTTCTCCAGACGCACTGGGAAAAATATATTTAAAAAATAAAACCCCAACCCCCATCACTGTGCAAAAAAATATTACAAAAATAAATTGTAAAAAAATTATTAAAAAATAAAATTGTAAAAAATAATGAAAATAAAAAAATTCTGACACTGTCCATTGCTATATATATATATATATATATATATATATATATATATATATATATATATATATATATATATATATAGGGGCCTACTGACACCATCCTGCATCCTGACACCTCCACCACTGTACACTCTGCATTGCTCACCTGATCATTATACCCACCTCCATACACTCCTCTTCCTGCACATACTACCCACCTCTATACACTCTGCACTCACTACCCACCTCCATACACTCTGCACTCCTCTCCCTGCACATACTACCCACCTCATAGTTGCCAACTGTCCTGAATTTGCCGGGACATTCCCGGGATTAGGACATTTGTCCCAAATTAATTTTGTCCCTGGAAATGTCCCGGGAAATTCGGTTTGTCCCGGGGAAATTAAAATTTCCCGTTTTTTGCCGCCGGCCGCTAGAGATCCGTGGCCGGCGGAGACAATATTTTGTGGGGGCCAGTCTCGTGTATGTGGGGGCCAGTCTGTGGATGTGGGGGCCAGTCTTGTGTATGTTGGGGCCAGTCTGTGGATGTGGGGGCCAGTCTCGTGGATGTGGGGGCCAGACTGTGGATGTGGGGGCCAGTCTGTGGATGTGGAGACCAGTCTCGTGGATGTGGGGGCCAGTCTGTGGATGTGGGGGCCGGTCTGTAGGGGGCAGTCTGGAGATGTGGGGGCCGGTCTGTGGATGTGGGGGGGGCCATTCTGGATGTCAGAGAGGCACCAGATGTAAGGAGGGGCTCCGCTGATGGATACAGATGTGAGGAAGGTACCTCGCATTATGGTGAGTTGAATGATTTCATTTCATATTACAATGTAATAATAGAAATAATGTGCATTTAATCATCCTGACACCATAACAATCATGGCGCCGGGATGATTGAAGCTCTAACACCAGGTATTTGGAGTATCTTTATCTGCTGATTGTCAAACTCTGGAAAACACATATTGCTATTGTGGTGTTGGATCGGGGGCTGCTGTCCTTCCTTTCCCTCTCCCCCATCCTTTCCCTCTCCCCCCTCCTTTCCCTCTCCCCCCTCCTTTCCCTCTCCCCCTCTAACCACACCCCTTTGAGGCATGCCCCATGTAAGCCACGCCCACTATTTACCGTAAACCACGCCCATATTTTGCCAAGGCGCGCGCCACTTTTTCACCTTTTTCAATGCCACACCTATAACCGCATGCCCTGCCCCCTAATTATAATACAACTCCGCCTACTGCCAAAAAAGTGTCCCGAATTTTTTTTTTTTACAATGTTGCCAACTATTTTACCTTCATACACTCCCACTCCTCTCCCTGCACATACTACCCACCTCCATACACTCTGCACTCCTCTCCTGCACATACTACCCACCTTCATATACTCTGCACTCCTCTTCTGCACATACTACCCACCTCCATACACTCCACACTCCTCTCCCTGCACATCCCACCCACCTCCAAAATCTCTGCACTCCTCTCCTGAACATACCCTCCTCCATACACTCCACACCCCTCTCCTGCATTTACTACCCACCGCCATCCACTCTGCACTGTACATTCTCTATTTAACATCATCACATGCTGCACTGTAAGTAAGTCATCTCTGACTGTATTAAACTACACCCCTTTAACCACTTGCCGACCGCCGCACGACGATGTACGTCGACAGAATGGCACGGGCAGGCATAAGGGCTTACATGTACGTCCTTGCCTGGCCGCCGGTCGGGGGCCCGATCGGGCCCCCGCCCGGTGCCTGCGGCCGTCGGTATTCGTTCGGGAGCGATCCCGGACGAGGGGACGGCCATTCATTCATGGCCACCCCCCTCGCGATCGCTCCCGACGAATGAAAATGTCCCGTGACATCATTTCCTCTCCTGTAATGTAAACACAGGAGAGGAAGTGATGTATTCTCTCCTCCGTGTCGGTATTTTTCGTTCCGGCACCGAGGAGAGAGGTTCGGTGAGTTGCACCAACACACCACACATACAGTAGAACATGCCAGGCACACTCACACCCCCCCTTTACCCCCGATCACCCCCCAATTACCCCTGCCCCCCCAGTCACATTGACACCAATTGCTTTTTTTTTTTTTGCATTGGTGTCATTTGTGACTGTAATAACTGTTAGGGCAGTTAGGGTTAGCCCCCTTTAGTTCTAAGGTACCCCCCTAACCCCCCCAATAAAGGTTTAACCCCGTGATCACCCCCCGTCGCCAGTGTCACTAAGGCTGGGTTCACATTGCAGCGGTTTATGAGAACGGATGTGATTCGCACCGCACCGCAGTGCAAATCACATCCGATCTCTGTGCGATTCGAGTTCAGCCATACAGATAGTATGGCTGAATTCGTGTCGCACCCGCCGCACCTGCCGCAAACTCGCACGGGACCCTTTTTTTGGTCCGCAGCAGAATCGGATCGCATGGGTGTTCACACCATGCGATCCGAGTTTGCAGATCGCACTGCGATATGCGAACTGATCTGGGGGTGTCATTAACATTTCACTGACACTCCCAGCAGTTCGCATAGGGCAGTGTGAACTGCCGCCGGGAGGCATGTGATGCGGGAACCCGCCGCGGATTCGTGGCGTTCCCGCATCGCTCCAGTGTGAACCCAGCCTAATAAGCGATCGTTTTTCTGATCACTGTATTAGTGTCACAGGTGACGCTAGTTAGGCAGGTAGGTATTTAGGTTCGCCGCAGCTTTTTATAGCGCCAGGGACCCCCATATACTACCGCATAAAGCCCCCTGATTGCCCCCTAGTTAACCCTTTCACCAGTGATCACCATATAACTGTTACAGGTGACGCTGGTTGGTTAGTTTTTTTTTTTATAGTTTCAGGGCACCCGCCATTTATTACCTAGTCTCACTAGTGTACCCCTAAATTTAGGGGTGTCTACTTTCCAAAATGGGGTCATTTGGGGGGGGTTTGTGCCATCTTGGCATTTTATGGCCTTCAAAACTGTAACGCCCTTAGAAAGCCTGAAGGCGGTGCTTGGTTTTCGGGGCCCCGTACGCGGCTAGGCTCCCAAAAAGTCCCACATATGTGGTATCCCCGTACTCAGGAGAAGCAGCAGAATTTATTTTGGGGTGTCATTTCACATATGCCCATGGCATGCGTGAGCAATATATCATTTAGTGACAACTTTGTGAAAAAAAAAAAAAAAGTTTGTAAGTTTCCCGCAACTTGTGGCAAAATATAAAATATTCCATGGACTCAACATGCCTCTCAGCAAATAGCTTGGGGTGTCTACTTTCTAAAATGGGGTCATTTGTGGGGGTTTTGTGCCATCTTGGCATTTTATGGCCTTCAAAACTGTAATAGGTAGTGAGGAGTGAAGTCAAATATTTACGCCCTTAGAAAACCTGAAGGCGGTTCTTGGTTTTCGGGGCCCCGTACGCGGCTAGGCTCCCAAAAAGTCCCACATATGTGGTATCCCCGTACTCAGGAGAAGCAGCAGAATTTATTTTGGGGTGTCATTTCACATATGCCCATAGCATGTGTGAGCAATATATCATTTAGTGACAACTTTGTGAAAAAAAAATAAAAAAAAATTAAAGTTTGTAATTTTCCCGCAACTTGTGGCAAAATATAAAATATTCCATGGACTCAAAATGCCTCTCAGCAAATATCTTGGGGTGTCTACTTTCTAAAATGGGGTCATTTGTGGGGGTTTTGTGCCATCTTGGCATTTTATGGCCTTCAAAACTGTAATAGGTAGTGAGAAGTGAAATCAAAAATTTACGCCCTTAGAAAGCCTGAAGGCGGTGCTTGGTTTTCGGGGCCCCGTACGCGGCTAGGCTCCCAAAAAGTCCCACATATGTGGTATCCCCGTACTCAGGAGAAGCAGCAGAATTTATTTTGGGGTGTCATTTCACATATGCCCATAGCATGTGTGAGCAATATATCATTTAGTGACAACTTTGTGTAAAAAAATAATAATAATTTTTTTTTGTCATTATTCAATCGCTTGAGGCAAAAAAATAAAATATTCAATGGGCTCAACATGCCACTTATCAATTTCCTTAGGGTGTCTACTTTCCAAAATGGGGTCATTTGGGGGGGTTTTGTACTGCCCTGCCATTTTAGCACCTCAAGAAATGAGATAGGCAGTCGTAAACTAAAAGCTGCGTAAATTCCAGAAAACGTACCTTAGTTTGTAGATGTGACAACTTTTGCGCAAACCAATAAATATACAATTATTGACTTTTTTTTTACCAAAGACATGTGGCTGAATAAATTTTGGCCTAAATGTATGACTAAAATTGAGTTTATTGGATTTTTCTAATAACAAAAAGTAGAAAATATCATTTTTTTTCAAAATTTGCGGTCTTTTTACGTTTATATCGCAAAAAATAAAAATCACAGAGGCAATCAAATACCATCAAAAGAAAGCTCTATTTGTGGGAAGAAAAGGACGCAAATTTTGTTTGGGTACAACATTGCATGACCGCGCAATTACCAGTTAAAGCTGCGCAGTGCCAAATTGTAAAAAGACCTCTGGTCATTTACCAGCAAAATGGTCCGGTCTGAAGGTGGTTAAGCCAACGTCCAATATTTTACGCAAATTGTAGCACCCTCTAGTAGTGTAGGTGCTAGAGTGAGAGTTGTTAGTGTAGATAAATTTAGGCTGGCCTGTCTGGCAGCCAGGCCTGTTTGTTTTTGTTTGAAGTGGACTGGGAGTGGCTCAGGGTAGGAGCTGGGTGACTCACAGGCAGCATCACCAAGACCTCCCTCTTCTTTCCAGAGCTCTCTAGAAGGTTCTGGAAGGAGAGGAGGAGAGGGGAGGTGGAGCTGCCTGGGGTATACTGAGGAGCTCTGATCAATCCCCAACTTGGAATTGGCAAGTGGCAGGGCTGGGAGAAATTTTTGGGTGGAAGAGTTGGATATGGAGTACTGAGTACTGAGGCTGCCGGAACTAGTGGAGAGAGCACCCCAGTCTGGGGGGGGGGGGGGGGCTGAGCTTGGGTGCGGACAGAGCTCTCTAAGAAAACGTGGAGGTGTCCTGGACAGCAAGCACAGAAGGAGCAAGAGAGGACAGTGGAAGAGAGTACTGCTGGGTAAGTCTCCAGGGAGAGGAACCATCGGTTGAAGCCAAGAGAGCTGGTGAGTGGCATGCACAGTTGGGAGGACTGGGAGAGTAAACAGGAAATGGTTCTGGACAGCCGCACTCTTGAAAATTGCCTTAATTTTTTGAAAATTTCACATCAAAATCAAAGATGTATATCACAGCAGATAGGAGAGCTGGCATTTTGCACTAACAGCAGTGCTTACTCATAGTGTGAGTAAACACTGTTAGTGTGAAACGTCAGCTCTCCTGTCTGCTGTGATATACATCTTTGATTTTGATGTGAATTTTTCAAAATAAAAGGCAATTTTTCAAGAGTACTAGCAATTGCCAGCACATGCGCCTTCCGAACTGAGAGAGAGGTTCACTAAGTGTTTGTTCTCCTGGAGCGGTGCTATCTCCCCTTTCCTACTTCAATTACAGGACTGGGAGGGTGCAGTTGGAGATACAGGAACAGGACCAGAGGAGAGGACCGTAGTGTCGTGGGCAGTGGAGTGAGGCAGCTGCAGCCAGGAGGGCTGGCAGGGCCTGAAGAGGGCTGACTGGGATCAGTAGCCACATGTGGGACAGCTAGTACCAGAGCGTACTGTTTTCTTTTTGCTACACCATAGGGGCCTGCGGTCCCTGCCTGTGAAGGGCATTTGCTTTAGGCCTGGCTGAGCCAGTGTCTGGCCTACAGTGCTAGCTAGTCTGGAGAACGAAAGAGAGGAAGCAATGCACATGAAAAGTATGGAGCGATACTCAGAAGAGAGGAAGCAATGTACAGGGGGAGTATGGAGGGATACTCATAAGAGAGGGAGCGATGTGCAGGAGAATGGAGTGATACTCAGAAGAGAGGAAGCGATGTGCAGGAGGAGAATGGATCGATACTCAGAAGAGAGGAAGCGATGTACAGGAGGAGTATGGAACAATACTCAGAAGAGAGGAAGTGATGTGCAGGAGGAGTATGGAGTGATAATCAGAAGAGAGGAAACAATTTACAGGAGGAGAAATGGAGTATATACAGGATGTATATATAGAGTCCCATGTTCGAATGTTTGACCACCTGGATATCTCATGAGTCCCCATCCCTATCCAAGTTTAATATCCCCTCAATAAAACAAAATGCAAGGACTGTTTTATTCTCTCTGAGGAGTGAAAAAATGTGTGCCTGGCTGGGCAGGGTGACAGAGGGACCATTATACTCAGCAGCCACTACAGGGGTAACGCTACACAATTTAAGCCACGCCCACATTTCGCAGCTGCTGTATCATTTACGCACACTCTCTGACCAACTCACGCATCATGTTTGCACACTCCATGACCAACTCCTGTGTCACTTGGATGGATATGGGATATGATAGGTTGGATAGATATGACAGGGTGGAGATGTTTGGGTCATGATTAGACAGCTATGATTTGGGTAAAAGGTGGGGATGGGAAAAGACATTGTGGTGCAGGCTGGAGAGGATGACTTCTTTATTCAGTGTGATGTTTGTACAAGAAAATATAGACTTGGTGTGAGCAATCAGGTGACACGAGTAGGGACTTGGTGGGAGCAGTCAGGTGACACAGTAGGGACTTGGTGGGAGCAGTCAAGTGACTCGGATAGAGACTTGGTGGGAGCAGTAAGGAGATTCGGGTAGGGACTTGGTAGGAGCAGTCAGGTGACAAGGGTAAGGTAGGAGCAGTCAGGTGACACGAGTAGGGACTTGGTAGGAGCAGTCAGGTGACATGAGTAGGGACTTGGTGGGAGCAGTCAGGTGACACGGGTAGGGACTTGGTGGGAGCAGTCAGCTGACACGGGTAGGGACTTGGTGGGAGCAGTCAGGTGACATGAGTAGGGACTTGGTGGGAGCAGTCAGGTGACACGGGTAGGGACTTGGTGGGAGCAGTCAGTTGACACGGGTAGGGACTTGGTGGGAGCAGTCAGGTGACACGAGTAGGGACTTGGTGGGAGCAGTCAGGTGACATGGGTAGGAACTTGGTGGGAGCAGTCAGGTGACTCATGTAGGGACTTGATGGGAGCAGTCAGGTGACATGAATAGGCTGTAAGCTTTAAGGTCATTCAGCCTTAGGCCGCGTACACACGCGCGGACTGTTCGCCCAACTTTGTCCGTCAAACAGTTTTGGCAAACAGTCCGCTCAAAATTAGCATGGACGGACATGGCCACACACGACGAACGAACAGTTTGCTGAAACCGTGCGCGATGACGTGAACGGCACGTACGACGGGACGAAAAATACGATGTCCTATACACTGCATTATAACTTTCGGCGTGTAAATCCTTTCTGAGCATGCGCGGAACTTAGTTTGACGAACAAGCCTACACACGGGCGGACTGTTCGCTGAAACAAGGTTTCAGCGGACAGTTTTTCGGAAATTCCGTAAAACCTTGTTCGTCAAACTGTCCGCTGAAACTGTCCGCTGAAAGCCCACACACGAGCGGACTGTCCGCCCAAACACTGTTCAGCGGACAAAGTTGGGCGAACAGTCCGCGCGTGTGTACGCGGCCTTACTGGGTGTAATTATGAAAAGAGAGACATCCACCCCTCCCCCACATAACAGTTCCTGGTGATCAAAAGGAATGTTGCAACTGTGATCAGGTGAACTCAGACACACACACTGCACCATAACAATAATCAGATCACTGGAGCTTCTGCTCTGCCCAGCTCTGACTAGATACATCTCCCCTAAATCAAATCACTTGTCTGTGTATCTTCTGCTGGCCGTCCTGTGAGTTCACTGCACCATGCATTTCCTGGAAGAGCTGGAGAAGAAAGAGGGGAGGGGGATGTGAAGTACACAGAATGCCTGTCTCAGGCTTGTGCATGAGATATGTAAATCACCTGTCACTCACAGCATGGGGAAGAACTGACTGGTATTTCTCTGTCTGTCCATTGTTATCTCACTGAAAAAGATAAGAGGACTGCTCAGAGCTGGATTAACTCTTTGTGGAAAGACTGGGCACAGATGACATGAAATCCTATACTGTATAAGGTTCAAGCCTTAATTAACCACTTCCCACCCGGCCAATGCACATATACGGCCGGGTGGGAGCCGTCTACTTCTGATAGGATGTTCAGGAACGTCCTTCAGAAGGAGCGGGATCGCGCGCGCCCGCGTAGCGGCGCGATCCCGATGTGCTCGTGTCACCCGGACACGGCGCATCTCAGATCGGCAGGAGGGCTCTGTGATTGGCCCTCCTGATCACATGACGGCCGTGTCCAATCACGGCCGTCATGTGATGTAAAGAAACAGCCGGTTGCTAGGCAATCGGCTCCTCCTCTCCTCACACAGAAGTCATCGCTGAGGAGAGGAGAGCAGATCGCTGCAGCCGGCTGATAAAAAGTGAGTATGAGCTGTTTTTTACAGCTTTTTACTCACTGATCACCAGTCTAGTGTAAACACACAACACACCACACAGTATAAACACAGTCCCCACATATGTCCCCAAAACACACATGTCCCCAAAACATACATGTCCCCAAATAATAAAAACACATGTCCCTAATAATAAAAACATGTCCCCCACATATGTCCCACTAAAATCACATGTCCCAATGATTATCTGCACACATATGTACGTAATCACCTGCACACATATGTACATGATCATTTGCGTACATATGTCCGTGATCACACAAACCAATTATTATACACTTAACGGAATTTTTTTTACCAAAAACATGTAGCAGAATACATTTTGGCTTAAATTTATGACAAAATTTGATTTTATTGGATTTCTTTTAAAATAGAAAAAAGAAAATATTGTTTTTTTTCCAAATTTCCACTTTTTTGCGCTTATATCGCAAAAAATAAAAAACGGAGTCGTGAATAAATACCACCAAAATAAAGCTCTATTTTTGCAAACAAAATGATAAAAATTTCATTTAGGTACAGTGTAGCATGACCGCGCAATTGTCACTGAAAGCGCTAGAGCGATGAAAGCTGAAAATTGGGCTGGGAAGGAAGGGGGCGAAAGTGCCCTGTATTGTAGTGGTTAAAAAAATTTTTTGGGGGTTTACATCCACTTTAAGGCCTGACATAGATTGCAATCACAGAAAATAGTCACCAGGAAAAGAAATAAGAACACCCTAACCTTCCCAGCTCTACACATTCCCCAACTTGTGCAAGCTTTAGTTCCAAGGCGAAAAATAAAAATCTACGATTCCATGGTAAATACCAGTATGGTGCCCAAAATGGATGAGCCACAAACTTGAAAAAGAAAAATGAAGTGGTCCCTTAAACAATCCTCCAGGGGGATGAAAATCCTCTGAAAATCACTGAGTGCAGCATGGTCAATGGGGGAGATGGAAAAGTGGCCACAGAGCTGCTCTGTGTCCACAGGCAGCAATCAAGCACAATGCAGTTTCATAATTGGTGATATTTGAATCCCGGTTTTAAGTTGCCTAACATTATTAAAAGGAGGGGGTGCACTAGAAAAGCAAGGAAACAGAACTTGTTCTATAATTAGTACTCACAACATGAGTGCATTGCCCTCTGCAAAACATATATTCAAAATAAAAGTCAGGTTCAGGTAACAGGTGGTATCTTTCTGATACAAGGGGGAGAGTTGCTAGGCAGAAGTCCACACAGTACTCATGGCTCAATTAGGGTTTAACTGATCCAGCCAGGCAGTGGCGGCTCCCAGTTCCTCGAAGAATTGGACACAATCTTAACCAACACGGAGGCGAGCAGGAAACAACATTGCATATTTCAAATGGCGGACACGCAGGCGCCTCTTGATTTCCGTAAACTGGTTGCCTTGCCTCTGAACTTCTGCAGAGAAATCTGGAAATGCTAGGATCTGATAAATATGTAGAGGTATGTTACCCTTCTCTCTGGCTAAGTGAAGGATAGCGGTCTCTGCCTTTATAATTGAGGAATTCTGCAATGAAGACCCGTGGTGGCGCTCCCTGAGGTGGCTTTTTGGAAGGCATCCGATGTGTATGTTCGACAACAAACGATTGTGAAAAGGTCTCTCGCCCGTATGTTGCAAAGAGCAGATCCTCAAGGAATGTAGCAGGGTTGTTACCCTCTGTGCCTTTAGGCAGGCCTATAAAGCACGGGTTGTTCTGCCTCATGCAGTTCTCAAGATCATCCTGCTTCTGCTGGAGTTGGGCAATGAGGCGGCTCGCCTGATCTGACTACTCTTGCAGTGGCGTCCTCCTTGTAGCCTAAGCGGTGCTCTGATTCCCAGACTCTCTCTCAGTTGTTGCATATCTTGGTGGAGCAGAGAGATACTCACATTCACCTCCTCTATTCTGGTGGTAAGAGAGGTTTGGCAGGCAGCAATCGCTTCCAGGATCTCGCTCTTATCAGCAGCACGAGAGTCTTGCAATGATGGCGGGGCTGCCATCTTTGGCCTGCGAGCTTCCGTCCTGGCGGTGGAATTTTTCTAGTTTTGTGGCTGTATCCATCATTCTGTGGGGAGGAGACATGCCTCCTTAGTTCACCTAGACTCTGCAGGTAGATTACCGGTCGGATGACTCAAAGAATCGAGGACAGGATCTAATACAAGGTATACCGCTGGTGGAGCTCAGCTCAGACACGTCTTGCATGCAGCTTCAGGCCACACGCCCCCCCCCCCCCATACCGCATTCTAGTATGAACTTAGTGTATGACACTTCTGGGTGCTAGAGATGACTGCGTTCCTCAATGTGTGCCATGGATCCTCCTGCTGGCCACTACATTACTAGTGTATCCCACGGTAATAATGGAGCAGCCAGTGTGTGGAACCAAACAGATACTGAAGACTCTTCTGTCCAATGCTTAGCTAGGCTGTTACATAAGGCTGTTATAAAGCTTTAAAAAACTTTCATTTCAAATAACATCAGTGTTCTGTTCTCCAGGGGACAAAGTTACATGTAGTACTTTGCCACATATTCCTTTGTATCAACCTCATTCCTCTTGCGGCTGCTTATCTTGCCAAAGCATAGCTCGACTTAATAAATTGCCATCTCCTTGCTAGCTGTGTGGTCAGATGGCCACATGGGGTGCCCTGTCCAACCTCATAGCTAGGCTTACAAGCATGTAGGAATGTGGGACAAAATACTGCATATACTTTGTTCTCTGGAGGACAGAACACTAAATAAATCTAAGAGAAAATTATTATTAATGGCCATTTTCAGACAGGAGCTGATTACAAAATACCTCTAGTTTTCAAATTCTTATACAAACAGCTTGTGTTATTATTATTATAATTTTTTTTTTAACATGTCTTTATTCAGAAAATACATCATCAGACATAAAGGCGAAATACAAGTAGTACATACCAATATTTCAAACTGTGGTACACATTCTCGGAGAACATTATATGTCAGCTTAACCTTACAGCAGGCTCCGAGAGATATAGTCAGTCTCCACTTAGAAAGGAAACAAATAACAGTAATCATAACAACAACATTTTCGTAAAAATTAAACAATAGAGTGTGACTGGCTATTAGCCTCTTCAAACTAGGGTTCAAATAGGCTAAATACCGCTGGTGTGATAAAGGAGTATATCTAGTCCGGAATTAGGTATACGACAGGTAGTTCAAATCTCCCTACACTCACCCCTACTGGGTTCACGCTGTGAGAGTAGGGAAACCCGAGGCAGGACCATAAACATATAAGAGCCCTGTCATCCGTACGCGCCTCATCCGAGTGTACTCCGTAACATGGTACATCACCATCTAATTCCTATGCATAGTTGTTTAGTCATAGCGTTCCAAAGCCCTGTGAGTATTTAAAGATAGAGGGAAATTGGGGAGGGTATAGGGGGGAGGGTAAAAGGGTAAGCATGGCACAGACTGGTTGCGTTGTTCTAAATGGGCACCCAGTGTACTCGGGGAAAGCGACCACTGATGGAAGATCGGCATAGTTAGTTTAGCTATTATTTTCCACCTATTTTCAGATATTTGCAATTATTTGCAACTATTTTCAATTATTTTCCCAGGTCAGGCTGCATCTCGTTTAGTAATGTCTTGCATTCTGTGGACGCACGAAAATGTATCCAACAGGCCCATGTTGTAGTAAATTTTGGCGTAGTGTCATTAAGTTGGTGCACAAGTTCTTCCATTTCCATTGTCCGCCCTACTTGGCGGATCCAGTCACCTGCCGTGGGGGGCGTAATAGATTTCCAGCGAATGGGCACACACATTTTTGCTGCGTTCACAAGGTGCAAGACAAGAGATTTTCTGTAATGCTTCTGTGGAATAGAGGCGTGATGAAGTAAATATTGTGCAGGTGTATATTCCAAGGTGTAGGTGGTTATTTTAGAAATAAGTTGGTGTATGGCTGTCCAATACGGTTGAATCGCGGGGCATTCCCACCAAACATGTAATAATGTCCCTTCCATAGTCTGACACCTCCAGCAGGTGGACGATGTGTTAGGGTAAAATTTGTGCAACAAGTCCGGTGTTCTGTACCACCTGGAGTACAGTTTGTACCCGTTCTCCTGAACCGACACATTTCGTGAGCCCTTGTGGATATGTAACACAATGTTTTCCCAATCTCCTTGTGTGAGCTCTAAGTTCAGCTCCTCTACCCATCTGGTATTGGCAGGGTCAGTAAAATTGTTGACAGTTGGGGAGAGGAGTGCGTAGAGTTCGGAGATTAAATGCCTTTGTGGTTCCTGTCTATTGCATAGTTCCTCGAAACTAGTAAGTTCCCTATACCATTGTGACTTGAGAGGTGTACTTGACAAAAAGTGCTTAATCTGGAGGTAATTGAAGAAGGGAATGTATCTATCCGGGAATTTTTCGGGGAGGGAATGAAAGGGGATGAAATGACCCCTATCAAAGAAAGATCTGGCTCTTAAGAAATCTTGTTGGGTCTGTTCTATTAGCTGTCGTGGATAAATGCCTGGAGGAAAGTCTGGGTTATATTCCAGAGGAGAGAGTGGGCCTGGGGTAGAGGAAAGTCGAAATTTTTGACGGATCGCTCTCCATGCGTGTAAGGTCGCTCCTAGCAATGGATGAGAGTGAAGCGTATGTGAAATAGATGGGGGTCCAGCCAAGGAAGGAGCCTGACCGGGATGCCAGCGGCTGTCTCTTCTAAGTCCACCCAAGCTTTGGTTTGCCCATGAACATGCCAGTCCACTATTCTATTGAGCTGGCAGGCCCAATTGTACTTTTGCAAGTCGGGGACCCCCAATCCGCCTTGCAATTTGGGCAAAGTCAATTTTCCCCACCTTATGCGAGGGTGCTTGTTGGCCCATATAAATTGAGAGCTGAGAGCTTTGTATGTGGCGAAAAAAGCCTGTGGTAGTTTGATCGGAATGGTTTGCATGAGATACAAGACCCTGGGGAGAACGTTCATCTTTAGGATCGAGGATCTCCCAAACCACGAGATCACACGTGTATTCCAAGTTTGCAGGTCTTGCCTGATAGTATTCAAAAGGGGTAAAAAGTTTCAAGGGTAGAGATCGGACAGTTTCGTTGGGAGCTGAATTCCCAGATAAGTTAAAGCATGTCTCTCCCACCCAAACGGGAAGTTTAATTTGCATTGAGTCAGCACGTTGTCAGGAAGAGTAATATTAAGGGCCTTCGATTTGTTGTAATTAATTTGCAAGTTAGCTATGGATTTAAAAAGTGCCAGATCCTGGAGTAGATTTGGTAGCGTGATGTTCGGTTCTGTGAGGAACAAAAGCACATCATCAGCGTAAGCTGCCACTTTGTACTCTTTGTCTTTTATCCGAATCCCCTTAATGTCACTGTTCATTCGGAGCTTACGTAACAGTGGTTCTAAAGTAAGAATGAAGATGAGGGGAGACAAGGGGCAGCCCTGTCTGGTCCCGTTGGACAGGGAGAAGGCATCCGACAGGTGACCATTCGCTCTAATTCGGGCCGTGGGAGAAGAGTATAGGGCAGTGATGAATTGCATTGTGCGTTTGTTATTATTATTATTATTATTCAGGATTTATATAGCACCAACAGTATGTGCAGCGCTTTACAATATGAAGGCAGACAGTATACTTACAATACAAACCAATACAGGAGGATCAGAGGGCCCTGCTCATTAGAGCTTACAATCTAGAAGCGGTGTTAGGTTGCTTTAATTCACTCAGTCATTTATGCAATAGAAAGATGGTGGAAATTTCCATAAAACGAGCAAGTGTATGGGCAGCTTCAGTCTGGTGAGTTTCTAATAGAGTCATTATAACATTTAAAGAACAGTGCTACGTTACATATACTTTTGCAAGCAATCAACACGTCACTAAGTATCAAATAAAATTACTTATCAGATCATAACTAAGTGAAAATAAGTACAATATAGGACTATTTTATTAAACTATGCCATACCACAATTCTAGGGAAGGTAGACACTAGGGCTGCAACTAACGATTATTTTCATAATCGATTAATCGGCCGATTATTTTTTCGATTAATTGGATTAAAAAAAAACTGAAAAAGGGGAGAAATATATATACACACACACACACACACACACGTGTCCCCCCAGTATAGATGACACATTCCTCCCCTCTCACATGGTGTCAATGACCCACCTCCTCTCAGTGCTCCCCTCCCCCCCTCCGGTGTCTCGGGTTTTCTCACCCCTTCATGGTGACAGCGGCTCCTCCTCGGTGTGCCGGGGTGGTGTGGGGCAGAGTCTCAGTCCTTACCCGCCACACGTGACTCGTCAACTCCTCCAAATGGAGCAAAGGGCACCCCGAAGCCGGGAGATGGATGCACGCATGTGCAGAGCACAACCTCCAATCACGGTAGTGCTGGAAAGCGGCCCGGCGAGGGCTTAACGCTCCTGCGCTCTGCAGCGGGTCTATCGGAAGGCTGCTGGGTAGAGGGGGGAGGAGGAGCCGAAAGCAGCGCAGGCGCGTTGCTGGCGGGACGTCAGCTGGGTGGAGATTGCAAGCAGGCGTAGCTGCGTGGTCATGGACGTGGTGCATGCGTAGGACACAGGAGGATAAACAGGATTCTAACGTACCGGCAGGGGGGAAGGTGCAGACTAGGGGTGCAACGGATCAAAAAACTCAAGGAATCGGATCAGAGTCACGGATCGGATCAATTTTCGGATCAGCAAAAAAAATAGCACTATCCCCGCCCCCCACAGCCACATTGTTTATTTAAATAAAAGGTATAACACTATCTCCCCCCCAATAAAATGCAGCTTATTACAAGCATAAAAACATAGTCAGCATATCACTGATGATTTGCGCCAAGCTCACCACCGATCAAAGTTCCTCCAAACAGACCGCCGTGATGAGTCCCAGGATGCCTATTGGCGCAAATCGTCAGTGATATGCTATGTTTTTATGCTTGCATTTTATTGGCGGGGGAGAGATAGTGTTGTACCTTTTATTTAAATCAACTGTGGCTGTGCCGAGCAAGTGGAAAGGCTTAGATAGGATTAGATAATAACTAACTACTATCTAATAGATAGTAGTTAGTTATTAGGTTATATTAGGTAATAATTAACGTAGTGGTACCTGCATAAAAGAAGTTTTGAATGAGGGCAGGCAAGGCATCCAGCGTGACCCCTCCAGAATTCCTTCTCTTGGGCTGACACAGGGTCACCGCCGCCTGGTGTACCAAGATGGCCGCCAGCTCCAGAGCTAGGCCGAAGCAGTGGCCTTTCCTAAGGCCGCGGCCCGGTCCGCGGATCGCATGGTGCGTACCAACTAATCGATAATTCATTATCGATTATTATCGATAATATCGATTAATCGTTTCAGCCCTAGTAGACACCTTCTCAAATAATATGACAATTTTATTAAGGTGTTATCCTAAACCAGGCATATGCAATTAGCGGACCTCCAGCTGTTGCAAAACTACAAGTCCCATCATGCCTCTGCCTCTGGGTGTAATGCTTGTGGTTGTCAGAGTCTTGCTATGCCTCATGGGAATTGTAGTTCTGCAACAGCTGGAGGTCCGCTAATTGCATAACCCTGTCCTAAACAGTTGTTCATCTCCATTTAGCAAATGTTTCATGCAAGGATATTTGAAAAATGTGTTTAATATTCCTTTTCCACACAGTAGGCAGCTTTATTTTAGATTCTGTAAAGCCCCTCTAGTGAGTTGTTTTAGTGAAACCGCAAGCAATCAACAGGGAGGAAATGATGGTGGTAACAGAACAGTTGCCATGGTAATCAGGGCTTTTAACGTTTGAAAATCCATGTAATTTATGTCATACATGAACTTCTAATTTTTTTTGCTCCATAAAAATTCAGATAAAATTGAATATTAGACAATACGATGTATCATTTTATAATTATTCTACAACATTTTTATGTTAAAACTGAATCTTAGGCATGGAAATGTTATGTAAGTATGTACCATACCTCTGAGATGCTAATAATCACTACAGCAGGTACTGCTAATACAACGATTGCCATTACCTTCTGGATGCCCATCTGCATTGTGAACATGGGAGGTCACTTACTCGACATGAGCGCCATTCAGGAAAGATTTTACATTTTCTTGATGAATACAAAGCATTCTGTGATTGAACGAGGTGGAGAAGTGAGTGGAGATGTTAAAATCACATTTTCCAATTGGAGAACACTTCATGTTCATTGAGAGAATGCAACGTGTTCCTTGAATGATGCCTGTGCCAAGCGGATGACCTTGTGTGTTAACAAGGCAGCAGGGCAGCCTCTTGGCCCAGGACATGGAAGCCAGCGCAATCATTGTAGCCTCCGCAGGGTTCCCACAGGTATAGCATGAACATACTTACATTTCAAGCTAGACCAGTGTAAGTATGTAAAATGCCATATCTAAGCTTCAGCCTCAATCGTGCAACTTTTTGGGTTGTTTGCTTAAATGCAGTGGTAAATGGTCAGCCCACCCAAAAAACAGTTAAAAAAAAAACACACTGAGGTTGATTTATTAAAACTGGAGCGAACAAAATCTGATGAAGCTCTTCATAGAAACCATTCAGCTTACATGTTTTTTGTCGAAACTTAACCACTTGCTGACCACATAACGCCGCTATATGGCAGCAAGATGGCTCTCCTGTGCCCGACCACATATCTAGTATGTGATCTGGCACTTCCAAGTAGGGGGCGGGCGTGTGCACATACCACTTCTGCTGTGATTAGTCACAGCAGATGCTGATCAGTGGGTGCCAGCCAATGGATGTCTGCCAGCACCCGCTGAACGATGAGAAGAATGACAGAATGCTGTCCTGTCAGTTGGATTGTGCTGGATTTTGTTTCCCTGCAAAGCGGCAAGTAAAATCCAGCACATCCCTTAATAAATGCACCACATAATAAACACATTTAACCCTTTGATCATCCCCTTGATGTTTAACCCCTTCCCAACCAGTGTCATTAGTACAGTGACGGTGTATATTTTTAGCACCGATCACTGTGTCACTGGTTCCCACAGAGTATCAAAAGTGTCAGTTAATGTCAAATTCTCTGCTGCAATATTGCAGTCCCGCTATAAGTTGCTGATTGCCGCCATTACTAGTATTAGAAAAAACACAATAACAATTCCAGTATATATCCCAAGTTTGTAGACACTATAACTTTTGTGCAAACCACTCAATATATGCTTATCTGGATTTTTTTTTTTTTACCAAAAATATGTAGCTGAATACATATAGGCATAAATTTATGAAGAAATTCGATTTTTAAAATTTTTTTATTAGATATGCTTTAAAGCAGAAAGTGAAAAATATTGTTTTTTTTTCAAAATTGTTAGTCTTTTTTGTTTAAAGCGTAAACAATTTTAAAACACAGAGGGGATCTAATACCACCAAAAGAAAGTTCTATCTGTGGGGAAAAAAATGGACTTAAATTTATGTAAAGCACTGCATGACCACGCAATTGTCAGTTAAAGTAATGCAGTGCAAAAAATGTCCTGGTCATATAGGGGGCAAGTGGTTAATTGAACAAGCTGAAGCTAGAAGCTGCCATTAGTGATGGACGAACTTCCGACGGGACGTTTCGCGAACGCGAAACGCGAACGGACACAAACGTTCGCGAAAACGACCGTTCGCCGCGGGCTCCATTGACTTCAATGGGAGGCGAATTTCGCAAACCTTTAGGTCGAATTTGCGGCCACGGGGTAATTATTAGGGGGTAGCACGTAGTCCCACCACCTGGACAATAGCATAATACATGTATGAGGTGAATTTGGGATCGATAACTACAAGCATTTTTTTTTTATTTGGGAAATTGTTCTGACAATTCAGGACTATGGAGCTAATGAAGGCAATGGAGGAGAGGGAAGGTCAGGGACCAGGGTAGGCAAACAAGAGGGTGCAGGAGATACAGAGCACTGACAGCAGCACCGTAATACAGAGCACTGACATCAGCACCGTGACATACAGCGCTGACAGCAGCTCCGTGACATACAGCGCTGACAGCAGCTCCGTGACATACAGCGCTGACAGCAGCTCCGTGACATACAGCGCTGACAGCAGCTCCGTGACATACAGCGCTGACAGCAGCTCCGTGACATACAGCGCTGACAGCAGCACCGTGACATACAGCGCTGACAGCAGCTCCGTGACATACAGCGCTGACAGCAGCTCCGTGACATACAGCGCTGACAGCAGCTCCGTGACATACAGCACTGACAGCAGCTCCGTGACATACAGCGCTGACAGCAGCTCCGTGACATACAGCGCTGACAGCAGCACCGTGACATACAGCGCTGACAGCAGCTCCGTGACATACAGCGCTGACAGCAGCTCCGTGACATACAGCGCTGACAGCAGCTCCGTGACATACAGCGCTGACAGCAGCTCCGTGACATACAGCGCTGACAGCAGCTCCGTGACATACAGCGCTGACAGCAGCTCCGTGACATACAGCGCTGACAGCAGCTCCGTGACATACAGCGCTGACAGCAGCTCCGTGACATACAGCGCTGACAGCAGCTCCGTGACATACAGCGCTGACAGCAGCACCGTAAGCAGCCCCAGGAGGAAGTCAGCACAGCACAGGGATGGTGTGATCCCCTCATAATAAGAACCCCCAGGAGGAAGTCAGCACAGCACAGGGATGGTGGGAGCCCCTCATAATAAGAACACCCAGGAGGAAGTCAGCACAGCACAGGGATGGTGGGAACCCCTCATAATAAGCAGCCCCAGTAGAAATATGACACCGCTCAACCTCTTCAAAGAGGAGGGTAGGGGCATATAGTACGGTGTGCTTTTTTGGGTCAGGGAAGTGAGCCAAATGAATTAAGAAGGTCTGTGTGCTTGATTCCAAAAATTGTTTATAGACATATACATGGTCTACTGATCACATGTGTTGAATTCCTCCGAGATCCATGCCTCATTCATTTTTAGAAATGTGAGGTAGTTAACACTGTGGTGAGCTAGGCGAGTACGCTTATCGGTCACAATCCCCCCTGCTGCGCTGAACGTCCTTTCGGACAGGACACTGGATGAGGGGCAAGCCAACAGTTCGATTGCAAATTGGGCAAGCTCTGGCCAGAGGTCAAGCCTGCCCACCCAGTAGTCTAGGGGTTCATCACTCCTCAGAGCGTCCACATCGGCCGTTAACCCAATGTAGTCGGACACCTGACGGTCTAGGCGTTCCCTGATGCTGGATCCGGATGACACCTGTCGATGGGTCGGCTGAAAGAATGACCTCATATCCGAAGTCACCAACACATCTTCAAACCGGCCTCTTCTTGCAGGCGCTGTTGGATTGGTACCCGCAAATCCTTCTCTGGGAGTGGGAATTGCTCCTCTGCCAGCGCACGCAAAAGCAGAATGCAGCATTTCTCGAAGCAAGGCCTGGAAGTGCTGCATTCTGACAGCCCTCTGCGACGGCGGTAACATTTCCGCCATTTTGTGTTTGTACCGGGGGTCTAAGTACGTTGCCACCCAGTACTGGTCCTTGACCCTCATGCTTTTTATACGGGGGTCCCTATTAAAACACTGGAGCATGAAGGCCCCCATTTGCACTAAAGTGGAAGCGGTGTGGTGGCCTGGCTCCTGCTCATCATCCAGGATAATGTCGTCCTCTTCATTCTCCTCTCCCCATCCTCGCACAACAGGGATCCCAGAAAGGTTTAAAGCATGCTCTTCTTGCTCCTGCTCATCCGCCCCGGCACCATCCTCCTCTGACTCCTCATCAGACTCCTGTTGTTGACTTGTCTCAGATAGAGTAGCCCCCCCTGGGAATTCATCCAGCATTGCGACTTCCTCATCTTCCCGCTCCTGCTCCTCCACAGCCTGATCAATGACACGACGCAATGCACGCTCCAGAAAGAAGGCATAAGGTACCATGTCACTGATGGCGCCATGGCTGCGACTGACCAGTTTGGTGATCTCCTCAAATGGCCGCAGAAGTCTGCATGTGTCGCGCATGAGCAGCCACTGGCGCGGTGAAAAAAAACCCAGCTCCCCAGAACCGTTTCTTTCGCAGAGTTCATACAGGTAGACGTTAACTGCACGTTTCTGCTGGAGCAGCCTATCAAGCATATAGAAGGTTGAGTTCCATCGCGTCGGGCAATCGCAAATAAGACGTCTGACCGGCAGATGGTGTCGCCGCTGAATGTCAGCAAGGCGAGCCATGGCCGTGTAAGATCTTCTGAAATGGGCCGAGATTTTCCTTGCCTGCCGCAAGATGTCCTGGACCCCAGGGTATTTGACAAGGAATCGCTGCACGACCAAGTTTAAGACGTGTGCCATGCACGGCACGTGCGTGATTTTGCCCTGTTTCAATGCGCTAAGCAGATTGGCACCGTTGTCACACACCACTTTACCAACTGTCAAATTGAGCGGTGTTAGCCACTCATCTGCCTGTGAACGCAAAGCTGAAAGGAGTGCCGGGCCAGTGTGGCTCTTTGCTTCCAGGCACAACAGACGCAGCACGGCATGGCAACGTCTCACCTGGCATGTGGAATAGGTTCTGGGGAGCTTGGGCGGTGCAGTGGAAGAGACGCTAGCAGCGGAAAAGGAGGAGGCAGCTGAGGAGGAGAGGGAGGAGGATGGAGTAGGAGGAGGAGAAGAAGAGTCAGGCCTGCATGCAATCCGTGGCGGTAAAACCAAATCTACACGGGTGCCACGGGTTACATGCTTGACGGCCGTCAGAAGGTTCACCCAGTGGGCAGTAAAACTGATATACCTTCCCTGCCCGTGTTTGCTAGACCACGTGTCTGTGGTCAGATGTATCTTGGCACCGACACTGTGTGCCAGAGATACATTCACTTGCCGCTGAACATGGCCATATAGCTCTGGGATGCCCTTCTCTGAGAAATACTTCCTTCCTGGGACCTTCCATTGTGGTGTTCCAATGGCCACAAATTTGCGAAAGGCCTCCGAGTCCACCAGTTTATATGGCAGTAGTTGGCGGGCTATGAGTTCTGACAAGCCAGCCGCCAACCGTTGGGCAAGAGGGTTATCCGGCGTCATCATTTTTTTACGCTCAAACATTAGGCCCACGGAAGCCTGCCTTTTTGCAGAAAAATGTGAGCTTGGCGTGATGGAAGGTGGAGTGGAGGACAATTGTGAGGAGAGAGGAGAAGGAGAAGTAGAAGACGAGGCTGGACGGTGAGAGCCTGCAGTGTGGCTTTGTGTGTTCCGTTGCTCCCACTGGGCTCGGTGATGGCTGCTCATGTGCCTTCTTAAGGCGGTCGTCCCTAGGTGAGTATTGGGCTTACCGCGACTAACGCGTTGACTGCAAAGATTGCAGATGGCAACGCTATTGTCAGCAGCGGACACGTTAAAAAAAGCCCACACTGCGGAGCCATGTGCCGGTGTCCTGGGAGCGCCAGATGTGACCGTACATGGTCGATGACTCGCTCCTGATACATTTGCAGTCTGCTTTGTCCCTGCTGTGCAATGTAAGTCATTGCTGCTTCTCCTCCCTATCTGCTGGTCCATATCTCCCTCTGAACTCCCCTCCTCTTCCTCTCTTGTGGGCACCCACGTGACATCACTAGACACGTCATCATCAACGTCACCTTCCCCACCGCTATAAGTAGAGTAGGCAGCAACACCGGGGACCAACCTCCTCCTTGGGCTGATCTGGGTACTGGCGTCAGACTGCTGAGTAGCGCTTGTTGCTACCTCCTCTTCCTGATCCAATACCAAGAGTGGCTGCGCATCAGAAATGTCCTCTTGATATGGATCGGAAAATAATTCCAGTGACTCAAGCGGAAGGTATGTGGTGGTGGTGGTGGTGGTCGTGTTGTTGGTGGTAGTGTCTTTGGGGGTGCACATAGCAGAGAGTGAAGAAGAGGGTGCAGATCGAGAGGATGAGGAGGGTGCAGAAGAGTAAGGCTGAGCGAGCCACTCAACCAAGTCTGGTGCATCCTTTAAAGTAATTGAACGCACCTTCTGCAACTTCCCACTTTGGCTCAAGCCTGTTGCTCCTGCCCTACCCCTACCACCCCTGCGGAAGGGCCTGCCTCTTCCTCTGCATGTCATTTTTTAAATGACCCTGTGACAAAACTCTTAGTCCCTATACCGCTGAAGGACTGCTGCAGTATAGGTGAGCGGTCAGCAGTGGTGCACGTCAACCCTATCTATTGTGGACCTATAGCGGTCCTTACAGAACAGCAGACTGTACCGCACTCAAGCCTATGTACCGTAGCACCCTATACCAAGTTACCAGTCCTTATAAGAACTTTTGTGGACCAAGCAGGTTGTGTATTAGTGTTTAGCAGACTGTACGTCAGTCCCTATACCGCTGAAGGACTGCTGCAGTATAGGGCAGCGGTCAGCAGTGGTGCACGTCAACCCTATCTATTGTGGACCGATAGCGGTCCTTACAGAACAGCAGACTGTACCGCACTCAAGCCTATGTACCGTAGCACCCTATACCAAGTTACCAGTCCTTATAAGAACTTTTGTGGACCAAGCAGGTTGTGTGTTAGTGTTTAGCAGACTGTGCGTCAGTCCCTATACCGCTGAAGGACTGCTGCAGTATAGGGCAGCGGTCAGCAGTAGTGCACGGCAACCCTATGTATTGTGGACCGATAGCGGTCCTTACAGAACAGCAGACTGTAACGCACTCAGGCCTATGTACCGTAGCACCCTATACCAAGTTACCAGTCCTTATAAGAACTTTTGTGGACCAAGCAGGTTGTGTGTTAGTGATTAGCAGACTGTACGTCAGTCCCTATACCAATGAAGGACTGCTGCAGTATAGGGCAGCGGTCAGCAGTAGTGCACGGCAACCCTATGTATTGTGGACCGATAGCGGTCCTTACAGAACAGCAGACTGTAACGCACTCAGGCCTATGTACCGTAGCACCCTATACCAAGTTACCAGTCCTTATAAAAACTTTTGTGGACCAAGCAGGTTGTGTGTTAGTGTTTAGCAGACTGTGCGTCAGTCCCTATACCGCTGAAGGACTGCTGCAGTATAGGGCAGCGGTCAGCAGTGGTGCACGTCAACCCTATCTATTGTGGACCGATAGCGGTCCTTACAGAACAGCAGACTGTACCGCACTCAAGCCTATGTACCGTAGCACCCTATACCAAGTTACCAGTCCTTATAAGAACTTTTGTGGACCAAGCAGGTTGTGTATTAGTGTTTAGCAGACTGTACGTCAGTCCCTATACCGCTGAAGGACTGCTGCAGTATAGGGCAGCGGTCAGCAGTGGTGCACGTCAACCCTATCTATTGTGGACCGATAGCGGTCCTTACAGAACAGCAGACTGTACCGCACTCAAGCCTATGTACCGTAGCACCCTATACCAAGTTACCAGTCCTTATAAGAACTTTTGTGGAACAAGCAGGTTGTGTGTTAGTGATTAGCAGACTGTACGTCAGTCCCTATACCAATGAAGGACTGCTGCAGTATAGGGCAGCGGTCAGCAGTAGTGCACGGCAACCCTATGTATTGTGGACCGATAGCGGTCCTTACAGAACAGCAGACTGTACTGCACTCAGGCCTATGTACCGTAGCACCCTATACCAAGTTACCAGTCCTTATAAAAACTTTTGTGGACCAAGCAGGTTGTGTGTTAGTGTTTAGCAGACTGTGCGTCAGTCCCTATACCGCTGAAGGACTGCTGCAGTATAGGGCAGCGGTCAGCAGTAGTGCACGGCAACCCTATGTATTGTGGACCGATAGCGGTCCTTACAGAACAGCAGACTGTAACGCACTCAGGCCTATGTACCGTAGCACCCTATACCAAGTTACCAGTCCTTATAAGAACTTTTGTGGACCAAGCAGGTTGTGTGTTAGTGATTAGCAGACTGTACGTCAGTCCCTATACCAATGAAGGACTGCTGCAGTATAGGGCAGCGGTCAGCAGTAGTGCACGGCAACCCTATGTATTGTGGACCGATAGCGGTCCTTACAGAACAGCAGACTGTAACGCACTCAGGCCTATGTACCGTAGCACCCTATACCAAGTTACCAGTCCTTATAAAAACTTTTGTGGACCAAGCAGGTTGTGTGTTAGTGTTTAGCAGACTGTGCGTCAGTCCCTATACCGCTGAAGGACTGCTGCAGTATAGGGCAGCGGTCAGCAGTGGTGCACGTCAACCCTATCTATTGTGGACCGATAGCGGTCCTTACAGAACAGCAGACTGTACCGCACTCAAGCCTATGTACCGTAGCACCCTATACCAAGTTACCAGTCCTTATAAGAACTTTTGTGGACCAAGCAGGTTGTGTATTAGTGTTTAGCAGACTGTACGTCAGTCCCTATACCGCTGAAGGACTGCTGCAGTATAGGGCAGCGGTCAGCAGTGGTGCACGTCAACCCTATCTATTGTGGACCGATAGCGGTCCTTACAGAACAGCAGACTGTACCGCACTCAAGCCTATGTACCGTAGCACCCTATACCAAGTTACCAGTCCTTATAAGAACTTTTGTGGAACAAGCAGGTTGTGTGTTAGTGATTAGCAGACTGTACGTCAGTCCCTATACCAATGAAGGACTGCTGCAGTATAGGGCAGCGGTCAGCAGTAGTGCACGGCAACCCTATGTATTGTGGACCGATAGCGGTCCTTACAGAACAGCAGACTGTAACGCACTCAGGCCTATGTACCGTAGCACCCTATACCAAGTTACCAGTCCTTATAAGAACTTTTGTGGAACAAGCAGGTTGTGTGTTAGTGATTAGCAGACTGTACGTCAGTCCCTATACCAATGAAGGACTGCTGCAGTATAGGGCAGCGGTCAGCAGTAGTGCACGGCAACCCTATGTATTGTGGACCGATAGCGGTCCTTACAGAACAGCAGACTGTAACGCACTCAGGCCTATGTACCGTAGCACCCTATACCAAGTTACCAGTCCTTATAAGAACTTTTGTGGACCAAGCAGGTTGTGTGTTAGTGATTAGCAGACTGTACGTCAGTCCCTATACCAATGAAGGACTGCTGCAGTATAGGGCAGCGGTCAGCAGTAGTGCACGGCAACCCTATGTATTGTGGACCGATAGCGGTCCTTACAGAACAGCAGACTGTAACGCACTCAGGCCTATGTACCGTAGCACCCTATACCAAGTTACCAGTCCTTATAAGAACTTTTGTGGAACAAGCAGGTTGTGTGTTAGTGATTAGCAGACTGTACGTCAGTCCCTATACCAATGAAGGACTGCTGCAGTATAGGGCAGCGGTCAGCAGTAGTGCACGGCAACCCTATGTATTGTGGACCGATAGCGGTCCTTACAGAACAGCAGACTGTAACGCACTCAGGCCTATGTACCGTAGCACCCTATACCAAGTTACCAGTCCTTATAAGAACTTTTGTGGACCAAGCAGGTTGTGTGTTAGTGATTAGCAGACTGTACGTCAGTCCCTATACCAATGAAGGACTGCTGCAGTATAGGGCAGCGGTCAGCAGTAGTGCACGGCAACCCTATGTATTGTGGACCGATAGCGGTCCTTACAGAACAGCAGACTGTACTGCACTCAGGCCTATGTACCGTAGCACCCTATACCAAGTTACCAGTCCTTATAAAAACTTTTGTGGACCAAGCAGGTTGTGTGTTAGTGTTTAGCAGACTGTGCGTCAGTCCCTATACCGCTGAAGGACTGCTGCAGTATAGGGCAGCGGTCAGCAGTAGTGCACGGCAACCCTATGTATTGTGGACCGATAGCGGTCCTTACAGAACAGCAGACTGTAACGCACTCAGGCCTATGTACCGTAGCACCCTATACCAAGTTACCAGTCCTTATAAGAACTTTTGTGGACCAAGCAGGTTGTGTGTTAGTGATTAGCAGACTGTACGTCAGTCCCTATACCAATGAAGGACTGCTGCAGTATAGGGCAGCGGTCAGCAGTAGTGCACGGCAACCCTATGTATTGTGGACCGATAGCGGTCCTTACAGAACAGCAGACTGTACCGCACCCAAGCCTATGTACCGTAGCACCCTAGACAGACCAAGTTACCAGTCCTGATAAAGAGCTTTGTGGAACAAGTGAGTTGTGAATGATTAGCAGACTGCAGCAGAAGGGCAGCAGTCAAGTATAATATTCTTTCTATATTTGGAAGAAAGAATATTATACGTGTACAAGCCTATTACCGTACCACTGATACCAGTCCTGAAAAGAACCTTTGTGGAACTAATAGTAACAGCAAGTCTTTAAAATTATCCTCACTGCCTGACACACTGCTTCCTGCCTGTCCCTATACAAATTGGCAAAAAAGAGTAGGCTGGAACGATTAGCTGGAATAGCTCTTTTGTGGACCTGATAGTAACAGCTAATGATGATGATGATGATGATGATGAAGAAAGACTAATCTGGCTGAGCTGTCCCTAAAATAGCAGCATACAGCGCTCTGTCCCTTTATCTAAACTGACAAAAGAAACTCAGGCTGCTGACCTAACACCTATACCAGTCCTGAAAAGAACTTTTGTGTACCAAATAGCTAGCGTTTTCTCTGTCCCTACTCCACACAGGATCCTTTCCCTACAGTGACAGAAGAAAGAATGTAAAATGGCCACCGGATCGGGTGTATTTATAGGTTAGGGGGAATGTCCAAGTGTCCATGAGCTGTCATGTCTCAATTGGTTGTCCTGTAACACATGATAAACGTGTCACGAAAGGTTAAAGTTCTTGTATACATTAAACACGTAAGTCCGCCGGGGCGAACGACGGAAAAAGGCGTTCGAACCCGCGGACGGCGAAAGTCGGAAATTCGCCGCGAAACGACCGCCGGGCGAACCGTTCGGCCATCACTAGCTGCCATGCACAGTTGCACCTGATTTTGCACTCTCCAGTTTTAGTAAATTAACCCCATTGCATAAGTACCTTGCTTAAATCATCCTTGCTATTCATGCAGCTCTATCACAAATCACAGCCAGGTCCCTAATGAACTATGTGCAGTTAAAGCAATACAGTATAGCTTTGTAAAGGACCACTCAAGCTTGAGGGTGGATATTTTGGGAGTAGCAGCTCACTAATGAGGTTATCTAACTGCTGCTCTCTCATGCTATTATTAAGTATACAATGTTAAAAAGTCAACACTATTAAATATAATAAAAACCTAACAGACTAATGTCAGGCATAGACAGATTAAAATTGGGGTGGCTCAGCAGGGATGTTAGATAAACTTCTGTTTTCACAAGACATGCAGAAAAATGTTTGACGATCAGCAGCTACATTTGCTGATCAGTGTATTCTAAGCCCTTGTACACACGGTCGGACATTCCAACAACCAAATCCGTCGGATAAATTCCGACGGATTTAGTCCGGAAGTGGTCCGGAAGTGGTGTTGCATACACATATTCAGACTAAGTTGTCGGAATTTCCAGTTGCCAAGAACGCGGTGACGTAAGCCGCGTACGACGGGACTAGAAAAGGAAAGTTCAGCACCACGTCCGGAACCATTTGGACTCCTTCTGCTGATCTCGTGTTTATCGCGTGTTAGTAGAAGTTTGGTTAGAGACGATTCGCGCTTTTCAGATTTGTGCTTCAGATCCTTACTGCTCTTCAGTTTGTGCTTGTGGGTGCGTATCTGCTTATCAGTGCGTGTGTAGTCAGTTAGCATTTGTTGCTCATTGTGGACTACACCTTGGTATAGTACGCTTTGCTCTTCATTGCTTACTGTCTGCTCGTTTCTGGTTTTCAGTTCGTTCTCTCTGGCCTTGCTGTTTATCAGTGCTTTCTGTTGTCCGTTCTAACCAGCCGACCGTTTTCAAGCCATGTTTCGTGTATGTACTCGTCGTAGAGTTCGTGCTGTGCAGGGGTTTGGTGTTGGGCTTTTAGCTTTGACACAAGCCCGGTCCATGAACAGGGCGAGGAGGAGTTCGTGGACCAAGAATTGGTTGCTCCAGCGTGACCACGTCTCGCACATGCCTTTGCTTTGTGAGATCTGGGAGAATAATCCTGATGATTTCAGGAATTATGTCCGGATGACGGACCCATTTTTCACCATCTGCTGGCTTTGCTCTCCCCCTATATCAGCAGGCAGGATACCTGCATGCGGCAAGCCATCACTCGGGAGCAGAGGCTCATCGCCACGTTGCGCTATTTGGCGACAGGGAGAAGTCTTCAGGACCTCAAGTTCTCGACAGGCATCTCCCCCAGGCTCTGGGAATCATTATTCCAGAGACCTGTTCTGCCATCTTTCAGGTCTTGCAGAAGGACTATATGAAGGTAAGTTTTCTCCTTTAACATCACATTCTTTGTATTTAATGTTTGCTAATGTATTGGATTTCTTTCCTCATTCCCTAATTACCATGATTGCAATATGCTCTAATTGATATGCTGTGCCCCTTTGTCCTCATGCATGCTGGAAGCTTTTCAAGTTCCTTTTTTGTCCTTCATACATATTTGCCTTCACTAACTTCCCCAGCATGCTCTTTTGGGGCCCTAAACCTATAGCCTAGTCACTTAGCAATGTATTTTGTCAGCTCCATAGTATTGCTTTCCCCTAAACACCCCCTAAAATGTGTACAAATGGTATGTGTGTGCTTAAATTCATGCAGAGTGCCAGAATTTTTTTTTTGGTTGGGCCAAACTCATTAGGAACCCCCCTCCCCCCAACTGCTAGGTCAGCTGATAGCAATCCTCTATCTGCTGACTTTGCCAAACCCAATACACACTATACCTACCTTTTTTCTGGTCAGATTTATGGATGAATTCACCAAAGTATGTAGTACAAGGGCCTGCCTCAATACTTTCAAATGCTACAGTTTAAAGTTTTTTTTCTCCTATTATTATCTTGATAGGAAATAGCAGAATGTCAAAATGTGCTTCCATTTGTTCCTTTTTTTTGTATTATGACACTTCTTACCTGTCCGGTGGGCTGCCAATAGTGTAAGTAAGGAGAGGCTGGCCAAAGTATCACACATTATTTATGCATTCAGCTCTTAATGAAGTGGAGAGGGTTACCTGTCCAAAACATCCCCCCCTTCATTTTTTGCAATGGCCCATCAGATGGGAGGGGATGGGAGGTGATGAATCTGATAAGGGGACCTTATACTTTAGGCTTTAAATACTAATTTCCCAAAATGTTATACTGATATTGTCCAAAAATTTTTGTGTCTAATCTGCTTGCAATGTTGATGGAAAAATTGCAAAATTACTAATGTTTTTTCTTGTTTCACTCCACAGTTTCCTTCAACGCCACAGGAATGGCAGACTGTGGCTTCCCACTTTGCCAGCCGTTGGGACTTTCCCAATTGTGGAGGTGCAATTGATGGGAAACACGTCCGCATCATCCCACCCCCCAATTCGGGGTCCTACTATTATAATTACAAGGGGTTTAATAGTATCGTGATGTTGGCGGTGGTGTCAGCGCCCTACGACTTACTGTATGTGCACGTGGGGCAAAATGGCCGGAGGGTGGAGTGTTCGCACGGACCGAATTCTACTGGCGTCTCCAGAGTGGCAGTCTGGATTTGCCACCTCCAGAGGAGAATGTAGAAGAACTCCCATTCCTTTTCGGCACGGATGAGGCATTTGCTCTGGCAAACCACCTGATGCGGCCTTTCCCGATGAGGACCTTCACCCCAGATCAGAGGATCTTTAATGTGCGACTGGCCAGAGCCAGAGGAGTCATGGAGAACACTTTCGGAATAATGGCCAGCCGGTTCCGCCTATTTTTGACGCCAATACACATGGCAGAATATAAACTAAATCACATTGTGTTTGCCTGCTGCAGGGCCGTCTTTAAGGCAGGGCAAAAGGGGCAACTGCCCTGGGCCCTGTCATTGTTGTGGGGCCCAAAGCAGCTGGCTCATACTTGCCAACTATCCTGGTTTAAATTCCCTTGTCCCTTCAAGTTTTAGTCCTGTGCTGCGTCCCGATATCTCAGTGTGAAGTGCTGGTAGTAATGCTGCCCAGCTCTGCCCTATTGTTGTGAACAGATGACTCACCTACAGACCCTGTGTTTACATGTAAATAACCGGAATTCATATGTAAATAGCGGCGGCATTATTAAGTAAATAGCTGCGGCTGGCGACATTAATATGTAAATAAATCATATGTATATTATGCTCCCCTGCAGTTAGGAGATGATGTGTTGTAACCTCTAGCAACTAGTGAACAGTATTACTGTGCAGTAATCTCTAGAAACCAATTAATAAGCAGAAATAATTTTCTGTAATCTCTAGCAACTAAACAGTGAGCCGTAATGTGTGCTGTAACCTCTAGCAACCTTTCATTAAACAGTAAAGATATGCTGTAACTGCTGGCAACCAATCACAATTGCTGCCTGATCTGCTACGGTAAACTGATTTTAAGTCTAGCTGCTCTCTATTGTATGTCTCAGAGCAGGTGGAGAGTGAAATTGCATGGGGGGGCCCCAAAAACATTTTTGCCCAGGGTCCAATCAATATTAAAAATGGCCCTGGCCTGCTGCGTTCTGCACAATTTTTTGAAAAAACATTCATCAAACTATGTGGCCTCAGTTGGCTCTGATGTAGACTTGCCGGAAAATGTCAACATCACGGCCCTTGAAGCTGCTCGTCCTGGCTTGCGCCCCCAAAGCGCCCGCAAAGTCAGAAACCAATACATGGAGTACTTTGTGGGTAGGGGGGCCATTGATATGACAGACAATGTCTGAGAGGCATTTTTTTAATACATTTTTCTTTGAAACTCCAATAATCTTTGTTTTCATTTACTGCTCGGCTTTGTTTTAGGTGTCTCCTAGGTATTTTTGCAGTTTTTTTGGGCCTTTTTCTACAACAGTGCAAACCCAAGTTCTGAGCAAGATGAGGTGACAGTCTCTTCTTCAGATAATCTTATTATGTTGTGGGTCTGCTACACACACACCTTGTTTTTGTTGATAATGTATGTAATGCATTACTGACAAAAAATATTGCTCATTTTCAGCACCATGGCAAAAATATGTGGGGTCATGAAAATGGCGTGAAATTTAAACATCACTGTGGGTGTTATTTACTAAAGGCAAATCCACTATGCACTACAAGTGCACTGCAAAAGTGCACCTGAAACTGCACTTGGAGTGCAAAGTAGATTTGCCTTTAGTAAATAACACCCATTGTCACAGAAAACAACAACTTTACTACAAATACTGCTTTTGCACATTGAACAAGGAAGCCACACATTGTTGATAATTTCACTTTTTACTCAAAGCACATTCACATGTGTGTTTAGAAAAGGGTTTTACAACAAACCAACATATTTGGTGTATATAAAACATTTTTGGTAACATTTTTCTAACTTGGTGTTTTTGTGTAAACAGGCATGTATCAAAGCATAACATACAGAACAAAGGAACTTACACAGTTGAACTTTGAAAAGTGAAGACAATATCAGACATGAGTATGTACAAACTGTGCTGATATTGCCTTCATCAGATGGGGTGTCCCCCCTTGGAAAAGCCAAATTTGGAAGATGCACACAAATTGAGAATCATAAAGTGGCCAGTGCAACCCCTTCATCTCAGCCACTTTAGTAGCAAGGAAGGGGTTGCACCCACAAAACACATACATTGATCCCCCATGATGGGAGATAGTACATGTTGACACACTGTGTGCATCTTCCAAATTTGGCTTTTCTAAAAATATTAAAGTGTTTTTGAAAGTTTAAAAACGATGCTAGCTAGTTTGGGGTGTTGCAGACTCTCCCCAAAACATCAATAATGTTCTTCATTTTTTGTTGAACATCATTGATGTTTTTCTGTATATTCTCTAAATCGTGATTGCACCCCATTATCTCCCCAATGAGGATCTGGGCACTTTCACTGGTAAAATGCGATTCTTCTTTGACATCACCTAAAAAAAACGAAAAAAAAAACAACATGTATTATAAATATGCAGACATACATTGATTAGCTTACCAGAAGCTGTGGTCTCCGACACTCACCTGTTATGGTGCCAATTTCGCCAATTTCAACAATCTCTCCTTCCTCCTCCTCCTCTGCTTGCGCTTTTGGTATTTCCCCTTCTTTGGGAGGTGTGGGGTCCCTGGTGTCCTCAGACGTCCCGAGTCTTCTCTCCCCTATGAGAATGTAAAAAAGGAATACTTAGCACACTGATATTTGAGGGCAGAACTAGGAATATGAAACATTGCTTGGAAGTATCGTACAATTGTGTTTTTTGGCAGAGTTCAAAGGTGAAAACATTATTTTTGATACTTTCTAAAGCTGGAATACTTACCTGTAGTGTGAACAAATGTAGTCAAGTGCAAGTTGGCAAAACATTGTTTTTCATCGGGCTAACGAACGATGTTTATTACGAACTATTGAACCCATGAACATGAAAGTGCCAATTTTAAACTGTACAAAATTAAATTAAAGCCCATGGAGCAGTATGCAAGCAATAATAATAATATGAACACACGACAACTACTTACTTTTTTGAAGAATACACTTGATCCTTCTGTACTGATCGTGCTCCCTCAGTTTCAGGTCTGACCAGCGTTTTCTCAGTTGATCCTTGGATCGTCGTACCCCAAAATTCTTCTGAAGACTCTTCACTAGGGATGAGCCGAACACCCCCCGGTTCGGTTCGCACCAGAACTTGCGAACGACCCCCGCGTTCGGTACGAACGTTAGAACCCCATTGAAGTCTATGGGACTCGAACGTTCGAATTGGAAAGTGCTAATTTTAACGGCTAATATGCAAGATAGTGTCCTAAAAAGGGTTTGGGGACCTGCCTCCTGCCTCAGGGGACATGGGTCACTGCAAAAAAAAGTTTTAAAACTGCCGTTTTGGCGGGAGCACTGATTTTAATGACGATTAAAGTGAAAAAAAAAAAGTTAAATATTCCTTTAAATATGGTGCCCGGGGGGTGTCTGTAGTATGCCTGTGAAGTGCCACGTGTTTCCCGTGTTTAGAACAGTCCCTGCACAAAATGACATTAAACGGAAATAACACCATTTAAAACTGCTTGCGGTTTTAATGTTATATCTGGTTCCTGCAATATGGTTGAAAATCATTGAGAAACATGGCATGGGTAGCCCTCCCTGCCCATTACCAGCCTATTTGGGTCTTGTATGCATATTAAGGGGAACCCCGTACCCATATTAAAAAAAGGAAATGCGTGTGGCCCCCAGGCCCTATATACTCAGAACAGCAGTATACAGGCGGTGCAAACAAGACAGGGACTGTGTAGGTTTGTTGTGTTAAGTTGAATCTGTTTGTCATTTTCAACCGGTATATTTTTAAAGTGTAGCTCCAGTCAAAAAAACTATCTTTAAGCTTTTTGGAAAACATAGGGAAGGGTTATCACCCCTGTATAATTTGTTTTGTCGTCCATCTTTTTTCATCTCACTTGCTGCTGTCTCCTTGCGTTTGCAAGTAGGAGATGTTTGTAAGTTGGATGTTTGAAAGTAGGGGCCTGCCCTATATTATAGCGGTATGTACTGGGTACAGAGCACGCAGACAGCACGCACTATCTCCTAACACTACTGACTGCAAGCTCTATTATTAACCACTTGTTAGCCCAATGTTTGCATAAAGTGAAAGATGAAGTTATGCTGAGTAAATAGATATCAAACATGTCACTCTTCAAAATTGCACATGCCCGTGGAATGGCGCCAAACGTCGCTACATAAAAAATCCCCATAGGCGACGCTTTAAATATTTTTTTACTGGTTACATGTTTTGAGTTGCAGAGGAGGTCTAGGACTAGAATTATTGCTCTCGCTCTAACATTCTCGGCGATACCTCACATGTGTGGCACATGCGAGCACATGGGGACATGGGCGCTTTAATTTTTATTTTATTTTTTTATTGTTCATTTTACTTTATTTATTTTAGTTTGACATTTTTTTTCCCAAAAATATATTTTTGATCACTTTTATTCTTATTACAAGAAATGTAAACATCCCTTGTAATAGGAATATGGGGTGACAGGTCCTCTTTACAGTGAAATCTGGGGGGTCAATATGACCCCACATCTCACCTCTAGGCTGGGAAGCCTGAAATAAAAAATAAAAAAAAGATTCTGGCTTTGATCGTACTGGCGAGTTGGTAGAAGCACCGGAGGGCGGTGAGGGGTGGGGGGTGTCTATGGCTGGGTATTTCAGGGTATCACCGAGTATGGCTGGGTATCTCTGAGTATGGCTGGGTATGGCAATTTATGGCAGGGTATTACAGAGTATTGGCGGGGTATTGGCGGGGTACTACAGAGTAATAGCAGGGTACTGCAGAATATTGGGGGTACTGCAGAGTAATGGCGGGTACTGCAGAGTATTGGGGGGTACTGCAGAGTAATGGGGGGTACTGCAGAGTAATGGCAGGGTACTGCAGAGTATGCACTGGTATTGCAGAGTATTGGCAGGGAATTGAGGGGTTAAATTCGGTGAGCAGCGATGTGGGCACTGCAGATGCAGCCCACATCGCTGCTGACACCGATCTCTTTCCCCTCCGCTGTACCGATCGGTACAGAAAGGGGAGGGAGGAACAGGCGTCATAACATGACGCCGGTTTGTTTCCAAGTGATCACTCCGTCATTTGACGGAGCAATCACGTGGTAAACGGCCGCTATGAGCGGCCGTTTACCGTGATGCGCCGGGTCCTATGGACCCGGTGGTCACGGATGCTCTCGAGTGCGCACACCTCGGGGCACGCGAGAGCAGAATTCTGGGAGGCCGTTAATTAACGGCCTCTCTGAGTTAAACAACCGCCCTGAAGCCGTTAATCGGCAATGGGCAGTTGTTAAGTGGTTAAAGCTAGATCACTAGCTATATAGGTGAGGTGAATATAGTGGTGTATACTGCAGTCAGGGCACAGACAACAACCACTACACAGCAGCAAGATAGGAAATCAGCCAAAAACGATTGGTGTGTACTGTGTTGAAGGTACACAGAACACCCACTGCTTCAGATGCAAAGTAACACACTACAGGAGGCCGCCTTAAAGGCGGCCTTATATAGTGTGGGGCGTGCACTACACAGCCTGAGCTATGATTGGCCACAGGCAGGATGCCTGTGGCCAATCATGGCTCTCCTCGCTGCCGGCGCTGCGATTGGCCAAGCATGCGGGGTCACAGTGCATGCTTGGCCAATCATCGGGCAGCAATGCACTGCGCCAACGCAGTGCATTGTGGTCCGCGCGTGCGTCACTCGAATTTTGACGCGAACGGCCAAAACGTTCGGAATTCGCCGAACGCACGAACAGCCAATGTTCGAGTCGAACGTACGTTCGACTCGAACACGAAGCTCATCCCTACTCTTCACAACTTTTGTCAGGATCTTGGCCTTTCTGATATTTGGGTTTGGGTACGGTCCATACTTCCCACCATAGTCATTCCTCTTCAATATGTCCACCATCTCCAACATCTCAACAAAAGACATATTTGAGGCCTTAAATCTTCTCCTCCGGGATCGGGACGTTTCAGGCTCTGGGCTTTCCTCGTCCTCCTCCTCGTTAGTGGAATTATTATTGCGCACCTGCTGTGTCTCCGCCATGTGCTCTCCCCACTGCGCCGAAAGAGAAGGGGCGGGGAATAGTCTAGAAAGAACGTCAGGGGTGGGCGGAGTTTTTCATGCATGCGCACTGTATATAAAACGCAACACATGTGTGTCGTACGTACGATCTGTGAGCAGAGTGAGGAGCTGACACGCCGATCGTGCAAACAAAGGTACAGAGTTTAGCATGGCATTATTATTAGGGTTTGTCTTGTGTTGTGTCTTGCAGACAAGATGGATTCCTTTCCAGAAATCGCATTTTAAGGGGCTATTCATTGATCTGCTCAGGGAGCTGCCCATTCCTGTGGCAGATGAACAACCCCTTTTATAAGGACCTAACAAAGAGGGAGAAACTGCTTAGTTTTGTAAAGACCATGGTCCCCACGGCAGACATGACCTATGTGAAGGCCAAAGTTGGTCCCCTGAGGAGTATATATCTCAGGGAGCGCAAAAAGCACCAGAATTCCCTGAGATCAGGAGATCCAGATGCCATTTATATCCCCAGGATGGTGTACTATGAGAGGCTGCATTTTCTGGCAGACTAGGGGAAACCCAGCCACCACTCTACAGTCTTCCTTCAAGGCTTCCTTCACCCCCAGCTGAGGCTTCTGATGTCCAACCTGGGCCTTTCAGGCAGCAACATGTGGAGGGGCCCAGCTTGAGACAGGTATAGCATTGTTGAACATATTTCTTGTCGTACATTTAACCACTTGACCACTGGGCACTTAAACACCCTTAATAACCAGACCAATTTTCAGCTTTCGGTGCTCTCACATTTTGAATGACAATTACTCAGTCATGCAACACTGGACCTATATGACATTTTTGTCCTTTTTTTCACACAAATGGAGCTTTCTTTTGGTGGTATTTAATCACCGCTCGTTTTTTTATTTTTTGTGCTATAAAAGAAAAAAGACCCCAAATTCTGTAAAAAAATGAATTTTTCTTCGTTTTTTTTATAATAATTTAGCAGATTAGTAATTTTCCTTCATAAATTTTGGCCAAAATTTATACTACTACATATCTTTGGTAAAAATAAGTACAAATTGGTGGATATTATTTGGTCTTTGTGAAAGTTATAGAGTCCACAAGCTATGGTGCCAATATCTGAAAATGTATCACACCTGAAGTACTGACGGCCTATTTTAATTCTTGAGACCCTAACATGCCAGAAAAGTACAAATACCCCCCCAAATGACCCCTTTTTGGAAAGGAGACATTCCAAGGTATTTAGTAAGAGGCATGATGAGTTTTTTGAAGTTGTAATTTTTTCCCACAATTCTTTGCAAAATCAAGATTTTTTTTTTCACAAAATTGTCATATTATCAGTTTATTTCTCACACACAGCATATGCATACCACAAATTACACCCCAAAACACATTTTGCTATTACTCCCGAGTACAGCGATACCACATGTGTGAGACTTTTACACAGTGTGCCCACATACAGAGGCCCAACATGCAGGGAGCGCCATCAGGCGTTCTGGAGCATCCAGGCCAATTCTGACATTTCTCTCCTACATGTAAAAATCATCATTTATTTGCTAGAAAATTACATAGAATCCCAAAACATTATATATGTTTTTTTAGCAAACACCCTGGAGGTCGTTGCAACTTTTCATCTCGCACGGTATTTGCCCAGAAATTTTTCGAATGCTTTTTTTTGGAAAAAAAACTATTTTGTGCTTAAAAAAAAAACACAGTAAAGTTAGCCCAATTTTTGCATAATGTGAAAGATGAAGTTACGCCGAGTAAATAGATACCTAACGTGTCACTCTTCAAAATTGCACACGCTCGTGGAATAGCGCCAAACCTTGCTACTTAAAAATCCCCATAGGCGAAGCTTTAATTTTTTTTTACTGGTTACATGTTTTGAGTTACAGAGGAGGTCTAGGGCTAGAATTATTGCTCTTGCTCTAACATTCGCAGTGATACCTCACATGTGTGGTTTGATCACCGTTTTCATATGTGGGCGGGACTTACGTATGCGTTCGCTTCTGCATGCGAGCACATGGGGACAGGGGCACTTTTAAAAAAAAAAATCCTATTGTTCATTTTACTTTATTTATTTTAGTTTGACATTTTTTTCCCCAAAAATAAATTTTTTGATCACCTTTATTCCTATTACAAGGAATGTAAACATCCCTTGTAATAGGAATATGGCATGACAGGTCCTCTTTACAGTGAGATATAGGGTCAATAAGACCCCACATCTCACCTCTAAGCTGGGAAGCCTGAAATAAAAAAAATATTCTGGCTTTGATCGTATTGGCGAGTCGGTAAAAGCACCGGAGGGCGGCGGGAGGGGGGATGTCTATGGCTGGGTATATCAGGGTATCAACGAGTATGGCTGGGTATCTCCGGGTATGGCAATTTATGGCTGGGTATTGCAGAGTATTGGCTGGAATTGTACTGCAGAGTATTGGCGGGTACTGCAGAGTATTGGTGGGTACTGCAGAGTATTGGAGGGTACTGCAGAGTATTAGCGAGTATTGCAGAGTATTAGCTGGTATTGAAGAGGTTTGGCGGGTATTGCAGAGTATTAGCTGGCATTGCAGAGTATTGGCGGGTATTGCAGAGTATTGGCGGGTATTGCAGAGTATTGGCTGGTATTGCAGAGTATTGGCTGGTATTGCAGAGTATTGGTGGGTATTGCAGAGTATTGGCTGGTATTGCAGAGTATTGGCGGGTATTGCAGAGTATTAGCAGGTATTGCAGAGTATTAGCGGGTATTGCAGAGTATTGGCTGGTATTGCAGAGTATTGCAGAGTATTAGCGGGTATTGCAGAGTATTAGCGGGTATTGCAGAGTATTGGTGGGTATTGCAGAGTATTAGCTGGCATTGCAGAGTATTGGCTGGTATTGCAGAGTATTAGCGGGTATTGCAGAGTATTGGTGGGTATTGCAGAGTATTGGCTGGCATTGCAGAGTATTGGCTGGCATTGTAGAGTATTGGCAGTGAATAGAGGGGTTAAATTTCGGTGAGCAGCGATGTGGGCACTGCAGATGCAGCCCACAGTGCTGCTGACACCGATCTCTTCCCCCTCCGCTGTACCGATCGGTACAGAGAGGGGGAGGGAGGAACCGGCGTCATAACATGACAGACAACACATACAAGTGATCACTCCGTCATTACAGGACCCGGCGGTCATGGATGCTCTCGAGTGCGTGCCCCAGGGGGCGCGCGAGAGCGTAATTCTGGGAGGACGTCATATGACAGCCTCCCAGAGTTAAACAACCGCCCTGTAGCCGTTATTCGGCTATGGGCCGGTTGTTAAGTGGTTAATGATATTAACTAGATGTTATTATTGATCAATAAGTTGTGATTTAACAAAGTGGTTTACATATCAATAGGCAGTAGTGACCAAAAATGATTGGGACAAGAATGAAAAATGCTGGGCTCAGAATGATAGTCTGTTCTATTTGGTAACATTCAATTTGCAACAGTCATGAGCACAAAATTGTGATTGATGACCAAAAAACTAAAACTACGTCCCATTTCCATACACAGGAAGACCTCAGCCGGGAGGAGGCTGTGGCAAGTGGCAGAAGGGAGGAGGCTGTGGCAAGTGGCAGCCGGGAGGTCGACCATCGCCCCCCTCCTCCTGCCACAACTACAGGAGCCGAGCCACAGCCTGGAAGGAAGCCTTGCGGGAAGTGCCTAAGGAAAACCAGAGAGTGATGGCCTGGGTTCAGTCTGGTCTGACAGAAGATGCAGGCTCTTGTAGGACCACAGCCTGGGGACATAGATGGCATCTGCTCTTCCTGATCTCTTAGACTTCTGGACCACACTGCTCTCCCTGAGATATGTACTCCTCAGGCCACCAATTTTGCATTTTCAAATTAGTTCATATCTGCCCTGGGGTCCAAAGGCTTTGCCAAATCGACCAGTTTCTCCAGCGCTGCCTTCCTGTTTATTTGTTTGACACCTAAATAAAGTTTTTTTTGGTTCAAGAAATACTTGTGTATGTGTTTTACTTCAAAAAGGACAGTTTATTTGTGAGTAGGCAGGTACATTTCAAAAACACAAAGTCAAATGAATAACAGGGGGCACCAACACCAAACAAACCTCCTCTAGATTAAAAAAGAAAACAAGAAAATAAAAGATAATAATGGTGTTGTGGTAAGTTGACACACAAAACACAACAAAAAAACTACAAAGATGAGCAAACTGTCAAAAAAGGAGATGTTGATTAAAAAAAACAACCACCAAATTTAAAAACAAAAAGAAAAAAAAATGATTGGGGAGATGTGACGAATTAAAATATTGTATTCATGAAATTAGGAAAAAGAATAAAGAAATAAGTTTGGGAGAAGTGTGTGTGAATATGAGCAGCAAAACAACTTAATTCTTGTAGTATTATAAAGAAAAATAGAATGCAGCATGACAAATGTGCTATATCGATTACGAGCGGTAGTTTTACGTGACCGAACGCTTCTGTTTTAGAATTTTATTGTGAGCATGCGTGGCACCTTGTCTGTCGGACTAGGATACATATGATCGAAACTGACGCAATCGGATCATGACGTCGGAAAGTTTTATAGCCAAGCTCTCAAACTTGGTCCGTCGGATATTCCGACGGAAACAGTCTGATGGAGCCCACACACTGTCAGATTATCCAACAACACGGTCCGATCGGACATTTTCCATCGGAATATCCGACCGTGTGTACAAGGGCTTACAGAGCTGTTGTCAGAACACAATGTCCTGGCGTCAGTAGGAGATGGGTAATTCCTATATCCACCTTGCTTGTGTGGAGGAATCTGTTGACTTTTTTTGTAGTTCAGCCTGCTGGCTAAACAAAAAAAAAGAAAAACTAACCGTCTATGCCCAGCTTTACATTGCTGCTTGCTCCAATATTAGGCCTGCTGTGCAGGTATATGCAGGAGGCAATATTTATATAGATCGAGCTACTATTTAAGAATAAGCTTAGGGCATCCCAGTCGTTGTTTTAAAAATACAAGTTAAAAAACAAAAAACGTGAAAAGAATACTTAGGCCGTCCATACACGGTTCGAAGCTCGGCTGGTTTGAACTGTTAATAGACAGCCTGATTGTACCAAGTTGATCGATTGATCAACTTGGGTACAACCAGCCCTTCCGGATTATCTTGCAATTAACGCAAGCGCCTGCTATAGCCGCTAGCAATAATCACCAATTCCCCTGTCAGCACTGTCTGGGTGAAAAAACAAATGGGAAAGTGGCGTTGTTATTTGATTAATAGTGTTAAGATCTTATTATTCATTCAGAGGAATGCAGTTCTAATTTGGAGATGAAATAATAATGATTAAAAAGCAAGTAGGAGAAAAACCTTTTTGTGTTTTCTTAGCAACAAACAAGTCCATATTCCAGGGCAAGCCTTCAGAGGGGAGTTGGAAGCAGACTCCAAGTTACATGCAAAAAGAGAGCCAGGAAAGGCGCCACCAGATTAAAAACAGTTGCATTTATTTGAAACACACAGGTGCATACATCCACTTACAGATAGTTTTGAGAATTTCCAACACAAAAGTCCTCAGCACTGTCAGCCAGCATTAGAGAGCCTGTAGATGTTTTTCCCATCAGATGGAGGGTCCCGACCCGCAGAACTTCCCTGTCTGACGGCGTACACCGAGATCGAGGCTTGGCTCAGATCCACAGTGGAACGCAGGCGTCGAGCGTGGTGACGTCACTGCCAATAGCGACGACATTTCGGAGCATGCGCACTGCGTGTAGACAAACAGACGCGCTCCTTCCTCAAGCTTAGGGGAACTCAGGCTGTGTTCAGCCTTAAATGTGCTGGCCAATTTTGCTGCCATCTAGCAACCGCAGTAAAAAACAATTACTATCAAGTTGAAACACAGCTGCAAACTTTTAACCTTTTAATTATTGCAAATGCAAGGTGAGGTGATTCCCTAGTTTGGGCCTATATATACATGGATAGATCTACTAAAAATAAAAATAGTGGGAAAATATAAAGAAAAGGCCACGAAAATAAGGAAAATTATTCAATACAAACAAATATCCATGTATAATGTATACATAAACTTGCAATCATATATTTGGGGTTAATTAAAAATATATAGCAAATCTGATATTGCAACCCCCTTAGGTATACTACACAGATAAGTTAAAAACTAAACTACTTTAGAAACAATTGATAAATGTTATATTATGCTGATGTCACCAAAGCATGGTTAAAATTCATTATGGATAAATACTTTATTATTTAAATATCTAAACTAATTGTCAAACCGAGATATATGTAATACCAAAATACATTAATTTAATAAAATAAAATATAGTATAAAGATTAAAAATTTATATTTTATACTAATTTGTATAGTTTTGTATAAATTTCCATAAATCCAAATTATTGACAGATAATATGGTGGCTTCTATGGTAAATTATGTGATTTATCCTTCCAATATAATAGAAAATATATATATAAAAAGGTAAACAAAAAAAACAGATATAAATTTTTTTTTTATAAAATCGTGCAGAACTCCAATGCTTCGTTTATTCCACCAGGTGACAGGGCATCAAGGAAATATATCCAGAAAGTTTTGTGTTCGCAAAGCTTAAAATATCTTTCTGCGTCTGACATATTTTTGGGCATTTGTTCCAATACCCAAACTTTAAGGCCATCCGTAGAACCTTTGTGACACTGTGCAAAATGGCGAGGGACACTGTGCTTGTCCTTGCCTGCCTCAATTTTCCTTCAGTGTTTGCCAAACCTCTCTCTGAGTGGGCGAATAGTACGGCCCACATAGAGTAAATGGCATGGGCAACGTAGGCAATACACTACAAAGTCTGATGAGCAATTATAGAACTCACCAATCTTGTAGGTCTTGCCTTTAGTTGTAAACTGTTTTTGCCCGTGCTGTACAAAACTACATGTTTTGCACAAAGATTTTTTGCACTGAAACATGCCATATAATGGCACTAAACAGATCCGTGGTATGGAATGGGTGGGTCGTGGCTTAAGCTTACTGGGAGCAATTTTGTTTTGTATACTAGGGGCTCTTCTGTACGTAACTTTGGGGCATTTTGGTAGCAAGGTCTTTAAATGTAGATCCTCTAGAAGGATAGGCCAATGTTTTTTTTAGGATAGATTCCATTTTTTTGTGTTCGTGATGAAACCTAGTAGTAAAACAGACGGAATGATCAAATGTTCTATCCTTTTTGGTTGGTAATCTGTCTTGTGTATACTGCATTTGGGCTTCAAGAATAAGAGATTCCAGATACCCTCTTCCCTGAGTTTTTTACTAAGTACCTTGCTTTCTTCTACAAAATCAATTGGATTGGTACAGTTGCATTTAAGACGACAAAATTGTCCTCTACGCATGTTGTTTTTCCACTTGTGGAAATGGCAGCTTCTATAATGTAGAAGAGAGTTACCCGCGGTCAGTTTTGAGTAGTTCTTAGCATGTATAACATCCTCAATATGATATAACGCCAGGTCTGAAAATGGCAATCTTTCAGCGTCTGACACATATGTAAAACTTAAACCATATGGGTTATTGTTGCAATGGTTAACTAAATCTTCTGTATCCTGAGGGGAGCCATCCCAAATAATGACAATGTCATCTATACATCTGCCATAATAGATGAGATGTTTAGAATAGGGATTATTGCTCCATATGTATTTGTGTTCCCATAGTCCCATTGCGAGATTTTGCGTACGAGGGAGCGAAATTCGCTCCCATTGCCGTGCCTTGAACCTGCACATAGAATTGATAGTTGAAAACAAAATAATTGTGCTCAAGGCAAAATTTTGTACACTATACAATGAATGTGGCTTATTTACTATTCATATATTGGTCTAGAAACAAAAAATTATTCAATGCCTCAAGACCAAAACTACGTGGGATCGATGTGTACAGGGCACTAACATCTAGTGAAATCCAGATGTAGTTACTATTCCAAGAATAGGGTTTTAATGTTTCAAGCAAATGGGTACCATCTCTAATATAAGATTGTAACCCCTGAGCCAGTGGCTGGAGGTAATAATCTACATATTTTGATAGACCGGAAGTGATGCTATCCATGGCTGCTATGATGGGCCTACCAGGGGGATTGGTCAAGCTTTTATGAACCTTAGGGATATTTTAGAGAGTCCGGTAAAAATCTTTAACTAAAAAGGAAACTTCAGATTTATCCAGGATTAGGGATTGAGTTGCCTTCTCTATTAGTTGATTGACTTCCTTTTTGAATTCAGGGAGTGGATCTTTATTTAATTATTTATATGTTGATACATCAGAATGGAGGCGATATGCTTCTTTGATATAATCCTCATGATTCATAATGACGATACCCCCTCCCTTGTCAGCAGTTTTTACAATTAAGTCTTCATTGCAAGCAAGGGATTTGATAGCCTTCTTTTCCAAAGATGTCAGATAGCCAAGATGAGGGTAACAGAACAATGTATGTGAACATAATCTCTTGATATCTGCATACACCATATTGTAGAATGTATTTATACGAGGACCTTTTGACTGATGTGGATAGAAGGCAGATTTGGGCTTAAGAGTAGAGTGTACTACTGAGGGTGAGGTTTGAAGGTGTTGTGTATACAGTTCCAAATTAGTGTAAGAACTATCCAAGCCAGGTTCTTCAGATGTATCTATACTGTCTGTATCAAAACTGAACTCTATCTGTTCTGTTTGGACTACAGACTCTACATTAGTAGAAGGGACACTGTCAGGTACTATGTGTTTCGTTTTTTTAATTTTGAAATACCTTTTTAATGTAAACTTCCTTATGTATTTATTCAGATCTTTAAATAATACATAAGGATTGGGTTTGGAGGCTGGTGCAAAATTTAGACCCTTACTCAGCAATGTAATCTCAGCAGAAGAAAGAACATGTTTGGAGAGATTACCGTATTTATCGGCGTATAACACGCACTTTTTTCCCCTTAAAATCAGGGGAAAATCGAGGGTGCGTGTTATACGCTGATCCGCCGTGATTCCCTTGCGATTTTTGGGCTCTGGGTGGCTTTAAGCCGCCTTCAGCCCTTCTCGCGGCTTTCGTCTGCCTTCAGCCCTTCTCTGCGGTTTTCGAGAGCGGCTAAAGCCTCCGAGTACGGCCGAGGCGGGCGAAAACTGGCGAGAGCAGCCGAAAGGCTCTGAGTACGGCCGAGGCGGCTGAAAGGCTCTGAGTACGGCCGAGGCGGCCGAAAGGCTCAGAGTACGGCCGCCTCGGCCGAAAACCGCCGAGAAGCGGTGAGAGCGGCCAAAAGCCTCAGAGTACGGCCGAGGTGGCCGAAAGCAGCCGAGATCTTCCGGGCGCCGCCGAGATATGAAGGACATCTCTGCGGCGCCATTTTTTAAAACAAAAGATGAGGGGACAAGGCTGCAATGACAAGGCTGCAATGACGGACAGGCTGCAATGACAAGGCTGCAATGATAGACAGGCTGCAGGCTGCAATGACAAGGCTGCAATGACGGACAGGCTGCAGGCTGCAATGACAAGGCTGCAATGACAAGGCTGCAATGATGGACAGGCTGCATGACAAGGCTGCAAATAACACTGACAAGGCTTCGGATGGACACTGATAAGGCTGCATTGATGGGCATTTAAATGTAAAGTTTTTTTCCTTAAATTTCCCTCCTAAAAGTTTTTTTCCTTAACCACTTTCAGACCGGACCAATTTGCTGGTCAAAGACCAGACCACTTTTTGCGATTCGGCACTGCGTCGCTTTAACTGACAATTGCGCGGTCGTGCGACGTGGCTCCCAAACAAAATTGACGTCCTTTTTTTCCCACAAATAGAGCTTTCTTTTGGTGGTATTTGATCACCCCTGCGGTTTTTATTTTTTGCGCTATAAACAAAAATAGAGCGACAATTTTGAAAAAAACGCATTATTTTTTACTTTTTGTTATAATAAATATCCCCCAAAAATATATAAAAAAACATTTTTTTCCCTCAATTTAGGCCGATACGTATTCTTCTACATATTTTTGGTAAAAAAAATTGCAATAAGCGATTATTGATTGGTTTGCGCAAAAGTTATAGCGTTTACAAAATAGGGGATAGTTTTATGGCATTTTTATTAATAATTTTTTATTATTATTTTTTTTACTAGTAATGGCGGCGATCTGCGATTTTTATTGTGACTGCGACATTGTCGGGGACCCATCAGACATTTTTGACACATTTTTGGGACCATTGTCATTTATACAGTAATCACTGCTATATAAATGCAGTGATTCCTGTGTAAATGACACTGGCAGTGAAAGGGTTAACCAGTGGGTGGCAGTGTAGGGGTTAAGTGTTCCTAGGGGTGTGTTACTAACTGTGGGGGGGTTGGGCTTTCATTTAGTGTACACTGATCTCTGCTCCAATCACATGGAGCAGAGATCAGCGTCACTAGTTGCTAGGCAGAATGGAAAAATGTTGTTTACACAGCATTTCCTCCATTCGGCCGCTCCGTGAGACGATCGCGGGGATGCCCGCGGCGATCGAGTCCGCGGGTCCCGCGACCGGACTCACAGGGGTCCCGACCAGCGCGGGAGCACGCCGCCGGCGGCACGCTCCCGATGGCAGGGCGGCATCGAATATTGGACGTACCTGTACGCCAATATGCCTGCCCGTGCCATTCTGTCGACGTACATCGCCGTGCGCTGGTCGGGAAGTGGTTAAAATACGTCGGCTCGTGTTATACGCCGATAAATACGGTAAATATTTTTATAGTTCGTAAAGCTTGTGGAGACTCTCGTTTCTGTCTATTTCTTCCCCCTCTGCAGCCTCTGCGTCGTGCTTTCTTTTTTGCGCAGCCACTGGAGAGGGGTTCATTACTAAAAAAGTAGGGTCATTCAAAAGAAGACTAGAGCTAACATCAGGTGGTAATTGAGAACCAAAACTGAAAGGATTATTGGTAGAAATTATAGAAGAACTACTCTTACTCTTTACTTTAATCTTACTCTTTTATATATATATTTTCTATAATATTGGAAAAATAAATCACATAATTTACCATAGAAGCCACCATATTATCTGTCAATAATTTGGATTTATGGAAATTTATACAAAACTATACAAATTAGTATAAAAATATTAATTTTTAATCTTTATTTATACTATATTTTATTTTACTAATGTATTTTGGTATTACATATATCTCGGTTCGACAATTAGTTTAGATATTTAAATAATAAAGTATTTATCTATAATGAATTTTAACCATGCTCTGGTGACACCAACATAATATAACGTATATCAATTGTTTCTAAAGTAGTTTCGTTTTTAACTTATCTGTGTAGTATACCTAAGGGGGTTGCAATATCAGATTCGCAATATATTTTTAATTAACCCCAAATATATAATTGCATGTTTATGTATACATTATGTGTGCAGAAAAAAAAACAAGAAAACACATGGATATTTGTTTGTATTGAATAATTTTCCTTATATTTCCTGGCCTTTCCTTTATATTTTCCCACTATTTTTATTTTTTATTTTTAGTAGATCTATCCATGTATATATAGGCCCAAGCTAGGGAATCACCTCACCTTGCATTTGCAATAATTAAAAGGTTAAAAGTTTGCAACTGTGTTTCAACTTGATAGTAATTGTTTTTTACTGGAGTTGCTAGATGGCAGCAAAATTGGCCAGCACATTTAAGGCTGAACACAGCCTGAGTTCCCCTAAGCTTGAGGAAGGAGCGCGCCTGTTTGTCTACACGCAGTGCGCATGCTCCGAAACGTCATCGCTATTGGCAGAGACGTCACCACGCCTGCGTTCCACTGTGGACCTGAGCCATGCCTCGATCTCAGTGTACGCCGTCAGACAGGGAAGTTCTGCAGGACGGGACCCTCCATCTGATGGGAAAAACATCTACAGGCTCTCTAATGCTGGTTGACGGTGCTGAGGACTTTTGTGCTGGAAATTCTCAAAACTATATGTAAGTGGATGTATGCACCTGTGTGTTTCAAATAAATGCAACTGTTTTTAATCTGGTGGTGCCTTTCCTGTCTCTCTTTTAGCACTGTCTGGGTGGATGGGGTAATTGTGCGAATGTTGCATGAAAAAATTCCCATTGTGTATGGCCAGTCTTATGCCGTGTACACAAGGTCGGACTTTCCAGCAGAAAAAGTCAGATGTAATTGTTTCATCGGATATTCCAATCGTGTGTAGGCCTCATCTGACTTTTTCTGAATTCTGACGGACCTAGAAATAGAACATGTTTTAAATCTTTCTGACAGAACCAATTCCTATCAGAAAAACCGTTTGTATGCTGTTCCGATGGACCAAAAAACGTTGAATGCTCTGAAGCAAGTACGAGATGGCAGCTATTGGCTACTGGCTATTGCACTTCCTTTTTTTAGTCCCGTCGTACGTGTTGTATGTCACCGCGTTCTAGATGGTCGGACTTTGGTGTGATCGTGTGTAGACAAGACAGTTTCAGCGGAACTCCGTTGGAAAAACCGTCAGAGTTTATTCCGACGGAAAAAACGGTCGTGTATGCAGCATTAGGCTTAGGGCACACAGGCATTTTAACGCTGCCTTTAACATGCACTAACAATTTCTGTAAAGGGTAAACTTAGTGATTGTAAAGTTAAATAAAAAAACAAAAAATATAAAGTCTGTGCAATGTTTTTGTACTTCCCCTTCTAAGGTCCCCTGCTATGGTGGCACACCTGCGGGCTTGATCCTGAGCTGTGTCCCCACCCCCCACTCATTGGATTTGACTGACAGCAGGAGAGGCCAATGCCTCCATTTCTTCCTTCATGTCCAGTGAGGAGAGCAAGCAGCAATGGCTCAAAATCAGGTTACGGTAAGTATTTAAGGGGGCTGAATATAGAAGGTATAACCAAAGCTATTTTGGCTGTACTCCTTTAGTTCACAGGAGTTTAGTTCATTCTGCACCCCTGTGACCCATTAGGTTAAAGTCCGCTGTTGGCTGACATTACAGAGCCGGTCCAGGCTCAGGGAAGATCCTGACCATATGGTTGGGATCCACCCACATGCCTGGACTGACACATGGTTTAGGCTCTCAACGTGCTGCTGAGAGCCTGAGCCAGCCACCCCTGCCCTCTTTACAGCCCAGCGCTCCAGTGAACACAGGAGAGGAGAGCAGAGAGTCAGTGACTGACAGTCACGTCTCTCGGCTCAGAGCAGAGGGGGGGAACTGAGTGATCAGCTGTGTTTGACTGCTCAGCTCTGACTTCAGAGCCAGCAGGGGACAGATGCAGGATCGGATGGATGATGCCTAGGTGAGTATAAATGTTTATTTTTAAAAAGTCAGTACTTCTCTTTTAATGCAGAGAATGCATTAAAGCTGAGCTCCACCCAAAAGGAGAAGCTCTGCTTTTCTGCCCCCCCCCTTCAGTGCCATATTTGGCACCTTGTGGGGAGGAGGGGGTACCTGGTTTTGACAAGTACCCACTCCCACTTCTTGCTGAGTTAGCCTTGGCAAACTCAGCCAGAAGTTCAGCCCTCCTCATTGAGAAAGTGCAACGTGATTCACGTACGTACATAGGAAGCCACGAGGCTTCACTACCGGTTTCCCTTACCCAAGATAGCGGCACTGCGACCCGAGAGCCATTTCAAGAATCGACTTGGGTGAGTACAACTTGGGATCCCTGGACAGGTAAGTGCCCTAATAGTAAAAGTCAGCAGCTACAGTATTTATAGCTGCAGTGCTGACTTTTAGTATTTTGGTGGAGGGGCTGGAGCTCCACATTAAGGTATAAACCTTAAGCCTTTACAACCACTTTAAAGCCCAACTTTGGGAAAATGTAAAGTGCCCTTGCAGTGTGGCTTGATTTAACTGATCCAACACTCCCTGGTAGATGGCCCTCCCCTACACTCCATTGACAGATTGTCCCTATAGCTGGCCATACACCATACAATTTTCTTATTCAATTGTCTTTAGATTTACCTTCAACTGTGTAGTGCAGGGGCCTGCCTGCATACAAATTGAAAGTGTTTAGATTTAACCTCATATTTGACGTCATATTATATGGTTTGTACAAAAAAAGAAAGGATTTCCCCAATGGGGCTTTTTGGCAGCGGAATAGCAAAGTCAAGTACCTTTGTCATGGTTGTATATAAAAAAATTGATTTATTCAAAAAAAAAAAAAAAGGTCACAAGCTTAAATACTCTAAAAGCTCATACGAACTTCTACACTGCACAAGGTAAATTTTATTACTATAACGATGGCACTAACATCACTACACACAGACTCTCACATTTGTGTTTTAGCATTTATCACCCATTCATCCATGGGAAAGAAAGAAAGAAAGAATGCTCCGACATCGTGGCTCCAACCATAACCCACCTCATAAACCGATCATTCCACGAAGGGATTGTTCCCAGCATCCTCAAACAAGGCATCGTCAAACCTCTACTCAAGAAACCAAACCTGGACCCTCAGGATCCAAACAACCGTAGGCCAATTACAAGCCTCAACACCATTTCTAAGATCATGGAGAAAGCTGTAGTACATCAGCTACAACTTCACCTGGATACTCACAAACTCCTGGACCCGCTGCAATCAGGCTTCCGCCCGGGTCATGGAACAGAAACAGCTCTCCTCAAGATTTGGGATGACGCCCTCGAAGCAGCAGATGACGGAGAGCCGTGTCTTCTCGTACTGCTAGACCTAAGTGCAGCATTTGATACAGTAGATCACAATACTCTACTCGTCCGACTCACAGAAGTAGCTGGAGTCCAAGACATAGATCTCCAATGGTTCGCGTCCTTCCTAGGAAATTGGTCACAGACAGTGAAACTAGGAAAATTCCTCTCCGAAACTCGGGCAGTCACCTGCGGAGTCCCTCAAGGCTCTCCTTTATCACCTCTTCAACATTTACATTCGCCCACTTCTCCAAATCATCAGATGCTCAGATCTCTGCTTCCACTCTTACGCTGACGACACGCAACTTTATTTCCGGATCAATGGAAAAAAAGATCACCAACAACAACTTGAAAACTGCCTCAAATCAATAGAGGACTGGATGACCACTAACTCCCTCCAGCTGAACGAATCAAAGACAGAGCTTCTTATCTTACACCCAAATCATAAGCCCGCAACCAAAACCTCCTGGTCTCCACCAACCGTCTTTGGGCAGACTATCTCCCCAAAGACCAAAGCGAAGAGTCTCGGGGTTATTTTAGACGCACAAATGTCTATGGATGCGCAAATAGGATCTGTAGTCAGTGGATCTCACCATCTGCTGCGCATGCTTCGCAGACTCATCCCTTTTATCCCAAAGAATGACAAAGCAGTGGTAGTTGGAACAATCATTAATTCACGACTGGACTACGCAAACTCGCTTTACATAGGATTACCACAATATCAACTTGCGCGATTACAACTGATCCAAAACACGGCGGCAAGGCTGATAACAGGAAAAAAACCCTGGGAATCCATCTCTCCTTCACTGAGGAGCTTACATTGGCTAACCGTAAAAAATCGGATCACGTTCAAGACCCTTTGCCTCACCCACAAATGCGTGCATAGAGAAGCTCTGCAATACTTAATGGAGAAAATAAATCATTACACACCAAACCGCAGTCTTCGATCAGCCAACAAAAACCTCCTCATCGTGCCCAAAGCCCGGTATAAATCTAAGGGGGATCGGAGATTCGCTGTCCAAGGGCCTCGGCTATGGAATGCTCTACCAATCAACATCCGCCTGGAAGAAAATCACCTGGCTTTTAGGAAAAAACTCAAGACCTTCCTTTTTTAGCAGATGATCAAAGCTCACCACAGCACCTAGAGGCGATTCAGTTCGCATTGTGCGCTATACAAGTATTTCATTCATTCATTCATTCATTTTCAGTTTCCATTCACAGCATGCAAGTTTTGTTTTTGGTTTTGTTTTATTTCATCCATAGCACTCGTTAATTGTGCTAATCCACTCACACACATACACTTTTGTAACTCACACCTCACCATGCACCATCACCGTCATGACTATTATTTGAATATTTTTTACATCAACATGCTTTTTTCATTTAAGTGACACTATTTTTTTATATTGATCAAATTACTACAGTGGTGTGAAAAAGTGTTTGCCCCTTCCTCATTTCCTGTTCCTTTGCATGTTTGTCACACTTAAGTGTTTCGGAACATCAAACCAATTTAAACAATAGTCAAGGCCAACACAAGTAAACACAAAATGCAATTTGTAAATGAAGGTGTTTATTATTAAAGGTGAAAAAAAATCCAAACCATCATGGCCCTGTGTGAAAAAGTGATTGCCCCCTAAACCTAATAAGTGGTTGGGCCACCCTTAGCAGCAACAACTGCAACCAAGCGTTTGCGATAACGTGCAATGAGGCTTTTACAGCATCCTGGAGGAATTTTGGCCCACTCACCTTTGCAGAATTGTCCTAATTCAGTTACATTAGAGGGTTTTCGAGCATGAACGGCCTTTTTAAGGTCATACCACAACATCTCAATAGGATTCAGGTCAGGACTTTGGCTAGGCCACTCCAAAGTCTTCATTTTGTTTTTCTTCAGCCATTCGGTGGTGGACTTGCTGGTGTGTTTAGGATCATTGTCCTGCTGCAGAACCCAAGTTCGTTTCCGCTTGAGTACACGAACAGATGGTCGGACATTCTCCTTCAGGATCTCTTGGTAGACAGCAGAATTCATAGTTCCTTTTATCACGGCAAGTCTTCCAGGTCCTGAAGCAGCAAAACAGCCCCAGACCATCACACTACCACCACCATATTTTACTGTTGGTATAATGTTCTTTTTATGAAATGCAGTGTTCCTTCTACGCCAGATATACTTGGACACACACCTTCCAAAGAGTTCCACTTTTGTCTCATCGGTCCACAGAATGTTGTTCCAAAAGTCTTGGGGATCATCAAGATGTGTTGTGGAGAAATTGAGATGAGCTTTGATGTTCTTTTTGCTCAGCAGTGGTTTTCTCCTTGGAACTCTGCCATGCAGGCCATTTTTGCCCAGTCTTTTCCTGATGGTGGAGGCATGAACGCTGACCTTAACTGAGGCAAGTGAGGCCTGCAGTTCCTTGGACGTTGTTGTGGGGTCTTTTGTGACCTCTTGGATGAGTCGTCGCTGCGCTCTTGGGGTAATTTTGGGCGGCCGGCCACTCCTGGGAAGGTTCACCACTGTTCCATGTCTTCGCCATTTGTGGATAATGGCTCTCACTGTGGTTCGCTGGATTCCCAAAGCTTTGGAAATGGCTTTATAACCCTTTCCAGACTGATAGATCTCAATTACTTTCTTTCTCAATTGTTCCTGAATTTCTTTGGGTCTCGGCATGATGTGTAGCTTTTAAGGATCTTCTGGTGGACCTTACTGTGTCAAGCAGCTCCTATTTAAGTGATGCCTTGATTGTGAACAGGTGTGGCAATAATCAGGCCTGGGTGTGGCTAGAGAAATTGAACTCAGGTGTGGACAACCACAGTTATAGTATGTTTTAACAAGGGGGGCACTCACTTTTTCACACAGGGCCATGATGGTTTGGATTTTTTTTCACCTTTAATAATAAACACCTTCATTTACAAATTGCATTTTGTGTTTACTTGTGTTGTCCTTGACTATTGTTTAAATTGGTTTGATGTTCCAAAACACTTAAGTGTGACAAACATGCAAAGGAACAGGAAATGAGGAAGGGGGCAAACACTTTTTCACACCACTGTATGTTTACGGGACATATACGATACCGTGCCAAATTATTACTCAATAACCCCCCCCCCCTTTTTTTTATCGCCAGTCCTTTTATTTATATATGTATATACACTTAGAATTACTTATAATATAATGATATTTTGGTGAAACCGCTATGAGTTTACTTATCTAACTTTACATAATTACTAAATGACTGCTATTGGGTATTGATTGCAGGTGCAGGTTCCTCCGTCCCTCCAGGGGCGTGAATAGTGTGGCTCCTTGTAAGTCCCTTGGGGTGGGCTTTCTTCCTTCCTGGGTGGACGGGGGCGAACATCAGAGACCTCTCGGATTCCCTAAGCGGCTCTTAGAATCCTGGGTGATAGGAATACCCATTCCACTCTTGAGCAGTAAATATACCATCATTGGCTCACCTATTGTTATCTACATTGACATGTTTTCTAACTTTGAATTCATGTAAATTCTTCCAGATCCACCTGTCCCCCTGAAGAGACCATATGCTGGTCAAAACGCGTCTGGGCTCAACTACTATATAATACTATAACAATGTGTAATTATACATGTTTGTTCTATTGGATTGTGGAATATGTAATGTGTATTTTCTGAACCAGATGATATACTGTACACATTGTATTGAACTATACTATGACATTGGACATTTTTTTGAATAAATCAATTTTTTTATATACAACCATGACAAAGGTACTTGACTTTGCTATTCTGCTGCCAAAAAGCCCCATTGGGGAAATCCTTTCTTTTTTTGTACAATTTGTATTTAGGGGTGTGCAGCGCTCTCCACTTTTCCTCTAGGTGTCTTTTCTTTTCTGTTTTTCATATTATATGGTTTTGGTAAATCTAAAGGAAATCTATAGATGGAAATTGTATAATGTATGACCAGCCTTAGTGTTGACATGTCCAGTGCAGGGCTATGGATATTGCTTTGGCCTTGACACCACAGTGTCCTAGACTGGTAGAGTGTGGGTGGGAAGAAGCTGCAGGGAGCAGAGGTAAATCTTTTGTTGTTCACGAAGATCAAAATGAGCAATTAAAGTATAAATAAAGGCAAAACTTTTTTTTTTTTTAGTTTTGTACAGAATTGCGAGGGATTAGAGCCCCTGTCAGTTTTTATTACTGTCCTTGTCCCCGTTAAGGAAATTCACTCTCGCTATTTGTCCTGTTTACCATTATCATTGAAAGTAAAAGAAAAAAAAAATGTTGTGTTGTTCCCAGAAAAGTAATAGAGGGGAAATCTTCCAATGGGAACACAAGTTCTGATGACCTGGTGTACAGTAGTACAGGAGAGGGAAGCGTACAACAGTACAGGAGAGGGAGGTGTACAGCAGAGGAAGGTGTACAATAGTACAGGAGAGGGAAGTGTACAGCAGAGGAAGGTGTACAGTAGTATAGGAGAGGGAGGTGTACAACAGTAAAGGAAAGGGAGGTGTACAGCAGCACAGGAGAGGAAAGTGTACAGCAGTACATGAGAGGGAGGTATACAGGAGAGGGAGGCGTACAGCAGTGGGACACCTACTAGCAAACACATGCAGGTATAGGACACGTCCCCTGCCACACCCCCTTAAAGCAGAATTAACATTAAAGGTTAATTAAATCGACAAGGGCTTTTTTTTTACAACTATTCCTTTATATTGGCTTTTAAAATTTACAAATGCAGCAATTTAGAAATTAGATGAAAAGTTTAGCACTGGAAAACACTTTTTGAAAGATAAAAAAAAGTGCATTTTATATACAGCTAGTACAGGAGAGGGAGGTGTACATTAGTACAGGAGAAGGTGGTGTACATTAGTACAGGAGAGGGAGGTGTACTACAGAGTAAGGTGTACATTAGTACAGGATAGGGAAGTGTACATTGGCACAGGAGAGGGAGGTGTATATTAGTACAGGAGAAGGTGGTGTACATTAGTACAGGAGAGGGAGGTGTACTACAGAGTAAGGTGTACATTAGTACAGGATAGGGAAGTGTACATTGGCACAGGAGAGGGAGGTGTATATTACTACAGGAGAGGAAGGTGTACATTAGTACAGGAGAGGGAGGTGTACATTAGTACAGGAGAGGGAGGTGTACATTAGTACAGGAGAGGGGGGTGTACATTAGTACAGGAGAGGGGGTGTACATTAGTACAGGAGAGGGAGGTGTACATTAGTACAGGAGAGGGGGGTGTACATTAGTACAGGAGAGGGAGGTGTACATTAGTACAGGAGAGGGAGGTGTACATTAGTATAAGGGAGGGAGGTGTATATTAGTACAGGAGAGGAAGGTGTACTACAGAGCAAGGTGTACATTAGTACAGGAGAGGGAGGTGTATATTAGTACAGGAGAGGGAGGTGTACTACAGAGCAAGGTGTACATTAGTACAGGAGAGGGAGGTGTACAGCAGTACAGGGCGGGGGTTTAGCTAGCAATAAAGCAGGCAGGCATGATTTATGCAGAGCCAGCCCCAAGCCGACTAAACGTGCTCTCCTATGGTGGAATTCTATCCTCGTTTATAATTGTGTGATTCGTTCCGTATCTACTGTACAGAAGCAGCTCTATCAATATCCCAGCATTCCTCTCTATACAGCTCACAAATCTAGAACTCCTCTATCTCGCGCTTTCTGTCTACTGAATCACATGGTGTAGTGCCAGTGTCCCAGCTCCGGTCACGTGCAGCCTCCAGCGTTGTGTGGGGCGACCCGGAAACGATTCGTGCGGAGGTTTTGGCGCGCTGGTTGTAGGCACAGAAGTCTGACAGAGAAGCGGAGGAGCAAGTGAGTGTTCTGCATGCCCTGAACTTTATCAGTGAGCTCTGATTATCCAATTGCTATGCAAAAGGCTTTTTATACAACAGTACGGAGAGTATACTGGCAGGGCTTTTTGCTCATATCCGCCTTTGATGTGTAGTTGTCATTATCCTAAGTTTAATTTACTAAGACTGGATCAGCTGTAGATGGCAGCCAATCAGCTTCTGTCTTTCATTTTCAATGCTTAAATTGGAACTAAAGTCTGCAATACTTTCCTCTCCCTCAGTGGCCCGCTGGCTTCATCTAATGTCTGCTTCTAGGTGCTGGTCTGCAGCTGTCATCATTGGCAGGTGTGAGATGACATTGCTCCTGTGCTGTGCCCTCTGCACATTCTAAAGAAGACTGCCAACAGCCAGGCAGATAGTTTTATTGTATTGCAGAAGAGACATTGAATGGCTGCTCTGCAATAAGCAGTCTGCCTGTTCAGTGTTGTTATTGGAGAATTTAGTTCTACTTAAAGTGGTTGTAAACCCATAATACCAGCTCATTATGAAATACTCAGCTTAGATTGAAGTCCCTGCAGCGGTCCCCATACACTGCTATACCCGAAGTTATTTCTGGATATCGTGGGCTCCAGCACTGTGATTGGCCGGAGCTGCGATGATGTCAATACCGAGCGCATGCTGCCGATAACGGCATGTCAGCTGAGGCAACGGCAAAGTGCACATGTGCCAATGAAGTTGGCACATCCTGATACAGGAACCGTGTAGGTTTAGGAGATATCCAGGGTAGCTACAGGTAAGCCTTATTATAGCCTTACCTGTAGTATAAAGTGGATTGTAAGGGTTTACAACCACTTTAACTGCCTCAATACCGTGCCATAGCCGAAAGATGGCTGTAGCGCTGCTCTTGTTCTGGGAGTGCGTCTATGCACAGTCACCCGTGCACCACCCTGGGGTTGCGCAGACAGCACGCTCTGTGTCATTTAGACACAGCTGGTCACAAATCGAGGTAAAGGGCCAATCACGGCGGCCCTATTCCACATGATCAGCTGTGTTCAATCACATCTAAACAAACTGTTTATAGGCATTCCTTTTCTCACGCACCATCACTGTTTGAGGAAAGGCGAGTCAATAACTGGCAAGGCTGACAGGGCACATTTACACTAATAATCAGGGCACTGATTATTAGTGCCGCCTATCATTGCAGCCTCATCACCTTGTGTAAAGAATAAAAATTACTTATTTGCAATCTTTATTAGCCAAAACAAATGTTCAGTCTTTTTTTTATTTTTTTATTTTTTTTTTATTTTTTTTTTATTTAAAGAATGCAGATTATACAAACAAACTTATAAAAAAAAAAACGACATTACAATCAGCTGGAACTTACAATAATGGATCATGAGAGCTCACACCAGTCCAAATATACTGTTAAGAATAAACTGTTGAAGTCTATCCAGACATACTGTGATGGAGTGATGCGAATAGCCGTTATCAACTATATGTGTCCAAGAGCTCCAATCTAACCAACAATGCTATCTACTGATCGGGAGGGAATATCTAGGTACCCAAAACATGTTGCACATATATCTGTGCTGCATTCGCATTCTGGGCGATCACGTGTAGTAGGGCCTCCCCAAAGGGAGGACTATCGTGCCCCTCGCCTTACAGCGACCAGGTTACTTAATGTAATTGACTGGAGCAAGTCCCTGTCGTTTTAGTTAGGCTATGGAGCTCGCACCCATGAGGCTGGGGGCAGCACCAAGCTGGGGTATCGCATTCAGGAGGATTTTCGTTTTTATGAGGAGGAAAGATGAACGACACCCATGGTGTCGCAAGAGAAAAGAGGGGGTAGCTTATAAGAAAGAATAAGGATGGGGAGGGAGGAGGGGGGGGGAGAAGGTGAGGCCCCGGCGAGGCCGCCGACCCAAGGCCCCATTGCCCCTAAGGGACTGTCTGTTTATGTGTAAGATTTGAAGCCGTCTGAATATCGAAACAGATCCCAGTGTGACCACCGCGCACTATGTTCCTCCTCTCTTTCCCCTATAGCCACCGTTAGTCGTTCCATACGCTGTATATCGCTAATCCTGGCAAACCACTGCATCACCGTCGGAGGGGACCTCTGCTTCCACATACTGGAAATACATGCCCTGGCCGCATTGAGGAGGTGCTTCAGCAAAGATTTACGATAGCGCCTACTGGACATTGGGGTCAAATTCAATAGTATTGCCGCTGGGTTGTCTTTCAGATCAATATCAGTGAGTTTATGGATGATTCCTAGTACCTGACTCCAGAAGGGCATCAGCACTGCGCACTCCCAGAAGATGTGTAGAATCGTGCCACTCTGAGTTCCACATCTCCAACATAGGGGGCTGTGTCCTGGGAATATCGACGCTAGCACCGAAGGGGTCCTGTACCAGCGCGTCAGCACTTTGTAGGAGATTTCTTGGTATTTGCTGCATAAAGAGGACTTATGCGCAAAAAATAGGATTCTACTCTTCTGGTCATCAGTAAACTGGACATTAAGATCCCTCTCCCATTTCCTCAGGTATGGGGGATCATCTAGGGAAGCGCTGGTCTGCAAAATGTTGTATGAGTAGGAAAGGGATTTCCGGACCCGTTCCTCTCCCATGCACAGATCTTCAAAGGGTGTGCGTGATCTGCGAAAGCCTGCAGCATCCGGCAGGGATCTGAGAAAGTGCGATCCCCCCCCCAGGAACACCAATGATGGGGCACCATCCCCCCCCCCCCCCCCAGGATCACCAATGAGAGAGCTATTCCCCCCCCCCCCCCCCCGGGACACCAATGTATTGAAGTGATTATCCAGTCTACATCCTAACTTTGATGGGGGATATGGTTATTATGGCAGCAGCTAGCTGCCAGAACCCTGGTATCCTCCTGTTTGGCCAGTGGTCCGGTTTCTGATAAGAGTGGCCTCTGCAGTGGATTTGGCGCAAGATCACTTTTTTTGGCGACGGGAGAGGGCCCACCCGCCGCACTCCGGTGCTCTCCAGCAGCACCCTGGCTGGGCATGGAGACGAGTGAGGGGAAGATGGCCCCCACCCGTTTCCACAACAATGCAGGACATAATGGTGTCAAAATGTCACTTCCGCCCACTTTTTTCTTAATTCTTTTTTTAAATGACAATTTTTTTTTTATTGCATTTAAGTGTAAATATGAGATCTGAGGTCTTTTTGGCGTCCTGTCATGCTTTATTTCTATTACAAGAGATGTTTACATTCCTTGTAATGGAAAAAAAAGTGACACAATTTTTTTTTTTTTTTTTTTAAACTGTGAAAATAAATGGTAAGATAAATAAGAAAAAATATATTTTTTTTAAACATGTCTCGTTCCGCCGAGCTTGCGTGCAGAAGCGAATGCATACGTAAATAGTGGCAGCATATGAAAACGGTGTTCAAACCACATGTGCGGTATCACGGGGATCGGTAGAGAGAGAGAGCAACAATTCTAGCCCTAGACCTCTTCTGTAACTTAAAGCATGCAACCTGTAGAATTTTTTAAATGCTGCCTATGGGGATTTTAAGGGTAAAGGTTTGTCGCCATTTTACGAGGGGACACAATTTTGGGTACCAATTTAATCGGCATAACATTATCTTTCACAATATATAAAAAAAATTGGGCTAACTTTAATGTTTTATTTTTTTAATTAAAAAAAAAGTGTATTTTTTCCAAAAAAAGTTCACTTGTAACAGAGCTGCACAAATACGGTGTTAAAAAGTATTGCAACAACTGCTATTTTATTCTCTAGTGTGTTAGAAAAAAAATGTATAATGTTTGGGGTTCTAAGTAATTTTCTAGCAAAAAAAACTTTTTAACTTGTATCCAACACATCTGAAAAAGAGGCTCAGCCCTTAAGTGGCTAAACTAACGATTATTTTCACAATCGATTCGCCGATTGTTTAGATTAATCGATTATTCTGCAAAAAAACATAAAAAACCCCTAATAGGCAATTTTTCAGTTTATTTAAAATAATAATGAAAAAACAGTGTTACAGGTATACACAGGTCATATACAGGTATCCTGTCGTGATGGGGTTTATAGTACAAAAAACACCCCAGGAACACCAATGACGGGGCACCATTCCTCCCAGGAACACCAATGACGGGGCACCATTCCTCCCGGCAACGCCAATGGCGGGGGGCACCATTCCTCCCGGCAACGCCAATGGCGGGGGGCACCATTCCTCCCGGCAACGCCAATGGCGGGGGGCACCATTCCTCCCGGCAACGCCAATGGCGGGGGGCACCATTCCTCCCGGCAACGCCAATGGCGGGGCACCAATTCCCCCCAAGGAACGCCAATGGCGGGGCACCAATTCCCCCCCACGGAACGCCAATGGAGGGGCACCATTCCCCCCCCACGGAACGCCAATGGCGGGGCACCATTCCCCCCCCCACGGAACGCCAATGGCGGGGCACCATTCCCCCCCCACGGAACGCCAATGGCGGGGCACCATTCCCCCCCCACGGAACGCCAATGGCGGGGCACCATTCCCCCCCCACGGAACGCCAATGGCGGGGCACCATTCCCCCCCCACGGAACGCCAATGGCGGGGCACCATTCCCCCCCCACGGAACGCCAATGGCGGGGCACCATTCCCCCCCCACGGAACGCCAATGGCGGGGCACCATTCCCCCCCCACGGAACGCCAATGGCGGGGTACCATTCCCCCCCCACGGAACGCCAATGACGGGGCACTATTCCCCCCCCCCCCCCGGAACACCAATGACGGGGCACTATTCCCCCCCCCCCCCCCCCAAGGAACACCAATGACGAGGCACTATTCCCCCCCAACAGAACACCAATGACGGGCACTATCCCCCCCAACAGAACACCAATGACGGGGCTCTATTCCCCCCCCCCCCAGGAACACCAATGACGGCGCTCTATTCCCCCCCCCAGAAACACCAATGACGGGGCACTATTCCCCCCCCCCCAGGAACACCAATGACGGGGCACTATTCCCCCCCCCCAGGAACACCAATGACGGGGCACTATTCCCCCCCCCCCAGGAACACCAATGACGGGGCACTATTCCCCCCCCCCCCAGGAACACCAATGACGGGGCACTATTCCCCCCCCCCCCAAGGAACACCAATGACGGGGCACTATTCCCCCCCCCCCAAGGAACACCAATGACGGGGCACTATTCCCCCCCCCCCCAAGGAACACCAATGACGGGGCACTATTCCCCCCCCCCCCCAAGGAACACCAATGACGGGGCACTATTCCCCCCCCCCAAGGAACACCAATGACGGGGCACTATCCCCCCCCCAAGGAACACCAATGACGGGGCACTATTCCACCCCCCCCCAAGGAACACCAATGACGAGGCACTATTCCCCCCCAGGAACACCAATGACGGGGCACTATCCCCCCCCCAAGGAACACCAATGACGGGGCACTATCCCCCCCCCCAAGGAACACCAATGATGGGGCACTATCCCCCCCCAGAAACACCAATGAAGGGGCACTATCCCCCCCCAAGGACCATTAATGACGGAGCACCCCAAGTCCCCTAACACCCCCCCCCCCAGTGATGGAGCACTATCCCCCCCAAGGAACACCAATTATGGGGCACTATTCCCCCCCCCCCCCCAGAAAACATCAGTGACGGGGCACTAGTCCCCCCCCCCCCCCCCCCCAATTGTATGAATGTTTAGTCACTGTAGTTTAAAAGTAAGCCGCTACCTTATCGCAGCTCGGCGCTCACAGCTGTTTCTCTCCTCTCTCTTCCCTAGAGGCAGCAAAGCGGGTGGGGCTGAGAATACCCCACTTATGCCAGCGAGGAGGCGAGAGGTGGACATGCGAGACGGATCTGCCTGGTCACATGAGCGCCACTATGAGAAAGCGGCTTTTACACAGGGGATTGTGTAACACTCAGACGGAGGCAGGACTGACAGGCAGGGAGGAAGGTGCATGCGGACCAACGAATTGATAATCAATAACGATTTTCATTATTGATTTTAATAGATTTTATTGTTTTTCAGCCCTATTAACCCCTTGCTGCCAAGTGTACGCAGATGTGCGTACTCGGCTTCCGGGGGTTATACCGGGATGATGCCCACGCCTGCTCAATCGGGAGCACCGATGCACGATCCGCCACCTCTGGCAGCCAGGGAGGGACTGGAATGAAGCCGTAAGCGGCTTCATTCCAGTCTCCTAATTGTAAACACCAAAGCGACGTCATGACGTCACTTCACGTTTACTCGGCTGCCAATGGCGCCGGATTTAAAAATATATACAGTATTCAGAATCGCTGAAAACGGCGATCTGAATACTTTGAAGTATAAAGGAGGGATCGGGGGTCTTTTTTACTAATTTTAAATAAGGAAAAAAAAAATGTGAAAGCGCCCCCCCCCCCCCCCCCACCGTCGCAGCGAGCTCGCGCAGCAAAGAAAACTCATACGGAAGTCGCACCCGCATATGTAAACGGTGTTCAAATCAGACATGTGAGGTATCGGCGTGAATTTTTTTTTAAAGCGTTGCCTATTGAGATTTTTAGGTACCGTCGTTTGTCGTCATTCCACGAGTGCGTACAATTATAAAGTGTGACATGTTTGGTATCTATTTACTCGGCATAACATTATCTTTCACATTATGCAAAATAATTGGGCTAATTTTATTGTTTCGTTTTTTTTTTAATTCATGAAAGTGTCCCTTTTCCCAAAAAGTTGCGCTTAAAACACCGCTGTGCAAATATATATATATATATATATATATATATATATATATATATATATATATATATATATATATATATATATATATATATATATATATATGTATGTATATGTGTGTGTATGTTTGGGGGTTCCAAGTAATTTTCTAGCAAAAAATATGGATTTTAACTTGTAAACACCAAATGTCAAAAATAGGCTGTCATGAAAGGGTTAAAGTGGTACTTGAATTAAAAACCACTTAACCGCACTATAGCCGAATGACGGCTACAGTGCGACTTGATAACTCTGGTAGGACATACTATGACATCCTCCCAGAATTGCGCCCCCTGGGGCACGCACACCGGACCGGGCCATACTCCTCCATCCCCATTTATGCTCGTCCATGCCTCTACAGTGCCTCACAAAAGTGTAATAGGTAGTCAAATTTGATTTGAAATTTTATATTCCTAGAACACCTGATGGTGCTCCCTGCATGTTGGGCCTCTGTATGTGGCGGCCAGGCTGTGAAAAAGTCTCCCACATGTGGTATTGCTGTACTCAGTAGGAGAATCTGTTTTTGTAATTTATACTATGTGTTAGAAATATTGTATAAATGGACAACTTTGTGTAAAAAAAATAAAAATAAAAAAATGTTTTAAAATTTTTTTTCCCACATTTTCCAAAAACTTCTAGAAAAAAATGACATGTTTGAAAGACTCATTATGCCTCATAGATTATACATTGGGGTGTTAGCTTTCCAAAATGGGGTAATTTTTGGGGCGTTTCCATTCCATTCCAGTCCTGGCTCTCCAGGGCCTTCAAAAGTGTGAGAGGTAGTCAAGAAATTGTCATTTATGCTCCTAGAACGCCTAATGGGGCTCCCTGCATGTTGGGCCTCTGTGCCCACGCTGTGTAAAAGTCTCACAAAGGTGGTACTAAGGAGGAGTATTAGAATGTGTTTTGGAGTATAATTTGTGGTATGCATATGCTGTGTGTGAGAAATAGCCTGCTAATGTGTCAACTTTGTGAAGAAAAAACAAATTCTTGATTTTACAAAGAATTGTGGGAAAAAAATTACAACTTCAAAAAACTCACCATGCCTCTTACTAAATACCTTATAATATCTACTTTCCAAAAAGGGGTAATTTGAGGGGTATTTGTACTTTTCTGGCTTGTTAAGGTCTCAAGAAATCAGATAGATCATCAGTACTTCAGGTGTGATCAATTTTCAGAGATTGGTACCATAGCTTGTGGACTCTATAACTTTCACACAGACCAAATAATATACACCAAGTTGGGTTATTTTTTACCAAAGATGTGTAGTAGTATATATTTTGGCCAAAATTTATGAAGAAGAAAAATCACAAATTTGCAAAATTTTATAACGGAAACGAAGAAGAATGCATTTTTTTTACAGAATTGTCGGTCTTCTTTCTTTTATAGCGCAAAAAAAACAAAAAAAAAACAGCAGTGATTAAATGCCACCAAAATAAAGCTTTATTTGTGTGGGGGGGAAAAAGACAAAAAAAACATATGGGTACAGTGTTGCATGACTGAGTAATTGTCATTCAAAATGTTAGAGTGCCGAAAGTAGGGCTGGGGAAAAAAATCGATTTAAGTCTTGAATCGAGTTGAGAGCTCAAATCGATTCAAAACTTCAGCAAATCAATGTTTTTTATATATTTATATATATACCGTATATACTCGAGTATAAGCCGAGATTTTCAGCCTCTTTTTTGAGGCTGAAAGTGCCCCCCTCGGCTTATACTCGAGTCATCGCTGTCTGCCCGCTCGATCAGCGTGTCGAGCAGACAGACAGCGGCCATTCTGATTCAAAAGCCGCGCCTCCGGCTCCGCCTTCGCCTGTGATAGGCGGAACACTGAATTTCCCAGCAGCCTGTGTTCCGCCTATCACGGACGTCGTATCATCCTCGTACTACGGACGAGGATGATACGACGTCTGTGATAGGCGGAACACAGGCTGCTGGGAAATTCAGTGTTCCGCCTATCACAGGCGAAGGCGGCGGCGCAGCTTTTGAACTTTACAATGGCCGCCGACGAAGAGGGCACGGGACGGCACGGCACGGCACGGGACGGGACGGGACGGGGGCAAGGCAAGGCACGACACGGGACGGGACGGGACGGGGGCAAGGCAAGGCACGACACGGGACGGATGCAAGGAGGCAAGGCACGGCACGGGACGGAGGCAAGGAGGCAAGGCACGGGACGGAGGCTCGGGACAAAGGTAGGCTGGACACACACACACACACACACACACACACACACACACACACACACACACACACACACACACACACACACGGTTGGAGACACACACAGGGATGGATGGATGGATGGATGGAGACACACACACACAGGGATGGATGGATGGATGGATGGATGGAGACACACACACACAGGGATGGATGGATGGATGGATGGAGACACACACACACAGGGATGGATGGATGGATGGACACACACACACACAGGGATGGATGGACGGACACACAGGGATGGACGGACACACAGGGATGGACGGACACACAGGGATGGACGGACACACACACAGGGATGGACAGGCATGTCTCACCCTCGGCTTATACACGAGTCAATAAGTTTGCCAGTTTTTTTGGGGGTAAATTGGGGGCCTCGGCTTATATTCGGGTCGGCCTATACTCGAGTATATACGGTGTGTATATATATATATATATATATATATATATATATATATATATATATATATATATATATATATATATATATATATATATATATATTATATATATATATTATTTATTTTTTTCACCAGGACCGGCGCTGACATTGTGCAGGTCCTGAGGTGCTGCGGGCAGGTGGTTTTTAGGCGAGGCTGCGGCTTCGGCCTAGTCCAGGAGGCTGGACACCACTGACTAGGCCGAAGCCACGGCCTCGCCTAAAGACTCCTGGCGTCCGACCATCGGATACTGTCCTCCCAGTACTGCGCAGGCGCAGCATGGAGCAAAAGGAGATTCAGAAAATCTCTGAAGATGAATGGCGCCTGCGCTGTGAGTGGAGGTGCTAGCCCCATCATCCAAGTGGACATAGGGCTGCAAATATTAGAGGGCCCCTCGCAGGCTCGCTTCGCTCGCCAAGCTCGGCTCTTTTTATTCTAGCTCTATGTCTACTTGGATGGTGGGGCTAGAACCTGTACTCACGGCGCAGGCGCCGTTCATCTTCGGCTATTTTCTGAATCTGTGTGTGCAGTGTACGCAGCGGACACTATCCAATGGGGGACACAATGTGATAGGACACCGGCACGGTGTCCATCAAAAAAAAAAAAAAAAACTTGATTTGAATCGAGGTGTGTGTGTGTGTGTGTGTGTGTGTGTGTGTGTGTGTGTGTGTGTGTGTGTGTGTGTGTTTTTTTTTTTTTTTTTTTTTTTTTTTTAATCGCCCAGCTCTAGCTGAAAATTGGTCTGGTTAAGAATGGGGGTTTAAGTGTGCAGTGGATAAGTGGCTAAAGGTAAAGGCAAAATGTGCTAGTATGCATCACATACTAGTACATTATGTGAAACTTACAGTAAGGAATAAAGTATTTGATCTACTGTAAGTACCATATTGGCGTATAACACGCAACATCATATAACACGCACCCCAAGTTTAGGAGGGAAGTTTAAGGAAAAAAACTTACATTTAAATGCCCATTAATGCAGCCTTATCAGTGTCCATCTGCAGCCTTGTCCATCATTGCAGCCTCGTCAGTTTTATTTGCAGCTCTCCTTTTAAAAATGGAGATGCAGAGCCGGATGTCCTGTGTATCTCGGCGACGCTCGGTAGTTCTTGGCAGCTTTTGCCCGCTCTGGGCCGCTCTCGGCAGCTTTCGCCCACCTAGAAGGGCCGAAGGCTGCCGAGAAGGGCCGAGGGTGGCTGTTCTCGGCCGCATTCTGCCACCAAGAAGGGCCGAAGGGGGCCGTTCTTGGCAGCTTTCGGCCGTTCTCAGCTGCTCAGAGGCTCACAACGGTGGGGGATCGGTGTATAACACGCACCCACGATTTTCCCCTGATTTTAAGGGGGAAAAAGTGCATGTTATACGCCAATAAATAAGGTATTTGTACTTATTGTAGGCTTACCTATAGGTACAAGCACGGGGCTGAGGTTTGCGTCCACTTTAACCACTTCACACCTGGCCTATAGCAAAACGACGGCCGGATGGTGGTTTAGTTATCCTGACTGGGCGTCATATGACGTCCAGCAGGATAACTGCCGGTGCGCGCCTGTGGGGGCTCCCAGCGATCGGTGATGTGGCGTTTCAGTCAGTCTGATCGGTAAAGAGCCTCTGGTGGAGGCTCTTTATCACATGATCAGCCGTGTCCAATCATGGCTGATCACAGTGTAAACAGGAAGAGCCATTTATCCGCTTTTCCTCACTCTCATCTCCCTGTCAGGAGATTAGCGCCTCTCCTCACGGGGGGGGGGGGGGGTCTGCGCTGTGCCCCCCCACGAATGCCCACACTGGACCACCAGGAATGCCCACCACACATGGATCACCAGGTATGCCCCTGCCATGGCCACCAGGGATATCGGTGCCCAAAATATGCCAGTCAGTGCCCACAAATGGTGCCAGTCAGTGCCCACTAATAACGCCTGCCAGATCAGTGATGCCCTGCAATGCCATCTATCAGTGTCCATCCGTGCCGCCTATCAGTGCCACCTCACCTGGAAGGCTTACATCTCCATGTGTGAGGAGAATGGGTGGCATCCACTCTCCTTTTCTATAGCCAGGATCCTGCTGTTTCTTCAGCAAGGAGTAGACCAGAAATTGGCTTTAAGCACCATTAAGGGGCAAATATCAGCCCTGGCTGTCTTTTTTCAGTGACCCCTGGCATCTCACTCATTAGTGAGTACCTTTGTTCGGTTGTTGTTTGGTGCGACATGTAGTCCCTCCGGTGTGTCCACCGTTACCCCCGTGGGATCTGAACCTGGTGTTATTGGCGCTTCAAAAACTGCCATTTGAAAATATCAGGGAGATTCCCCTGTTGACTCTTTCCCAGAAAGTGGTCTTTCTAGTGGCCATCACATCAGCCAGGAGGGTTTCAGAACTGGCGGCTTTGTCATGCAAGTCGCCTTATCTGTTTATCCACAAGGATAAGGTGGTGTTGCGTCCGCAACCGTTTTTTCTGCCGAAAGTGGTCTCAGCTTTTCATATCAATGAGGACATTGTATTATCATCTCTGTGTCCTAAGCCGAAACACCCTAAGGAAGTGGCCCTTCACGCTCTGGACGTGGTTCGGGCTCTAAAGGTGTAATTATCTGCCACTGCTCCCTTTTTATAAAGTGGATATAAACCCTCACATATAGCCAGTGAAGTGAACAGCCTCGGATGATACGCAGGAATGAAACTAATATTCCTACATAAGTTTTACATACATACCGTATTTGCCGGCGTATAAGACGACTGGACGTATAAGACGACCCCCTATTTTTCAAGTGAAAACATAGGTTTTGGGCAATACTTGTGGTATAAGACTACCCCCCTTCTGAGGCAACACCATTTTAAAAAAAACATTAGAACGATTAAAAAATACAAAGCAAGAATGCCAACTACTCATCTGCCTTGCTGTGTTATGTCATAAAGTAAATCAAACAATAATAGCACAAACAGAGATCTATTGAATGCCACAACACTGGAAAGTAGAATTTTTCACTAACCAAACCTATACCACTTTTGGGTTACATTCTATGGGAATTGTCTACCAAAATGCATTTAATAACCCCCCTGTCATATGTCCCAGATTTACCTGTCCCTCTTGGGTGCCTGGGACCTCAAAGGCAAACAGCAGGATGTATAGTAGTAGGAGATCAGTGAATGGATTTACCCAGCGAAGTATGGTGAGCGGTGTATTATTTTAATTAATACAACTCCTGCTTGGATTGGCAGAGGCTGTAGCATCATCAGCCCTTGTCTCTCTCTCTCTCTCTTAATAGAATACATCGCTCGCTGGGATTGGCTCAACGGCGTATACTGTTTGTAGCTGCAGCCACATACAGTATTAGCAGACATTTGGGGGCTGACATCCATCAGGCAGCATTGTATACCCGGCGTATAAGACGACCCCCGATTTTTGGGCATTTTTTTTTAAGTGTAAAAGGTAGTCTTATACGACAGCAAATACAGTATCTACTGTCTGAAGCTTTATATACTGTTTAGAATGTGCAGGTCCTGTTAGAGATGTTCTCTTCCTGTTCAGCACTGGGATTGGATTCTTGGCATACAGTTGATTTGAGGAAAGGCACACACCCCCAATCCAGCGAAGGAAGGTAGGAATGTGCAGAGCTCTGCTGTGAGAAGGCAAGCTGTCTGCTAATCTATTTATAGCAACCTCCCACAACACAAATTTCAGGCTGGTTTTATCTTGGTTGATGAGAACAGAGCAACGAAACAACAGAAAGACACAGAACTTAGTGCTTCGGAGAGAGATAAGAAAGCACTACAGATATATGTGCTTAGGTCAAATTTAATGAATCAGGTTTACATCCACTTTAAATTCAATGTATGTCTTCACACTGGTCCATTGTGTTGTAACACACCTTCCCATTGAAACGCATTGAAAACGTGGCAAAAATGCACCCTTGTTGCCCCTTTCGGTTTTTGAGTTGCATGACCTATGAAAATTGTGACGGATCCGATCCCACACTCGGATTGAGTGCTTCCGTCAGTATACCGCTTCCTAAGTCTGAATATAGATATCAGATATTCCATTCACTCACAAGCACAAAACAAGATGACACTTGCTTAGCTGCTCAAAATTGACTGATTTATTAGAACCAAAATGCCAAGTATTTATAATACAGTAGAAGACTAAAACCTAACCTAATTAGCATGAGCTAATTATCTAATCATTGACCCAGACTAGTTGTCTGAGAGATGGGACTTTTCAGGGTAAGACTTTGTCTCCTAGCTCACTGATTGACTATTCAATACACATTACCATAAACATAAACACAGGGTTAATTAGCACAAACAACAACGTGTGGAATATCCTTACAAGCCAGACTAGACTCATTTACACGACAGGGGGCTGGAGTTGATGACATAAGCATCGAACAGTTTGTGTCCCAACAGTGTGATTCAGTCTATTGCTAATATGGCAAATACATATCCAGAGTCTGTGTGTCTTGGGGGGGACATGGATCTGAATCCAAGTAACACCAGCTCTGGGGTCCCCAGGCATACAGCTCACAAAGAGCACCGTTCCCCCAAATGCCAGGGCCCATAATCGCAAGGCAAAAGGCTCGCATTCTGTCTCCTCCAACAGCCTCTGTCCCGGCTAGGTCTGTTACAAAAATCATGGCACAATCACGTGTTTTTCGTTGCCTATTATTGGCATCTTTTTTTTCCTATTGGCAAAATTCAGAAAACCCTGTTTCAATGTTTTGGAAAATTATGAAATTAAACATTAACATTTTCACAAAGTTGCTATTCTAACGAGTTATTTCTAATGCATGGCATAGGCATATTTAGAATTACACCCCAAAACACATTCTGCTATGCCTCCCGGGTATAGGGATACCACATATGAGACTTTTTCACAGCCTAGATGCATAGAGCGGTCCAATATCCAAGGTGTTCACTGCCTAATGTTGCTGAATATTTTGTTATTTTTGATTAGTAATTATCTATCTCTCTATGTATTTTTCAGCTGAAAAAACATGCAGGCATTTCTAAAAGGAGGTACATCTATAAGTACCAAGCCCCTCAAAGAGAAAACTTCTGCAACCAGTTCTGGAAATACCAGTGATGGGAAGAAACCTAAACCTGTCCCATGGGTGGAAAAATAGTAAGGAATTTTACCTTTTTATACTTCTTAAGTAAAGCATCTTGGTAGCTTATTTAAAGTTTATCTGTAGCCAGAACTTATTTTAGTTTTGGATAGAGTGTGGAGGGTTAAAAACGTTTTGCCCGACAGGAAATGAGACCCTCTTCAACAAGTGACACCAATAGAAGCAGAAATGCATAGGGCTGAAACAACTAATCGATTGAGAAATAAATCGATTACAATTTTCATAATTGATTAATCACCAGTAACATATTGGGGTTAAAAAAACGAAAACTAGCCCTTTATAGTACAAAAAGAGCAAATAACCGCTACTGTAAATATTACTTTTACTGTTCTACAGTAAAAAAAATGAACCCCTTACAGCAGTGATTATCTGCTTTTTTTTTTCCTACTATAAAGGGCTAATTTTTGTTTTTTTAACCCCATTATGTTACTAAATGTCTTAGACCTGGTTCACATCTATGTGTTTATTGGTGCTTTTTGCAGAAATGCACTACAGTTCCTGTTTGCAGGCTTTCTTATGCATCACCTTTTAGAAGAGGCTTCTTTTTGGGATGACAGCCATGCAGACCAATTTGATGTGGCGTATGGTCTGAGCACTGACAGGCTGACCCCCACCCCTTCAACCTCTGCAGCAATGCTGGCAGCACTCATACCTCTTTCCCAAAGACAACCTCTGGATATGACTCTGAGCATGTGTATGTATGTGTCCTTAAAAAAAATATTTTATTTCTCTTTCATTCGATGACAGACACAGCGCTCCGTTATTCAGAACCACAGGGTTATACCGCCCCCTACAGGAGTAGGACACTAGGCAAAAAAAAAGACTTGGCTACGCCTATAGGCAGTCCTAGGTGGTAACCCCAGCCTCTCTTCTATAGGCCTTCAGTTCTTTTTCTGCCTAGTCAGGAGTAGGGACTTAGTTCCCTGCTGGGATCTCTAGTCCTGTTTGTTTTTTTTTTTCCTTGATTTTTCTCTGGTGAGAGCTACAATCAACTGCTGGGCTGGGCACTAAGATCCAGTGGTCTCCCCAGTCTGGCCAGTGAGCGCGTGCAGACCGCAGCTACATGCTAGGTCGGCCACGACAAAGCCCTACTGGACGGGTACTGGCCCTGTGAGTTAAACGTCTTGCGAAATTGCATGCGACTGGGTCTCTGGGTTGGGCGCGGGTGCTCCCTGGGGTGGTTTGTCCCTCCGGGATTCTCCTCCACCCCCTCCCTCCCTTCCCGGGTGAGGCCCAGGTTTCTGGGACTTGATTGGTTGATTTAAGTAAACACAGCTTCACCTTTATTATGCTCCATGAACATTTTCCCATTGCTTTCAGTTAAATAAACCCAAAGTGTATTTTATATGCCGTAAAACACTATATGGACTTGCTGCACAAAATGATGTGATTCCTTGCATTATTTCGTTCTCTGATAGTGTTTTTTTTTTTTTAACCGGTTCCTGACCGGCTCACGCAGATATACTGAGGCACAATGGCTCTCCTGGTCAAAATCCCGTATGGTTATGTCCTTCCCCTTAGTGTCCGCTAGAGTCCGCATGCCAATGCTGAATGAGCACCAGTCCCTGTGCTGTCAGGGCAGAGGAGACATGTTGGTTGTTCCTACTAAGTAGCAACAACATATGTCTCCTCGCCTAGTAAGTCACATCCCCATACAGTTAGAACACACTGAGGGAACACACATTTAACCCCTTGATCGCCCCCTAATGTTAACCCCTTCCCTACCAGTGACATTTACACAGTAATCAGTGCATGATTATAGCACTGATCGCTGTATAAATTTCAATGGTCCCAAAAATGTGTCAAAAGTGTCAGATCTGCCCGGTGCAATGTCGCAATACAAACACAGATCACCGCTAATTACTAGTAACAAAAAAAAAAAAAATGCCATATATCTTTCCCATAGTTTGTAGACGCTATAACTTTTGTTTAAACCAATCAATATACGGTTATTGCATTTTTTTGTTGTTTTTTGTTTTTTTAAACCAAAAATACGTAGAAGAATATATATCGGCTTTCAGACCGGACCATTTTGCTGGCTTAAGACCAGACCACTTTTTGCGATTCAGCACTGCGTCGCTTTAACTGACAATTGCACGGTTGTACGACGTGGCTCCCAAACAAAATTGAAGTCCTTTTTTTCCCTCACAAATAGAGCTTTCTTTTGGTGGTATTTGATCACCCCTGCGTTTTATTTTTTTTTGCGCTATAAACAAAAAAAAAGAGCGACAATTTTGGAAAAAAACACATTATTTTTTACATTTTGCTATAATATCTCCCAAAAATTTATAAAAAAAACATTTTTTTCCTCAGTTTAGGCCGATGCGTATTCTCCATATTTTTGGTTAAAAAAAAATCACAATAAGCGATTGGTTTGCGCAAAATTTATAGCGTTTACAAAATAGGGGATAGTTTTATGGCATTTTTATGATTTTTTTTTTTTACTAGTAGTAATGGCGATCAGCGATTATTATTATTTTTTTTTTTTATTATTATTATTGTGACTGCAACATTATGCCGGACACATCGGACATTTTTGACATATTTTTGGGACCATTGTCATTTATACAGCAATTAGTGCTATACAAATGCACTGATTCCTGTGTAAATGACACTGGCAGTGAAGGGGTTAAGTGTGTCCTAGGGGCGTGTTACTAACTGTGGGGGTCTGGGCTGTGTGTTAGTGAACACTGATCTCTGCTCCAATCACAGGGAGCTTGTTGCTAGGCAGAATGGGGAGATGCTGTTTACTTCCGCATCTCCCCGTGAGACAATCGCGGGTATCCCCACAGCGATCGAGTCCGCGGGACCCGCTATCGGACTCACGGGGGTCCTAACCATCGCGCACGCGATGGCATGGCGGCATTCTTAAGGGAACATACCTGTATGCCCATATACCTGTCCGTGCCATTCTGCCGACCTACATCGCCGTGCGCCGGTCGGGAAGTGGTTAAACTAATGGCGCAATCAAAATTGGCACTTTTTGTTTATAGCGCAAAAAATAAAAACCGCACAGGTGATCAAATACCACCAAAAGAAAGTTCTATTTGTAGGAAAAAAGGACACAAATTTAGTTTGGGTACAACGTTGTACGACCGCGCAATTGTCAGTTAAAGAGGGATTCCGCCCAAAAAAAAAATATTAAAAGCCAGCAGCTATAAATACTACAGCTGCTGACTTTTAATAAATGGACACTCACCTGTCCCGGGTTCCAGCGATGCCGAGGCCGATCGACCGCTCGGGCCTCGGCTGCTGCCGCCGCCATTCGAGGTGAGGGAATCAGGAAGTAAAGCGAATCGGCTTCACTTCCTGGTTCCCTACTGCGCATGCGCGAGCCGCGCAATAGGAAATCTCCGCGCTGTCACTGGGACCCGTGTGTGTCCCAGCAGACAGCGCAGCAGGGCAGGAAATGGCGTAGACTCCCGTGGGAGTCTATGCCCGGAAGTGGGTGAAAATACCTGTCTTTGACAGGTATCTCCACCCCCCTCCCCCCTGAAAGGTGTCAATTGTGACACCGGAGGGGGGGGGGGTTCCGATCAGCGGAGGTTCCACTTTAGGGTGGAATCCCGCTTTAAAGCGACGCAGTGCCAAATTGTAAAAAGTGCTCTGGTCAGGAAGGGGGTAAAATCTTCTGGAGCTGAAGTGGTTAAAGAACTGCAATACTTTGCTGAGCTTACTGTTCATCCATCATGTGACACATGTACCTTAACCACTTCAACCCGAAAGAATTTACCCCCTTCCTGACCAGAGCACTTTTTGCGATTCGGCATTGTGTCCCTTTAACTGATAATTGCGCGGTCGTGCAACGTTTTACCCAAACAAAATTGATGTCTTTTTTTTTCCCCACAAATAGAGCTCTCTTTTGGTGGTATTTGCCTCTGTGGTTTTTATTTTTTGCGCTATACACAAAAAAAGAGCTACAATTTTGAAAACAAAATTATTATTTTTTTTTTACTTTTTGCTATAATAAATATCCCCCAAAAATATATCTATAAAAAACATTTTTTCCCTCAGTTTAGGCCGTTATGTATTCTTCTACATATTTTTGGTTAAAAAAAAAAATCACAATAAGCGTATATTGATTGATAGCGTCTACAAAATAGGGGATAGATTTATAGCATTTTTATTATTTTTCTTTACTAGTAATGGCGACCTGCGAATTTTCTTTTTTTTTTTTTTTTTTTTATTTATTGTGACTGCGACATTATGGCAGACACATCAGACAATTTTGACACATTTTTGGAACCATTTTGGAACAAATACAGCGATCAGTGCAATTAAAAATGCGTTGATTACTGTAAAAATGTCACTGGCAGTGAAGGGGTTAACAGTGTTCCCTGGGAGGGGATTCTAACTGAAGGGGGAGGGGACTAAGTAGAGGAAGAGATGGATTGTGGTTCCTAGCTAATAGAAACACACGATCTGTCACTCCTGTTAGAACAGGGAAGTGTGTGTTTACACACACTTGTCCCTGTTGTGTCTCCTGGTCATGATCGCTCGTGGCTGGCGGTCATCGCAACCGATGGCCACGAGCACTGGCGGGCGCCTGCTATCCGGACCCCACGAGAACACGTACAGTAATGTGGTTTCACGCAGAGGAGCCAAACTGCTGCAGTAAAACTGCGGCGGCTGGTCTGGAAGCGGTTAAAGCGGACCTTCAGTAATTTTTTTCAACTTTGCCATCAATTAAATCTTCTGCCCTTGTTTTAACTTTGGCAAGTAAACCTTTTTTCTTTTTCTGCCAGGAAATACCTTATACAGCCCACTTCCTGTTTGTCTGGTAAAAAGCCTAGGCTTATGACATGCACAGCTCTCTGTTACTCTAGTGAGAGTTTGCCAGGAAGGGAGGGGGATGAGTCATAAGAGGGCCAATCAGAGCTGCAGAGCTGGAGGTGTGCCGCTGCGTGTCTATAAATCCAGGAAGTGAACAGGCAGCAGCTTCAGCTGCCCACAATTGAAATGGTTGCAGCCAGACTCAGTGGAGGGAGATTTCTACAGCATATTTGGCAGGTACAGAATCGCAGTATATATAAAATATGCAAAGTGGTTGGAGGGAAGCTTCAGAATGGCAAAGATGTTTTTATTACAAATATGTGAGCAGACTGCAGTTCCTCTTTAAGCCTAGTGCACATTAATTTGTTTCATTTTTCCAAAGATGTGATTTTCATATGACTTTGCTTACGCCCCGAGTCTCAGTGATGTAAAAGATGATATATATGCCAAATTTCAAGAAGATTGGATAATATTTAGGGGTTGCACACATTAATCACTTTAATCAAAGCAAAGTCTGTGGGCTTCACTTGATAAGAAGTCATATACAACAATGCTGGATGAAGAAAGTCCCGTTCAAGGCTTTCTAGAAGAACAAGTGAAAATAGTTAACCCTTTAAAGTCCACGTTTTTCAATGAGTTAGCGTGACTGAAAATGTGCGCTACCAAACTGCGCAGAACTTTAAAGGGTTAACTACCTCCTAAATGTCCTAAAAGATGGAAGTCATCCAAGAGAAGACTACAAAGAGTTATTACAACTCTCACTTCTGTACCTAGGAGGTTGGTCTAAAAACAACTTCAGTTTCAGGATCCCAGGGGCACTGCATCAAGCAAGGTGGATGGCAAAGGCAATATACCGTATATACTCGAGTATAAGCCGAGATTTTCAGCCTCTTTTTTGAGGCTGAAAGTGCCCCCCTCGGCTTATACTCGAGTCATCGCTGTCTGCCCGCTCGATCAGCGTGTCGAGCAGACAGACAGCGGCCATTCTATTCAAAAGCCGCGCTCCGGCTCCGCCTTCGCCTGTGATAGGCGGAACACTGAATTTCCCAGCAGCCTGTGTTCCGCCTATCACGGACATCGTATCATCCTCGTACTACGGACGAGGATGATACGACGTCTGTGATAGGCGGAACACAGGCTGCTGGGAAATTCAGTGTTCCGCCTATCACAGGCGAAGGCGGCGGCGCTGCTTTTAAAATTTACAATGGCCGCCGACGAAGAGGGCACGGGACGGAGGCAAGGGAAGGCACGGCACGGCACGGCACGGGACGGGACGGGACGGGACGGCGGCGGCAAGGCACGGCACGACACGGGACGGATGCAAGGAGGCAAGTCACGGCACGGGACGGAGGCAAGGAGGCAAGGCACGGGACGGAGGCTCGGGACAAAGGTAGGCTGGACACACACACACACACACACACACACACACACACACACACACACACACACACACACACACACACACACACACACACACACACACACACACACACACACATGGAGACACACACAGGGATGGATGGATGGAGACACACACACAGGGATGGATGGATGGATGGAGACACACACACACAGGGATGGATGGATGGATGGATGGAGACACACACACACAGGGATGGATGGATGGATGGATGGAGACACACACACACAGGGATGGATGGATGGATGGACACACACACACACAGGGATGGATGGACGGACACACAGGGATGGACGGACACACAGGGATGGACGGACACACACACAGGGATGGACAGGCATGTCTCACCCTCGGCTTATACACGAGTCAATAAGTTTGCCAGTTTTTTTGGGGGTAAATTGGGGGCCTCGGCTTATATTCGGGTCGGCCTATACTCGAGTATATACGGTATGCACTTACAATTGTCCTCTTCACTAAATAGTTGAATATTCCTCAGCGACAATTGGAAGGAATGAAACGTGTTGCACATTTTGTCAGCCTCATATATGTTTGCTTTTGGCATGAGGCAATTGTAAATCGATGAGCTCCAAAGAATGATTTGGATATGCTACAGCTTTTGAGCACTTACCCAGATGCAGACATCAAAAAATGTGCTCTCACAGTTGCTAAGAGACCCCTTTGGTATCTGTCAGAAACAAACGTAGGATTGGCTTTTTTGGACAAGTCCAGTCAAGTGGCCCATAGAACCAGTGGTGACAAAGTGATGGATTGGGAAAACAGTCTCTAAGGTTTTTCATGATCACAAAGGTGGGGGGTGCAGGGAGGACAATGTGGCCCTCCGGGGCCTGTGGGGGACTTGTACTACAATGGCCTCCAGGAACTAAACCGCAAGCATTCCCTGTATGAATCCCTCAGAGCTGAGGTCCTGACCCCCCCCCCCCGCAAATAGACAAACTACAAGTCCCAGCATTAACCCCTGAGATCTAAGGATGTGTCCGCTTAGATCCCACGGGTTCATGCTGTGCCCTGTAGTCCTTCACTAGTTGGGGGGGGGGGGGGCAGGGGTGTGTGACACATCCTGAGCTCTGAGGGGTTTATGCTGGGACCTTTAGTCCTTCACTTCTGGGGTGTTACATCGCAAAAAGTAAAGTACTACAAGTCCGAGCATGAACCCTGGCTGAGATTTAAGGATGTGATCTCCTCCTCTGCTGCTGGCTCATGCTCCCATGACACACGTATGTTCTAATTCATTCACTTCTCCCAACCTCACCTCAGGCAGCTTGACCATAGGGTCTAATAGGCTTCAAAATAGGATGGACTCGGAGCGCAGAGCATTGTGCTCAGAGCCCACCCAGGCGTGTTAGAAAAGCAAATGAATATAGGCTTTTCTAACACTGAACTGCCTCTCTGACAATCAGGAAGAGCGGGTCTGACATCCGTCACTTGAATGGCTGAAAGGACAGGCGCTCCTATTGGATGTCTAGCAGGAGGAAAAGCATGGAGTAAGCATAGAGAACACAGGAGCCGCTGCCTGTCCCACAGCTCCCCGCCATCACTCGCTGCCTGACCTGCCACCCAGATGGGGTAAGTGCCGGTCAGACAGTGGGCGAGGTGGGGTGCTGGGTAAATGCCGATGGGGGGTGTAACATTGGCTGCATTTGATGGGGCACAGTGAGGCTGCATTTGATGGGGCACAGCGAGGCTGCATTTAATAGCAGAGTGAGGCTATTTTTCAGTATCTTTTTTGAGTACCAGCCACCAGACAGAGAGAGACATCGCTCCAAATTGTCCACACAGAGAGACCACTCCTCAAGAAAATTGCTTGATTCCTTTATCAACATAGTAAAGCCTTGTACACGCCACTATTTTTATTTTTTTCTCAATCCAGTGAGTTGAACAAAAAAAAATAAAAAATTACAGCTCTGGTTGGCGCTGCTGAGCATGAGCAAAAGTGACCTGAGCATTGATCACTTTTCAGCGGAGTGGCAGTGCCTGCTGCAAGTGTGTACAAGCCTTTCATCGCACACTGGTGTGCTGCAGTTTGGCCGCAGTGCTTATGTACACAGTTTTTTTTTTTAACCATTTAGTCCCATAGGCTTATTTTAGGTTGTAGTTAGGTTGCAGTTTTTTTATAGCACACCAAAGATGCAGCCGTTTTTGTGCACTTTCAGAAAATGCAGCAAAAATGTGCAAACTAATAGAAGTCTATGGGACATGCAGGAAGACCATGAGATCACCAACACTGCAGCAGACCAGTGTGAGCCCAGCACATAGTACATAGGAGCAGGTACTGCACATGCTGCTGAAAGAAAACTTCTTATCTGCAGAGAGAGAGGGGGAGAGGAATTTGGGAGATAGAAGGGACAGGCCGGTCACAGCTCACTCACTTGGAAGGACCCAGCAGACAGAAGGCTCGGTTATCCGCTTCCAGAGCTTCCCATGGAGATCACGAACGGATCTCAGTTTGAATGTTCCTGCCCACACGTCCGATTCACAGATGCAGCACACAGGCTGCCTGGAGTGTGGGCGGGCACAGTGAGAGAGGGGGCTGGAGGAGGCAGAGTGGATCCACCCTCTTCCATTCGGCTGTGCTCAGTCTGAATGGAATGGATACAAACTGTCAGCTCAGAAGCAGGGAACAGCACTGTGACGTGACAGATGTCCAATCACAGCGCTAAAGTTCCTGCATGCTTCTGGGCTGTTATCCAGCACTGCTAGCCTCCCTCCGGAGTCACCCGAGCAGTAACACTCGGCCAACTGCACATGCTCAGTTCTCAGCTGGCAGCACATTGGCCTTTTTACGGGGATTTAGAGAGCAGCCTGGGGGGAAATTTCATCCCTGCCCCCCGGCCCAGCCCACCCCTGCTGTTAAGGAAAATATGAATAAAAATTTAGAAACCAAACCTGCAAAGAAAAAGGAAGTGAAATGATTAGAGGGTAAAAACATGGTTTTTGAAGGAAAAGACCTGAGCCATTTCGTTATTAATAAAGACATTCTTTGAATTGTTTGGGATCCACGACGTGACAGAATACAAGGGATTATATCGTTCAAAGTTGATTAATATAACACGTTTTGCCAATCATATTACCTATTAACCTTAGTTTATAGTTTTAATAGTATTTTAAGTTTGTGAGTTCTAGTTTTCCCAATAAAAGTAATTAACATTGAAAATCCTATTTTTTCCTACTTTTACAAAACGGATCCAAGTGTGCAACCTCTAAATTTTATAATAATAATCTTCTTGAAATTTAGCATATATATCTTTTATATCACTCGGACTCGGGGAGTAAGCAAAGTCTGCAAAAATGTTAGTTTATTTTTTTTCATTAGAAAATGAAACATCCTAGTACACATTTTTGTAATTTTTTTTGTTCAACCCAGCAGGCTGAACAGAAAAAAACCGAGAGGTCGCTCTGGCTGTGCAATGTTAGTGCAATGATCTCCCCTGCTGAGCTGTTGTGTTCTGAAAGGGGGACTGCCCCCTGCCAGAACACACTGTTAAGTGCTCACTGCTTGTTAGCAGCTGGTTTTCCATCATGTCCATTCAACAAAAGCCAGTTGTTGAACTGGCATCTGTCACACAGGCAGCTGTATACTGCTGAACCAGGCGATATTCGGATCATGTGTACCCAGCACACAACATTAACTGGTTAGAAATGAGACTCTTAATAAGCCCCTGACTGTTAGGTTTGCCTGCTTACTTTAAACTCTGATTTACTCTAATATATGTATACTGGATAGCAAAAAAATGATCATAATGCAGTTATAACTGAAGTTGACCATTTGGGGCAATCTGAGTTAACTTTCTAGCAGATTCTGCCTGTGTAGTTCATATTTTGTATGGCAAATAAAACATCCTTTGAGGAACACCAGAATTATGTACTGTTAGAATATACTGACATCTACAGGAGGATTTTGACACCCACAATCTGATTCCTCCTGTATTGTAACTATACTGTCTGCCCTCATGTTTTAAAGCCCTGTGCAAACTGTTTGTGCTATATAAATCCTGTGCCTTCATTAAAGAGATTATCATTGAAAGTCGAAGTTAAAAAAAAAAAAAAAACTCTTTGGGTTGTCCCCAGAAAAGTAATAGAGGGGAAATCTTCCAATGGGGACACTAGTTCCTGGTGACCTGGGGGGTCCCCAAGGAATTTCTTTTATTAAAAGAGTTTTCCTCTCGCTTCCCATTTTGGCTATGGGACAGAAAGTGAAGGAAAATCTCCACAATGGGACACAGTTGTTGAAAAAAAATAATAATCTGCCAGTAACTCTCCCTTGCTCTATCCAAAATGAAAAAAAAAGTTGTTTTGCCTATAGTTCCACTTTAAACTGTGACTTTTGAAAACAGGATATATTTTTAGCAGGGATACTTCCTAGAGCTCTCCCCAGTGACGCCTTTTGCGTAACCAATGAGTGTGTTTGCCTAGGTTGTCCTTGACTTCATACGGTTAACCCACCTCACTAGTTTATGGTTAGGTTAGAACTTTTCTTTCCTGCTTACCCTTTTTTGAGGCATTGCCCGTGCACCTTCCTCTTTAGTTTTGCTAACCATGGGATCAACTCCTGGGTTCTCTGCTGGTCTGCCCTTGAAAGTTTGAGTCAAAGTCATTCAGCATACTCCCTGGTAAGTCTTGTTGAGGTGACTGTTTTGACAATATCTTGCGTTATGGTGTTTATAAGTAAAGTGGGTGGGATGGTGTGGTACCTGTACTCACATTGTGCTCGTAATTTATCTTTCTGATGTTCCAAACCCTCCTATTAAAGCCATATTTGATGGTAGTGTTTTGGAGAAATAAAAGTGAAGGAAGTGCAAACTGTCTGACACTTTATGGGCCTGAGGATGAGGACTAATGGTAATAATCATATGGAAACAACTTCCCTATAAATTAGGAAATTATCAGAACAAAGACCTCAACGTGAACAACATTAGAACAGATATGGCTTACCCGTATTCAAGTCAAGGATCAGTGATCGATCAATGATCAAGTCTGTGTGTTTTAAAAGTATATTACACTAACATTTATCTGTGCATGTTGGTGTATATTTAAAATCTGGCTAAACTTGACATCTAAAGCAGAGCTTGTTCTGTGTATTAGCTTTGCTGCACATTACCAGTATAGTCTTTTTTTTTTTTTATAATGAATATACAAGTGGTGCAAATGCCCACCTAAATAAAAATTTCACTCTTGAGGCTGGGTTCACACTGCTGCGGGTGGGAGATCCGGATGTGATTCGCACCGCACTGCAGTGCAAATCACATCCGATCTCTGTAGCGATGCGAGTTCAGCCATACAGATAGTATGGCTGAATTCGCATCGCTCCCGCCGCAAACTCGCACGGGACCCTTTTTTTGGTCCGCAGCAGAATCGGATCGCATGGGTGTTCACACCATGAGATCCGATTCCTGTGCGAGTTTGCAGATCGCACTGCGATATGCGGACGGATCTGGGGGTGTCATTAACATTTCATTGACACTCCCAGCAGTCCGCATAGGGCAGTGTGAACTGCCGGCGGGAGGCATGCGATGCGGGAAAACGCCGCGGATTCGCGGCGTTCCCGCATCGCTATGGTGTGAACCTAGCCTAAACCAGAACGGTTAAATATTTCAAAGAGATTGTATAAGATTTAACACTGTCGTTTTTTTTTTTGGTTTTTTTTTGTTGCAAGTGTACTAATATAGGCACAATCACCTCGTGTAGGATTGTAACTTCTTCTTACTCAGAATAGGAGGATAGATAAAAATCGATGATTTTTTAAAAAAAAATGTTTCAATCAAATTTATTTGAATAAAATTCTTTTGAAGTAAAAATCTATTTAAAGACCATTTTCTAGTTAGGATAAATTCATCATTTAGTTTATTTAGCATGAAATGGAGCTTAGTTATGTAGCATGAGGCTGTATATTCTGAAATATTTAAGTTTATGGTAAACTCATTCAATAAATCCAAGCTCTGCAAGCTGAGATAACATTCACTGTATTGATGCATTCATACAATTTCACAATAACCATGAGATAAAACAAAGTTCAGGAATATTCCTTTACCCCATTGTTTTGCAAATCAATGTACACTGCAAACTGTATGATTGAAGAGAAATGCATCTGTACCAGGCTCTAAATGTGAGGAGCAAGGGCAAGCAGTAAAAATCAAAGTGAAACCGTCTAAGCAGCTTATAAACCTTGTGATCTTTCTGCACATAGCTTCAAGTGCTTTGTTCCTCCCTTGAGGAGCAAAATGTCAGCAGGCCGTAAAAGAGACCCAGTTTAGGAATATTTGTAATGAAGTCCCTCTACCTATGGGTAAAGCAGGTATGCCAGCAAAATAGGGCTGCAACTAATGATTATTTTCATAATCGATTAGTTGGCCGATTGTTTTGATTAATCGGTTAAGAACCTTTAAAAAAAAAAAAGTGGGTCAAATTGACGTTCAATTTCAACCACAGTGATGGGAAAATTTGGAAATAATAAAAAACTTCTTAGTCAAAGGAATTTTCAGACAGTGTTTTGTGGTTTTCGTTCAGAAATTACATTCATTTTAAAAACAGAATGTTAAAAACAAGTGAAAATTTCAAACAAAATTATTTCATTCAGCGAATGTACAGAGATTTTTCCTCTGAATATTCTCATCTGAAAATTGATCCGTGAGGCCAGCATAAGGCTCGGTACACCTATGCAGTTTTCTTTTGATCTGTTTCTGCAGTGCTTTTTGCTGTGCGTTTTGATTTTTGCGCACATGATTTTACTGCAATTTGCATTTTTGCATTTTTTTTTGGGCAGATGAAAAAACACAAATTGCTGCAAAAATGCATTACATTCTTTTCTGCAGCTTCTCCATTGAAGTATATTGAACCAAAGAAACACCATTTTGCGTTAAAAGTCCCTGACCCTTTCAGATATGAACGTGTCCCATAGGAAACCATGGAAATGAACTGCAGTGCATTTCTGCAAAAAGCACCAATGAACACATAGATGTAAACCAGGTCTAAGACTGTTTAGTAACATAATGGGGTTAAAAAAACTAAAATTAGCCCTTTATAGTACAAAAAAAGCAGATAATCATTACTGTAAGGGGTTCATTTTTACTGTAGAACTGTGAAAGTAATATTTACAGTAGCGATTTGTTCTTTTTGTACTATAAAGGGCTCATTTTAGTTTTTTTTAACCCCATTATGTTACTGGCCGATTAATCGATTATGAAAATAGTAATCGATGAATTTCATAATTGATTAGTTGTCGATTCATCGATTAGTTGTTTCAGCCCTAGTGCAAAATACAAAGAGATGCAAGGCGTGCTGGCCCGACTGAAACAACATCATGAGAAGTTGTCATTTTAGTTTTAGTTGCATTTTAGTCTACTAAAATCTCTAGTACATTTTAGTTATCTAAAATCGATGGGTTTAGTTACACTTTAATGCATTATTTAACTGCTTCAGCCCCGGAAGATTTTACCCCCTTCCTGACCAGAGTGCTTTTTGTGATTCGGCACTGCGTTGGTTTAACTGACAATTGCGCTGTCGTGCAACGTTGCACCTACACAAAATTGATGTCCTTTTATTCCCACAAATAGAGCTTTCTTTTGGTGGTATTTGATCACCTCTGCAGTTTTTATTTCTTTTCATACATCAGGGGACACAGAGCCACAGTAGTTACTATGTGGGTTAATAGGCCACCTTTAGGTGATGGACACTGGCATGCCCTATGCAAATATCATCTGAATCTAGTGCATGGTACCGGTTATGTCACTCATTAACCAGCTTTGCTTTTTATGCAGCCGACCCAAATGTGTGGATGAAGTTGCCTACCAAGAAGAAGTTGTGGCTGTCCTCAAAAAGTCACTTCAAGGAGCAGATGTGAGTAAACAGGAGTATGGGTCTCATGTGCCAAAGATTTGAAAACATTGCAGCGTTTTAGTAGCTTTAACCACTTCAAAACTGGGCCAATTCTGAAATTTCTTACATATGTAAAAATCTGGAATTATTTTTTCAGTGGTAAATTACGTCAAGTGGAAGTCCACCCTAACACTTAAATTCTCATCCTGCAATCATTAATGTGAGCTAAGTTCAGCCTTGTGTCTCAATTCGAAAAAATCCCAGTTTTTCTACCTTTATTTTGCAGAATCCAGTGCCGTCGCATGACTTCAATTCTATTTCCTTCTAAGTGTATAATCAGCCAGTGGATTTAGTTCCTGAAAGCTAGTTACTTTACATTCTGGCAGGGACACTGTTCCTGTGTAGCCAGTGGTGGGCTAATACTGGATGGGAGGATTAGTGTGTTCTCATTGTACATCCTAATTCATGAGAAAATTAAAGGGGTTGTAAAGTTATTTTTTTTATTAGCTTATTATCTTCTTCTAAGCTGAGGCAGTGCTATTTCACTTACCTGTTCTTTCTGTTCCTCTCCAATTGTCACTGGTCCCTCTTCAAAATCTTCTCTTTCTGTAGTACTTCCTGGTTGCTTCTCACTGTCTCTCGAGCCGTTGGTGTGTGGTGGTGAGGAGTTATGCTCGCCCCAGGCTAGTACTACAGCCCTGCGTGGAGACGCTCTGTACGTAACAGAGAGACACAGAGGCTGGTGGTTTGTGGGTGTGTCTGCAGTGATGCAGCACCTCCTTCTATTCCTTATTAGGATTTTGCACTGATCTACACAGCCCCGCCTTGGCTCCGCCCCCTAGCAGTCTGCAGACTAGAATCATAACGTAAGATCTTCAAAACTAAAGTCAAAGAGACAAGAAAACAGCTGCAGCCTCTAAAGTTTATATTAACCAACAAGGTAATCTTTAACCAAGCATTATAGGGGACTATTTAATTACTGTCAATTTGCAATATAATGTTTATTTAGATGATTTCCTTTACTGTATTCATGCACCAGCAAGCATGTACTGCTCATACACAATATAAACAAAAACGCCCCACCCCCCAACCACATTGCCTAGGCAGTAATATTATTTTTACATGCATCCCAGCTTTATATCTCTCTCATGTACATCCCTATGCCTGCTCATCCATCCCTCCATCCCTATGTCTGCTCATCCATCCCTCCATCCCTATGTCTGCTCATCCATCCCTCCATCCCTATGTCTGCTCATCCATCCCTATGTCTGCTCATCCATCCCTCCATCCCTATGTCTGCTCATCAATCCCTCTGCCTTATTTATTATACATACTTCTCTCCGTCACATCTCTGTCATGTCCATCCCTCCATCCCTATGTCTGCTCATCCATGGCTCCATCCCTATGTCTGCTCATCCATCGCTCCATCCCTATGTCTGCTCATCCTTCCCTCCGCCTTATTTATTATACATACTTCTCTCCATCACATCTCTCTCATGTCCATCCCTCCATCCCTATGTCTGCTCATCCATCCCTCCATCCCTATGTCTGCTCATCCATCCCTCCATCCCTATGTCTGCTCATCCATCACTCCATCCCTATGTCTGCTCATCCATCCCTCCATCCCTATGTCTGCTCACCATCCCTCCATCCCTATGTCTGCTCACCATCCCTCCATCCCTATGTCTGCTCATCCATCCCTCCGCCTTATTTATTATACACACTTCTCTCCGTCACATCTCTGTCATGTCCATCCCTCCATCCCTATGCCTGCTCATCCATCACTCCATCCCTATGTCTGCTCATCCATCCCTCCGCCTTATTTATTATACACACTTCTCTCCGTCAGATCTCTGTCATGTCCATCCCTCCATCCCTATGTCTGCTCATCCATCCCTCCATCCCTATGTCTGCTCATCCATCCCTCCATCCCTATGTCTGCTCATCCATCCCTCCATCCCTATGTCTGCTCATCCATCCCTCCATCCCTATGTCTGCTCATCCATCCCTCCATCCCTATGTCTGCTCATCCATCACTCCATCCCTATGTCTGCTCATCAATCCCTCCGCCTTATTTATTATACATACTTCTCTCCGTCACATCTCTGTCATGTCCATCCCTCCATCCCTATGTCTGCTCATCCATGGCTCCATCCCTATGTCTGCTCATCCATGGCTCCATCCCTATGTCTGCTCATCCTTCCCTCCGCCTTATTTATTATACATACTTCTCTCCATCACATCTCTCTCATGTCCATCCCTCCATCCCTATGTCTGCTCATCCATCCCTCCATCCCTATGTCTGCTCATCCATCCCTCCATCCCTATGTCTGCTCATCCATCACTCCATCCCTATGTCTGCTCATCCATCCCTCCATCCCTATGTCTGCTCACCATCCCTCCATCCCTATGTCTGCTCATCCATCCCTCCGCCTTATTTATTATACACACTTCTCTCCGTCACATCTCTGTCATGTCCATCCCTCCATCCCTATGCCTGCTCATCCATCACTCCATCCCTATGTCTGCTCATCCATCCCTCCGCCGTATTTATTATACACACTTCTCTCCGTCAGATCTCTGTCATGTCCATCCCTCCATCCCTATGTCTGCTCATCCATCCCTCCATCCCTATGTCTGCTCATCCATCCCTCCGCCTTATTTATTATACACACTTGTCTCTGTCACATCTCTTTCATGTCCATCCCTCCATCCCCATGTCTGCTCATCCATCCCTCTGCCTTATTTATTATACATACTTCTCTCCATCACATCTCTCTCATGTCCATCCCTCCATCCCTATGTCTGCTCATCCATCCCTCCATCCCTATGTCTTCTCACCATCCCTCCATCCCTATGTCTGCTCACCATCCCTCCATCCCTATGTCTGCTCATCCATGCCTCCATCCCTATGTCTGCTCATCCATCCCTCCGCCTTATTTATTATACATACTTCTCTCCATCACATCTCTCTCATGTCCATCCCTCCATCCCTATGTCTGCTCATCCATCCCTCCATCCCTAGGTCTGCTCATTCATCCCTCCATCCCTATGTCTGCTCATCCATCACTCCATCCCTATGTCTGCTCATCCATCCCTCCGCCTTATTTATTATACACACTTCTCTCCGTCACATCTCTGTCATGTCCATCCCTCCATCCCTATGTCTGCTCATCCATCCCTCCATCCCTATGTCTGCTCATCCATCCCTCCATCCCTAGGTCTGCTCATTCATCCCTCCATCCCTATGTCTGCTCATCCATCCCTCCATCCCTAGGTCTGCTCATTCATCCCTCCGTCCCTATGTCTGCTCATCCATCCCTCCATCCCTATGTCTGCTCATCCATCCCTCCATCCCTATGTCTGCTCATCCATCCCTCCATCCCTATGTCTGCTCATCCATCGCTCCATCCCTATGTCTGCTCATCCATCACTCCGCCTTATTTATTATACACACTTCTCTCCGTCACATCTCTGTCATGTCCATCCCTCCATCCCTATGACTGCTCATCCATCCCTCCATCCCTATGTCTGCTCATCCATCCCTCCGCCTTATTTATTATACATACTTCTCTCCATCACATCTCTCTCATGTCCATCCCTCCATCCCAATGTCTGCTCATCCATCCCTACGTCTGCTCATCCATCCGCCTTATTTATTATACATACTTCTCTCCATCACATCTCTCTCATGTCCGGCCCTCCATCCCTATGTCTGCTCATCCATCCCTCCATCCCTATGTCTGCTCATCCATCCCTCCATCCCTATGTCTGCTCATCAATCCCTCTGCCTTATTTATTATACATACTTCTCTCCATCACATCTCTCTCATGTCCATCCCTCCATCCCTATGTCTGCTCATCCATCCCTCCATCCCTATGTCTGCTCATCCATCCCTCCATCCCTATGTCTGCTCATCCATCCCTCCATCCCTATGTCTGCTCATCCATCCCTCCATCCCTATGTCTGCTCATCCATCCCTCCGCCTTATTTATTATACATACTTCTCTCCATCACATCTCTGTCATGTCCATCCCTCCATCCCTATGTCTGCTCATCCATCCCTCCATCCCTATGTCTGCTCATCCATCCCTCCATCCCTATGTCTGCTCATCCATCCCTCCGCCTTATTTATTATACATACTTCTCTCCATCACATCTCTGTCATGTCCATCCCTCCATCCCTATGTCTGCTCATCCATCCCTCCATCCCTATGTCTGCTCATCCATCCCTCCATCCCTATGTCTGCTCATCCATCCCTCCATCCCTATGTCTGCTCATCCATCCCTCCATCCCTATGTCTGCTCATACATCCCTCCATCCCTATGTCTGCTCATACATCCCTCCATCCCTATGTCTGCTCATGCTCATGATTTTAAACTATTTAGGGTTATAATATTTATAGATTTATTATTATTATACACAATTTATATAGCGATTACAATTTACGCAGCGCTTTACTATATCTATATATATATATATATATATATATATATATATATATATATATATATATATATATATATATATATATATATATATATATATATAAAATCATTTTTTTCTGTATTTAAATTTAGTTTTAAAAAACTCATACTATACATTTTTCTAATGAAAAAAATGTAAACTTTATTGGAATAAATCATCGTATCTTCTGTTATAATTACAGTATAATTACATTTTTCGATTACATATAAATATATATATATATATATATATATATATATATATATACACACACATATACATATATATATATATATATATATACACACATATACATAATTTTTTTTTTCTTTTTATATGTAATCAAAAAATTTAATTATACTGTAATTATAACAGAAAATACAATGATTTATTGCAATAAAGTTTACATTTATTTCATTAGAAAAAATGTATAGTATGAGTTTTTAAAAAATAAATTTAAATCCAGAATATATATATATAGTAAAGTGCAGCGTAAATTGTAATCACTATATAAATCATAAATCGTGTATAATAATAATAAATAAATAAATAAATATATATATATATATATATATATATATATATATATATGTGTGTATTGTAACCACAGACAAAAGCAGACATGGTAATACGGTTTACATAGACTGGGAAATCAATCGTTTTGTATAGATTTTAGCTTTTACCATGCTGCTTTCGTTTCTATTGTTGGAGGCTGGAATGTGTGTTAACTGGGGGCGGTGTGTGGAGATGGGTGTTAACTTAGGATCTGTGTGGGCAGGAATGGGTGTTTACTGGGGGCGTTTTACACGAGAACTTTGCTCGTTCTCGGTAACCAGGCGAAATGAAAAAAAAAGACAGTGCGCATGCGCGCACGCGCAATGCCGCTAAGCATGATGGGAATTGTAGTTTTTTATTACGCTGTGCCGTGCCTGTCATGAACGCGCACCGCAAACCCGGAAATAAAGGCAGAGACAGCAGAGGAAATGAAGGGGCATGATATTGAAGGTAGATTTTCGGATATATAGAAAAAATATATATAAAAGTAAGAACATGAATGTGTATAAGTACCTAACAGACATTGATTTAAACCTATAAAATTTTTACCTTTACAACCCCTTTAAGAAATAAAAATCCCCATCCACACAGGAAGGGGGAGGGGGGGTGTTGCAGGGCACATATACAGTATAGCTGTGCAGGGGGGAGAAGGGAGTTGGGGGGGGGGGGGGGGGGGGAGACCACACTAAGGCTCTGTTTTCACTAGTGCAACTTGTCATGTGACTTTGGACACATAAAATCGCATTACAAGTCACAGCCCATTGGTTTAAGTGGTACCTGTTCCCATCTATGCGACTTTGCAGTGCTTTGATGCGACTTTGATCCAGAGTGTGTAAAGTTGCATCAAAGTCGCACCCTAGCCTTATGCTAGACTTCAAAGCTGTGCAGCTTTGATCCAACTTTACACTCTGGATCTCATTACTCACATGTAGCTCCCTCAGCTTGACGTGTACCACACCATGCACACAGTGCCACACCATGATCACAGTGCCATACCATGCATGCAGTGCCCGTCACAGTGCTACACCATGTACAGAGTGCCCATGACTGTGCCATGCATAAAAAACCATGTGGTTATACACTGTAGAAAATCTTCAGTATGTTGCATTGTAATCTATTTTACAGTTTCTAACAAACAGAATGTGCTTCCAAAGTCTCAATCTCTCTCCAAATTTTATCCAAAGGAGGCTATGAAGACAGGAGGAGATCTGAGAAGGAGGGGTGGGGCTGGGCAGGTCTAGGCATGCCTTTGTAAAGAGGAGGGGCAGGGGCCTGTAGAAGAGAACAACCTTTTCGGGAAGTGAGAGGTCCCCATGCAGAATTCAGAAATAAGGAAGTAAGGTTGTCCCTGAAGAACAGGAAGAAGCTGATTGTATGGATTTGATTAGACTTTCCAAGCGAGACAAACCTCTATACAAAAAATGAATAATGCCAAAGATAGATATTTTACATGTAATTAATAAAAAATTTTTTTTTACAGGACTTTCACTTTAAAACCCCCAAGCAATATATATTTTCTGAAAGTAAAGTCTCAGAAGAATAAAATTATGGTGGCTGCAATTTAGTTCACGTGATATTTGTGCTTGTAAACAAACCAACACCAGAAGTGACGAAATGCACCTATGGGTCCTAAATGTGTTCTAAATACCAGGAGTGCACTATGAACAGAGTACAGGAATGCACATTTTCAGGAGTGCCACATTTCAACCAAAAATGACACCCCCATCTCGCCCCCCAAACCCATCCCTGACAGTATGTAGGCTACAGCTGCTGCGGTAGAGCAGCTTCAGCTTACTTCAGCTGGAGAGTGCAGCTTGTGGCCACAGACTAGCATGGCTGTGTGCATCCCCCACACCCTCCTCTGCTCCCATAGGGGTAATGCTGGTTAGTAAGGGTTCAGTGCAACTGCCAGGAGCAAGCTGAGCTTTTGTTTACAAGTGACAGTGAGCAGCAAGCACAGGACATGTGCCAGAATGGAGTTCTGCGACATTCCGTCTGAGAAAGATCCATGCTGGTCCCCATGTACGGTCCAGCATCCTGGAAAGGTAATCCAGGCTCACCCTTTGTCTCTGACTATTGATGTAAAAACTCATAGCTATGTTTGGAATGTTGTCACTTTACAGTGTAAACTTTTCAAACTTGGCACTAAAACCCAACTTCTTAGTCTCAAGTGGCTAACCAGGGGTTACATCACACCACAGGTTAAATGCTTCACTGCCACTTCCACGTGGAGCCCTTATAAGATACCCAAGTGATACCCAAAATGACCCACACCTTCGGATGTTCCTTGAACGTCGTCCGTTCCAGTCAGTTCGAAAATTTCAAGTTGGCGTATCACCAAATGGATGAAAAAGGAAAAAAACGCCCAATCGTGTGATAAAGTCTAAAACACGTGAACTTTATTTTCCAACCAAATAGACGTTGAAAGCTACAAATGACTCGATCGAGTCGCATAAAATTGAACGAAGAAAATTGCTAGCAAAAATATAAAATCAAGCGGATAAAAATAGCACGAGATGTAGACGGTATTGGGTAGATACCGTCTACATCTCGTGCTATTTTTATCCGCTTGATTTTATATTTTTGCTAGCAATTTTCTTCGTTCAATTTTATGCGACTCGATCGAGTCATTTGTAGCTTTCAACGTCTATTTGGTTGGAAAATAAAGTTCACGTGTTTTAGACTTTATCACACGATTGGGCGTTTTTTTCCTTTTTCATCCATTTGGTGATACGCCAACTTGAAATTTTCGAACTGACCGGAACGGACGACGTTCAAGGAACATCCGAAGGTGTGGGTCATTTTTCACCTTCCTACCCCCAAAGGTGATTCGAATCATCCATTTACACGAGGAGTGTCGGAGGAACAATCTTGTCCGATCCTAATCGTTGGGGAGTTCGTATCTGCGCACACTAATGGTGGCTCTGGTAAGCCTTTACTACTTACTTAAATTGTACAGTGAAAGAATTTACGTGGTCAAGCACCTACACCAGTGACACCTGGGACCAACTTTAAAGTTTCATTCACGTTTCACTTAATGAACTTTCATCTTCACATATATGGGGCCTTGCAAATCACTTCATTCACCCAAGGCATGGGACTTGTTTTGATTTGTTTTTCAATCTTGTTGTTTATTTTTTCACTTAATTATAAGTTTGTGCTTCACAGCAATAAGCTGTAGTTTAAACAATCATTTGTCCTTTTTAAAAGTGATTTTTTTTTGATCCTTTTTTTGATCTTTTTGGTTCAATAACCCATTTTTATTGCTTCTTTGTTTATTGCACAATATGCACATGTGTATTTTTTACCATTGATGTTTTACTTTTTGGAAACATTATCTTTGAAAGTTTTTTTCCCTGATCTATTGTTTCACTATATTCAGTCACGTGTTATATCTATACATATTTAGCGCTGCACTGTTTTCCACATTTTAGTCATTCCATTATATTTAGGCGATCTGTCAAAACTTGTAACAGAAATTGATATATATATATGGTCCTCCACCTATTTAAAATTCAACATCAAACAGTGTCACGGATTTCTAAATACTGTATTTCACAATATAAGCTAAGTTTAGTGGTAAAAATAAGTGTGAAATGCAAGATTTCGGTGGGTGTAAAAAGATGTCTGCTTGGCAACTTCAGACCATAGGCTTAGTGTGGCCGAGTGTGGGTATACCAAGATGGCCGTGACAGAACGTCACTTCCATTATGAAATCTGACAGGTTGCCTAATTTGACGGAACACCAGTGGACGCGCCGGCTGGTTGTTCGGGTCGCCCCCTCCCGCTCCTGAGGATAACTGCTGATTGGCTTTTGACCGCATCGGTTGTGATCACTAAAGAGCCAACCGCCCGCTCTAAAAAAAATAAAAAACTGTACCGTGGTGATGTCTGCAGCTGCAGGAATCATCCCGGTATAACCCCTTCTAGCCATGAATGCAAATTAGCGTATGGTCGGCGTGAAGGGGTTAAACATCACACTACCAACTGATGATGTTTTTTTCATTGAAATGTTCTGCAGATATGAAGTTTGAGATGCCTCTTAACCACTTCCCGACCAGCGCGCGACAATGTACGTCGACAGAATGGCACGGGCAGGCATATTGGCGTACATGTATGTCCAATCTTCAATGCCGCCCTGCTCCCCGCCGGTCGGGACCCCCGTGAGTCCGGTCGCGGGACCCACGGACTCGATCGCCGCGGGCATACCCGCGAGCGTCTCACGGGACAGCTGAATGGAGGAAATGCCGTGTAAACAGCATTTCTCCATTCTGCCTAGCAACTAGTGACGCTGATCTCTGCTCCATGTGATTGGAGCAGATATCAGTGTTCACTAAATGAAAGCCCAACCCCCCCACAGTTAGTAACACACCCCTAGGAACACTTAACCCCAACACTGCCACCCACTGGTTAACCCCTTCACTGCCAGTGTCATTTACACAGGAATCACTGCATTTATATAGCAGTGATTACTGTATAAATGACAATGGTCCCAAAAATGTGTCAAAAATGTCCGATGGGTCCCCCACAATGTCGCAGTCACAATAAAAATCGCTGATCGCCGCCATTACTAGTTAAAAAAAAAAATTATTAATAAAAATGCTATAAAACTATCCCTATTTTGTAAACGCTATAACTTTTGCGCAAACCAATCAATAATCGCTTATTGCGATTTTTTTTTTTTTTTTTTACCAAAAAATATGTAGAATACGTATCGGCCTAAACTGAGGGGAAAAAATGCTTTTTTATATATTTTTGGGGGATATTTATTATAACAAAAAGTAAAAAATAATGCGTTTTTTTTCAAAATTGTCGCTCTATTTTTGTTTATAGCGCAAAAAATAAAAACCGCAGGGGTGATCAAATACCACCAAAAGAAAGCTCTATTTGTGGGGAAAAAAAGGACGTCAATTTTGTTTGGGAGCCACGTCGCACGACCGCGCAATTGTCAGTTAAAGCGACGCAGTGCCGAATCGCAAAAAATGGTCTGGTCTTTGACCAGCAAAATGGTCCGGTCTGAAAGTGGTTAAAGGCTGTCTTCACACTTGCTTACACATGTCTGCAAAAAACGATCACTGCTATGTCTGTCAAATTACAGCTAACTGGACCATGTCTTAACTGAGCAATTACAGCATTTACCCTTCTTCTCTGCTCTTTTGTTTAGTCTTGTGAACAAGACATTAACCAAATTTGAAGAATGGCTCTAATCTCAGTACATACTCGGCAAATTATGATAATCTTGGTGCTCAAACCTGAACAGCTGCCTTACACATATGTCCTTTGAAGTCTTTTTCGAGAGGCATTCAGCAAAATTATTAAAGATATCACAGGAGGGAAGGTTCTACCTCCACAGTGGAAGATCCAAAAACTCCTGCAGAATGCATCTTGTCCTGGGAAAGTAGTACCCCCACAAGATGAGTTTAAATTATTTTCTTTTGGTTCGTAGTCCCAAAGTCCAACAGGGCAATTTGTCCTATCTTGGACCTAAAATCTTTCCACAAATATCTTCAAATTCCAAAATTTGACAATATCGGTTATTGTCAAGGAGAATACCTGGCATCTGTAGACATCCAAGATGCCTATCTGCATATTCCCATTAATGCAACTCATCAGCAATTTTTGCGTTTTGCTTTGGAAAACAATCATTCCCAGGTTGGCTCACCGCCTTTTGGCCTATCCTCTGCTCCCAGAGTATTGGCAAAGGTTCCATTATCTCTTCTTGCCCATCTAAGATTTCACAGCATCCTCTGCGCCATCCTGTGTCTTGGTTTCTAGCTTTAATAACATGGCTGCACTACAGGGTGTTCTCAAAAGCTTTCCCAGTGTCCAGTCACCTGAAGGTACAAGTCTTTAACCCAGGGTCTATGAATACTCTGCTTGTGTCCTGCACTGTAAGATATGGATTTAGAAGTAAAAATCCCTCCATTTTCCTGTAAAATTTAATCTAGGCCCTGGCTTATTCTGCCAGAGGCCAGCTACTGAAGCTAAACTCTGGGGGGAAATGTAAAGTCAACCTTTGTTTGAGCCCCTCACACTCTGTTTAAATGCTTGCTTCTCTATGTGCGACTGGTCTACCAAAGCTGCTGCTCTTCACCGCTATGTTGTAAGCACTGTGAATTCATCACATACAATGTGGGACCAGCAGTCTTGCTTGTATGTGTAGACTCCAAGGGCCTGCCCAGAACCTGATTGGAGAAAATAGGGGGTTGAGGGAAAATCTTTTGGTTGTCTGTAAACTATAGACATTCTTTAAGATTGTCCTAGAGGTATTTAACCACTTGACCACTGGCCACTTAAACCCCCTTAATAACCAGGCCAATTTTCAGATTTTGAATGAGTTACTAGTCATGCAACACTACCTATTTGAAATTGTCCTTTTTTTTCACACAAATAGAGCTTTCTTTTGGTGGTATTTAATCACCGCTGTTTTTTTTTTTTTTTTGCGCTATAAGGCCAGGTTCACACCGCTGCGATGCGGGAACGCCGCGAATCCGCGGCGTTTTCCCGCATCGCATGACTCCCGCCGGCAGTTCACACTGCCCTATGCGGACGGCTGGAAGTGTCAATGATATGTTAATGACACCCCCAGATCCGTCCGCATATCGCAGTGCGATCTGCCGACTCGCACAGGAATCGGATCGCATGGTGTGAACCCCCATGCGATCCGATTCTGTTGCGGACCAAAAAAAGGGTCCCGTGCGAGTTTGCTGCGGGACCGATGCGAATTCAGCCATACTATCTGTATGGCTGTACTCGCATCGCTACGGAGATCGGATGTGATTTGCGGTGCGAATCGCATCCGGATCTCCCCCCGCAGCAGTGTGAACCCAGCCTACAAGAAAAAAGACCGAAAATTCTGTAAAAAAAAAAAAAAAAAAAATGAATTTTTCTTCGTTTCTGTTATAAAATTTTGCAAATTAGTAAGTTTTCTTCATATATTTTAGTTCACACCATGCAGTCAGTTTCCGGTGCGGAAACTGACTGCATGGTGTGAACTAGAGCCATTGGAATACATGAAAAACTGTGCATGCATTTTGTGCAAAAAAAAAAAAAGCACACGGAACTGCATCTGGTGTGAACTGGCCCCAAGGAAGCTACCTGGTTCCGTTCCAACAGACTTCTATTGGGAATGCTCATATCGTTACCTCTACTAGCAATAACTTAACCCTTCCCCATTCTATCACATGGCGATAAAAACCTAGCTGGGTCAAAATCAAGATTATTATTATTTTTTTTATATGGCCAATAAAGGGAGTACAGCCTTTGTCCTGTGACCTGGTTTATATAGCATGGCTACATTCACACAAGTGGCCAGAGGTAGATAGTTTCAGACTTGTACTTTATTTTTATTTTTTTTGGGCCAGTTTGATATATGTAGTAAGCAGCATGTTGCATCAAGTACCAATGTGGTCTCTGTAATCAATTTAATTAGTTCTATTACCTTGTCCTAATATGTATTAAGGATCCAATGTAACACATGCATCTCCAAGTACCCATGCCCGGATCAGAGCGGTGATCTCCATGTGTCACGGAGCTGTGCATTGAATTGCCCGGGCGGCTGCAGTAACAATGTCCCGCCTCCTGTAATCATGTCGCACTGATTCAATGTCCCGCCATTGGATCAGTGTACCGTCTATCACAGGAGGCGGGACATTGTTACTGCAGCCACACGGAGATCACCGCACTGTCGGGCGGGAGGAAAGGAGGAGGGAGGACTTGGGACGAGCCAGGAAAACACCCGTGCAATGGGCGGCACAGGGGGCGGAGCCCTGCACAGGCCCCGCCCCCATTTCCGGCCACATTATCGGCAAGATTTTCCTTTCGGCAGTTTGCCGAAAACACAATTTTCGGCCGATATGTTTCGGCGGCCGAAATTTCGGTGCATCCCTAATAAATAAATAAAAATATATATATATATATATATATATATATATATATATATATAATATATATATTTTTTTTTTTTTTGCGGGACTGCGACATTACGGGAGACAGATCGGACACTTTTGGGACCATTGACATTTTTACAGCGATCGGAGCTAAAAAATGGCCACTAATTACTGTATAAATTTCACTGATCAAGGGGTTAAATGTGTTCCCTCGTGTGTTTTAATTGTGGGGGATGTGTTGGTGTATCTAAATCTGCTTGTACATCTAACACTCCCCTCTCCCTGGATTAACAGTGCTGCTGTGCACAGGTGCCCCCTGTGCTCATTCATCCAGATTGGCGGCACTGTAATAGGAGGTGTCAATAGTCAGATCATTGGGTGAAAAGAGGGGGGGGAAAGCCTAAAAATAAACTAATGCAGCCACCCCATCTAATGGTCAGCAGCAATAAATTCCATTCTTGGGCTGCCTCAAGTACATGGGTTTCTGGGCACCTTTTAAAATCCTTTCTTTATGTTGGTTTCCACTGGGAAAGGAGTTAATACTGTGGAACTGAGTACTGATTTCATCTGCTGCCAGACGATTTGCGCACACTCCGCATTCTCTTTAGCCAGTGTCTAAAAAGTATCTACCCACTGCTGCTCCTGCGTTGCAAGCCTCGAGGAACTCTGATCCATTCCTGCTGCCCACCTACAGTGAGTTTAGTCACCTCCACCCATTCAACCCTCACCTGACAGCTGTTTGTTTTGTCGATGCCTGAGGCCTTGCCTAATATCCAGGGGGTGACCTTGCCTTATCACCATCTGGACACAACACGTTTGCTTCTAGGCGGGGGGGGGCAGTCCCGCTGTATTGGGTGACCCCAGCTCACACTGGCTCTGGGACCACTTGCAGCATATCTAGTTTTGTCTGTAGCCTTTGTATCTGATCTATCTGAGGCCTCTGAGCCATCAACTCAACTGAGGCTGATTGTTATTTGCCGTTTTACTTAAGAGCCGGTTCACACAGGGGCAACTCAGATCCGACTTCAGGTCGCCCCTAGTCGCCTTAGGTCGCACTACATGTAAAAATCAATGTAAGTGAATGAGAGCTGTCTTAATGCACACTACTGAAGTTGCTCCGACTTCAGAAAAGGTTCCTGTACTACTTATATCCGACTTGTAGGCGACTGGTACCCATTGATTTCAATGGAAGTCGCCTCCAAGTTGGATCTCTATCTCCATCTATATGGAGGCGACTCTCACAGAATTATCAGAGAGGGAACTCCATGCCAAATTTATAAAAAAAAAATTGTCATGTGTTCCCCCTCCGGGAGCATACCAGGCCCTTAGGTCTGGTATGGATTTTAAGGTGAACCCCCTACACCGAAAAAACGATGTGGGGGTCCCCCCCAGATCCATGCCAGACCCTTATCCGAGCATGAAGCCTGGCTGGTCAGGAAGGGGGTGGGGATGAGCGAGCGCCCCCCCCCCCCCTGGACCGCGCCCCCCCTTGGTTGTCGGGGTCTGCGGGCGGGGGGCTTATCGGAATCCGGGAGCCCCCTTTAATAAGGAGGCCCCCAGATCCCGGCCTGCCCACCCTATGTGAATGAGTAAGGGGTACACCGTACCCCTACCCATTCACCTTGGGAAAAATGTCAATAAAAGACACAACACAAGTTTTAAAAGTCCTTTATTAACCACTTAACAACCGCCCATAGCCGATTAACGGCTTCAGGGCGGTTGTTTAACTCTGAGAGGCCGTTAATTAACGGACTCCCAGAATTCTGCTCTCGCGCGCCCCCTGGGGCGTGCACACGAGAGCATCCGTGACCGCCGGGTCCAGTGGACCCGGCGCATCACGGTAAACAGCCGCTCGTCGCGGCCGTTTACCACGTGATCGCTCCGTCAAATGACGGAGTAATCACTTGTAAACAAACCGGCGTCATAACAAGGTTCCTCCCTCCCCTCTCTAGACCGATCGGTACAGCGGAGGGGAAAGAGATCGGTGTCAGCAGCGCTGTGGGCTGCATCTGCAGTGCCCACATCGCTGTTCACCGAATTTAACCCCTCGATTCCCTGCCATTGCTCTGCGGTACCCTGCCATTGCTCTGCGGTACCCTGCCATTGCTCTGCGGTACCCTGCCATTGCTCTGCGGTACCCTGCCATTGCTCTGCGGTACCCTGCCATTGCTCTGCGGTACCCTGCCATTGCTCTGCGGTACCCTGCCATTGCTCTGCGGTACCCTGCCATTGCTCTGCGGTACCCTGCCATTGCTCTGCGGTACCCCGCCATTGCTCTGCGGTACCCCGCCAGTGCTCTGCAATGCCCCGCCAATGCTCTGCAATGCCCCGCCAATAAATACCCCACCAATACTCTGCAATACCATGCCATAAATTGCCATACCCAGCCATACTTGGAGATACCCTGCAATACCCAGCCATACTCGGTGATACCCTGCAATACCCAGCCATAGACGCCCCCCCACCCCTCACCGCCCTCCGGTGCTTCTACCAACTCGCCAATACGATCAAAGCCAGAATCTTTTTTTATTTTATTTTTTATTTCAGGCTTCCCAGCCTAGAGATGAGATGTGGGGTCTTATTGACCCCCAGATTTCACTGTAAAGAGGACCTGTCATCCCATATTTCTATTACAAGGGATGTTTACATTCCTTGTAATAGGAATAAAAGTGATCAAAAATTTATTTTTGGGGAAAAAAATGTCAAACTAAAATAAAGTAAAATGAACAATAAAAAAAAAATAATAATTTTAAAGCGCCCCTGTCCCCATGTGCTCGCATGCAGAAGCGAACGCATACGTAAGCCCCGCCCACATATGAAAACGGTGTTCAAACCACACATGTGAGGTATCGCCGTGAACGTTGGAGCGAGAGCAATAATTCTAGCCCTAGATCTCCTTTGTAACTCAAAACATGTAACCAGTAAAAAAAAAAATTAAAGCGTCGCCTATGGGGATTTTTAAGTAGCGACGTTTGGCGCCATTCCATGGGCATGTGCTATTTTGAAGAGTGACATGTTCGATATATATTTACTCAGCATAACTTCATCTTTCACTTTATGCAAAAATTGGGCAAACTTTACTGTTTGTTTGTTTTTTTGTTTGTTTTTTTAAGCACAAAACAGTTTTTTCCCACAAAAAAACGCATTCGAAAAATTGCTGCACAAATACCGTGTGAGATAAAAATTTGCAACGGCCACCATTGTATTCTCCAGGGTCTTTATATATATTTTTTTTAGCAATGTTTTGGGGTTCTGTGTAATTTTCTAGCAAATAAATTATGATTTTTACATGTAGGAGAGAAATGTCAGAATTGTCCTGGGTGCTCCAGAACGCCTGATGGCGCTCCCTGCATGTTGGGCCTCTGTATGTGGCCACACTGTGTAAAAATCTCACACATGTGGTATCGCCGTACTCGGGAGTAATAGCAGAATGTGTTTTGGGGTGTATTTTGTGGTATGCATATGCTGTGTGTGAGAAATAAACTGATAATATGACAATTTTGTGGAAAAAAAAAAAGGGAAAAAAATCTTGATTTTGCAAAGAATTGTGGGAAAAAATGACAACTTCAAAAAACTCATCATGCCTCTTACTAAATACCTTGGAATGTCTTCTTTCCAAAAAGGGGTCATTTGGGGGGTATTTGTACTTTTCTGGCATGTTAGGGTCTCAAGAATTAAAATAGGCCGTCAGTACTTCAGGTGTGATCAATTTTCAGATATTGGCACCATAGCTTGTGGACTCTATAACTTTCACAAAGACCAAATAATATCCGCCAATTTGTACTTATTTTTACCAAAGATATGTAGTAGTATAAATTTTGGCCAAAATTTATGAAGAAAAAATTACTAATCTGCTAAATTTTATAACGGAAACGAAGAAAAATTCATTTTTTCACAGAATTTTTGGTATTTTTTCTTTTATAGCACAAAAAATAAAAAACTGAGAGGTGATTAAATACCACCAAAAGAAAGCATTATTTGTGTGAAAAAAAGGGCAAAAATGTACAGCGTTACATGACTGAGTAATTGTCATTCAAAATGTGAGAGCACCGAAAGCTGAAAATTGGTCTGGTTATTAAGGGTGTTTAAGTGCCCAGTGGTTAAGCAGCTCGGGGGTCTTCTTCTGACGTCGGGGTAGTCTTCTGACGACTTCTCCGCTCTGTCCGGCCCCTTCTCTGGCGTCTTCTCCCGAGCTCCTCCGCTGTCTTCTTGCAGCTTTTTTACTAGCGGGGGAGCCCGGTCTCCTCCGCCCTCTGTCCTTCTCTCTTCTTCCGCTGTCTTCCGCTGTACTGGCTTGTGCGACATGCGCGGTGACGTATATAGGTATGTCACCGTGTGACATCATCCGGTGACCACGCCCCTTTATGACGTCATAGGCCCAGCATGCCACGGAACTGTGACGTCATAAAGGG